>NC_133126.1:120605763-121216388 GCF_048418815.1 Hemitrygon akajei | reverse complement strand
CTAAAACCAAATTAAATAATAAAGGACTGAGAGCACAGCCCCGACGGGTTCCTCTATATAATCTAAAATAAGGAGACTTTTGATTATTAGTTATAATTGCAGCCACCGGGGCTTGATAAATCAGTTTAATCCAGGAAATAATTCCCGGACCAAAATTAAACCTCTGCAAAATCTGAAACAAATAAGGCCATTCCACCCTATCAAAAGCTTTCTCTGCATCCAGAGACACAATACATCCAGATTCTTTAACCGAGGGGAATTAAATGATATTAACAGTCGTCAAATATTAAAATGTGAGTATCTGTTTTTATTAAATCCTGTTTGATCATTTGAGATAACAGTAGGCAAAATATTCTCAAGTCCATCGGCTAGAATCGTAGAGAGAATTTAAAAATCTACATTCAGTAAAGAGATAGTTCTATAGGATACACATTCCAGTAAATCTTGTCCTTTTTTAGGAATCAATGAAATTAATGCCTCATAAAAAATTTTCGGAAGATTCCCAGACGGTATAGAATCAATAAGAGTTTGATGAAGATGTGGTATAAGCATTTCATGGAAAGTCTTGTAAAATTCCACCGTGTAACCATCTGGTCCCGGAGCTTTCCCTGATTGCATAGAGGATATAGCTTTAGCTATCTCCTCTTGTTTAATAGGTGCATCTAATATATCAACATCTTGAGTCGAAATTTTGGGTATATTTAACTTTTGCAAAAATCTATTCATAATAATAGTATTATCAGAGAATTCAGATTTATACAGATTAGAATAGAAATCCATAAATATCTTCTTAATTTCACAAGGATCTAAGGTTTCAATTCTATCTGGTCTACGAATTTTTAAAATCTGTCTTCTAACCATACCAGCCTTTAACTGACCAGCCAAAAGTTTACCAGATTTACATCCATGTATATAAAATAAACTTTTAGATTTAAGAATTTGCTGTTTGATAGGAAAGGTCAAAAGCAAATCATATTGTGATTGAAGTTCGACCCTTTCTTTATATAGGTCTTCAGTAGGTTTAACTGAATACGCTTTATCTATCTCTCTAATTTTATTAGTAAGCACTGACAGTTCCACTTTAGTTTTCTTTCTTAAAGCTGCTGAGTATGAAATTATCTGTCCCCTAAGAAAAGATTTCATCGTGTCCCATATAACTAGGTTTGATATTCCTTCGGTTGTATTAAATTCAAAAAATATAGAAATTTGCTCCTTAATAAAACTAACAAAAGCGGGATCCTGTAACAATACGGGATTCAATCTCCACTGTGACATTTTCAAAAAGCTATCCAAAAACTTCAGGGTTAACTTCAAAGGCGCGTGATCCAACTTTACAATGATGCCATACGCACACTCAACAACAAAGTGTAGCAAAAGTGTGTCTAGAAAAAAGTAATCAATTCTAGACTATTTATGATGAAAGTGTGAAAAAATAGAGAAATCTTTGTCGTTAGGGTGCTTATATCTCCAGATATCGACCAGGCCATATTCTAGTAAAAAAGAATTAATACACGCCGCCGCTTTATTAGGAAGCGACGGATTGGTTGATGACCTGTCAATTGCCAGATTCAGACAACAATTAAAGTCACTGCCCATGATCAACTTATATTACTTCAGATTCGGTAGCTCAGAAAAAAGCTTCTTAAAAAATTCAGAACTATCTACATTAGGTGCGTATATACACACCAGAGCTACCTTTTACTTGCACAATAAACAAGTAACAATTAAATATCTTCCAGTCGAATCAGTAATAGTATTAAAATGTACAAAAGGAATTTTGGAGGTAACAAAAAGTAGATACACCTCTAATTTTATTAGTCGATAACAAATGAAATAAAGGAACCTTTTCAAAATTTGAAAAACCAGTTCTCATTCTATCTCCGTATATGATCTTCTTGCGCAAAAATAATATCTGCGTTAAATGTTTTTAATTTCTTAAAAATCTTTTTACGCTTACTAGGATGATTCACACGTTCAGATTCCAACAGATTATATTAATGTTATTAACATCCATGTTTAAAATTTCATTTAATATTTTATAAATCCAAAAGGCACGGATATGACTAGAAGGAATGACGTATTTGCGAAAAAAAATCCATCCAAAGAACAGCCCAATCGAGAAAAGAAACCTACTCTAATAGCCCCCTCCCGCAAAGCCAGAAAGACAGCAACCAATAGGCTGGTCGCATGCTAACCTAGTGACTCTTGACTCCATCCTCCATTTTGCAGCTACATATATTAAATTTGAAATATTAATCCCACTCAATATAGCCATAATAAAAGGAACAAACAAATTTCAAATACTGCAATGTTATGTCTAACAGTAATAAAAACATAATTGGCGATGGCCATCTTTAATTCATCTACAGTATATTAATCACATATTAAAAGAAAAGTAAATCCAAGCAAATAATATTACAAAGTTCTTTCTCTCAAAAAGAAAAAAAATAAAAAAAAATATATATATATAACAAACCTAAAATTATATCAATGTTGAAGCAAACAAAAAAAGAGTAATACACGGCAGGTGCTATACAGACCTTTATAGTATAATACTGTAAGAGTTCCCTCCAAAACAATTTGATATATATATACTAATTATTAATGAGTTAAAAAAAAGTTTGATCAGCCACATCCCATACCAGAGACTCAAAAAGCATAGAATAAACTTAACTCAGGGCATCTGTAAACATCTCATACATCAGAATTACCTATTCAGCAATCAGCTTAACTTTAAGATTTTTAATGTCAAAACACAAAAATACAACTGCAGATGCTGTGGATCAAAGAATACGTATACAACGCTGGAAGAACTCAGCAGGTCAGGCAGCATCCGTGAGAAAAGAGTAGCCAACGTTTCGGGCAGAGACCCTTCATCAAGATTTTTAATGTACTCCCATCCCTCCTGGGGAGAGTAGATTCTCAGTGACTGAGACCCTTCCGGAAAGATTATCAGCTGCGCTGGATGCCGAAGTGATGGATGTAAATTTAGCTTATACATTTCACTCATGACGTCTCGGTATTTCCTTCTTTCGGCAAAAATTTCAGGAGGAAATTTTTCGACTATACGAATCTCTGTTGATTTAAAGATTATCTTTCGCTTTCTTCTGGCCTCTCGAAGTACGGCTTCTTTGGTTGTATAATAATGCAAACAAAGTACAATTGGTCGAGGATGTAATTCAGATGAACGCTGAGAAATAGAATTCTATGGACTCTATCGATTAAAGGGCTAGCTTCCAGGGTCTCACTAAAAAGTGAGTACAGCATGTCTGAGAAGAACTTTAACAGATCAGCAGCTTCAGTATTTTCAGGCAATGCTAGTATACGCAAATTCCTCCGTCGCGCTCTACTATCTAAATCAACCATTTTTTCTTCATTTTAGATAGATCCGAGGTAATTTCATTCATTTTCTTTTCCGTCGAGACACCTTAACTCCTTGTTCTTTAATAGTTTGCCTGAATTCATCATGTTCGTTCTCAATTCGATTTGTAGTCTGCTTAAGCGTCTGAAATTGAAAGTCCAAATTCTTCGGAGATTCTTACACTAGAGATAGACTTTTCAAGCTTCCCGTTGGTGTCCGTCAGCTTATCAATCTTAGTATTGAGCGATCCAAATTCCAACTTCATGTTTTCTATTGAAGAAAATATTCCCGCTGAAGTAACAGGTTCCTCCGCTTTCTTTACTTGTTCAGTTTGGTCTGTTTCAGGAAAAGTCTTGCTGCTTCTCAGTTCAATACCAGATCGACTTACGGCCATCGTAATTCCTTCAGTAGAAGTAATAAATCATCAAACTTAAAAGGAATCTGTCAGTGGGATGTAAAAAGAAAAGTGGCGCCGCTGTGAAATGCGACTTACTCCATGCGCTGCAAAATGGCGGATCCCATCCTCTCCTCATAAGACTACATGAGGATGGGTTAAACTAGTCCAGATAGCATCCTAGTGAATCTCCTCTGCACAATCAATACCAGGAAGGGGGGAAATTGGAAGATTTCAATTGAACTTGGAGGAAATCCATGGTGTCTTGGGAAGAATGTACAGACTCCTTTCAGAGAGCAGTGGAACTGTATCCTGATTGGTGATCGCTGGCCCTGTGGAGTGCTGCACTAATTGCTTCTCCACTGCCCTGTACCAGTGACAATCGGCAGTTAGATAATGAAGGTGGGTGGGAGACTGCAGGTAAACAAAGGGTCTGTGATGTCATGATGTGTCATCGAAAGATCGGCACAGAATCAGGCCATTCAACCCATCATTTAATGATGTCATCCATACTAGCCCCAGTTATTAGCATTTGATCAGTAGCCTTCTACAACTTGGATATTCCAGAGCCCCAAAATCTTTGGAACACCGACCCCTTTATATTAAAAACTTGATATAGCAATTGTGCCTATACATTTATTCTCAAACTCTTACACGTACACTCAGACAGATATATTTAAACTAATATTTTTACCTTCATTCGCTTTACGGTCTTCTGTGTTCCTTCTAGGACTAATGGACTGCTCTATCCATTTTCCTTTCCTTGACCCAGCCTCAGGCACTGGTTCACTAAACCAGAGGACTCTTCTGCAAGTTCGCCGTTGCCCCCTTCTACTTCTCTGACCTAGAAAGACTTGCTCCCTTTGAAGTTTATTCTTCCATCTCCTCAATTCCTTCCCCTCGCCAACCAACTTCTTTGCAAAAGATCGCTTTATCTTGCCCAATTTTATTCTCCTTTGCTTGCACACTTGGCCATTAGTGGGGTCACCCCACATCCCCCCCAGCCTCTCTTCATTGTTTGGCTCTTCCTGATCTCCGATGGTTTGTTTGTCGTTTTCCTCCCTCTCCTCCTCTCGTTGCTCGTGTTCGTCCACTGATTCAGTCGCCTCTTTTTGGGTATCTTCAGGGCTTCGATCTGCCAGTCCCTGTGATGACATCGCATGTTCATTTCCTTCATCCCCTAACTGAATATGCCCCTCCTCCATACTTTCGTTCTAACCTTGTGGCTTCAGATCCACAGTATTAATTCTCAGAGTGTGCAGCACTGCCCCCCGGCTCCACTTCCTCAGTGTTGGAATCTATTGTCTGGGCTGTGCCAACCACGGGCTTGGTTGTCACAGTTTGAGGGTGCTTCTTGTCAAACCTCAGGCAGCCCAACAGCCGAAGAAGGTGGCAATACCACCAGAGACCACCAGCCTGTATTGTTTACGGAATTCCGTTAACTTTGTCAGTTATTCCAAGAAACTGTTGTAAAAGCAGCTCAGCACATCGAGAAGAGTTCCCTTTCCTCGTGTACTTGGATGAACTGCACTCAGCCTGCAGTTTCTTGTGGTCAGGTACTGGATCATAATGACCTCACAATCTACCTCATGATGATCAAGATGAGACTACAGGAAAATGCAGGGTGATATGGACACAACTTAGCACATCACAGAAATCATCCTTTCCTCCTTGGACTCTGTCTACATTTCTCACTGCCTCAGTAAAACAGCAAGCACAATCCAAGACCCCTCCCATATTCTGTCTTATCCCCTCTCCCATCGGGCAGGAGATAGGAAAGCCCAAAAACACAAACCAACAGGCTCAAGGAGAGCTTCTACCCTGTCTGCCATTGAATTTAGGACAGACACAGTAGGAACAATTAAACTCTTAGATAGGCACATGGATGGGGGAGAGACTGAGGGCTATGTAGGAGGGAAGGGTTACATAGATCTTAGAGTAGGATAAAATATTTGCAGAACATAGTGGGCTGAATGGCCTGTATTGTGCTGTAATGTTCTATTGAATGGTCCTCTACTGTGATGTGGACTGTTGATCTCACAATGTCAATTGCTACAATCCTGCACCTTACTGTTTACCAACACTACACTTCTCTGTAGCTGCTGCACTTTATTCTGCATTCTGTTATTGTTTTACCTTGTTCTACCTCAGTTCCGTGTGTTATGATTTGATCAGTATGAACAGTTTGCAAGTCAGGCTTTTCACTGTATCTCAGTACATGAGAAAATAATAAACCAACACCAAATAGTGAAAGTAAAGAATGAAGCCTGAGGTCTAGACTGGTGGTCATTTTGGGAAGGGGTGAGGAGATGTCCATTTTAATTTCATCATGGTTATTTCTGGCCACACTTCCTGTGAGTGCCCCTCACTCTCCCTTGACTATGACACTGAGGCAACGCTGATAATGGAAGACCTTGTTCTACTGGGGACAAGGAAGATGGCAGATCAGTCATGGTTGCATACAGCACACAAACAGGCCCTTGGACCCAATTGGTCCATGCCAACAAAGCTGCACGTCTACGCTGGTCCCATTTGCCTACATTTGGCAGATGTCCCTCTGAACATTTCCTATCCGTGTTCCCTTCCAAATGACTTTTATATGTGATGGTCCCCACCTCTACCACTTCCTCTGGCAGCTCAGTCCATGTAATCACCTTCCCCTCTGTGTGAACAGCTGACCTCATGATGTTATGTTGTCAACCCCTCGACCTTCTGCGCTCCAAGCAAAAGAAACTGTCCGATCCTATCCAGTCTTTCCTTATAACTCTCAATTCTCCTGTCCTGGTCACAGTAAATTCCTTGTAACTTGAATTTAATGACTTCCTTCCCATTGCAGGATGACCAGAACTGTACACAGCACTCCAAATGTGGTTTTCCCAACATCTTCCATAGGTTTTACAAACATTTGTGTTGATTTAGAGATACAACATGATGATGGGCTCTTCCACCCAATGAGTCCATCAGAATCAGAATCAGGTTTATCATCTCCAGCATGTGACGGGAAATTTGTTAATTCAGCAGCAGCAGCAGTTCAATGCAATACATAATCTAGATAAAAATAAAATAATAAACAAACAAGTAAATCAATTACATATATTGAACAGATTTTTTTAAATGTGCAAAAACAGAAATACTGTATACTAAAAGAAAAGTGAGGTCGTGCCCAAAGATTCAAAGTTCATTTTGGAATCGGTTGGCAGAGGGGAATAAGCTGTTCATGAATCACTGAGTGTGTGCCTTCAGGCTTCTGTACCTCCTCCCTGATGGTAACAGTGAGAAAAGGGCATGCCTTGGGTGCTGGAGGTCCCTAATAATGGACGCTGCCTTTCTGAGACACCGTTCCCTAAAGATCTCCTGGGTAGTTTGTAGGCTAGTACCCAAGATGGAGATGACTAGATTTGCAGCTTCTTTCGGTCCAGACTGCCCAATCAGACAGATGTCATACATAATGGCCTTTGCAACTGATAATAGTGCTGCTTCGATGAGAAGAAGATACTGTGGTGAACTAGATATACCTGTCTGACTGCTCCTGTGGCTCCTCCCACAGAGCTCTGTATAAAGGCGACTGTGGTCTGCTGCTCTCCCTCATTTTCCCAGGATGTAGTGTTGTTCTTCAGTCAATAAAAGCCGATATCTCACTTCCTAAGTCTCAGCATGAGTTATTGATGGTGCATCAATTTTATTGACTGAAAATTACAACATGGAAACCGTTTTACGCCCAGAACGCCTGGATTTGGACCCCCAAGACCCTGAAGCAGCTCTTGCCTTTGAACACTGGCTTGTGTGCTTCCAGTCATACTTGAAGGAGGTTCGTGCCACCGACTCGGCTGTTCGGCTCAGACTTCTCCTCTCGAGGGTCGCCCCAAAAGTTTATTCGTTCATCAGGGACCTCTCCACCTACGAGGGGGCGCTTGCCGCCCTCAAAAGACAGTACCTGCGGCCGGTAAACGCAGTTTATGCCCGGCACCGCTTGGCAACACGACAACAGCGTCCTACGGAGTCGACTGCTGAATTTCTCCGAGCTCTACAGGCACTCGTGCGGACTTGTGACTGCCAAACGCTCACAGCGGAACAGCATACGGAACTCTTGGTCCGAGACGCTTTTGTGACTGGGGTCCGGTCAGTGTATTTGCGCCAGCGGCTGCTGGACAAAGCTGATCTTACCTTACGCTCCGCGATAGAGACGGCCGATACGTTAGAGGCTGCGCAGCTGTACGCCGAAGCGGTCCAGCCGCGCGATTCCCTGGTTCCGAGCGAATTCGCCAACGCCGCTGCCAGTCGCGGTATCTCGAACCCCTCGAATTCGCCGTGTATAAAACACTGTTACTTTTGTGGGCTTCAGAAACATGCCAGAAACAGCTGTCCGGCTCGCGACGCGACTTGTTCCAGCTGCGGGAAGAAGGGCCATTTCGCCAAGGTCTGTAAATCTAAACCGCGCCCGGGGTCGAGCAGCGCTGCGTCTGAGACCTGGGGGCTGCCATTTTGCATGCCCGGATGTGGACAACCATCTTTGCCGGCGTCACCATCTTTGCCGCCCCTACCTACCCATGTGCGACCTGGGAGCCGCCATCTTGCATGCCCGGTACATGAGCGTCGTGAGGAGTCAGGGTGTGGCACGGTGCGTGCGGTGTCACCTCGGGTACAGGGTGCATAGTTACCGTGGAATGCTCGGGGTTCTCCTCTCCGGCCTCTGCGACTTCTTGGAGAAGTACAGAGTGATGACGGTGCCCACTTCTAAACTCCTGCACAGCTCCGCGATTTGGGTTTCGCTCTGGACCCCGTGGTCGAGTTGTGGCATCCCATGGTGGAATAGCCCTCCTGCAACAGCCATGTCCCTTTCCTTATAAATGAGTGTGTGTGAAGAAGAAAAAAAGGAGGTTCACCTTGCTGACCGACCAGCGCTCGGTGGCGTTCATGTTTAGCAACCAACAGCGGGGCAAAATCAAAAATGATAAAATATTGCGATGGAGAATAGAACTCTCCACCTACAATTATGATATCCTGTACCGGCCTGGCAGGCTCAATGAACCCTCTGATGCCCTATCCCGGGGAACGTGTGCTAGTGCCCAGCTCGACCAGCTGTATGCCCTTCATGCCCAACTTTGCCACCCGGGGGTCACCCGATTTTACCATTTCATTAAAGCCCGGAACCTGCCGTACTCCCTGGAGGACATCAGGACGATGACCAGGGACTGCCAGATCTGCGCTGAGTGCAAACCGCACTTCTACCGTCCTGACACTGCGCAGCTTGTCAAGGCCACCCGCCCTTTTGAGCGACTGAGTGTTGACTTTAAGGGCCCCCTTCCCTCCACCGACCGCAATGTCTATTTTCTCAGTATTATTGACGAGTACTCGCGATTCCCCTTTGCCGTTCCCTGCCCCGACACCACTGCCACGTCCGTCATAAATGCCCTGCGCCAGCTTTTCACTCTGTTTGGATATCCCTGCTATGTCCACAGTGATAGAGGGTCCTCCTTTATGAGTGATGAGTTGCGCCGGTTCCTGCTAGCTAGGGGCATTGCTACTAGTCGCACCACGAGTTATAATCCCCGGGGGAATGGCCAGGTGGAGAGGGAGAATGCCACAGTGTGGAAGGCCACACTTTTAGCCCTTAAGTCAAAAGGGTTGCCGGTCTCCCGATGGCAGGAGGTCCTCCCTGAGGCACTCACTCTATCCGCTCCCTGTTGTGTACGTCCACTAATGCCACCCCTCACGAACGCCTATTCTCTTTTCCCAGGAAGTCTGTCAGTGGGACCACCCTACCAGTTTGGCTGACGTCCCCGGGGCCAGTGCTGCTACGTAAACATGCGAGGAGTAATAAGTACTCACCGCTGGTCGAGAGGGTTCACCTCCTGCATGCTAATCCCCAGTATGCCTACGTGGTCTTGCCTGATGGGCGGGAGGACACGGTCTCTGTCCGCGACCTGGCGCCCGCCGGAGCAGCAGACCACTACCCCGAGCATTCCACGGTAACTATGCACCCTGTACCCGAGGTGACACCGCACGCACCGTGCCACACCCTGACTCCTCACGACGCTCATGTACCGGGCATCTCGTACGCGTCTATTCCAGGGACCTCGCTCACACGCGAGGGATCCCTGACACCTCCTGTTGGGACAGAACCAACCTACTCTCCGCCTCCGGTGCAAACACCACCTCCGGCACCTGTGCCATCACCAACTCCGGCTCCTGTGCAATTGCAGCCGGAGCTACGTAGATCGCAGCGAACGATTCGACCGCCTGATAGACTTAACCTGTAACTATACTTGGGGATTTTTTTAAACAAAGGGGGGGTGAATGTGGTGAACTAGATATACCTGTCTGACTGCTCCTGTGGCTCCTCCCACAGACCCTGCTGACTGCTCCTGTGGCTCCTCCCACAGACCCCTGTATAAAGGCGACTGTGGTCTGCTGCTCTCCCTCATTTTCCCAGGATGTAGTGTTGTTCTTCAGTCAATAAAAGCCGATATCTCACTTCCTAAGTCTCTGCGTGAGTTATTGATGGTGCATCAGATACAGAGGATTCATTACTCATTAAAAAATGCTCTGCCTGACATACTTTGTGTCATCCATCTTGTGAAAATATTGGGAGAATGTTTATAAGACAGCCTTGCTGTGTGATAATGGCTGTCAACTTCATCACATTCAACACACTTTCATATCGTCTTTTTCAACAATTTTGTGAGGAAAGTGAACAAGATATTGAATGGCTACTAATGCACACTGAGGTACGATGGTTATCAAAAGGTAATTGTCTTTGCTGGTTTGTTGAAATTTGTGTAGCATCTGTGCCCCCAATGTACCCCCGTTCACCTAGGGTGAGCCGCCGTCATCCTGCCAACAGTGCAATACTTCGGTGTAATGCCCCCCACCCCAGTACACACTCACAACACAATAATCAAATACACCAAATGCGAGTAAATAATTACAACTTTAACTATAAAGTTAGTGATGGGTTAGTAGAAACAGATAACCTAAAGGCGCCAAATCAGTAAGTTTATCAGTTTGCGCACATAATATTTTAATACATTGGAGCTCACGCCTCCAGTTCCTTCCACAATGACCTTCCAAGCCTTTGGCCACCATCCAAACTGCCAACTTCCGTATCCGCTGCCCTGGAATCGCTGCTCGCTCCTCAAACATCTGTCCTTCTCGGTCGCTTCCCTGAATAAGAACACAAACACCCGCTCAGCTTACTCTTACAAGACAGCATAACAATTCTCCATTGGTTAGTTCCCCCCCTTACCTGCAGTTATAACCCAAACATTCCAGGCACAGAAACCCATTACAGCATTAAGTAACATTACAGAGAAGCCATTTCATTATAACAATACAGAGAAGCCATTCTGTTAGCCTGAATAGTTAACACCACAGTTAATGGTACTGACAGCCCTACATTTGGGACAGTATTGTAGTATTTCTAGGAGAACAAATTGTCACTGCTAAGTCTGACATATTTTACCTGTCAGATATAGTTGAAAAACTGAATTTATTAAACAGGGCAGTTATGGGGAAAAAACTGCAAGGAGGCTCTTACTGTTTTCCAAGGAAAACTCAAACGTCTCAGCAATAATATTGGATTTCACAAGTTTATGCCCTTTCCTTCCCTGGCCACTCTTATAATGCAATTACAAGATGATGATCTATAGACCATTAGACATAGGAACAGAAATAGGCCATCTGGCCCACTGAGTCTGCTCCGCCATTCAACCATGGCTGACCCTTTTCTTTATCTCCCCTTCAACCGCAGATCCCGGACTACTCCCAGTAGTCTTTGATGCCATGTCCAATCAAGAACCGATCAATCTCCACCTTAAACATACCCAATCACCTGGTCTCCACAGCTGTACGTGGCAACAAATTCCATAAATTCACCACCCTTTGGCTAAAGAAATTTCTCAGCATCCCTGTTTTGAAAAGGCGCCCCTCTATCCTGAGGTTGTGCCCTCGTGTCCGAGACTCTCCCACCATGGGACACATCCTTTCCACATCTACTCTGTCTAGGCCTTTCAATATTTGAAAGGTGGCAATGAGATACCCTCTCATCCTTCTGAATTCCAGTGAGTACAGACCCTGAGCAATCAAACATTCCTCGTATGATCAGTAAGCACAAAGTACACTGCAGATGCTGTGGTCAAATCAACTCAGCAGGTCGGGCAGTATCCATGGAAACGATCAATCAACGTTTCGGGCCGAGACCCTTCGGCAGGACTGAAGAAGGAGGGGGTAGGGGCTCTATAAAGGTGGGGGGAGGGAGAGAAGGAGAAGGCTGGTAAACCACTGACTCTCAGAACTACCTCGACTATACCTCTTCCGACACTGCCAAATATAAAAATGCTATTCCCTATTCCGTAAGACGATAAGACAAAGGAGCAGAAGTCGGCCATTTGGCCCATCGAGTCTCTCTGCCATTTCATCATGAGCTGCTCCAATCTCCCCTTTAGTCCCATTCCCCCGCTGTCTCACCATAACCTTTGATGCCCTGACTACTCAGATACCTATCAATCTCTGCCATAAATACACCCAATGACCCAGCCTCCACTGCCGCCCGTGGCAACAAATTCCACAGATACACCACCCTCTGGCTAAAAAAATTTTTTCCATCTCCGTTTTGAATGGGCGCCTTGCAATCCTCAAGTCACGTCCTCTCATACTGGACTCCTCCCACCATGGGAAACAACTTTGCCACATCCACTCTGTCCATGCCTTTCAACATTCAAAATGTTTCTATGAAATCCCCCCTCATTCTTCTAAACTCCAAGGAGTACAGTCTAAGAGTGGTCAAATGTTCCTCATATGTTAACCCTCTCATTCCCGGAATCATTCTAGTGAATCTTCTCTGAACCCTCTCCAATGTCAGCACATCCTTTCTTAAATAAGGAGCCCAAAACTGCACGCAGTATTCCATGTGAGGTCTTACCAGTGCCTTATAGAGCCTCAACATCACATCCCGGCTAATATACTCTATTCCTCTCGAACTCCTCTAGAACCACACAATGGAGTAAAGTGTCGTGGAGCTTGCAGACGTGAAGCCTGGAACAGTAGAGGCCCTTCAATCCACGATGTTGTGCCAACCTTTTAACCTTCTCTAAGAGCAATCTAACCCTTCCCTCCCACAAAAGTCACTATTTTTCTTTTCATCAATGTGCCTATGTAAGAGTTTTTTCAATGCCCCTAATGTATCTACCCTGGCAGCACGTTCCAGAGACTCTCTGCAGAATTGTTACTTTTCTCATTTCTTTTTGTAGTTTAACTTTCTATGCTTTATGTATTTTATATAGTCCTCTATTATTGTGTAATTCTTCAATGAATTTTCAAGTAAATGCAGTTGACAATGGACTCTTTGCTGCAGGGGATTCCTCATGTAGCAGTATATCTTGATGATATTTTGATAACGGAAGCCACGGAGGGGAAACATCTGCCTAACTTAAAACAGGTGATGAAGAGACTCTCAGATTCAGAACTGCGGTTGAAATGCGGAAAATGTGTCTTCCTGGCTCCGAGTGTGACCTACCTGGGACACAAAATTACAGCTGAGGGGCTTTGCCCAGTGGAGTAAAAAGTGAGAGCTATTAAGGAGGCCCCAAGCCCCAGGAGCATCACTGAACTCAGATCGTTTTTGGGCATGGTGAATTATTATGACAAGTTTCTTCCGGAGCTCTCAAAGGTTTTGGCCCCACTGTATAAGCTGCTTCACAATAACACTAAGTGGCGGTGGGGTGAAGAGCAGGAGGAAACTTTCAAGACAATGAAAGAACTCCTGCACTGAGTGAAGCTGCTCGTTCACTATGACCCAGACAAGGAGATCACCCTTTCTTGCGACGCTTCGTCCTATGGAGTCGGGGCAGTTCTCTCACACGTAATGGAGGACCGTTCAGAGAAGCCTATTGCTTTTGCTTCACGTACCCTGACGGCTGCTGAGAAGGGATATTCACAGCTAGACAAAGAAGGTCTGGACATTATTTGTGGTCAAACTTTTTCATCAGTACCTCTATGGTTGTGCATTCACAATTTAAATGGACCACAAACCACTGATGAGCCTTTTTAGGGAGACCAGATGCATCCCACAGCTAGCCTCAGCCAGGATACAGCGTTGGGCTCTCACATTGTCAGCCTAACAGTATACTATAGTGTACAGAGCGGGTGGAGATAATGCAAACACCAATGTGCTGAGTCGACTCCCTTTACCTGAGAAGCCTGTTACTACGTATGTGCCTCCAGAGACTGTTTTCATTGGACAGGCTGTCCGCGACACCTGTAAAGGCAACGCAGATCAAGCTATGGACAGAGAGGGACCCAGTCCTGTCTGAAGTCAAGATTTTTCTTTGATAAGGTTGGCCCAGAGTTGTGGAAGGAGAGGAACTGAGACCTTATGCCAAACACAAGACCAAACTGAGTCTGCAGGATGGTTGCATTTTCTGGGGGGGGGGGGGGGGGGGCCGAGGGTCATCGTGCCTCCCTCTGGCCGTTCATAGATTGTAGAGGAACTATATACAATGCATACTGGGAGTAAAAGAGTGGAAGTAAAGACCCCGCCAACCTGGGTAGTATTAACTTATCTTTAATAATACTCACATTACAACACTTCTCCCCCTTTAAAATCCAACATTCCCCAAATATAGACGAACTGGGAAATAAAAACAGTGGTATCATTAGCAACAGGTTACCAATACAAAAACACCTAAAAAACATGGCAAATTCAACATTCAATCTAACAACAGAAGGAACTATCCAATCAAAGATTCAGTCTGTCAGGAGGTTTGCGAGGGTGCTGCGATCTACACACTACTCCCGGTGACCAAGCATGCACCGCTGGTGAGGATGTTTTGGGTGGATCTAGTGTTGGGGACATGAGAGGGGCCTGTGTGTCCGCGTGAGAATGGTCTATCCTCTTCAGGGGACTCTGCCCCCTCTGCCAGTGTCTCTCCCTCTAGCAAAGTCACTGGTGGACATGCTTTCCTGGTATGCATTAAGTGGTCATTGCTCCTTAACTGTTTTGGACTACTGAGCTTCTTTGAAATCTGTGGCAGGCTATTCTCAGTATTATTGGGAGAAACGACATCTGCAGGTTTGCCACCTAGCTTGGAATGCATTGAGTAAGGAACTTTGGTTTTTGAACTTTTGGCTTTTGACTGTGGCTCAGAACAGACCTAATTGCAAATTTTTCATGGAGTTCCTTGTTATCACTTGGAACTATCTGGAGTTCAACAGCAGGAAATCGCAATGCGTTTTGGAAAACCTCTTGTGCTTGAACAAAGGTCTTGTTTGTTAAATCAGTTATTGATTTGATGATACATTTATTCCCCTGGAGCAGGTTCTCTTTTCTTTAATGGCTGTTCTCTTCAATACCACGAATACTCAGGCCAAGAAATCTTCCACTCAGTGTAGAGTTAAAAGGCACCACAAGGATTCCCAGGGGGCCACCGCTTCCAGAAAATTCTATGTTCTTTGTCAAATCACTTAGAGTGCTTTCTGAATGCTTGTCTGGTGGTCCTGGAGGCTCTGTTCTTGCATCGTCTGCGGGTGCCCCGTCTGCTACTGTTACGATTGGCTTCACATGCAGGTTCCTGTTAGCGAGATCATCAGGCTGAGATGCAACTTGCTGTAACTGGGCAGGTGGTACAAGAGCTGGGTCACTCACATTGCCATCGGCGAATTCATCTGCACGCTGCACCTCATGCTCTTCCGTCATGTGTGCATATTTAAATTCATGCCAGTTGAGCCAGATTTTACGAAGCCAATCATGGCCCAGAAGACTGGGCCCACTACCCTTAGCTATCACCAACCTGGCTTCAGCCTTCTGGACCCCAGCCGAAATATCCACATATAACATTCCTAAATGAGGTATGGGCTGCTCGTACAGGTCCTGAGTTAGAGTTCAGATGGTCTGATGGGAGGCAGGTTGGATCCCCATGTCCTGTAGGTCTCTTCACTAATGACTGATGCAGTAGCCCCTGAATCAATCTCGAACTTAATGTCCTTTCCCTTGACAGTGACTGTGGTATAATAGGGTTCAGGTGGTCCCTCGTCTGTTTCCAGCCCAAACATGTTGTAGGCACATGCTGCCTCTTCGTCTGCTTCCCCTAGGTGGTGTGTGGCTGCCTGAGTCTATTGAGCTTTCCCCTGCCCAGGCTTAACCTTACCCTTTATGCTCCTGCACTTCTTAACTAAATGTCCCTTCTTGCTACAAGCACGGCTGACAGCATCTTTGAATTTACAAACATTTGCATAGTGCGTTCCTCCACACTGAAAACATTCCACCCGCTATGCCTGTTTACCGGTCTCCCTTCTGACTTGGAGCACCGCCGTCCACTGCGACCCCCCCCCCCCCCACCCCATATGCTTTGTGTATATCCTTGGCATTATTAACAGCCAACTCCATGCCTTAAGCAATTTCTAGGGCTGTCTTGATAATCAACGGTGGGGTTTCCCCCAACAAGTGGCATTATTATTGCTGCATACTAATCTATCACGGAGCATGTCATCCGACACGGCTCTGAAATCGCAATGTTCCGACAGCTGCCGAAGCTTGGCCACAAAATCGCCCGCAAGCTGACCTGGCTGTGAAACTTGAACTATCACCGAAAGCTTCGGATTGCGGTGGTTCCCCACAAGCATGACCAGTTCGTCATATGGAATTTCTCCCGGTTTCTGCGGCGTAGCCAAGTTCCATATCAGCTTGTATGTCTTTGCCCCACACACACTCAGGAGAATAGAGCACTTCTTAACCTCCTCAGTGATTCCATTAGCACAGAAAAAGTGGCCCAACCTTTCCTCGTACTCCGGCCACTCCTCGATTTGCTTGTCGAACATACCGACCGTTCCTAACGCAGCCATCCGAACACGAGGCTCCTTGCCCGCTCACAGCTCTTGATTGAAAACGGGGCCGACCCATCCACAAAACCAGTTTACCTCGTCACCAAAAATATGTGGTAATTTCTACTTTACAAAAAGACCACTCGACAGCTTGATGGCCAAAAGAGCATCTTTATCTGGGATGGCAAATGATATTTACAATACGGAGGCTTCCAGGTACCTCGTGCAGCATGGGCCGACAACAATGCATACTGGGAGTAAAAGAGCGGAAGTAAAGACCCCGCCAACCCCAGTAGTTTAAACTTACTTTTAATAATACTCACATTACAACAGTAGTAAAGCTGGTTCTGTATTTTTCTAGCTTTTCCGTTTTTCTGTAACGATTGTCGTACCACTATTTTAAAGGTTATTTGTTATCACTGGAGAGTTGTTAGCATTTCACTCAGAGCAATATTTTTATAAGAAAAGACAACCACAACTTCTTTGCTTTCTCCTTTTTCTTCAGTTGTCTGCTCTTTATTGCTGTGACATTTCTCATTGCTGCTGTTACCTTGTGGCTATTGTTGTTTTGTTGCTTGTTGTGTTCTGTGTCGTTCCGCTGAGCACTGCAGGCGTGCAATGTTGGTGCTGGAACCTGTGGCGACACATGCCGGCTGCCCCCAGGTGTGTTGGCTGTTAATGCAAGCAATGAATTTCACTGTTCACTTCGACGTACGTGTGATAAATAAATCTGAATCGGAATTATTCTTGACTTCTGAATCTCTAGATTGCAAAAAAACAGCAGGACACTACCTTTGCCACTCACCCCCCTCCATACTTTCCTACAATCATTTAAAATTATGCCCTCTTGTACTAGTCATTCTGTGGAATCATAATTGTAATCCTCCAAGAGTACCACAACTTTATCACAGGGTTTCAAGTCTCAATTACCCAGAGATCTATGTTGGCTGGAGTCAGGGCCTTGTGCTTTGGCTCTTGGTAATGTCACCTATGCCAAATAGGTCAAAGGGTAGAGGCCAGACTTAGAGTGGTCCACCAGTCCTTCAGGTTTGTGGGTTCAGCTCAGGACTAACAACAAAAATTGTTACCGAAACAGCCAATGACAAATTCTTCTGTATCTGTGTGCGATGATATGGACTGAGATGGAGGACCATCATCGCTGTCCTAAATGCCATCAGCGTAACAGGCCATTGATATAATTGTAATTGCATGACCTTTTTTCCAAGTCTTCTGTGCATTTGATTCCTGGTCTTGCGTCTAATGGTCCAACACTATTCCTGCATGGTTCTTCTCCTAGTATTCTCTCCATAGACTTGACCTAGGTATGGTGCAGCCACCTATCTAGAAGCAAGGCTGGGCAGTTCTGAAAGGCAATGGAAAAGGACCCCTCAACTCCCATCAAAATATCTTTCTTTCTATGTCCTTTTATTCTAGAAGATTCGTGAGGGTAAAGGGGGAAGAGATTTGTTCAGTCTACCCCTTCTATAGCCCACATACGTTTACATACTTCAATCATGTACTTCCTTAACCTCCTCCACACCAGAGAAAACAGTCACAGCCACTCCAGTGTCTCCTTATGACTGAAAGGGTCAATCCCTAACAACGTCCTGGTGAATCTCCTCTGCACACTTTCTACAGTGACCACATCCAACAATATTTTGTATTCTCTTGTGTGGTGGCATGGTAGCGAAACGGTTAGCACAATACCTTACAGTGCTCAGGGTTCAATCTGCCACTCCCTGTAAGTAGTATGTACATTCTCCACATGACAGTGTGGGTTTTCTCTAAGTGCTGTGCCTTCCTCTCACATTTTTAGTTGTTTGTTTTTT
Source organism: Hemitrygon akajei (assembly GCF_048418815.1). NCBI lineage: Eukaryota > Metazoa > Chordata > Chondrichthyes > Myliobatiformes > Dasyatidae > Hemitrygon > Hemitrygon akajei. Next base: position 121,197,988 of record NC_133126.1, on the reverse strand, counting down.
TTTCTCACTCTCTGCCTGTACTTCATCTCCCTCTGGTGCTCCCCCCCACTTTCTTTCTCCCGAGGCCTCCAATCCCATGATCCTTTCCCTTCTCCAGCTCTGTATCACTTTTGCCAATCACCTTTCTAGCTCTTAGCTTCATCCCACCCCCCACCCCCCCACCCCCGGTCTTCTCCTACCATTTTGCATTTCCCCCTCCCCCCACTACTTACAAATTTTTTATTATCTTTCCTTTCAGTTAGTCGTGACAAAGGCTCTCGGCCCAAAATGTCAACAGTGCTTCTCCTTATAGACGCTGCCTGGCCTGCTGTGTTCCAGCAGCATTTTGTGTGTGTTGTTTGAATTTCCAGCATCTGCAGATTTCCTCGTGTTTGCTCATCGGGTATACTTAAGGCAGAGATTGATAGGTTATTGATTAATCGGGGCACAAAGGAATATGGGGGAAGGCAGGAGGTTGGAGCTGAGAGGGAAATAGGTCAGGCATGATGAAATGGTGGAGCAGACTCAATGGGCCAAATGGCCTACTTCTGCTCCTATATCTTATGGTCTTATGGTTTCATATGTATGGTGTTTGATGATCTGTGAGGACTTGGTAGGCCAAAGGTTCTGATTCTGTGCTGCAGAGAAATTGAGCCAAAGGCCCTGTTCCAGGCTCTGTGACTCTGTGATTCTATTACACGAAAAGATGTTGCGAGCATTGACAGAACTTCCTGTTTTTATTTCAGCTTCTGTTTTTATTTCAATTTTCAAGAAAGGTTGTGATAAGATACAGAAAAGATTCACAAAGATGCTGGACTAGAGATTTTTCAGTTATAAGGAGAGGGGGCTGACAGTAATGTATAGAATTTTGAGGGCACACACGGAGGTTAGTCACAGTCCTTTTCCCAGGGTAGGGGAGAGTTTTAAGGTGAGGAAAATAATTTAAAGAGCACCTGGGGGGCAGGTTTTTCACAGAGAGTGTGGTGAATTCATGGAACAACCAGAGCAATACAATAAACCACATTCCTGGTCTCATCCCATATTCTATGACAAATCCCTCGAACGTAGAGTACTTCTAGAGATTTTATCTTAGGCTTATAATGACACAGAAGGTCCATTAAGTGCATGGTTCCTTCCCCCCCCCCCCCTCGCCAAGGACAGTAGTCCATTCATCCCATACTCTTCACCCTTGTCATTTATCGTCTCACACACCTCTGGCATTCTTCTTTGAAACTTTTTATTGCCATTTACTGACGACTGAATTCTCTGAGGTAAAGGTTAACTGATGTACAGCAGAAAATGACTTTGATAAGGTCCCAAGCAAGAGGCTTGTACAAAGGAAGGTTATAAATTCAAGGAAAAAGTGATGGTTTGAATGCTCAATTGATTCAGCGACAGGAAGGCAGGTGGTGATGTTCAGTTACTGGTTAATCTACTGGGATGTAGGAGGAAATGGCTGCAAACCCATGTGACTGTGGAGAGAATATCCAAACTCTGCACAGACAGTGCCTGAAGTCACTACCTAGGTCTGCCCATGCCACTGAGCTATGAGATAGCAGCTCTACAGCACTGATCCATAAAAGTAATACGTTTACTTCCCCCTTTTTCTTGAATAAAGGTATCAGTTATCTTCAGGGCAGCTGTCAGAAAAATGCTGGAGTTCATTATTAGGACCACCAACAGGACAGTTGGAAAAGCTTAACATGTTTAAGACAAATCATGCCACGAAAGAAATGTTGCCCTGAATGAGCTTCATGTTTTGGAGATGTGACAGGTAGGAGATTGAAATGGTTCGTAAGCTGGAATAACGTCAAGTGAAGAAGCAATTACCTTTTATTTATATGGGAAAAATCTGTGACCGTTCGCAGACCCAAAAAATAACCTGCCAAATCATGCCAAATAACACATAAAACCTAAAATAACAGTAACATATAGTAAAAGCAGGAATGATCTGATGAATACACAGCCGATGTAATGTAGGAATACTTTTCTACAATTATTGCAGCACTGACCCCCCCCCCCCCCCCGCAACGAAAATCTCACGCAAACGCTCTCGGCAGGAACACACGGCGCAGGCGCGCCCGGCCCGGCAGGAACACACGGCGCAGGCGCGCCCGGCCCGGCAGGAACACACGGCGCAGGCGCGCCCGGCGGAAACATGAGCGCAAGCTCTCCCGGCAGAAGCACTTTTTCCAGGAACCTTAAATTTAAGCTATGAAGCTCCCGAATAACACATAAAAATACAGAGCCTATATAAAGTTGATATAATGTATATACAGCGTAGTTAACTTACTGAAAATCGGTAAGACAGCGAGCACACTGATGATGGTGTGCTAGGCTGAGTCGTCGGAGGTTGGGGTGGTGGGACACTGGGGTGTCATCTCATCGTCGTCTGTTTCCATCAGGGCAGGCAGGTCACCTTCTTCTATGTCGAAGGTCGAGCTTCGTCGTCTGATGTGGCTCATCTGGAAGGCCTGTAAAACGACAGTATGCTTGACTGCTCAGCCTCGCACATTTTTGTCATTCAATTCTTTGCAAGGAATCAAACCATCCTGCAAACCTGCCCTGAACCTACATACCCTTTCAAAATTAAAGTCAAACTTTTCTGCAATCTTTGCAGCGTTGTCAATCACAGCGAAAATCTCACGCAATTGCTTCCCGTTCAGTTCCTGGACGTCTTCACTTTCGCTACTGCGTTCGGCTTCAATTGTTATCCTTTCCTCTTCATCAGCTCTTCATCCATCAGCTCTTGGTCTCGGGATGCCAAAACCTCTTCAACATCATCTTCGTCAATTTCCACAAACCCTTAGCCAAACTCTCTATATCTTTACTTCGTTCACCACGATCGAAACGCTTTATTATCTCTCGTTTTACGCTGTGTAACACCCTTATGCGCTCTTTTAGGCTTTTCCGATACCTTAGAACTCATCTTGCTAATGGATGTACAAAATAAAACGACATGAAGCACAGATGCTCACAGGCACGTGTTTAAGCAATGGCGGCTAGAATCCGGTTCCGGGGGAGGAGCTAGTCTGCACGGCGCGTGCGCTGCCCTTTACCCGCGCGCTGCTCTTACCCGCGCGCTGCCCTTTATCCGCGCGCTGCCGTTACCCGCGCGCTGCCCTTTTCCGCGCGCTGCCGTTACCCGCGCGCTGCCCTTTTCCGCGCGCTGCCGTTACCCGCGCGCTGCCGTTTTCCGTAACGGTGAAAACACTTTCTGTTACCTAAAACAGGTAACTAATGTAGGTCTCTCGTAACAGCGAGTTGACGTAAAGCGAACGTTAGAAAAATGGGGGACTCCTGTACTGTAGCTTTCTATGTCCATCTGTTCATTTTGTCTTGTATCCTCACTTCATCTCCTTGCTGCAGTTCAGGTAATAGACGAGAACATCTGTCAAAGTATGTTTTCTGCTTTGCTTTGTGTTCATCTTTCCATCTTTTCACTTGTTCACCTCTCTCTGTTCGCAGGAGGCTCTCACCTATTGGCAGATTGGATCTCAAACGGTGTGGCATCAAGAGCTGAGCAGGTGAAATCCACATTCAAGTGTAGTACTACGGTAGGCTAACAAAGCTTTATTAAAATCACTTCCACTATCTTTTACTTTGTGCATTAGTTTCTTGATAATTCCTATCGACTTCTCAACTAATCCATTGGATTGAGGGGAAAATGCACTAGATGTTGTATGAACAAAGCCCCATTCATGAGCAAAATATCTCATACATTCACCATTGAATTGTAGACCACTGTCTGTGAAAACTTCATCAGGTATACTATGTCTATGTCTACTATATACTATGTCTGGAAAAAACTGTTTTCTTGCATGTAATTATGTTCTCTGCTGTTGTTCTGCTCAAAACCACACACTTCAGGATACAATGAGTAGTAATCTGTTATTAATAGATAATCTTTGTTGTCATTTACAAAAAGATCAACGTCTACCTTCTGATAAGGTCTCTGAGGACTAGGATGTGGAAGCAGTGGCTCCTTCAAGTTGCTAGGTTGGTATTTAAAGCATATTCAACAAGAAGACACCAATTCTGCAATTTCTTGATTCATCCTGGGTCAAAACATCACTTCCCGCACCCTTCTCTTACACGTTTCAATACCTAGGTGGCCTTCATGAATTTTCTCAAGCATTTCTTTTCGGAGACTTTTAGGTATCACAATTCTACTACCTTTGTACAATATCCCATGCACAACAGACAGTTCTGATCTATGGTTCCAATAATCTTGTACTACTGAGGTACAGTCATGCCTATTATCTGGCCATCCATCCATCACCACTTGTATTACCTGACTGAGAATTATGTCCTTCTCTGTATCAAGGCACAGCAGTTCCAACTTTCCGCGAGCAACAGGTACAGTCTCTATGATCACATCAACAAATGCCTGAACATCATCAGCGTCCCTGTGACTGTATTTTGTTGTTGGATCCACAGCGCTGGAAAGTGTGTCAGCCGTGTACATGAATTTTCCAGGTGTGTATGACACATTCAATGCGTATCTTTGCAATTTGTTCATCGTTCGCTGAATTTGCAAAGGACAGTCACTTAAAGGTTTGTTAAACAATGCAATCAGAGGCTTATGCTCAGTTTCAACATCAATAGATTGCCCTGACACAAATTGATGAAATCTCTCACAAGCAAACATAATGCTGAGCAATTCTGTTTCAATTTGGGCATACCTTGTTTCTGGATTGGATAATGCACGAGATGTATATGCCACTGGTAGCCATTCCTGATCATGTTTCTGGAGTAATACTGCCCCTAAGCCTGCTTGAGATGCATCACATGAGATTTTGATGGGTCTGTCAGCATCATAGAATTTCAACACAGGTTCTTTGGCAAGCACTTTCTTGAGATTTTGCCATGCCTTCTGTTCATGATTCCAGCTCCATTTGTTTTTCTTTTCTGTTAGCTGTCTAGGTGGAGCATTCTATTCCAAAAGAATTTTCCCATGTAGTAGACCATTCCCATAAACCTTTGAACATCCTTTTTATATTGTGGTCTTGGCATGTTCTCGATACTAGAAACCTTCAGTGGATCAGGACGCACACCCTCTTTGCTGATGATATCACCCACAAAGTTAAGTTAAGTCACTCCTAGCTGAGATTTGTCTTTATTCAACTTGAGGCTTGCCTTGCGTGTTGCCCCTAAGACTTGTCTTGAGTCTGGTGTCATGCTCTTCTTTAGATAATCTCCAAACAATAACATCATCCATGGAAGTATCCACACCCTCAATGTGCTCATAGAGCATGTGAATGGTTTTATGGTACACTTCAGGAGCTGATACCGTTCCAAATGGAAGCCTAAGAAAACGGTATCCAGAAAAAGGAGTGTTAAAGGTACACAACTTTGAACTCGGTTTATCTAGTTTTCTTTTCTTTTTCAATCTTTTTATTAATATCATCATGATAAGATTAATACATAGTTATTGGGATTACAAAATTAAAATGAACATGAAAGGATACACAAGCAATAAGTACAATATAGTTAAGTTCCCAAATCATGAATGATACAACTATCATATAAACGAAACAACAAAAAAAACTGGGTATATCATGTTGAGAAAAAAAAGAAAAGAGAAAAAAAATATTGCCCTAAGAAAAACAAATCTAACAAAACTAACCACTAACTAATAAAGAGAAAAAAAAGAAAAAAGGGAAGAAAAAAAATGGGCTGTTTATAATATCTATAAAAAGACAAAGAATTATCAGTGTCCCCCAACCCTGATCCTCTCAACAAACATATAATCAAAACCGGAAAAACAAATAGGATTGGAACAGGGTCAAATTACATCATGTGAAAATATTGAATAAATGGCCTCCAAGTCTTTTCAAATTCAATAGAAGGGTCATATATGACACTTCTAATTTTTTCCAAATTTAGACATAACATAGTTTGAGAAAACCAATGAAATATGGTAGGGGGATTAATTTCTTTCCAATTCAGCAAAATAGATCTTCTAGCCATTAATATAAGGAATGCAATCATCCGACAAGCCGAAGAAGATAAATGAATTGACTATCATTGGTAAACCAAAGATTACAGTAATAGGATGAGGTTGTAAGTCAATGTTCAATACCGTGGAAATAATATCGAAAATGTCTTTCCAATATTTTTTCAAAAGTGGACATGACCAAAACATATGTGTTAAAGAAGCTATTTCAGAATGACATCTGTCACATATAGGATTTATATGGGAATAAAAATGAGCCAATTTATCCTTGGACATATGAGCCCTGTGCACTACTTTAAACTGTATCAATGAATGTTTTGCACATATAGAGGCTAAATTAACTAATTGAAGAATTTTATCCCAATTCTCAATAGGGATAGTAAGGTTAAGTTCTCTTTTCCAATCATTTTTGATCTTATAAAAGGCCTCTGAATGTATTTTCATAATTATATTGTAAACATTTGATATTACACCTTTCTGAAAAGGATTTAGTTGTAACAATTTCTCCAAAATACCCGAAGAAACAAGATTTGGAAAGGTAGGAAGTCCAGTGTTTAGAAAATTCCTAATCTGTAAATATCTAAAAAAATGAGATCTAGGCAAATTATATTTATTAGATAATTGTTCAAAAGACATAAAAAAATTATCCAAAAATAAATCAGAAAATCATAGTATACCTTCAGTCTTCCAAGCTGAATAAGCTTGGTCCATAATAGAGGGATGAAAAAAGAAATTGGATACAATAGGAATTGCTAAAACAAACTGATTCAACCCAAAAAGTTTCCGAAGTTGAAACCATATACGTAAAGTGTACTTAACTATCGGATTGTCAATTCGTTTATGCAATTTAGAAAGAGCAAAGGGAAGAGAAGTCCCTAAAATAGAACCCAAAGAAAATCCTTGTACAGATTTAGTTTCCAGATTTACCCAATGAGGGCTAGGAGATAAATCCAAATCCCTTAACCAACAATTCAAATATCGAATATTAATTGCCCAATAATAAAATCTAAAATTAGGCAATGCCAATCCACCTTCCTTCTTTGACTTCTGTAAATATCTTTTACCCAATCTAGGATTTTTATTCTGCCATATATATGAGGAAGTTTTTGAATCAACATTGTCAAAAAAGGATTTTGGAATAAAAATTGGTACCGCTTGAAATATATATAAGAACTTGGGTAAAATAATCATCTTAATAGCATTAATCTGACCTATCAGAGATAAAGACAATGGTAACCATTTAGTAAACAAACATTTAATCTGATCAATTAAGGGTAAAAAATTAACCTTGAATAACTCCTTATGATTTTTTGTAATTTTAATCCCTAGGTATATAAAAAAGTCATTAACTAATTTAAAAGGTAAATTTTTGTAAATTGGAACCTGTCTCTTTAAGGGGAACAATTTACTCTTATTAAGATTCAATTTATACCTGGAAAAATGACTAAACTGAGCCAATAATGATATAACTGCAGGAATGGATTTCTCAGGATCAGAAATGTATAATAACAGATCATCTGCATATAATGATAACTTATGTATATCTATCCCTTGAGTAATGCCAAAAATGTTAGGTGATTCTCTAATAGCAATTGCCAAAGGTTCCAGAGCAATATCAAATACTAATGGACTAAGAGGACAGCCTTGCCTGGTACCCCGAAATAAACGACAAAAGGGAGGTCTTTGATTATTAGTAAAAACCGAGGCTACTGGAGTATGATATATCAATTTAATCCAGGATATAAATGTCGGACTAAAATTAAACTTCTCAAGCACAGTAAATAAATATGGCCATTCAACTCTATCAAATGCTTTCTCCGAATCTAATGAAATGACACATTCTGAGGTACTGCGTGAAGGATTATAAACAATATTCAATAATCTCCTAATATTGAAAAAAGAATAACAATTTTTAATAAAACCAGTTTGATCCTCCGAGATAATTTGAGGTAATACCTTCTCCAGCCTGGTTGCCAATAACTTGGAAAAGATCTTGGAATCTACATTCAATAGAAATATTGGTCTATAGGATGCACAGTCAGTAGGGTCTTTATCTTTTTTCAATATTAAAGAAATGGAAGCTCTATAAAAAGATTGTGGTAGTTTACCTAGTCTAATTATTTCTTCAAAAACCCTGCATAACCAAGGAGAAAGAGTAGAGGAAAAAAACTTTAAAAATTTCACTGTATACCCATCTGGACCTGGTGCTTTCCCGGAATTCATAGAGGAAATAGCACCTTTAATTTCTTTTCTTTTTTTATTATTAGTTATTTATTAAATTTTAGAAATTACAAAGAATAAATGTGATGATAAAATAGTAAGAAAAATAATATTAACCCTCCCCCCTCCCCTTAACCCTCCCCCCCCTTAACCCTTATCTAAAGAAAGGAAAGAAGAGAAAGATTGCCTGGATATCGGAGGATCCCCACATGCTCCATGGAGTTCAAAATAATTTTGATATTTATTTTTACTTTCCCCCATTATTTTATAATTTTATCTTCAAAGGACCTATGTATTTAATCCTATCTTTTGTAAGTATGGGAACCAAATTTTCAAAAATATATCATATTCATTTCTTAGATTGTACGTAATTTTTTCAAGTGGAATACAACTATGTATTTCGTTATTCCAACGATCCATAGTTAAATATAAATCAGATTTCCAAGTAACTGCGATAACTTTTTTGGCTACTGCCAATGCAATTTTTATAAATTTTTTCTGATACTTATTCAATTTAAGTTTCGGTATTGTCCCTTCAATGTCTCCTAATAAAAATAATAGTGGACTATGTGGGAGTTGTACTCCAGTAATTTGTTCCAATAAAAGTCTTAAATTTATCCAAAATGGTTGAATTTTAAAACAAGACCAAGTAGAATGTAAAAAAGTACCAATTTCTTGATTACATCGAAAACATTGGTCAGACATATTTGAATTTAATCTATTTATTTTCTGTGGTGTTATATATAAAAATGAAATATATTTCCTAGATTGCAATATTTATTTCAAACTTTACCAATGCAATTACCTCAGAAGTTTTTTCAAGAACTGAATAAATATGTAAGGAAATTTCTTTGGAAAGGAAAGATGTCAAGAATATCATTGGAAAAATTGACATGTAAATTTGATTTAGGAGGGTTACAACTTCCAAATTTTAAGAATTGTTATAAAGCAAATCAACTTAGATTTATTGCGTCTTTTTTTGCTGAAGAAAAACCGGCATGGATTAGAATAGAATTAGATAAGATAGGAGAAAACATACCGGAAGATTTTATATATAAATGGGAATCCAAATGGATACGGGAAAAAAAAGAGTCTCCTATATTAAGACACTTGATTGATTTATGGAATAAGGTAAATATGGACGATGAGATAAAGAAATATTTATTAGCAAAAAGAACTTTAATTCAAAATAGGCTTATTCCTTTTACAATGGATAATAAATTTTTACAAAATTGGTTCCAAAAGGGGATTAAATATATAGGTGATAGTTTTGAAGGAGGTATATTGATGTCATTTGATCAATTAAAAAATAAATATATCAAATAACACTATTTTCTGTTATTTTCAATTAAAAGCTTACTTACGAGAAAAGCTGGGTCAAACAATGTTGATACCAAAACCTAGTGAAATAGAAATATTAATTCAGAAAGGAAAAATAAAAAAAAATTACATCTTGTATGTATAATTTGATTCAAAAACAGACAATTAAATCAGGAATTCATAAATCAAGACAAAATTGGGAATCTGATTTGAATGTTAAAATTGATGGAAAAACTGGTCAAGATTATGTTTTGATAGTATGAGAAATACAATAAATGTTCGACTTAGATTAATACAATATAATTTTTTACATCAATTACACCTTTGATTTCTGCATCTGTAATAGGAGTTTCTAATATTAAAAGTTCTTCAGATGATAATTTTGGAAAATTCAATTTCCCTAAAAAATCATGCATGGTATTATGATCATGAGGAAATTCAGAATGATACAGGGAGGTATAAAAATCTTGAAAAGCTTTATTTATCTCACCATGATTAACTGTCAGTTCACCATTCTGTTGACGAATCTTAATAATTTGACGTTTAACCAAAGCACTCTTCAATTGGTTAGCTAACAGTTTACCCGATTTATCACTATGTATATAAAAATCACTTCTGGTTTTCATTAATTGATTTTCAATCGAAGATGTAAGTAATAAACTGTGTTCCATTTGAAGCTCAACCCTTTGTTTGTGAAGCTCCTTACTAGGAGCAATCAAATATTTCTTGTCAATTTCTTTAATCTTATCAACCAATAAAAGAGTTTTCTTCTTAATACATTTTCTCAAACCAACAGAATAGGAGATAATCTGTCCACGTATATATGCTCTAAAAGTGTCCCAAAGTGTTCCGCAGGAGATTTCATCCGTGGAATTAGTTGAAAAGATCAATCTGTTCCTTTATAAATTTAATGAAATCTGGATCTTGTAGTAAGGTAGAATCAAATCGCCATTGCTTAGTACTGGGAGCTGTGTCCATTAATTTAATAGAATGTTTCATTGGAGCATGATCAGAGATGGCTATAACGTCATAATTTCAACCTGTTACAGATGGAATAAAACGAGAGTCAATGAAAAGTAGTCAATTCTCGAGTAAGAATGATAGACATGTGAGAAAAATGAAAACTCTTTGTCCTTAGGATGTAGAAATCTCCAAATATCGAAAATTCCAGTATCAGTCAAAAAAGAGTTGATATAAGTGGCGGACTTATTTGGTAAAGTCTGAATGGATATAGATCTATCCAGCAAAGGATTTAAACAACAATTGAAGTTGCCACCCATTATTAACATATATTCATTTAGATCAGGTAGAGAAGTAAATAAAGACTTAAAGAAATCAGGATAATCCACGTTTGGAGCCTAAACATTAACCATAGCAAACTTCTTATTGAAAAGTAACCTAGTAATTAACAAAAATCTACCATTCAGATCCAAAATATTATCGTGTTGAACAAATGTAATAGAGGAGTCAATAAAAATTGAAACTCCTTTTACTTTGGCATTAAAATTCGAATGGTACTGTTGACTCCTCCAAAAGCTTAAAAAAAGTTGATTGTCCTCTTTCCTCACATGAGTTTCTTGTCCAAAAATAATATGCGCTTTCAGTCTTTGGAGTACTTTAAAAATCTTTTTCTGTTTAATTGGATGGTTTAAGCCATTAGTATTCCAAGAGACAAAATTAATGGTCTGAGCCATATTTCTAAAATCAACCCTTTGGTATATAAAGAGTTAACCAAAGTATGAACTCATGCACCCGGAAGAGGAACAAAAATAAGTGGAGGAACTGGAAATGACGAGACATCGGACATTTTAGTAGTTTGAAATCAGCCCAAATGAAAAAACTAGAAAAACTAATAAAAGGACCAATAGAATTAGAAAGAGATCCCCCACCCACCACCCACAAAAAAGAGACTCTCCTGAGCCTAAAGGAGGCACGGGAAAAAAGCGTGACACTAAATCTACCCCCATGTCTCCAGAAGGCGACTCCAAATATATAAAGGAGAGAAAAAAATCCTCCCAAAATCCTAAAATGTAATTAACACTATGCTAAAACAGACTTCTTAATATAATTGCTAGTAAAAAGAAAACAAAAAGAATATGAACACTGATAACTTATAAATCGGGTTAAAACCCGAACAAATAAAAGTTAGGATGTGATAAGAAAGGCATTATAGGAAGAAGAAGACAAAAAAAATGGCAAAATCAAAAAGAAAGCAAGAAGTATTTTAAAAAAGAAACCGCCATCTTAGTTACACAAAAAAATGAAAAAAAGATATATATCAAAACGTTAAAAAAATTCACCTTCAGAGAATTAATATAATAATGACCAAAAAATGAAATACAATGGTTAAAGTAAATAAATTTTAAAAATTAGTACGTTGATAAAGAAAAGCTTTAATAGGAATATAAAAGGTAGAGTAAACCTACACCAATAACCAGAAACAAAATCTGGCTTTGGAAACAAAGATTATCTTGTAACGATCAAAACCATACATTTGTTAGAGACGAGAAACTGAAGCAGTAGGATAATTCTCATCCAGAAAGCTTTGAGCATCAGATGTGGAGAGAAAAACATGTCATGGTGCATTCGAAGGCGAGATTCTAAGTTTCGCAGGGTATAAAAGCGCTGGTTTTAGGCTTTTCTCATAACATTTAGACATCAAAGGTTTAAAAGCGAGCCACGCCTTCATCACTTCTAGGCTAAGATCCTCCGCAAGCTGGAATTGGAATTCTCGCAATTTAACAATCCCTAAACGACGAGCCAAACGAATAAGGTGCTCTTTAACATGCACATAGTGAAATCGAACAATTACAACAGGTAGTTTAGATGAAGAACTTGGTGATCAGCACATAATTCTATGGGCACGATCAAGTAACGGAGGACTACCTGGGAAAACAGAAGGGAACGCATCCTTTAAAAGTTGAGCAAAATACTTTGAGGGGTCTCCTTGTTTGATACCTTCCGGGAGAACAAGTATGCGTAAGTTCTGTCTTCTAGATCGATTTTCAAAATCGACACTCTTGGCTTTAAGTACTTCCAACTATTTAATCGCCAAAGATAATTTCTGCTCCAGATTCTCGATTTTCAAGTCTCGCTTCCGAGTGTCCTCTTGCAGAGTTGCGATTAAAGTTTGATGCTGTTTAACTTCATGACCAATCTTATCCAGAGAATCCTGGAAAGCCTTTAAATCTTCTTTGAAAGTTTGGCATTGTTCTTCAAATTTTTCATTTAAGAGCTCCAAAAACGTATCATAAGTCAATTCAGTACATTTAGGATCAATCTTTTTTTTTCTTTCCATTGCCGTTAGAATCTTCCCCAGGGTCTCGCCCTTTAGATCTTAAAGCCATTTCTGTACTCATTTCTTCAAAATTCACAGTACACTCTTAAAGATAAGTCCAAGAAGGTAACAAGAATCTTCTGGTGTAGGTAAAAATAAGTTAAATAGGGGTGATCATAGGTTAAAAAAGTAAAGGTTATGGAGCGAATCTAAAATAGTGCTCACTCCATGAGCGTTTCCTGGTGACCTGGTTTATCTAGTTTAAGTTGCCAGAATCTAGAGGATGCATCTAATTTACTAAAGTCTCCTGGAAATCCCACATCTTACACCCAGAACAGAACACTGGCTCTGTAAACATACTGCCTATTCTCTCTGAAGTTAACACAGAATAAGAAATAAGGAACTAACTTACCTACTTACCTTGCCTCTGCCTGTTCTCGCCAAAGCCTTGTTGAGTGAGGCCTTACAACTCTGCCTCAGTCGACTCCGATGACCGCACACACGATGACCGCTCTGCTAGGTGGTACCTCTCTTTTATAGAGATGCCCCATGTGTCTTATTTGTTATACTGTACTGTCTAATGAAGCCATGAAACTGTCAAGATGGCAGGAACACTTTCGTAAAAGGCACCCTGATAAAGCTGCTTGTGGTATTACCCAGTTCCAGATGGTGAAAGAAGCATTTGAAAAGTGTTGATGCCAAGAAAGCTAAAAATGATCTTGTTCTTAATGGTGTCATTGTTTCTTATAACATTACAAAAATGTTTGCAGAGTGTGGAAAATCTCACACAATCAGTGAAAGATTAATAATGCCTGCTGTATCAGAAGTGCTCATCACTGTTTGCAAAATGGATACCAGTATTTTAAAATCAAATCCTTTGAGTAGTAACTCTGCAGCTTATCCTATTGAGGAAATGAGTGAAGACATTGAGTATCAACTATGCACAGAGCTACAAAACACAGAATTTGGGATCCATCTGGATTAGTCAACTGTGCAAGATAACAAGGTGTTGCTGATAGCATATGTACAGTTTGTCAAAAGTGGATTCTTTCCTCCAATCACCATAAAATTATGCCCTCTTGTACTAGCCATTTGCTCTCAGGAAATAAGTCACTGGCTAGCCATTCGATCTATGCCCCTTTTCATCTTGTACACCTCCTCAAGACATTTCTCATCCTTTATCATCCTCTATTGCTTCAAAGAGAAAAGCCCTAAATCACTCATCCTATCTTCATAAGATGTGCTCCCTAAACCAGGCAGCATCCTAGTAAATTTCTTTTGCACCCTCTCTAAAGCTTTCAATTCCATCCTACAATGAGGTGAGCAGAACCAAACACGATACTCCTAAGGTCGTCTAACCAGAGATTTATAAAGGTGTAACATTTTCTCACTTCTCTTGAACTCAATCCCCCACCATTTGAAGACCAGCACACCATACATTTTCTTAACCACCCAATCAACTTGCATGACAACTTTAAGGATCTTTGGATGTGCCCTCCTATTTCCCTGTTCCTCCACACCGCAAAAAAATTGCCATTTACTCTGTATTCCGCCTTCAAGTTCAACCGTCTAGAGTGAATCATTTAATACTTTTCCAGGATGAACTCTTATCTGCCACTCAGCCCAGCTGTGCATCCTATCAATGTGTCATTTAATCCTACAGCAATCTTCTACCCTATCTACAACACCATCAACCTCTGGAGTCCCATTAAATGTTCTCAGTGACTCTGCTTCCTCCACTCTCCAGCAGTCTTTTCCAAGTACTCACCGCTATCTGGGTGAAAAAGGACCCCTCAACTCCCATCAAAATCTCTTTCTTTCTATGTCCTTTTATTCCAGAAGAAGGGGGAAGAGATTTGTTCAGTCTACCCCTATATAGCCCACATACATTTGCATACTTCAATCATGTCCTCGCTTAACTTCCTCCACACCAGAGAAAACAGACACATCCACTCCAGTGTCTCCTTATGACTGAAAGGGTCAATCCCTAACAACGTCCTGGTGAATCTCCTCTGCACACTTTCTACAGTGACCACATCCAACAATATTTTGTATTCTCTTGTGTGGTGGCATGGTAGCATAACGGTTAGCACAATACCTTACAGTGCTCGGGGTTCAAAACCTGCCACTCCCTGTAAGGAGTATGTACGTTCTCCCCATGACAGTGTGGGTTTTCTCTAAGTGCTCTGCCTTCCTGTCAACATTCCAAGTACATATGGGTTAGGGTTAGGATTAGTAAACTGTGGTCTTGCTGGGTCATGCTACCCCAGCATGTCCTCAGTCAAAACAACCCTTTACTCCAACCCTCCATCTTCCATTACCACACACAAAATGCTGGTGGAACACAGCAGGCCAGGCAGCATCTATAAGGAGAAGCACTGTCGACGTTTCGGGCCGAGACCCTTTGTCAGGACTAATTGAAAGGAAAGATAGTAAGAGATTTGAAAG
This sequence comes from Hemitrygon akajei, assembly GCF_048418815.1. Taxonomy (NCBI): domain Eukaryota; kingdom Metazoa; phylum Chordata; class Chondrichthyes; order Myliobatiformes; family Dasyatidae; genus Hemitrygon; species Hemitrygon akajei. The sequence goes on along the minus strand of NC_133126.1, from coordinate 121,182,785 downwards.
TAGTGGGGGTGAGGGAAATGCGAAATGATAGGAGAAGACCGGAGGGGGTGGGATGAAGCTAAGAGCTGGAAAGGTGAAAGAGCTGGAGAAGGGAAAGGATCATGGGATGGGAGGCCTCGGGAGAAAGAAAGGGGGAGGGGTGGATAAGCACCAGAGGGAGATGGAGAACAGGCAGAGGGATGGGCAGAGAGAGAGAGAGAAAAAACAAACAACTAAATATGTCAGGGATGGGGTAAGAAGGGGTGGAGGGGCATTAACGGAAGTTACAGAAGTCAATGTTCATGCCATCAGGTTGGAGGCTACCCAGCCGGTATATAAGGTGTTGTTCCTCCAACCTGAGTTTGGATTCATTTTGACAGTCGAGGCCATGGATAGATGTATCAGAATGGGAATGGGATGTAGAATTAAAATGTGTGGCCACTGGGAGAACCTGATTTCTCTGGCGGACCGAGAGTAGGTGTTCAGTGAAACAATCTCCCAGTCTGCGTCAGGTCTCACCAATATATAAAAGGCCACACCGGGAGCACTGGACGCAGTACACCACACCAGCCGACTCACAGGTGAAGTGTCGCCTCACCTGGAAGGACTGTCTGGGGCCCTGAATGGTGGTGAGGGAGGAAGTGTAAGGGCAGGTGTAGCACTTGTTCCGCTTAACAGGATAAGTGCCAGGAGGGAGATCGGTGGGAAGGGATGGGGGGGGGGCGCGAGTGGACAATGGAGTCACGTAGGGAGCGATCCCTACGGAACGCAGAAAGGGGGAGGAGGGAAAGATGTGCTTGGTAGTGGAATCCCGTTGGAGGTGACGGAAGTTACGGAGAATTATACACTGGACCTGGAGGATGGTGGAGATGTAGGTGAGGACAAGGGGAACCCTATCCTGAGTGGGGTGGCAGGCGGATGGGGTGAGGGCAGATGTGCAGGAAATGGGAGAGATGTGTTTGAGAGCAGAGTTGATGGTGGAAGAAGGGAAGCCCCTTTGTTTAAAAAAGGAAGACATCTCCTTCGTCCTGGAATGAAAAGCCTCATCGTGAGAGCAGATGCGGTAGAGACGGAGGAATTGTGAGAAGGGGATAGCATTTTTGCAAGAGACAGGGTGGGAAGAGGAATAGTCCAGGTAGCTGTGAGAGTCTTGTAGGCTTATAGTAGATATCAGTAGATAAGCCGTCTCCAGAGATGGAGACAGAAAGATCAAGAAAGGGGAGGGAGGTGTCAGAAATGGACCAGGTAAATTTGAGGGCAGGGTGAATGTTGGAGGCAAAGTTAATGAAGTCAACGAGCTCAGCATGCGTGCAGGAGGCAGCGGCAATGCAGTTGTCGATGTAGTGAAGGAAAAGAGGGGGACGGATACCCATATAGACTTGGAACATGGACTGTTCCACAAAGCCAACAAAAAGGTGAGCATAACTGGGACCCATGCGGGTACCCATGGCTACACCCTTGGTTTGGAGGAAGTGGGAGGAGCCAAAGGAGAAATTATTGAGAGTAGGAACTAATTCCACTAGTCGGAGGAGAGTGGTGGTAGAGGGGAATTGGTTAGGTCTGGAATCCAAAAAGAAGCGAAGAGCTTTGAGACCATCCCGGTGGGGGATGGAGGTATATAGGGACTGGACGTCCAAGGTGAAAATAAGCCGGTGGAGACCAGGAAACTTAAAATCATTGAAAAAATTAAAAGTGTGAGAAGTGGCACGAATATAGGTGGGAAGAGGTTGAACAAGGGGGGATAAGACAGTGTCAAGGTATGCAGAAATGAGTTTGGTGGGGCAGGAGCAAGCTGAGACAATAGGTCTACCTGGACAGGCAGGTTTGTGGATCATGGGTAGGAGGTAGAAACGGGAAGTGCGGGGTGTGGGAACTATGAGGTTGGTGGCAGTGGATGGGAGATCCCCAGAACTGATAAAGTTGGTGATGGTATAAGAGACAGTGGCTTGGTGCTCCTTAGTGGGGTCATGATCAAGGGGTAAATAAGAGGAAGTATCAGAGAGTTGTTGCTGTGCCTCGGCCAGGTAGAGATCAGTACGCCAGACAACAACAACTCACCCTTTATCAGCAGGTTTTATAGTGAGGTTGGGATTGGTGCGGAGAGAGCAGAGTGTTCGGAAGGAGTTAGGTTGGAATTGGAACAGGGTGTGGTGAAGTCGAGACGGTTGATGTCCCGTCGGCAATTAGCAATAAAGACCTAGGAGAAGCAGACGTAGAGGCAGCGTCTGCCTACAACATGTTTGGGGTGGAAACAGACAAGGGACCACCTGAACCCTATTATGCCACAGTCACTGTCAAGGGAAAGGACATTAAGTGCGAGATTGATTCAGGGGCTACTGCATCGGTCATTAGTGAAGAGACTTACAGGAGGACATGGGGATCCAACCTGCCTCCCATCAGACCATCTAAACTCTAACTCAGGACCTGTACGGGCAGCCCATACCTCATTTAGGAATGTTATATGTGGATATTTCGGCTGGGGGCCAGAAAGCTGAAGCCAGGCTGGTGATAGCTAAGGGCAGTGGGCCCTGTCTTCTGGGCTGCAATTGGCTTCGTAAAATCTGTCTCAACTGGCATGAATTTAAATATGCACACATGACAGAAGAGCATGAGGTGCAGCGTGCAGATGAAGTCGCCGATGACAATGTGAGTGACCCAGCTCTTGTACCACCTGCCCAGTTACAGCAAGTTGCATCTCAGCCTGATGATCTCGCTAACAGGAACCTGCATGTGAAGGCAATCATAACAGTAGCAGACGGGGCACCCGCAGACGATGTAAGAACAGAGCCTCCAGGACCACCAGACAATCATTCAGAAAGCACTCTAAGTGATTTGACAAAGAAATAAGAATTTTCTGGAGGCAGTGGCCCCCTGGGAATCCATGTGGTGCCTTTTAACTCTACGCTGAGTAGAAGATTCCTTGGTCTGAGTATTTGTGGTATTGAAGAGAACAGCTGTTCAAGAAAAAAGAACCTGCTGCAGGTGATTGAATGCATCATCAAAATCAATGACTGTGATTTAACAGAAAAGACCTTTGTTCAAGCACAAGAGGTTTTCCGAAATGCATTGCGATTTCCTGCTGTTGAACTCCAGATAGTTCCAAGTTATAACAAGGAACACCATGAAAAATTTGCAATTGGGTCTATTCTGAGCCACAGTCAAAAACCAAAAGTTCAAAAAACAAAGTTCCTTATTCAGTGCGTTCCAAGCTAGGTGGCAAACCTGCAGATGCTGTTTCTCCCAATAATACTGAGAATAGCTTGCCACCGATTTCAAAGAAGCTCAGTAGTCCAAAACAGTTAAGGAGCAATGACCACTTAATGCATACCAGGAAAGCATGTCCACCAGTGACTTTGCTAGAGGGAGAGACACTGGCAGAGGGGGCAGAGTCCCCTGAAGAGGATAGACCATTCTCACGCGGACACACAGACCCCTCTCGTATCCCCAACACTAGATCCACCCAAAACATCCTCACCAGCGGTACATGCTTGGTCACTGGGAGTAGTGTGTAGATCGCAGCACCCTCGCAAACCTCCTGACAGACTGAATCTTTGATTGGATAGTTTCTTCTGTTGTTAGATTGAATGTTGAATTTGCCATGTTTTTTAGGTTTTTTTTTTATTGGTAACCTGTTGCTAATGATACCACTGTTTTTATTTCCCAGTTCTTCTATATTTGGGAAATGTTGGATTTTAAAGGGGGAGAAGTGTTGTAATGTGAGTATTATTAAAAGCAAGTTATTACTACTGGGGTTGGCGGGGTCTTTACTTCCACTCTTTTACTCCCAGTATGCATTGTATATAGTTCCTCCACAATCTATGAACGGCCAGAGGGAGGTACGATGACCTTCCCCTCCCTCCCCCCCCAGAAAATACAACCATCCTACAGACTCAGTTCGGTCTTGTGTTTGGCATAAGGTCTCAGTTCCTCTCCTTCCACAACTCTGGGCCAACCTTGTAAAAGAAAAATCTTGACTTCAGACAGGACTGGGTCCCTCTCTGTCCATTGATTGATCTGGGTCGCTTCTACAGGTGTCGCGGACAGCCTCTCCAATGAAAAAACAGTCTCTGGAGGCACATATGTAGTAACAGCTGTCTCAGGTAAAGGGAGTCGACTCAGCGCATTAGCGTTTGCATTATCTCCACCCGCTCTGTACACAATAGTATACTGTTAGGCTGAAAATGTGAGAGCCCAACTCTGTATCCTGGCTGAGGCTAGCGGTGGGATGCATCTGGTCTCCCTAAAAAGGCTCATCAGTGGTTTATGGTCCGTATAAATTGTGAATGCACATTCATAGAGGTACTGATGAAAACGTTTGACTGCAAAAACAATGGCCAGACCTTCTTTGTCTAGCTGTGAATATCCCTTCTCAGCACCCGTCAGGGTACGTGAATCAAAAGCAATAGGCTTCTCTGAACGGTCCTCCATTACGTGTGAGAGAACTGCCCCGACTCCATAGGATGAAGCGTCACATGAAAGGGTGATCTCCTTGTCTGGGTCATAGTGACGTGCAGCTTCACTGAGTGCAACAATGCTTTCACTTTCTTGAAAGTTTCCTCCTGCTCTTCACCCCACCGCCACTTAGTGTCATTGTGAAGCAGCTTATACAATGGGGCCAAAACCTTTGAGAGGTCCGGAAGAAACTTGCCATAATAATTCACCATGCCCAAAATTGATCCGAGTTCAGTGACACTCTTGGGGCTTGGGGGCTCCTTAATACCTCTCACTTTTTCCTCCGCTAGGCAAAGCCCCTCAGCTGTAATCTTGTGTCCCAGGTAGGTCACACTCAGAGCCAGGAAGACACATTTTCTGTGTTTCGACCGCACTCCTGCATCTCGGAGTCTCTTCATCACCTGTCTTAAGTTAGCCAGATGCTCCCCCTCCGTGGCTTCCGTAATCAAAATATCATCAAGATACACTGCTACATGAGGAATCCCCTGCAGCAAAGAGTCCATTGTCAACTGCATTTACTTGACAATTCATTGAAGAATTACACAAAAATAGAGGACTATATAAAATACATAAAGCATAGAAAGTTAAACTACAAAAAAAACTGAGAGAAGTAATAATTCTGCAGAGAGTCTCTGGAACGTGCTGCTAGGGTAGATACATTAGCGGCATTCAAAAGACTCTTACATAGGCACATTGATGAAAAGAAAAATAGTGGGTTTTGTGGGAGGGAAGGGTTAGATTGCTCTTAGAGAAGGTTAAAAGGTTGGCACAACATCGTGGATTGAAGGGCCTGTACTGTTCCAGGCTTCACGTCTGCAAGCTCCACGACACTTTGCTCCATTGTGTGGTGATTTGAGACTGAGGGGTGGGCCTGCTCTGGCTGCTCTGTGCTTCGTGCCTGTGGACTCACTCTTGTTCCAGATGCTGTTGCTTGCATTTATTGTTTTCACGTTCTGTGCTTTTCTTTGATTTGTTGGTCTTTTTAAATGGATTATTTCAGGTTTCATATTTTGTGGCTGCCTGAAAAGAGACAAATTTCAAGGTTGTATAATTTGTACATACTTTGATAATAAATGTACTTCGAACTTTTTATACATTCTTTTTTTATATATTGTAGTGATGTGCTATACACAGCGCTGAAATAATGACACGCAGTCGGTAAGTCATTTCCAGACTAGTTTATTCAAACTTCGCAGCGCTGGCATTTAATCCCTAGCGTCTGCCCTCTCTGGGCGGAAATGACATCACAGGTGCATTACCAAAGTCTCTCCCCGTGCGCTGGCTATTTGTGAGGCTGTTCGCCTGCGCAGAAAGTGGGTCGCCACATGACCTCCTCCCCCCAGAACCGGCGATACACCCCCCAATGTCCACAGTCTGGATCAGCCTCTGTTTGGGAGGTCTGCCTCTGCGCCGCAGTGCCTGAACCTCGACCAGCTGCGCCAAGTCCACATGGGCTGGTTTGAGTTGGTCCACTGTGAAAACCTCCACTTTCCCCCCAATGTCCAGAACGTACGTGGACCCGTTGTTGTTGATCACCTTGAACGGCCCCTCGTATGGCCACTGTAGCGGTGCCCGGTGTCCGTACCTTCGTACAAACACAAACTTACAGTTCTGCAGGTCTTTGGTACATGGGTCAGGGTCCATCCGTGCTGTGAAGTCAGTACGGGGGCTAGGTTGCTGAGCCTTTCACGTAGTCTGTCCAGGACTGCTGCGGGTTTTCCTCTTGCCCCCTTGGGGCTGGTATGAACTCTCCTGGGACAGCCAGGAGTGCGCCGTACACCAACTTGGCCGACGAGGCGTGCAGATCCTCTTTGGGTGCTGTGTGAATTCCATTCACTGACCTGCTTGCGAAGTCCGTGCCATGCAAACTGCTGGAGACCATCCGGACGGTTGTCCTGATAGATGGGTGCGCCAAACTGTGTATGGAGTCGAAAACTCGCCGCCTCCAGGCCGCTGGGATGATGGGGCGAGGTTGGCCGGTAGCCACGTCGCACAGGAGGGTCCTCTCACCTGGGCCTACGAGAAAGTCCTGCAGCTGCAAACCCGAGACTGCGGTCCTGTAGCTGGGCATCTCGTTGTCTGCCTGCTGCGCCTCCGCCAGTGTTGCATAGTCCACCCCCAGGGACAGAGCCTGGACAGCTGGTCTGGAGAGTGTGTCCGCCACGACATTGTCCTTTCCCGAGACATGCTGGATGTCCGTCGTGTACTCGGAGATGTAGGATAGATATCGCTGCTGGCACACCGACCAGGGATTGGACACCTTCGTGAACGCGAAGGTCAGTGGTTTGTGGTCCATGAACGCCTTCTAAGAAGTACCTGAAATGCTGGATTGCCAGATACAGTGCCAACAGCTCCCGGTCGAAAGCACTGTACTTGAGTTCGGGTGGTCGTAGGTGCATGATGAAGAACGCCAGGTGTTGCCAGCGCCCCTCGATGAGCTGCTCCAGCACCCCACCGACTGCTGTGTCGGATGCGTCCACCATGAGTGTGGTCAGAATGTCCGTTCTGGGGTGCACCAGCATCGCGGCATCTGCCAAGGCTTCCTTGGCTTTAACGAAAGCGGCCGTGGCCTCCTCCTCCCAAGTAATGTCCTTGCCTTTACCCGACATTAGGGTATACAAAGGGCGCATGATACGGGCTGCTGAGGGGAGGAAACGGTGGTAGAAGTTCACCATACCAACGAACTCCTGCAGGCCTTTGACCGTGTTGGGCCGAGCAAAGTGGCGGATCGCGTCTACCTTGGCGGGCAGAGTTGTTGCCCTGTCTTTGGTAATCCTGCGGCCCAGGAAGTCGATGGTATCGAGACCGAACTGACATTTGGCCGGGTTGATCGTGAGGCCGAAGACATAGTGCATAAGGCACTGGATGCACTTAATGGAATCTTGGTGTTGCTCCTTCATCCAGTTCAATTCTGGCCTTCATGGCTTTGATTTTACCAATCCCTTCTCAAACACCTTCTCATTAGCATTAAGCAGCTATGACAGTCTCTGGTTAGTGCTCCCAGGAGGGCTGCAGTTGCCTGTGATGCTACACTAAGAGCTTTGATTGCGTGCCAGTCTAGTGGGATTTTTCTCAACCATTCATGTCCAAAACGTGCTGCCCTCCACCTTTCAACCTTTGACTGGTTCCTATTGTGAAATCTAAATCTCTAAGCTATTACCAGCAGTTTAGGGCTCAAATGATTTTGTAAAATTGCAACAATTTCATTGAATGTCTTGCTTGCTGGCTTTTCATGTGTTACTAAGTTCAGATTCAGATTCAGATTCAGTTTATTGTCATTTAGAAACCACAAAGGCAATGCAGTTAAAAAATGAGACAACGTTCCCCCAGAATGATATCACAAAAGCATATGACAAAACAGACTACACCAGAAAATCCACGTAACGTTTGGCAATCCCCAATCCAGAGTCTGGAGAGGCTGCTGCGTATTAATATCGCGCTACCGTCTAGCATGTTCCCCGGAAAGGAGCTCCAAATCCACCAGACAAAAACAAGACCAAAAACTAAAGCTACAAGACCTGCACAAAACCACATAATTACAACATATAGTTACAACAGTGCAAACAATAGCATAATTGATAAAAAAAAGACTATGAGCACAGTAGAAATAGTCCAAGATGTTAAAGGACTGTAAGTTCAAAAGAAATCACCACAGTTTCCACAAGTCCCCAGGGTCCTGACAGACTTGCCATCCCACGCCGGCGGAAGAAGGGAGTACCCCCACTATGGATTTCCAAGGCGCCGCCCAACTCAGCCGCACAGACGCAGCACACAATGGAAGCTCTGTCGAAACCAGCCTCACAGACGCAGCACACACCGAAAGCGACCTGAGTCCGTCGAAAGCACTCCGAGTCCGTCGAACCTCCGAGCCGATGACCATCCCCTCCGGCACAGCTTCTCCAAGCACCATCCTCTGCCGAGCATATTAAGACAGCCCTGCCAATGGCCATCAGCAATGTGACCCCGAGGACTGGGGGGCTGTTCTTCCCAGCAGAGTCCCGGACCTCACAGCAGCAGCAGCATCGAAGAAGGTCTTCCTGGAATTTCCCGATGTTTCTTCGTGCTTCCACGTCCGTTTTCAATCGATTATGATTGTGCACGGCACCCTACTTCACAAACAGCAGATAATCAGTTCCAGAGTGGCCGCTGCAAGCTGCGTTGCACCGCCATCTTGGAGCAAGACAGCGAACAGTGCAAGACATGCGCGCAATCCAACAGGTCAATGTACATGGGTACGTTATCCGTCAATAAGAGGTGCCAAGGGGAGTCATTGTGATAAACAAAATGCATCCATACATTATACTAATTATTCTAATACACAGTCAATATTTATGTTTTAACTGGTTACAGGTATTATTTTATGTTAAATATGTTACAAGTGTATATGAAAAATAAAACTATTTTAAAGCTCTGAATAGGATTCTTTATTTACAATATATAAATATTCTTTTACAATATTCTTCCAACGAGCTGCAAAAATTTTCTTACTTTGGCTGTTCAGGGAGATCCTCGGGACTGATGCAAACAAGAGATATTTTCAATATCTGACTGCAACTTGGTTAAAGATAATCGAAGATCACCTCTTTTCACAACATCAAGAGGGTTATGAGCTTTTGATAGCAGGTGTCGAACTTGACTAAAACAACATTCAACTCAATAAGAGGTGGGAAATCCAATTATAAACAACATTGCTTTCGTCCAGAGCTGTGGAAAGCTATTTTAAATATCACTAGTTATTCTGAAACATTGTTTGCTGTGTCACAATTTTGCTTGAGCTGTTGTATTGCTCTGCAGCTCAATAAGACATTCTTGCAATTTGGAGTCAACGTTGTTCACATTCAGTCCAAATGCATCCATCGCCCACTTGGAAAATGCATTTCCAGCATTTGGTCTTGGAACCAAAATTCCATATCAGTGTGCAGTTGTTCAAGTGATCAATGTACATAATCGGATCACTGGTGAGGCCTCACCTTGAGTAATGTAAACAATTTTGGGCCCCTCGTCTTAGAAAAGATGTGCTAGCATTGGAGACGGTTCAGAGGAAGTTCACGAGGATGATTCCAGGAATGAAAGGGTTATCATACGAGGACAACATGCTGGAAGAACTCAGCAGGTCGGGCAGCATCCGTGGAAATGAGCAGTCAATGTTTCAGGCCGAGACCCTTCGTCAGGACTGAGAAAGGAGGGAGCAGGAGCCCTATAAAGAAGGTGGGGGGAGGGTGGGAAGGAGAAGGCTGGTAGGTGCCAGGTGAAAAACCAATCAGAGGAAAGATCAAGGGGTGGGGGAGAGGAAGCAGGAATCGTGAGAGAGGTGATAGGCAGCTGGAAGAGGAGGCAGAGTGAAAGTGGGATAGGGGAAGGGAGAAGGAGGAAATTACCGGAAGTTGGAGAATTCAATGTTCATACCAAGGGGCTGGAGACTACCCAGACAGTATATGAAGTGCTACTCCTCCAACCTGAGTTTGGCCTCATCATGGCAATACAGGAGGCCATGTATAGACATACCCGTATGGGAATGTGAAGCAGAGTTGAAGTGGGTGGCAGCCGGGAGATCCTGTCTGATGTTGCAGATGGAGCGGAGGTGATCGACGAAGCGGTCCCCCAATCTGTGTCGGGTCTCGCCGAATGTAGGGGAGGCAGCACAAGGAGCACCGGATGAAATAGATGACCCCCAACAGACTCACAAGCGAAATGTTGCCTCACCTGGAAGGACTGTTTGGGGCCCTGAATGGTGGTAATAGAGAAGGTGTAGGGACAGGTGTAGCATTTACACTTGCAGGGATAAGTACCTGGTGGGAGATCTGTGTAGAGGGACATGTGGACCAGGGAGTCGCGGAGGGAACGATCCCTGGGAAAAGCGGAGAGGGGTAGAGAGGGAAAGATGTGCTTAGCGGTGGGGTCCTATTGAAGGTGGCAGAAGTTGTGGAGGATAATATGCTGGATCTGGAGGCTGGTGGGGTGGTAGGTGAGGACAAGGGGAACATGGTCCCTGTTGTGGTGACAGGAGGATGAGGTGAGGGCTGAAGTGCGGAAAATGGAGGAGATGCGGGTGAGGGCATCACTGATGACGGCAGAAGAGAAACCATGATTTTTAAAGAAAGAGGACATTTGAGATGTCCTGGAATGGAAAGCCTCATCCTGGGAGCAGATGCGGCAGAGACGGAGGAACTGGGAATAATTGTCTAAGGGTAGATAAGTCTCCTGGACCAGATAGAGTGCACCCTCGTGTTCTGAAGGAACTAGCAATGGAGACTGAGGAGGAATTAGCAATGATATTTCAAAAGGCGATAGATTCAGGCCTGGTTCCGGAGGACTGGAAGATCACAAATATCACTCCGCTATTTAAGAAGGGGGCAAGGAAGCAAAAGGGAAATTTTAGACCTGTTAGCTTGACATCAGTGGTTGGAAAAATGTTGGAGTCGATCGTCAAGGATGAGGTTATGGAGTACCTGGAGGCATATGACAAGATAGGCAGAACTCAGCATGGTTTCCTTAAATGAAAATCCTGCCTGACAAACCTAGTGCAATTTTTTGAGGATATTACAAGTAGGCTAGACAAGGTAGATGCAGTGGATGTTGTGTATTTGGATTTTCAGAAGGCCTTTGACAAGGTGCCGCACATGAGGTTGCTAAACAAGATTAGAGCCCATGGAGTTACAGCAAAGTTACATACGTGGATAGAGCGTTGGTTGATTGGCAGGAAACAGAGAGTGGGAATAAAGGGATCCCATTCTGGTTGGCTGCCAGTTACCAGTGGTGTTCCGCAGGGGTCCGTGTTGGGGCCGATTCTTTTTACGTTGTATATCAACGATTTGGATTATGGAATGGATGGCTTTGTGGCTAAGTTTGCTGATGATACAAAGATAGGTGGAGGGGCCGGTAGTGCTGAGGAAACAGAGAGTCTGCAGAGAGACTTGGATAGATTGGGGGAATGGGCAAAGAAGTGGCAAATGAATTACAATGTCGGAAAGTGTACGGTCATGCACTTTGGTAGAAGAAGTAAATGGGCAGACTATTACTTAAATGGGGAGAAAATTCAAAGTTCTGAGATGCAATGGGACTTGGGAGTTCTCGTGCAGGATACCCTTAAGGTTAACCTCCAGGCTGAGTCAGTGGTGAAGAAGGTGAATGCAATGTTGGCATTCATTTCTAGAGGAATAGAGTATAGGTGCAGTGATGTGATGTTGAGGCTCTATAAGGCACTGGTAAGACCTCACTTAGAATACTGTGTGCAGTTTTGGGCTCCATATTTAAGAAAGGATGTGCTGATGTTAGAGAGGGTTCTGAGAAGATTCACTAGAATGATTCCGGGAATGAGTGGGTTAACATATGAGGAACATTTGACCACTCTTGGATTGCACTCCTTGGAGTTTAGAAGAATGAGGGGGGACCGCCTAGAAACATTTCAAATGTTGAAAGACATGGACAGAGTGGATGTGGCAAAGTTGTTTCCCATGGTGGAGTAGTCTATTATGAGAGGACATGACTTGAGGATTGCAAGGCGCCCATTCAGAACAGAGATGCGAAAACAGTTTTTTATCCAGAGGGTGGTGAATCTGGAATTTGTTGCCACGGGCGGCAGTGGAGGCCGGGTCATTGGGTGTATTTAAGGCAGAGATTGATAGTTATCTGAGTAGTCAGGACATCAAAGGTTATGGTGAGAAGGTGGGGGAATGGGACTAAAGGGGAGATTGGATCAGCTCATGATGAAATGGCAGAGCAGACTCGATGGGCCGGATGGCCAACTTCTGCTCCTTTGTCTTATGGAATAGGGAATAGCATTTTTATATTTGGCAGGGTCAGAAGAGGTATAGTTGAGGGTGTTCTGAGAGTCAGTGGTTTACCAGCCTTCTCCTTCTCACCCTCCCCCCACCTTTATAGGGCCCCTGCCCCCTCCTTCTTCAGTCCTGACGAAGGGTCTCGGACTGAAACATTGACTGATCGTTTCCATGGATGCTGCCCGACCTGCTGAGTTCCTCCAGCGTGTTGTCCGTGTTGATTTGATTACAGCATCTACAGTGTACTTTGTGCTTACTTATCATACGAGGTATGTTTGATTGCTCAGGGTCTGTACACACTGGAATTCAGAAGGATGAGAGGGTATTTCATTTGCCACCTTTCAAATATTGAAAGGCCTAGACAGAGTAGATGTGGAAAGGATGTGGCCCATGGTGGGAGAGTCTCGGACACGAGGGCACAACCTCAGGATAGAGGGGCGCCTTTTCAAAACGGATGCTGAGAAATTTCTTTAGCCAAAGGGTGGTGAATTTATGGAATTTGTTGCCACGTACAGCTGTGGAGACCAGGTGATTGGGTATGTTTAAGGTGGAGATTGATCGGTTCCTGATTGGATATGGCATCAAAGACTACTGGGAGTAGTCCGGGATCTGCGGTTGAAGGGGAGATAAAGAAAAGGGTCAGCCATGGTTGAATGGCGGAGCAGACTCAATGGGCCAGATGGCCTATTTCTGTTCCTATGTCTAATGGTCTATAGATCATCATCTTGTAATTGCATTATAAAAGTGGCCAGGGAAGGAAAGGGCATAAACTTGTGAAATCCAATATTATTGCTGAGACGTTTGAGTTTTCCATGGAAAACAGTAAGAGCCTCCTTGCAGTTTTTTCCCCATAACTGCCTTGTTTAATAAATTCAGTTTTTCAACTATATCTGACAGGTAAAATATGTCAGACTTAGCAGTGACAATTTGTTCTCCTAGAAATACTACAATACTGTCCCAAATGTAGGGCTGTCAGTACCATTAACTGTGGTGTTAACTATTCAGGCTAACAGAATGGCTTCTCTGTAATGTTACTTAATGCTGTAATGTGTTTTTGTGTCTGGAATGTTTGGGATATGACTGCAGGTAAGGAAGGAACTAACCAATGGAGAATTGTTATGCTATCTTGTATGCGTAAGCTGAGCAGGTGTTCGTGGTCTTATTCAGGGAGATGAGCGAGGAGGACGGACGTGTGAGGAGCAGACAGCGGTTCCAGGGCGGCGGATACTGGAAGTCAGCAGCTTGGACGGTGGCTAAAGGCTTGGAAGGTCATTGTGGATGGAACTGGAGGCGTGAGCTCCAATGTATTAACATATTAGGTGCACAAACTGATAAACTTACTGATTTGGCGCCTTTAGGTTATCTGTTTCTACTAACCCATCACTAACTTTATAGTTAAAATTGTAATTATTTACTCGCATTTGGTGTATTGTTTGATTTTTGTGTTGTGAGCGCGTACTGGGGGGGGGGGGGCATTACACCGTATTTACACTGAAGTATTGCACTGCTGGCAGGGCGACGGCGGTTCACCCTAGATGAACGGGGTTAAATTGGGGGCACAGATGCTACACAAATTTCAACAAACCAACAAAGACAATTACCTTTTGATAACCATCGTACCTCAATGTGCATTAGTAGCCATTCAATATCTTGTTCACTTTCCTCACAAAGTTGTTGAAAAAGACGATATGAAGTGTGTTGAATGTGATGAAGTTGACAGCCATTATCACACAGCAAGGCTGTCTTATAAACATTCTCCGAATATTTTCACAAGATGGATGACACAAAGTATGTCAGGCAGAGCATTTTTCAATGAGTAATGAATCCTCTGTATCTTCTTCTCATCGAAGCAGCACTATTATCAGTTGCAAAGGCCATTATGTATGACATCTGTCTGATTGGGCAGTCTGACAGAAAGAAGCTGCAAAAGGTTGCAAATCTAGTCATCTCCATCTTGGGTACTAGCCTACAAACTACCCAGGAGATCTTTAGGGAGCAGTGTCTCAAAAAGGCAGCGTCCATTATTAAGGACCTCCAGCACCCAGGGCATGCCCTTTTCTCACTGTTATGATCAGGGAGGAGGTACAGAAGCCTGAAGGCACACACTCAGCGATTCAGGAACAGTTTATTCCCCTCCACCAACCGATTCCAAAATGAACTTTGAATTTTTGGACACTACCTCACTTTTCTTTTAGTATATAGTGTTTCTGTTTTTGCACATTTAAAAAAATCTGTTCAATATATATAATTGATTTACTTGTTTATTTATTATTTTGTTTATTTTATTTATTACTATTTTATTTTTATCTAGATTATGTATTGCATTGAACTGCTGCTGCTGAGTTAACAAATTTCACGTCACATGCTGGAGATGATAAACCTGATTCTGATTCTGATGGACTCATTGGGTGGAAGAGCCCATCATCGTGCTGTATCTCTAAATCAACACAAACATTTGTAAAACCTGTGGAAGATGTTGGGAAAACCACATTTGGAGTACTGTATACAGTTCTGGTCATCATGCAATGGGAAGGAAGTCATTAAATTCAAGTTACAAGGAAGTTACTGTGACCAGAACAGGAGGATTAGAGTTATAAGGAATGACTGGATAGGATCGGACATATTTTTTGGCTTGGAGCACAGAAGGTCGAGGGGTTGACAGGATAACATCATGAGGTCAGCTGTTCACACAGAGGGGAAGGTGATTACATGGACTGAGCTGCCAGAGGAAGTGGTAGAGGTGGGGACCACCACATTTAAAAGTCATTTGGATGGGAACTCGGATAGGAAATGTTCAGAGGGACATCCCCCAAATGTAGGCAAATGGGACCAGCTTAGACGGCATCGACCAATTGCATAACAACCTGCATCTTCCTGTAGTCACGTGTTTGATCATCATGAGGTAGATTGTGAAGTGGTTACGGTGCAGTACCTGACCACAAGAAACTGCAGGTTGAGTGCAGTACACGAGGAGAGGATACTTTCCTTGATGTGCTGAGCTGCTTTTACAACATTTTCTCAGAATAACTTACAAAGTTAACAGAATTCCATAAACTGTATAGGCTGGTGGTCTTTGGTGGTATTGCCACCGTCTTCAGCTGGTGGGCTGCCTGAGGTTTGGCAAGAAGCGCCCCCAAGCTGTGACAGCCAAGCCCACAGTCGGCATAGCCCAGACACTAGATTCCAGCACTGAGGAAGTGGAGCCGGGGGGCAGTGCTGCTCACTCTGGACTACCAGTCAATAAAATTTACACTGTGGATCTGAAGCCACAAGGTTAGAAGCCAGAGTATGGAGCAGGGGTATATTCAGTCAGAGGATGGAGGAAATGAGCAGGGGATGTCGTCACAGGGACTGGCAGATTGAAGTCCTGAACTTACCCAAACAAAGGCAACTGAATCAGTGGACGAACATGAGAAACGAGAGGAGGAGAGGGAGGAAAACGACAAACGAACCATCAGAGATCAGGAGGAAAAAAACAATGAAGGGAGGCTGGGGGGTGTGTGGGGTGACTCCACCAATGTCCAAGTGGGCAGGAGAAGGGGAATAAAATTGAACAAGAGAAAGAGATCCCTGGCGAAGAAGATAGTTGGAGAGGGGAAGGAAATGAGGAGGTGGAAGACAAAACTTCAAAGGGAACAGGTCTTTCTAGGTAAGAGAAGTAGAAGGGGACAATGGAGACCTCACAGAAGAGTTCTCAGGTTTAGGAAAGGAAAATGGAAAGAGCAATCCTTTGGCCCTAGCAGGAACACAGAAGACTGTGAAGCGAATGAAGGTAAAACTATTAGTTTAAATAGATCTGTCTGTGTGTACGTGTAAGAGTTTGAGAATAAATGTATAGGCACAATTGCTGTATCAAGTTTTTAATGTAAAGGGGTCTGTGGTCCAAAGACTTTGGGGCTCTAGAATATCTAAGTTGTAGAAGGCTACTGATCAAATGCTGATAACTGGGGCTAGTATGGATGACATCATTGAAATGATGGGTCCAAGGGTCTGATTCTGTGCAGATCTCTCGATGACATGTCATGACATCACAGACCCTTTGTTTACCGGCAGTCTCCCACCCACCTTCATTATCTAACTGCCCCTCGCCTCTGGTACGGGGCAGTGGAGAAGCAATTAGTGCAACACTCCACAGTGCCAGCGATCACCAATCAGGATACAGTTCCACTGCTCTCTGTGAGGAGTTTATACATTCTCCCCAAGACACCATGGATTTCCTCCAAGTTCAATCGGAAGCTTCCAATTTCCCCCCTTCCTGGTATCGGCTGTGCAGAGGAGATTCACTAGGATGCTACCTGGACTAGTTTAACCCATCCTCATGTAGTCTTATGAGGAGAGGATCAGCATGTGAGGGCTTTTCCCTTTGGAGTGAAGGAGGGTGAGAGAAGACTTGAGAGAGGTGTACAAGTTCATAACAAACATAGATTGAGTGGATAGCCAGAGATAGTTTCCCAGGGTGGGAATGGCTAATACCAGGGAGTGCACACAGAGAGTGGTGTGTGTATGGAACCACCTCAGGGGTGGTGGTAGAGGCAGATACATTGGGGACATTTAAGAAATACCTGTACAGAGCACATGAATGATAGAAAAAGGGAGTGCTCTATCTGGGGAAAGGGTTATATTGATCTTAGAACAGGTTAAAAATTTGGCACAATACTGTTGTTCATCAGGAGTCACTCCTGTTGAAGGGTTTCGGCCCGAAACGTCGTCACTACCTCCTCCCATAGATGCTGTCTGGCCTGCTGAGTTCTGCCAGCATTTTGTGTTTTTATTTATTTCCAGCATCTGCAGATTCACTGGTGTTGCCTAAACTGTACACAGTACTGCAAATGCAGTCTCTCCCACTGCAACAGAATGCCCCAACTTCAACGCTCAGTGTGCTTTCTCTGACGACAAAGAAAGAATATTAGCTTAAGCAGTTTCTTCTGTGTCATCAAGCATCCACAGCTCATTAAGTGGTGCAAGAAGCACCCATGGGTGGGGTGGAAGGGTGGCAATGTGCATGCGCTAATATCCGTGAGTCTGGGGCTTGTGCAACCTGCCTGGTGGACTGGAACATCCGGGGGAGAAGGTGAGAGCAAGGGTGCCCTTCCAGGCTGTAGGCTCACACAGGTGCTTGTAGAACCGATTCCTGCCTCATGTCCAAGGGTCAGAGTTACTCCAGCCCCAGGTTCTTGTCAGGGTGCACTCGGGCCCAGTTAAAACTGGCTAAGGCAGCAACAGTGTTATTCACCACACCACAGTGAGGAACACACTGACCCAATCTCCACCGATCCTGATGAAGGGTCTCAACCCGAAACGTCAAACATCAACTGTTCATTTCCCTTCATAGAAGCCACCAGCTATGCTGTGTTCCTCCAGCATTGTGTGTGTGTGTGCGTGCGTGCATACTGCTCTGGATAACAACTCTCCCAATTCCTTCAGCATTCCACAGGCAGAAGAACTTTTAGACGATATGACCCACATGTTGCAATATTCTCCTCCAAAGCTCCTTTGTCACACACACACACACACACACACACACACACACACACACACACACACACACACACACACACACACACACACACACACACACACACACACACACACACACACACACACACACACACACACACACACACCTGTCTGCAGCATTCATCCTGATGGAGGATGTTGGCCTGAAGTGTTGACTCTTTACTCCTCTCCATAGATACTGCCTGACCTGCAGAGTTCCTCCGGCATCTTAGGGCACTACAATAGCAGAGGGGTTTGTGCAATGCTGTTGCTGCTCGGTCAGGGATGGGGGGCAGGGAGTGGGCAGGTAATAATTCAGAGTTCAATACCAGTGCTGTGTGTAAGGAGTTTGTATATTCTCCCTGTGACCATGTGGGTTTCCTCCTGTAGTTCAAAAAAGGCTGATTGGTGATTGGAAATTTTCCTGCGGTTAGGCTGGTGTTAAATAGGTGGGGTGTTGGGCAATGTAGCTTTTTGGGGCAGAAGGGCCAGTTCTACAGAGTATCTCTAAATAGATAGAGTACTGTGAATAAATAACTTTGTGTGTGTGTTACTCTGAATTTCCAGCTTCTGCAGAATCTCTTGTGCTTATGAATGTGTCTGAATCTCTTGTTCTGATCTCTGCTGCTGTTTTGCTCCCTCCCTTGCAGTCTCCATTAACGATATCAAGGAGCTGAAAGCTGGTCATCAGATGCAGGGAATGCAGCGGAATGCCACAGACAGACCAACCGACCAATGCTTCAGCATTGTATTTAAAGGCAGCCGAAAGAACTTAGATCTGGTGGCCACCAACGCCGACGAGGCCGGGCATTGGATCCGTGGCATTTCAAAATTAATGGAGAGAAACAACCTCATGAAGAGGAGACAATGGCTGCTGAAGCATTTATCCAGCAGTGTGCCACAGCACAGAGCCAGGGAGAGAGCGCCAGGCAGAGCATCAAGTCCACCCCGAACCCATGTGGAAGGTCAAAGGCACCTCTCCATCTTACAATACTTCTCTGTTTACTTACCTATGTGACCTTTAGTTCCCTCAGGCCCTCAGCCTCCACAGATTCCATTTGTTACTAATTTTTTTTCAGTATTATTTTAATATATAGTCAATCTTTAGGTTTTAACATGTTATAGGTATTGTAGGCTAAACTTAATTTTATAGGTGTTTATGAAATATAAAACTGCTTTAAAGCTCTGAATGAGATACTTTATTGATGTAATATTCTTCCAATCATCAACAAAAATACACAATATTTTGTTTTCATAACCAATGCTGATGGTGGATGAAACCCTGTTTGCAAAATACAACAAGCATTGCATTTTAAATGAGTAATGAATCCTCTATGTCATCCTACCATCAAAGAAGGATGCTTCCTTACACAAGCTATGATATTTTCCAGCGGAATTTTGTTTTTCAAAAATAGTTTCACCTTTTGTATCTGTCTTTAACTGTCAGGAAAAAAGCATTTCCTCACTGGCGTAATCTCACGTGAAAAAGTATCAATATTAAATATACATGTAAAAATAAAACTAGCTTTTTAGGCAGGTTCTTAGACAGTGTCATAGAGTCTGAGCAAAGTACAGCACAGAAACAGGCCCTTCAGCCCATCTAGTCCATGCCTATCTAAGCTACCTTCTCCTATCGATCAGAGAAGATTCACAAGAATGATTCCAGGAATGAAAGGGTTGCCATATGAGGGACGTCTGGCAGCTCTTGGGCTGTATTCCCTGGAGTTCAGGAGAATGAGGAGGGATCTCACTGAAACATTCCAAATGTTAAAAGGCCTGAACAGATTAGATGTGGCAGTTATTTCCCATGGTAGGGGAGTCCAGCAAAAGAGGACCTGACTTCAGGATTGAAGAATCAGGGATGTGGAGAAATTACTTTAGTCAGAGGGTGGTATGTCTGTGGAATTTCTTGCCATGAGTGGCTCTGGAAGCCAAGTCATTGGATGCATTTAAGGCAAAGACAGATAGGTTCTTAATTAGCCAGGGCATCACAGGTTATGGGGAGAAGGCAGGGGAGTGGGGATGCCTGAGAGATTTGGATCATCCTGGTAGCTCATTCACAATCTCACAATCCTAGACCCTAGGTTTAATCCTATAAACCTCAGGCGCTGTCCTTGTGGAGTTTCTGCATTCTCACTGTGACCATATAGACTTCCTCTGAGTGTTCCAGCTCCTATTGGCTAAACTAGGTCAAATTCTGCCGATATCAAAGACAGTTATTCCTGACCCTCCTATGGAATTCAGCTTTTCAGTGCCTCTTTGGACCAAGGGTGTGATGAACACAAGAACATTAGAACTAAGAGCACAAGTAGACCACCTGGCCTTTTGAACCTGCTCTGCCATTCAATAAGATCATGGCTGGCCTGGCCATGAACTCAGTTCCACTTACCACCCTTTTCCCCACAGCCCCTGCTATGCAAAACTCTGTCTATCTAAGTCTTATGTAACTGGGTGACCGTCGAATCTTATTCATTATCGTTAAAAGCGTACTTAGGCATCCATCTGCATGCTTATTGTGAAAACTTTAAAGACTTGAACTTTTACTATGTTACGCTCAGAGGACACACCAGTTGAATTTGATTTAAATGAGCAAATTAGGGAATTGCGTAGTAGGTTTGATAAAGCCATGGCAACCATAGATACATTAAGCAAAAGGTCCTATGTATATGGCCCAAGGGAAAAGACACATCGTTCCATTGACGGGGGTTGTTGAGAAAGATGGGAGGCCTGTTGATGACTTTATTGAAGAAGTACAATGTGCACTTCATAGCAGAAATTAGTCTGACCAGGATCAGTATGACTTTGTCATGTCCCTGCTCAGGGGTGCAGCCTTAGAGGAAGCACGTATGCGCAGTGATGCTGAGGAAGACCGGCTGATGACACCGCCCTCAAGAGTTTGGGAGTCGGGCAATTTGGCGGAACCTCATAGGTACAGAGGATGCGCCACTATCCCGTGACCAGTTGCTGCAACGCGCCATAAGAACATGTCCAGTTGTTAAACTTGAAATAGCAGGTATCGCTCTCCGTTGTCTGTCGAACACAGGTCGTCAAGAAAGCACCATGACCGAGCAGTTCTTTTGAGAACACTTGAATGGAGAGGACTGCTGTCCTGGCTGTTGTCCACTGCTGGCTGGCTTAGTTTAACAGCTGCAAACGGTCTTGATATTCCCTACCTTGGGTATCTAGACCTGGAGGTTCAAGCAGTGGGCATGAAGATACCAAATTGTAGCTTTCTATAAGTCGGGGATCCTGTTGGCACCGAACCACCTATCCTGTCTATTGTAGGCATGAACATTATCAGCCAGTGTAGGCAACTTGTCTACGCAGAGTTTGACACAACCCTAGAAGGGAAGCTGGATTCTGATTGCAGAGATGTTTTCCAGAAAGTACAGATGCACACTACTGAAAAGAAAGCAATAGTCTGAGTATTGGGAAAAGATACTGAGCACATACCTGCTGGAACTGTAGTCACTATTGCAGCTAGCAAGGCCACTGGCGATGCTGGCAGTGACCATAAAATGTTACTTGAGCCACTTAACAGCCCTTTACCTGGAGGTATTGTAGTCATTCCTGCGCTCATTGAGTCTGTTAATCATATAGTGCCAGTACAGATTTTAAACCTCTCTCGAGAGGATGTATGACGCACACCTAGGACCTAGCTGGGTATCCTGTCAAAGGTGGAGTGCATAGATAGTGATCAGCAATGTGCAGTAAGGTTTCAGCGGATCTCAGCTGGCATTGATCACGTGACTGTGGGTTTAAAGGAGCAGTGTAGTAATCACAAGTTGAAGTCAATTCTAGACAAGCTCGACATTGGGAGTAGTGAAGGACAACAAGCTCAGCTAAGAGCTTTACTGGTTAAGTACCTGGATATCTTTGCAGTTGAAGAGGAAGACCTTGGGTACACTGACAAAGTCAAGCATGAAATTCAGTTAATTGATGACAAGCCTGTTTGACAGCCATACCGTCGTGTTCCGCCGAATCAGTACAATGAAGTGAAAGAGCACATCGCAAAGTTGTTGAAGAAGGATGTGATTCAGGAGAGCAATAGTGCGTATGCCTCATCTGTGGTGTTGGTCCGGAAGGCTGATGGGAGTATAAGACTGTGTGGATTATCGGAGACTGAATCTAAGACCAGAAAGGACGCGTTCCCGCTCCCACGTATTGATGAGAGTTCTGATGCCCTGCGGGGTGTGCAAATTTTCTCGACAATAGACCTCGCAAGTGGTTACCACCAAGTGGTAGTAGAGAAGCGTGATAGGCATAAGACTCCTTTTTTGACCCTGTTTGGTCTATATGAATATCTTCAAATGCTGTTTGGGGTCTGCAATGGATCGGCGACTTTTCAAAGGCTCATGCAGGCAACCATGAATGACTTAATCTTCCAAATCATGCTTGTGTACCTAGATGATATTCTGGTGTATTCACAGACTTTCCAGGAACACTTGGAGAGACTCAACACTGTGCTTAAGTGCCTCAAGGAGAATGATCTGAAGGTAAAATTGGAGAAGTGTCATTTTCTGCAGTCAGAGGTCAAGTTCTTAGGACACCATATATCAGCCAAGGGGATAGGCACAGATCCTGAGAAGGTCTTAGCTGTTCAGCAGTGGCCAGTACCAACTACAGTTAAGGACTTAAGATCATTTCTGGGCTTTTGCAGTTATTATCAATGGATTCAGGGATTCTCAAAGATTTCAGTCCACTGCATGATGTAGTGAATTTGTGTACTAATGTAGGGAGTCCAAGTAAAACAAACCGGCTGTTACAACAGTCTTGGACAGAAGACTGTCAAACTGCCTTTGACTTGCTCAAAGAGAAACTGACCAGCTCCCCCATCCTTGGCTTTGCTGATTTCTCCCAGCCCTTTATTGTGGAGACCGATGCCAGCAATCATGGGCTAGGAGCTGTGTTATACCAACAGTAGGGAGTGGCAAAGTGGGTTATTGCATATGCAAGCCGGCGATTAAGGAATGCTGAAAAGAATGATAGAAATTATAGCAGCATGAAATTGGAGCTGCTTGCACTTAAGTGGACTGAAGTAGAGAAGTTTCATGGATACTTGTGGGGTTCGAAATTCACTGTAATCACTGACAATAACCCCTTATCGCACCTGAAAACTGCCAAATTGGGAGCAGTGGAGCAGAGATGGATCTCACAGCTGTCAGTGTTTGACTTTGATGTCCAGTATCGTCCGGGTCAGAGCCAAACCGTGGCTGATGCACTCTCGAGGCAGCCATTTGCAGGGGAGCCTGAGCCTGTCTCAAAGGATGCAGAGTTTGATAGGTCTGTGGTGATCTGTAGTTTGATCAATCGTGGCACTGCTCTTGCCCTGGCACTGGTTACTGCTGGTCTCAAAAGCTGTAGGGTTAAGCAAATTCGAACCTGGGAAGTGGTACAAGTGATGTAAGTGGTCCAATGCAAGGGAACACTCCAACCCTCCCAGGTTTATTCTAATAGGGACTTGCATACTTTTCAGCAGCAAGACCCTGTGTTAAGTGTCCTAAGAGAGTTATGGGATCAGAAAAGAAAGCTGAGTTGCCAGGAGCGTAAAACTCTGCCTAAACCTGTTTCATCTCTGTTAAAGCACTGGGACAGTATCAGGGAGCATAAATGGTTGCTGTATGGGTAGTTGAGGATGAAAAGCTTGGGGAGTGTTACCAGCTTCTGGTACCTATCAGTTTGAGGAGCAAAGTATTAGAATATGTACATGACATCAAAGCATAGAACTTTGTTGTTGAGAAGCTGATGCTTTTGGGTGGGCATACACGAGGATGTGGCATGGTGGATCAAAAATTGTCCACGTTGTGTGCTAACTAAGATGCCGCAGCCTAGGATCCGTCCCCCATGAAGTCGTTTCTGGCTTCTAGGCCGCTTGAAGTTGAGGCTGTAGATTTCACTGTGTTGGAGCTGGTGACTGACGGGCGTGAGAATGTCTTAGTGGTCACGGAAGTTTTCACTGAATTCACCCAAGCGTTTCCGACTCGGGATCAAAAGGCAGATACCACAGCAACAGTGCCCTTGAGGGAATGGTTCATGAAGTACAGTGTTCCTGAGGGATTGCATTGTGACCAGGGCCATAACTTCGAAAGTGAGGTCATAGCTGAGCTCTGCAAACTATACGGGGTAAAGAAAAGCCGTTCCACACCTCATCATCCTATTGGCAATGCGTAGTGCGAGCGTTTCAACTGGACCATGCTTGATTTGTTGCATACGTTGTGTTACGTAACCTCGTAACCAGGTAACTTACCAGCAAAGATAGCGGGATCAGCTGAGTCGGATGCTACTATTTTCAAACGTTTTATTCAAAAAGGGGCACAAACGTATGGTTAATACAAAACATTCAGATCATATACATCATCAGAACTCAATCTAAAACACCGGTGTAATAATAATCAATCAGAAATAAGCTCTATAGTTGTCTAGGGGGTAATACTGAGTCCAATTGAAATATAACGAGTCACTCAGAAGTCTGCAGGCTTTTCCCTTTTGGGAACCGCTGGGGTTTCACGTTGGGGAAAGAGAGATGGATGAGAAAGGATAAACACTTGCCCATTGTCTTTACAGAGCAAATCCTTGGAATCAGGGGAGCAGGCTTCCCCATTGTTATTTAAAAGCGGTCTTCCGTTGGTTCTAGCCACAGATTCAAAATTTGGAATCTAACGCACGTGGCTTCCTTCAAAATGGCTTCCTGCTCCCATGGGAATCGGTATGGTGCTTCCTTGGTGTCTCCTTGGTGCGTCTGAGGGTTGTCCCCCCCTCAGATCCTCCTTTATACTTCTTCACGGGATCGCAGGTGTCAATCAGTTTGCAGGTGATGCGATCTCTCTCTCAACCAGCCCACTTTGCCCGAGGGCTTTTCACGTGGTCTTCATGAGACAATAGTCAATGTCGCCTTTATTCTGCTTCTCGGGAGAACGTGGTCTTCCGCACGTCTCCCTCTCTCTCTCCCATTTCCTGTGTCTATTCAGCACGTCTCTCCCCCTCTTGGGTCAGTTGACTCTCCCTTGACTAGGGCTCTTGCGATTCTCACAAAGGAGGGGGCCGAGGTCATAACACCTCCCCCCATAGCAGGTTTTTTTTACCAGCGGTTAAAAACAGGTTGGTACAGGACCTTTTTTTTTTGTGAATCTACATACTACACAAGCTTTTCTCTTCACAGAGTACTACCGTGATACATTCAAGTCATTATCTAAACAGGTAACAAGTACAGTGCCCCTTTCTGTAATACCTTAACCTCTGGTAGCATCAAACTTCAGCTCAATAACCACCTTATTTATTTGTTTTCTTCAGCAACATAACTATAGAGTTGTGATCTTAGCTTACATGTGTACTACAAAAGTTCATGCAAAATACTAATTTTTATGTTACTTTCAAGCTTAACAGTCAAGCTTCCATGGGTGTTGTCTTTATTATTCACATACTTTGTCAAAATCCCTTAAAACTGGCTTCTGCTATTTAAAAATTGCGTCCCCATTAACCCTCGCCTCTTTTCCGGTTAATTCCCTCGTGGTGATCTTGGGCACCCTGGCGAAATAGGCTTTCGCCCGCTCCTTTCATAGGAGTTATTTTATCAACAATGTGTTCCAAACTTAGACCATCTTCCGAATTTCCACCCAATTCTTTAATTTTATGCAAGTTGTTAGTTTCCTCTTCAGGACCCTTCAGGCTATTAGTTTTCAGTTTAAACTCTTTGTTCAAACAGCATTTCAGATTCTGCCTTTTCACACCACACTCTGGAATAACAATAGCGTGTGGGGCCCCTTTACCTTCCAACTCAACCTGTAATTGATTCACAGGCTTTGTGGTACCAAGCCATTGTCTCTGTAGCCTGGTTGCTGCTTCTGATATCAGTCCAGCCTTTAAATTTTCTTCATTCAATTTGGGAACTACACATTTCCCTTTTCCTTCAATAATAATATTCACCTCACCAACTTGTAACCCACCTTCGAGCACAAACACCTGGGAACTCTCACTTCCCAAGGTTAACCCTTTTTTTCCCGAACCAAGTCTATCTGCTCCAAAAGGACGACCGTCTCATCCAGCTGAGTCAAATACCTCAGCTTTTTCCTGAGCTCCGTGACTAGGTTCAGCACCACGTGCATCCCCATCTTGGACACACTCAAACGGGACATTGGCCTCTTCCAGGCTTTCAACACCCGTACCTTTTTCAAATTCTAACGTCCCCCGATCCTTCCAGCTACTCTCTAGGCAGCCCCCCATTGGGGAAGGTGCAACCCTGCGAGCTGAAACAACCTCCTCGGCCATTTCAGCTGACTTCTCCACAGCAAGGATACCCTTCCTCTCTAAGACTGCCCTCATTTCACTCTCGGGACCATCGGGAACACCTTTAGAACTCTCAACTTCTCCAAACAATTCTGCCAAACCAGACAGATCAACCATGTCCAACTCTGGACCTTTTAACAGCTTTATCCATTTCTCATCTTTATTTCCTACCTCTAGGACCTTTCTCTTCACAAAGGAAAGGGCTATCTCCTCGCCCTTATCCCCTTTCACTTTACTACTTTCTGTTTTACCACCCTCTGAACCCTCGTGGTATAGGGTCGGTAAAAACGTCTTGGCCAATTCACTATTGGCCCGATTTAAACTGCTCTGGTTCTCAGCTGCTTTTCGCGACAGGCTGCGAGTGACCGCGCATGCGTGATAGCTTTGGGACTCTAGGGGCGGGGAGACCGTACTCGCCGGTCGGCGGGTCGGCATCATGGCTGCCCAAATCCTACCTCTGGCTAAATCGTCCCCCTCCCCTCTCTCTCCCCCTTGAGCTCTTCGCTCTTCCCTTCGCCTGTCCAGCTCCAATTCATGGCTCCTTTGTTTCTCTTTCTCTTCTGCTTCTGCTTCTAGCTGCTTTACTTTAAGATCATGGTCCAACCTTGCTTTCTCCAACTCTACCTGATCTGTCCCACTCGCTAATCTCTTTTCGGGGATATTTTCCAAATCCTCAGCTGCAAACACCTTCTTCCCAACGTAATAATGTTGTATGACCCTTCGCACTTCCTGCTTTTTCATTGCTGGCTTCACCGCTGTGAGGTCTAACGCCTGCGCCAAATTTACCAAGTCTGATTTTGTAGCCTTCCCTAGCACCTCTACCGTCGGGTTTCTCGTAAATTCATCCACATCCATCTTTGCTGGTTTCCTGTCTGGCTACCTGCGTAACCAGATTTAAGTTTGGACTTACAGCCCGATTCACTGACCCTCCCCTTTGGTTTCAAATCCGGGAGGAGAACCCACTTGTTACGTAACCTCGTAACCAGGTAACTTACCAGCAAAGATAGCGGGATCAGCTGAGTCGGATGCTACTATTTTCAAACGTTTTATTCAAAAAGGGGCACAAACGTATGGTTAATACAAAACATTCAGATCATATACATCGTCAGAACTCAATCTAAAACACCGGTGTAATAATAATCAATCAGAAATAAGCTCTATAGTTGTCTAGGGGGTAATACTGAGTCCAATTGAAATATAACGAGTCACTCAGAAGTCTGCAGGCTTTTCCCTTTTGGGAACCGCTGGGGTTTCACGTTGGGGAGAGAGAGATGGTTGAGAAAGGATAAACACCAGCCCGTTGTCTTTACAGAGGAAATCCTTGGAATCGGGGGAGCAGGCTTCCCCGTTGTTATTTAAAAGCGGTCTTCCGTTGGTTCTAGCTACAGATTCAAAATTTGGAATCTAACACACGTGGCTTCCTTCAAAATGGCTTCCTGCTCCCACGGGAATCGGTATCGTGCTTCCTTGGTGTCTCCTTGGTGCGTCTGAGGGTTGTCCCCCCCTCAGACCCTCATTTATACTTCTTCACGGGATCGCAGGTGTCAATCAGTTTGCAGGTGATGCGATCTCTCTCTCAACCAGCCCATTTTGCCCGAGGGCTTTTCACGTGGTCTCCATGAGACAATAGTCAATGTCGCCTTTATTCTGCTTCTCGGGAGAACATGGTCTTCCGCACGTCTCCCTCTCTCTCTCCCATTTCCTGTGTCTATTCAGCACGTCTCTCCCCCTCTTGGGTCAGTTGACCCCCCCTTGACTAGGGCTCTTGCGATTCTCACAAAGGAGGGGGCCGAGGTCATAACAGTTGTCTCCAGGAAAGCAGCGCAGGTGGCCAGAACATCTACCCAAGTTGGAGAATGCATATAATACGACCCCTCATGCCACCGCCGGGTATTCACCTTACTATCTGTTGTTTGTGGTGGATCCCAACTTGCCCGTGGATGCTCTGCTGGGACAAGAATAGACTGTGGACTGGAAACATGATTAACTAGCTGTACACCACAGCAACTGAGGGATGCACATGCCAGGGCAAAAGAATACTCCGAACAGAAGCCGGCAGAACGCATTGTCTGGCAGGAGGACAAAGTTTCCTGTCTCAAAGTTGATGTGAATGCGCTTGTTTACCTGGGGAACAGACCATTAGGCTGTAATAGGATCCAGGATGCTTGGAACTCGACCGTCTACAGGATGGCAGAGGTACTAGGCAACACATACACTGTGGAAACTTGGGAGGGTGGGCCTAGCAAGAGGGTGAACAGGGTAGACATCAGGCCCTGTGAGAACCATCCCCATTCCACTGAATGTGAACAAAACAAAAGAGATGGTTGTTGGCTTCAGGAGAGCACAGAGCGACCACTCTCCACTGAACATTGACGGTTCCTCCATTGAGATCGTTAAGAGCACCAAGTTTCTTGGTGTTCACCTGGTGGAGAATCTCACCTGGTCCCTCAACACCACCTCCATAGCCAAGAAAGACCAGAAGCGTCTCTACTTTCTGTGAAGGCTGAGAAAAGTCAATCTCACACCCCCCCCCCCCCCCTCACCCGCTCCCATCCTCACCACCTTCTACAGAGGATGTATTGAGAGCATCCTGAGCAACTGCATCACTGCCTGGTTCGGGAATTGCACCGTCTCGGATCGTAAGACCCTGCAGCCGATAATGAGGTCAGCTGAGAAGATCATCGTGGTCTCTCCCCGCTATTACAGACATTTACACCACACGCTGCGCCCACAAAGCTAACAGCTTTGTGAAGGACCCCATGTACACCTCACACAAACTCTTCTCCCTCCTACCATCTGGCAAAAGGCATCGAAGCATTTGGGCTCTCACAACTAAACTATGTAAAAGTTTCTTCCCCCAAGCAATCAAACTCCTCAATATTCAGAGTCTAGACTGACATCTACATCATACATCATTTTACATAGTCTAGTGTAGTCTTGTGCTGTCTCACATAGTCTGGTGTAGTTTTGTGTTGTTTCATGTAGCATCAGGGTCCTGGAGGCACGTTGTTTTTACTGTGTACTATACCAGCAGTTTATGGTCGAAATGACAATAAACTTGACTTAACTTGATGACCTTGATGCACCATCAATAACTCACTCTGAGACGTAAAGGCGAGATATCGGCTTTTATTGACTGGAAGAAGGAACAAGCAGTGATTGACCACCATACTACATCCTGGAGACAGAGAGGCCGGGCTCAGACCTCCACCACCTTTATACAGGGGTCTGTGGGAGGAGCCACAGGAGCAGTCAGAAGGGGGCGTGTCCAGACAGGTATATGTAGTTCACCACATTCACCCCCCCTTTGTTTTAAAAAGAGTCCCCATGTAGCGAAGTTTCTTACAAGTATATTTACAGGTTATGTCTATCAGGTGGTCGAATCTGTCACTGCGATCTACGTAGCACCGGCTGTGATTGCACAGGTGCCGGTGGTGGTGATTGCACAGATGCCGGAGGTGGTGATTGCACAGATGCCGGTGGTGGTGATTGCACAGGTGCTGGAGGTGGTGATTGCACAGATGCCGGTGGTGGTGATTGCACAGGTGCCGGTGGTGGTGATTGCACAGGTGCTGGAGGTGGTGATTGCACAGATGCCGGTGGTGGTGATTGCACAGGTGCCGGTGGTGGTGATTGCACAGGTGCCGGTGGTGGTGATTGCACAGGTGGTGGTGATTGCACAGGTGCCGGTGGTGGTGATTGCACAGGTGGTGGTGATTGCACAGGTGCCGGTGGTGGTGATTGCACAGGTGCCGGGGGTGGTGATTGCACAGATGCCGGTGGTGGTGATTGCACAGGTGCCGGTGGTGGTGATTGCACAGGTGCTGGAGGTGGTGATTGCACAGATGCCAGTGGTGGTGATTGCACAGGTGCTGGAGGTGGTGATTGCACAGGTGCCGGTGGTGGTGATTGCACAGGTGCCGGTGGTGGTGATTGCACAGGTGCCGGTGGTGGTGATTGCACAGATGCCAGTGGTGGTGATTGCACAGGTGCTGGAGGTGGTGGTGATTGCACAGGTGCCGGTGGTGGTGATTGCACAGGTGGTGGTGATTGCACAGGTGCCGGTGGTGGTGATTGCACAGATGCCGGAGGTGGTGATTGCACAGATGCCGGTGGTGGTGATTGCACAGATGCCGGTGGTAGTGATTGCACAGGTTCCGGTGGTGGTGATTGCACAGGTGCCGGTGGTGGTGATTGCACAGGTGGTGGTGATTGCACAGGTGCCGGTGGTGGTGATTGCACAGATGCCGGTGGTGGTGATTGCACAGGTGCCGGTGGTGGTGATTGCACAGGTGCCGGTGGTGGTGATTGCACAGGTGGTGGTGATTGCACAGGTGCCGGTGGTGGTGATTGCACAGATGCCGGAGGTGGTGATTGCACAGATGCCGGTGGTGGTGATTGCACAGGTGCCGGTGGTGCTTGCACCGGAGACGGAGGTTGTGCTGGTTCCGGCCTAACTGGAGGTGTCAGCCCACTAGGCGTCAGTGATCCCTCACGCGAGGCGCCTGGTATATACGCGTACGAGGCGCCTGGTATATGAGTGTCGTGAGGAGTCTGTGTAGGGCTTGGTGTGCGCAGTGTCACCTCGGGTACAGGGTTCATAGTTACCGTGGAGTGTTCGGGGTAGTTGTCTGCTGCTCCTGCGGGCACCAGGTCGCGGATGGAGACCGTGTCCTCTCGCCCATCAGGTAAGACCACGTAGGCATACTGGGGATTCGCATTTAGAAGGTGAACCCTCTCGACCAGCGAGGAGTATTTATTACTCCTCACATGTTTCCGGAGCAGCACTGGCCCTGGGGATTTCAGCCAAACTGGTAGGGTGGTCCCAGTGACAGACTTCCTGGGAAAAGAGAATAGGCGCTCATGAGGGGTGGCATGGGTGGACGTACATAACAGGGAGCGGATAGAGTGGAGTGCCTCAGGGAGGACCTCCTGCCATCGAGAGACCGGCAACCCTTTTGACTTAAGGGCTAAAAGTGTGGCATTCCACACTGTGGCATTCTCCCTCTCCACCTGTCCATTTCCCTGGGGATTATAACTCGTGGTCCGACTAGTAGCAATGCCCCTAGCTAGCAGGTACCGGTGCAGCTCGTCACTCATAAAGGAGGACCCTCTATCACTGTGGACATAGCAGGGATATCCGAACAGAGTGAAGAGCTGGCGCAGGGCTTTTATGACGGACGTGGTAGTGGTGTCGGGCAGGGACTGGCAAAGGGGAACCGCGAGTACTCGTCGATAATATTGAGAAAATAGACATGGCGGTCGGTGGAGGGAAGGGAGCCCTTAAAGTCAACACTCAGTCGCTCAAAAGGGCGGGTGGCCTTGACAAGCTGCGCAGTGTCAGGACGGTAGAAGTGCGGTTTGCACTCAGCGCAGATTTGGCAGTCCCTGGTCATCGTCCTGATGTCCTCCAGGGAGTGCGGCAGGTTCCGGGCTTTCACGAAATGGTAAAATCGGGTTACCCCCCGGATGGCAAAGATGTGCATGAAGGGCGTATAGCTGGTCGAGCTGTGCGCTAGCACACATTCCCTGGGATAGGGCATCAGGGGGCTCATTGAGTCTGCCAGGCCAGTACAGGATATCATAGTTGTAGGTGGAGAGGCTGCAAGTGGTGTCAGTAGCGCAGCTGTCGGCATGGTGCAGGGTGGGATGTGTGGGTCGGTGTGTGTGTGTGTGTGTGGTCAGTAGCAGGGTATGTGACGAAGTCCCACCAAACTGAGGATTCCTGACAGCGAGTGGTGGGAGGGGCCAGTCATATGCCATAGTCACACTTTCGAGATGGCTCTGGAAGTCCAGCCCCAATAGCACAGGTGCGCACAGTTTAGGCATGACCAGTAGCGCAAAGTTCCGATATTCTGTGCCCTGCACCACCAATGTCGCTACACAACCCACCTGGATGTCTGTGGAATGTGACCCAGAAGCCAAGGTGATCTTCTGACTTTCCGGCCGTGTCACGAGTCCACAGCATTGCACTGTGTCCAGGTCAATAAAACTCTCAGTGCTGCCTGTGTCAAACAGGCAGTTAGTCCTGTGCCCCTCCACCAGGATGTCCATCATTGACCTTGCAAGTTGGTGTGGGGCGCTTTGGTGGAGGGTTACGGTGGCCAGAGTTGAGCCGTCTTGGTGCCCGGTAAACACCGGTGGGTCGGGGTCGGGGGCGGGGCATGCTAACGCCGACAAAGATGGCCGCCCACATCCGGGCATGCAAGATGGTGGCCCCCATGTCTCAGATGGGTCGGGGGCGGGGCATGTTGACGCCGACAAAGATGGCCGCCCACATCCCGGCATGCAAGATGGCGGCCCCCATGTCTCATGCGCAGCGTTGCCCGACCCCACTCGTGGTTTAGACTTACAGACCTTGGTGAAATGGCCCTTCTTCCCGCAGCTGGAGCAGGTCGCTTCTCGGGCCGGGCAGCATTTTCAGGGGTGCTTTTTGAGTCCGCAGAAGTAACACAGCTCAGGCTTTCGCCTGGCCGCAGCCGTGGTCGGGTTCGGGAAGTTCGTGGAATCGCAACTGGCAGCGGCGTTGGCGAATTCGCTCGCGGGAACCAGCAGCGGCGGGGTCTGAGGTGTCCACGGAACCGGCAGGGGATTGCGCGACTGGACAGCGTCAGCATTGTGCAGAGCAGCCTCCAGCGTGTCAGCCGTCTCGATCGCCGAGCGTAAGGTAAGATCGGCATTTTCCAGCAGCCGCTGGTGCACGTACCCTGACCTAATTCCTGGAACAAAGTCATCTCATTCTAGCAGCTCCGCATGCTGTTCCGCTGTGAGTGTTTTGCAGTCACAAGTTCGGACGAGTGTCTGTAGGGCTCGGAGAAATTGGGCGCTCGATTCTCCAGGCCGCTGTCGTCGGGTAGCTAAGCAATGTCTTGCGTAGACAGTGTTCACCGGCCGCAGGTACTGTCTTTTGAGGGCGTCCAGTGCCCCTTCGTAGGTCGACAGGTCCCTGATAAGTGAATAAACTTTTGGGGTGACCCTCGAGAGGAGAATTCGATGCATAACTGCGGGGTCAGTTGCACGAACCTCCTCCAAATATGAGTGGAAGCATGCAAACCAGAGTTCAAAGGCAAGAGCTGCTTCAGGGTCTTGGGGGTCCAAATCCAATCTTTCCGGACGTAAAACGGTTTCCATGTTTTAAAACTTCCAGTCAATAAAATTGATGCACCATCAATAACTCATTCTGAGACGTAAAGGCGAGGTATCGGCTTTTATTGACTGGAAGAAGGAACAAGCAGTGATTGACCACCATACTACATCCTGGAGTCAGAGAGGCCGGGCTCTGTGGGAGGAGCCACAGGAGCAGTCAGCAGGGGGCGTGTCCAGACAGGTATATGTAGTTCACCACAGACCTACCGCACACAACCAAAGTCATGTTTAAGATGCTCTTAGATGGTCACATGAACGTACAGAGAATTAAGGGATATGGTTATTGTGTAGGCATAAGGAATTAGTTTAGATGGGTGTTAAATTATTACTTTAATTAGTTTGGCACATCATGGGCTGAGTGTCTGTTCTTGTGTTGCACTGTTCTGTGTTTTATATTCTATGTTAAGCATCCCAAGTTCAGGTTTATTGTTGTTATAAGATATATATGCAAAAAGTATAGATGGCATGAAAATGAGCCTTGTGCAGCAGCAGTACAGTGCATTACAAAATGAGAAGAAATATACTTGTATATTTTAAGCAGAGGTTCATAGGTTCTTGATTAGTCAGAAAACAAAGATTATGGAGAATGGGGTTGAGAGGGATATTAAATCAGTCATAATTCAGTCATCAGTCATAATGGCCTAATTCTGCTCCTATGTTTTATGGTCTAATACACTGACATAAATTTAAAATTAACATAAATCATACATAACTTACATTTGTGAACAAATCACCAACAAAGTAAACAACTTGACAGATTGAAACGGAGTAAAATAAAAAGAAGTCCAAAGCAAAGTTCAGTTTCTTGTCTGTTCAAGAAGCTGATCATAAAAGCTCTCAGCCAGGTAATTGATTTTGTTTTAGATAATTAGCCACAATCATTTGCTACACCTTGGGGAAATCAGATTTCTTATCTGCACTCTTGTCTACATTGAGCCATCAATTCTTCATCTTGCAACCACACTTTGAGAGAAGTAACCATCTTGTGCATACTCTATTGGACATCTCTCTTTCCAACGCTTCTATAAGCTCTCCAAGTTGTGAACATCTAAGGATCCTGCCTCCTGTCATTCTCACCACCCTGCTCATCAATGGTCTGTCTGTAGGTCAGACTCATAATGGTGTTACGCCAGTAGCAAGAGAGGAGCTAAAATAACTCTGCTGTTGAAAATAAAAAGTTCTTGATTCACATCCCAGACTCCAATGGTTCTCTTGGCACGTCCAGCTGGCAGGAATATTTTGATAAGTGAAAGAAACCGTTCGTATTCCTCCACTTCTCAAGCTTGCCATTTGCTCAAACAAACAAATATGCTATCATTGAATTATATTCCATAGAGGGTACCTGTTTGGTCTATTATGTCAGTGCTAGTGCTTGGCTATCGAATTGGTTGTTTTTCCTTTCTAACACTGGAGTTACAGTCTCAAAATAATTCAGGAGATATAGTTTGGCATAATGAGTTGAAGAGAATGTAGTGAGTATAAAAAATAATGGTTTAGTATTGGATTAATATCAGGTTGAGTCGGTGGTGAGGAAAGCCAATTCAATGTTAGCATTCATTTCAAGAGGACTAGAATATAAAAGCAAGAATGTAATGTTGGGGCTTTATAAGGCACTGGGGAGGCCTCACTTGCAGTATTGTGCACAGTTTTAGGCCCTTACCTAAGAAAGGAACTGCTGACACTGGAGGTTCACAAAAATGATCCCAGGATTGAAAGGCTTATCATAAGAGAAGTGTTTGATGGCTCTGGCCTGTACTCACTGGAATTCAGAAAAATGAGGGGGGATGGGGTCTCATTGAACCCTCTTGAACGTTGAAAGGACCACACACAAAATGTTGGAGGAAGTCAGCAGGTGAGGCAGCATGTTGAAAGTCCTTGATAGAGTGGATGGTGGGGGTGGTGGAGACCAGAAAAGACAGCCTCAGAACAGAGGGATGTCCATTTAGAATAGAGATGTGGGGGGATATGTTTAGCTAGAGAGTGGTGAATTTGTGGAATTCTTTGCCACAGGCAGCTGTGGAGACCATGTCATTGGCTATATTTAAGGCAGAGATTGATAGGTTCTTGATTAATCGGGGCACAAAGGAATATGGGGGAAGGCAGGAGGTTGGAGCTGAGAGGGAAATAGGTCAGGCATGATGAAATGGTGGAGCAGACTCAATGAGCCAAATGGCCTACTTCTGCTCCTATATCTTATGGTCTTATGGTTTCATATGTATGGTGTTCGATGATCTGTGAGGACTTGGTGGGCCAAAGGTTCTGATTCTGTGCTGTATGGCTCCATGACTGCAAATCTCTCCACCTTCCCTGATCCAAGGAGATAGATCACAATTACTCTCTTCCTTCCGTCAGAAGTAGAGAAAATGCAGGATCATCGGGAATATCGTGTTGAGATTTGAGAGGCAACAGACAGCAGCAGGAATTGAACCCGGGTCACTGGAGCTGTAATGGTGTTACACTAATCACCACACTACTGTGCTGCCCCACAGTTGGACATGCTGCGACTTCTTGCTCTAGAAAATGGAGGAATGTCAGATCATTAGGAGAGTGATTACAGTCCTTTCCCCAGGGTAGGGGAGCCTAAAATTGGCAGGTGGGAGGGGGAAGATTTAAAAGAGACCTGAAGGATAACCACCTTCAGAGAGAGCAGGGGTTCCCAACCTTTTAAATGCCACGGATCAAAACAATGAAGCAAGGGGTCCATGGACCCCAGGTTGGGAACCCTGACATAAAGAATTGTAGGTATATGGAATGAGCTGCCAGCTTAGGATTTTATTTAGATATTTAAACAGTAACATGGATAGTAAAGGCTTTGAGGCTATGGACCAATGCAGACAATTGGGACTTGCTCAGGTAGACAACTTGGTCAGCAAGCACGAGCTGAGCGGAAGGGGCTGTTTCCGTGCTGTATAACCCTTTGAGTGACTGACTCTGCCCCTATTTTCTTACATATGTTCTCCTGTACCTAACGACTTTCATGAGTAATGCTAATTTCTCAGCACGGGCATGGTTTTGAAAGAAGTAGAACTTTTGAAAGAAGTGGCGTCGTTAGGCACCTAATGGGAGGAGCCAACCATGAATCTTACTATCACCCAAGGAGATCACAGATAAGAAGAGATATATTATACTTCATTAAATATTCATGGAATAGATTTTCAATAAATGTCAGTATTGATTAAATCCATTTAAGCAGCTGGATAAAAATCATGAAGAATTAAGAATACGTATAGCTATGAAGGAGGTGGCACTTTGAGAGATATTCAGTCTCGTTTATTACCAAGCAGGGACCTTCTCCGAGTGCACCGACTCATGACAGTAGGTGATGCACAATGATGTGGCATTACTATGATGGGATGAATGGCCTCTTTTTCACGCCATGGATTTGAACTTCGAGATTTTTTGATTTTCTTGGACAACCTTTTTCAGAGAAATTTGTTGTTCCACCTATCACCCTCCCTGCTTTCTCTGCTACCTAGACTAAACTGCTCCTTCCCTTTCTCATTTCTGAAGAGGTTTCTCAGACCTGAAACACTTTTCGTTCCAGAAGCACACATTGTTTCCAGCCATGTAATTACAACTTTTAAACGAAACAAGACAGAAACATGGATCAGAAATGTTTAGATCGATATGGGGCAAGTGGGACTAGATTGAACAGAAATTGAGCCAAAGGCCCTGTTCCAGGCTCTGTGACTCTGTGATTCTATTACTCGAAAAGATGTTGCGAGCATTGACAGGAATTCCTGTTTTTATTTCAGCTTCTGTTTTTATTTTAATTTTCAAGAAAGTTTGTGATAAGATACAGAGAAGATTCACAAAGATGTTGCTGGGACTAGAGATTTTTCAGTTATAAGGAGAGGGGGCTGACAGTAATGTATAGAATTTTGAGGGCACACACGGAGGTTAGTCACATTCCTTTTCCCAGGGTAGGGGAGAGTTTTAAGGTGACAAGAATAATTTAAAGAGCACCTGGGGACAGGTTTTTCACAGAGAGTGTGGTGAATTCTTGGAATGACCAGAGCAATACAATAAACCACATTCCTGGTCTCACCCCATATCCTATGACAAATCCCTCGAACGTAGAGTACTTCTAGAGATTTTATCTTAGGCTTATAATGACACTGAAGTTCGTCCATTAAGTGCATGGTTCCTCCCGCCCCGCCCAGGGACAGTAGTCCATTCATCCCATACTCTTCACCCTTGTCATTTATCGTCTCACACACTTCTGGCATTCTTCTTTGAACCTTTTTATTGTCATTTACTGTGGTGAACTAGATATACCTGTCTGACTGCTCCTGTGGCTCCTCCCACAGACCCTGCTGACTGCTCCTGTGGCTCCTCCCACAGACCACTGTATAAAGGCGACTGTGGGCTGCTGCTCTCCCTCATTTTCCCCAGGATGTAGTGCTGTTTATTCTTCCGGTCAATAAAAGCCGATATCTCACTTCCTAAGTCTCAGCATGAGTTATTGATGGTGCATCAATTTTATTGACTGGAAGTTAAAACATGGAAACCGTTTCATGCCCAACTTTGCCATCCGGGGGTCACCCGATTTTACCATTTCATTAAAGCCCGGAACCTGCCGTACTCCCTGGAGGACATCAGGACGATGACCAGGGACTGCCAGATCTGCGCTGAGTGCAAACCGCACTTCTACCGTCCTGACACTGCGCAGCTTGTCAAGGCCACCCGCCCTTTTGAGCGACTGAGTGTTGACTTTAAGGGCCTCCTTCCCTCCACCGACCGCAATGTCTATTTTCTCAGTATTATTGACGAGTACTCGCGATTCCCCTTTGCCGTTCCCTGCCCCGACACTACTACCACGTCCGTCATAAAAGCCCTGCGCCAACTCTTCACTCTGTTCGGATATCCCTGCTATGTCCACAGTGATAGAGGGTCCTCCTTTATGAGTGATGAGTTGTGCCGGTTCCTGCTAGCTAGGGGCATTGCTACTAGTCGAACCACAAGTTATAATCCCCGGGGGAATGGCCAGGTAGAGAGGGAGAATGCCACAGTGTGGAAGGCCACACTTTTAGCCCTTAAGTCAAAAGGGTTGCCGGTCTCCCGATGGCAGGAGGTCCTCCCTGAGGCACTCCACTCTATCCGCTCCCTGTTGTGTACGTCCACTAATGCCACCCCTCACGAACGCCTATTCTCTTTTCCCAGGAAGTCTGTCAGTGGGACCACCCTACCAGTTTGGCTGACGTCCCCAGGGCCAGTGCTGCTACGTAAACATGCGAGGAGTAATAAGTACTCGCCGCTGGTCGAGAGGGTTCACCTCCTGCATGCTAATCCCCAGTATGCCTACGTGGTCTTGGGGGTCCAAACGTCCCCGGGGCCAGTGCTGCTACGTAAACATGCGAGGAGTAATGTACTCACCGCTGGTCGAGAGGGTTCACCTCCTGCATGCTAATCCCCAGTATGCCTACGTGGTCTTGCCTGATGGGCGGGAGGACACGGTCTCTGTCCGCGACCTGGCGCCCGCCGGAGCAGCAGACCACTACCCCGAGCATTCCACGGTAACTATGCACCCTGTACCCGAGGTGACACCGCACACACCGTGCCACACACCCAGACTCCTCACGACGCTCATGTACCGGGCATCTCGTACGCGTCTATTCCAGGGACCTCGCTCACACGCGAGGGATCCCTGACACCTCCGGTTGGGACAGAACCAGCCCAATCTCCGTCTCCGGTGCAAACACCACCTCCGGCACCTATGCCATCACCACCTCCGGCACCTGTGCAATTGCAGCCGGAGCTACGTAGATCGCAGCGAAGGATTCGACCACCTGATAGACTTAACCTGTAAATATACTTGGGGATTTTTTTTAAACAAAGGGGGGGTGAATGTGGTGAACTAGATATACCTGTCTGACTGCTCCTGTGGCTCCTCCCACAGACCCTGCTGACTGCTCCTGTGGCTCCTCCCACAGACCCCTGTATAAAGGCGACTGTGGGCTGCTGCTCTCCCTCATTTTCCCCAGGATGTAGTGCTGTTTATTCTTCCGGTCAATAAAAGCTGATATCTCACTTCCTAAGTCTCAGCGTGAGTTATTGATGGTGCATCATTTACTGACTTAACTGAATTCTCTGAGGTACAGGTTAACTGATGTACAGCAGAAAATGGCTGTGCTGTGCTGTGCTGTGCTGTAGATTTGAACACTTTGATAAGGTCCTAAGCAAGAGGCTTGTACAAAGGAAGGTTATAAATTCAAGGAAAAAGTGATGGTTTGAATGCTCAATTGATTCAGCGACAGGAAGGCAGGTGGTGATGTTCAGTTACTGGTTAATCTACTGGGATGTAGGAGGAAATGGCTGCAAACCCATGTGACTGTGGAGAGAATATCCAAACTCTGCACAGACAGTGCCTGAAGTCACTACCTAGGTCTGCCCATGCCACTGAGCTGTGAGACAGCAGCTCTACGGCACTGTTCCATAAACGTAATACCTTTATTCAAGAAAAAGGGGGAACTAAACCAATCAGTTCTCTTCAGGGCAGCTGTCAGAAAAATGCTGGAGTTCATTATTAGGACCGTTAACAGGACAGTTGGAAAAGCTTAACATGGTTAAGACAAATCATGCTACGAAAGAAATGTTGCCCTGAATGAGCTTCATGTTTTGGAGATGTGACAGGTAGGATAATATTGGAATTAGAATTGGTTTAGTACTGTCATATGTAATAATATACAGTGAAACGCTTGTCCTGCACTCTGTTCATACGTATCAATTCATTACAATAGTGCTTTGAGGTAGTACAAAGTACAAGCAGGGGTCGGTGTTGGGACCACTTATTTTTATACTGTATCTCAATGATTTAGATGATGGAATAGATGGCTTTGTTGCCAAGTTTGCAGATGATACAAAGATTGGTGAAGGGGCTGGTAGTGTTGAGGAAACAGGTAGGATGCAAAAGGACATAGACAGATTAGGAGAATGGGCAAGAAAATGGCAAATGAAATACAATGTTGGAAAATGCATGGTCATGCACTTTGGTAATATAAATAAATGTGTAGACTATTTTCTAAATGGGGAGAAAATCCAAAAATCTGAGATGCAAAGGGACTTGGGAGTCCTTGTGCAGAACACCCTAAAGGTTAACTTGCAGGTTGACTTGGTAGTGAGGAAGGCAAATGCCATGTTAGCATTCAAGAGGTCTAGAATACAAGAGCATGGAAGTGATGCTGAGGCTTTATAAGGCACTGTTGAGGCCTCAACTTGAGTATTGTGAACAGTTTTGGGCTCCTCATCTTAGAAAAGATATGCTGGCATTGGAGAGGGTCCAGAGGAGGTTCACAATGATGATTCCTGGAATGAAAGAGTTATCATACGAGGAGTGTTTGATGGCTCTGAGTCTGTACTCGCTGGAATTCAGAAGGATGACGGGGGGATCTCATTGAAACCCTTCAAATGTTGAAAGGCTTCAACAGAGTAGATGTGGAAAGGATGTTTCCCATGGTGGGAGAGTCTAGGACAAGAGGGCACAGCCTCAGGATAGAGGGGGCACCTTTTCAAAACAGAGATGCGGAGAAATTTCTTTAGCCAAAGGGTGATGAATTTGTGGAATTTGTTGCTACATGCAGCTGTGGAGGCCTGGTCATTGGTATTTAAGGCAGAGATTGTTAGGTTCTTGATTGGACATGGCATCAAAGGTTACAGGGAGAAGGCTGGGAACTGGGGTTGAGGAGGAGAAAAAAAAGGATCAGCCATGATTGAATGGCCCAGCAGACTCAATGGGCCAGATGTCCTAATTCTGCTCCTATGTCCTATGGTCTAAAACAGTAACAGAATGCAGAATAAAAAGTAACAGCTAAGGAGAAAGTGGATGTGTAGGTAGACAATAAGATTATAATGAGTAGATTGTGAGGTAAAGAATCCACTTAGTTCAAGTAGGGAACCATTCACTAGACTTATAACAGCAGGGTTGAAGTGGTCCTTGAGCCAGGTGGTATGTGCTTTCAGGTTTTTGTAACTTCTGCCTGATAGGAGAGGGGAGAAGAGAGAATGTCTGGGATGGTGGGGCCTTTGATTGTGCTGGCTGTTTTACGGAAGCAGCGATAAGATTAGACGGAGTCCATGGGGGGGAGGATGGTGTCTGTGATGTGTTGAGCTGTGTTCATAATGCTCGGCAGTTTCCTTTGTTCGTGGGCAAAGCAGTCGCCATACCAATATTAAAGATTCCAGATAACTGGTACATGTATACATCAAGACAAAGAAGGGTGTGCCGGAGGCAGCCGGTAAGTGTGGCCACACATTCCGGCGCTAACATAGCATGCCCACAATACTCGGCAGAACAACACGGAACACAACAAGCAACAGAAAAACAAGCCCTGTTCCTCCCTCCCACCTACGCACTTACATACACAATCCTTTAACTCCAGGAGAGACCTCCGGATTCTAATGGACATAGAGCTTCAGACTTCAAGCTTCAACCTCTCCAGCGGACTCACGGGGATTCAGACTTAGCTCCGGACAACAAGCCCTGACTCATGGATTTCTGATTTACTCTCGGCCCACAACACTCGGGCATGTCGATCACCAAA
Source organism: Hemitrygon akajei (assembly GCF_048418815.1). Taxonomy (NCBI): domain Eukaryota; kingdom Metazoa; phylum Chordata; class Chondrichthyes; order Myliobatiformes; family Dasyatidae; genus Hemitrygon; species Hemitrygon akajei. The sequence goes on along the minus strand of NC_133126.1, from coordinate 121,141,111 downwards.
CGCTAGGCCGCGAACTCCAGACCCGCTAAGTCATGAACCCTGGGGGTGATCGGAACTTGTTCCTCTTGCCTGAACAGAATTCCAGAACTCGCTGACCTGGAAGACCCTCATTCACATCCAACATCTGACCACGAATGTCGCACATCCACATCGCTGGTCTTAGAACGAGGAGCGGCGATTTCGGCTCCACCCTGACCTCTAATAGCCCCACTTCTCAGTTACTAAAACCTAAACTGACCCCTAACTTCCCTCTTCCAAAAGTCCTCCATGCAAACCTGAGAAAATGAAAATTTGAACAAGTAAATAATTAACAAACTACTAAACCTGAGCTGTGACTCAGCAGAGGCTGCAGCTCAGCGGCATCTTGCCTTTTTGCATCCAGATAAGACGCTTTTAATGGTGCATCGATAAACATCTGTAAGTACCATGGGGACATAACAAATTCCTTTAGCCTCCTGGTGAGGCATCAGTGAGCTTTGTTGGCCGTGGCATCTGTGTGGTTGGCCCAGGACAGGCTGTTGGTGATTCTCATCAGCATTGTTAATGTAGACAGGAGCATGTGCACCCACCCACTCACCCCCGCCTTTTCCTGAAGTCAACAAACAGCTCTTTTGGTTTGTTGACATTGAAGCAAAGGTTATTGTCATCACACCATGTCACTAAGCTCTCTATCTCCTTCCTGTACTGTGACTCATCATTATTTGAAATATGGCCCTCTACAGTGATATCATCTACAAACCTGTAGATAGGTTTAAAACAGGATCTGACCACGTGGTCATGGCTGTACAGGGAGTCGAGCAGGGGACTGAGGACACAACCTTGGGAGTACCCGTGTTGAGAATAATCCCGGTGGTGGTGGTGTTGCTGCCTCTCTCGTTACTCTTTGCAGTCTGTTGATTTAATAGATGAAACACTCTAAAGTCACTCCAAAGGACACTATGCAAGAGATCATAATGCTGCATTGTTTCAGGGGCAATAAACAAGCACTATTTGAAATTAGAGGCACAAGTGGCTGCAGACGCTGGGATCTGGGGCACTAAGAAATCTGCTGGAGGAACTCAGCAGGTCAGCAGCATCTGAGAATGCAAAAGCACGGCTGGTGTTTTGGGGCAAGACACTGCATTAGGACTGAAAGTGTAGAGCGGAGGACAGCCTGCATGGAGGGTCGAGGCAGGAGCTGGCAGGTGGTACATGGATTTGGATGAGGAGGGGGGTGATGGGCAGGTGGAGGGGACAGGAGGGGAGGGGTGGTGTTAGGAGACAGCAGCAAGTGGGTGATAGAGAGGAAAATAAAGGGGGCAGGTGAAGGGAGAAGGGTGGAGGTATAGATAAAATCTGCAAGGTGATATGGAGATGGATAAGACTGCAATCTGATAAGTAAGAGAGGAGACATGGAAAGAGCTAAGGAAGGGGTAGGGGGTAGATGGAACTAGCTTGGAGATGGGAAAAGGTGACTTAAGTAGGGTGATGAGCAGATTTTAACAAGGTAACAGGGGTGGGATTTGGGGAGGGTGGGTTGGAAAGGGTGTGAGAGAACCCAGGTGTTTCAGAAGGAGAGAGAAAGGAACAAAAGTGTGGGTTACCCAAACTCATATTTCGTATTCACATTATCAGATAATAAGGTGGATCAAGGATCAAAGCTTAGGCCTCAGCTACTTACAATCTGCATGAATGAGTTGGATGAAAGGACTGATTGTAATGTATCACAAGTTTGATGCATAGCTAGAATGAATCAGTGCAAAGAAACTGCTGTTGAACACTGAGGTGTGAGTCTTTAGGCTGCTGTACCTCCTACCTGATAGCATCAGCGAGAAAAGAGTGTGGTCAAAATGGTGGGTGTCCTTAATGATGGATATCACCGTCCTGAGACATAACCTCTGATAGATGTTTTCGGCGATGGGGGGAAGATGTCAACGATTGTGTGCATGGTGACTGTGCTTTAAGTAAATGCTATTGATTGATTCAGTGAAAATCTTGCTGGAAAACCAGAGGGTCGATTTTTCTCCCAGGCACTGACAGGCGTGGAAATGGGTGCACTTTCACTCTACAGTAGGTTAAATTGATGCTCAATTGTACAACAATGGTTTGCACGGAATTTAACGGGAGATCACAGGGCCTCGGGTCCTGCTGTTATTTTAATATGTGCACAGAGTAGTGAATGTGACAAAACTGTTGGTTCTCGATCACAGGGTGCACCACAGATATCGTCACCAGCGACCATTCCCCGGTGTTTGCAACCTTTGAGGTGGGCGTGTCAACACAGTTCGTTTCTAAAACTGGTTAGTAGCTGCCGAGGTAACTTATTTCTCCTTTAAGTGCCACCGTGGTATGTTCAGTGCCAAAGTTCAACATGACTGAGGCACCTACCTAACATGTAACAAAATAACTGGCCAGCCAGTTAGCACAGATAGTCAGGATGCACCTCCCTCCTCCCTCCCCATCATGCCCAACATGGTTGCCCACCAAGGGCTGTGTGCTGAGCCCACTGCTGGACACTCTGCTCACACGACTGCTGATGCACCATCAATAACTCACTCTGAGACGTAAAGGCGAGGTATCGGCTTTTATTGACTGGGAGAAGGAACAAGCAGTGATTGACCAGCATGCTACATCCTGGAGACTGAGAGGCCGGGCTCAGACCTCCATCACCTTTATACCGGGGTCTGTGGGAGGAGCCACAGGAGCAGTCAGCAGGGGGCGTGTCCAGACAGGTATATGTAGTTCACCACAACTGCACAGCCAAACACCTGAGTAATCACATTGTCAAGTTCGCCGATGACACAGTGCTGGGGCTTATCACCGACAACGATGAGGTGGCCTACAGGGAGGAGGTGGAAGAGCTCGAGGTCTGGTGCTGGGCAAATAACCTCTTCCTCAATGTCAACAAGACAAAGGAGATGGTTATCAAATTCTGGAGAACTTGCACCACTAACACCCCTCCTTACATCGGCGACAGAGCAGTGGAAACTGCAAGCGGTTTCAAACTCCCGGGAGTGCACATCACACACAATCTCTCATGGTCCTGAACACATCTTACGCAGTCAGAAAAGCCTACCAGCGCCTCTTTCTGAGAAAACTGAAGAGAGCTGTACTGTGCACATCACATCCTTCCACAGAAACGCAGTACAGAGCATCCTAAAATGGTCATCACTGCATGGTACGGAAATTGCACTGTGGCAGACAGGGAGACACTACAATGGGTTGTTAAAACTGCCCACCCACCATCGAGGAGATAATTACAGAAGATAGATGGCCGATGACAGGGTGTGGGGACAGACAGCAGAGGGTGAACTGATGGAGGGGAGTGTTAAGAGGGAGAGATAAACATTAATGCTCTGCCTCTGTCCGTTTAGAAAAGACCAGTCACAGAGCAACGATAGTAGTGTTGGAGTGACTGAGTGATGTTAATAACTGATACCACACTAACTTGTCACGTTACTTCTCAGACCCAAACAATGCTGACTCAGCGGGCACTATCAACTTCCTCCACTGCGAAGCCACTCTGAAAACAAAATCTAAGACCAAGTTCTTCATTGAGTTCCACTCCAGCTGCTTAGAAGGTAAGAGCACTCCCAATGACAGATTTTTACCCAAACCCCATGTTGTTTTGCTCCAAAATCTCTTCAGTTATCACTTTCAGAACTATGGGGTGTAGTCCATCTGGTCCAAATGACTTATCTACCTTCAGACCTTACAGCTTCCCTGCTCTTTAGTAATAGCAACTGCACTCGCTTCTGCTCTCTGACACTCTCAAATTTCTGGCATACAGCTAGTATCTACCACAGTGAAGACTGACACGTAATACTTTTTAAGTTCATTTGCCATTTCTTTGTCTCCAGTTACTACCTTTCCAGTGTTGTTTTCCTGCAGTTTGATATCCAATCTCACCTTTCTTTTCCTCTTTATATATCTAAAACAACTTTATGTATCTCTTTTATATCATAGGCTCTAACTATTATATTTTAAATTTGCACTAATTTTTGCAATATTATATTTCCTTTATGTTGTTTTTTGATTTCCCTTGTCAGCCACGGTTGCATCACCCTCTCTTTAGGATACTTCTTTGGGATGTGTCTATCTTGCGCTTTCTGATTTGCTTCCAGAAATCCAACCATTTTTGTCCTGCCATCATCCCTGTCAGTGTCCCCTTCCAATCAACTTTGGCCAGCTCCTCTCTCATGCCTCTGTAATTTCCTTTCCTCTACTGAGATACTGATACATAGGACTTCATCTTCTCCCTCTCAAACTGCCTGACGAATTCTGTCTTAATATGATCACTGCTTTCTAAGGGTTCCTTACCTTAAGCTCCCTAATCAAGTCTGGTTCATTACACAACACCCAATGCAGAATTGCGTTTTCCCTAGTGGGCTCAACTACAAGCTGCTCTAAAAAGGCATTCCACAAATTATTCTCTGTTGGGATCCAGCAGCAACCTGATTTTCCCAAACTACCTGTATATTGAAATTTCCCATGACTATCATAACATTGTCCTTTTTACATGCCTTTTCTATATCCTGTTGTAATTTATATCCCACATCTTGGCTGTCGTTCAGAGACCTGTATATAACTCCCATCAGGGTCTTTTTACCCTGGTAGTTCCTTTACTCTACCCACAAGGATTCATCATCTTCGGATCCTATGTCACCTCTTTCTAAGGATTTGATTTCATTTTTTTTTACCAACAGAGTCACTCCCCACTCCCCGCCTACCTGCCTGTCCTTTTGATACAAAATGCATCCTTGGATGTTAAATTCCCAATCATGACTTTCTTTCAGCCATGGCTCAGTGATGCCCGCAAGTTCATACCTGTGAAACTCTAACTGCTAACTTATTCCATATACTGCATGCATTCAGATAAGACACCTTCAGTCCTGTATTCATCATCCTTTTCGATTTTACCCTCACGTTACACTTTAGCTCATAGATTCATAGAAAAGTACAGCACAGCAATAGGCCCTTTGGCCCATCTAGTCTGTGTCGAACCATTTAAACAATGTACTCCCATCGACCTGTCCCTCTGACTATAATTTTGCCCTGTCATCTGCCTTTCTCACAGTCTCACTACACACTGCATCTACTTGTAATACAACTGCCCCATCCTCAGTCCTATCACTTCAGTTCCCATCCCCCTGCCAAATTAGTTTAAACCCACCCCAACTGCTCTTGCAAACCTGCCCTCAAGGGTATTAGTGCCCCTTGAGTTCAGGTGAAATGGGTCCTTTTTGTACAGGCCAAACCTTTCAGAGCCTCAGGTAAGTTTCAGTTCCAGGACTCTGGTTGATGAACCTCCCCCCTGGTAGATCACCCCACCCCCCATCCCCACATCCACCCAGAAGTATCCAAAGCAGTGTATTTAATTGTGAGGGGAACAAAGAGAGAGAGTGGATGAAGATGGATGGACACACAAATGCCGTGCTTTGTACCGGTTGAGTGATGGCTGGGTAATGCACCATCAATAACTCTCCGAGACGTGAGGCGAGATATCGGCTTTTATTGACTGGAAGAAAGAACAAGCAGCAATTGACCACCATGCTACATCCTGGAGACTGAGGGCAGGGCTCAGGCCTCAATCACCTTTATACCGGGGTCTGTGGGAGGAGCCACAGGAGCAGACAACAGGTGGGGGGGGGGGGTGTCCAGACAGGTATATATGTGCATCCAAAGATCCAATATTTAAATGAAAAGAGAAGGGAAACCTCCTCCTCACAACAACTTGGAACAAAGAGTGGAGCAGGGAGATGGAAAAGGAGGTTTCAGAGAGGAATTGGGTAAATGCATCTTAGAAGTGCAGGGGGAGGAGCAAGGGAGTGAAATGAATATTAGATCATTTGCAAGGTGGACTGGGTGGCCTCCTTGTTGATTATCAATACAAATAGCAATCATTGATATGATTTGTGCAAATTGCTCAGGTCTTGTATAACTGTACAGCATAGAACGAGGCCATTTGATCTATCACATATTCTTGCTCCTTTGAAAGAGCCACTCCCTTGCGATCTCCCCAAAGTGAATCTTCCATCCCACTCTGCTGCATTTAACCCTGGGGATTTGCCCTGTGTTTTGTTACCCAGGTGAGGGATGCATTGCTCTGCAAGCCGGCTCCAATGAGATAACGTTCAAGGTCCCGTTGGAACACCGTGGAGAGGAGGCAGGGAAGTTCAGCGGCTCCTATAAACTGATCATGTCAGAGGGGAAACAGCGAGAGAAGACTTACGGTAATTTTCAGTGGTTGATATATTGGGACAGGGAGGGGGGTCTAACTCCAAGTGGAGAGCTGGGTCTGCCCAAGGGACCATCGATGGACAGGGTTTGGAACTCCTTACCAACACACCCAAAGTGCTGAGGGGACTCAGTATGTCAGGCAGTGCCTGTAGAGGGGAATAAAATGTCAATCTTTTGGGCTGAGATCTTTTAGCCAGTCTTGGGCTCCTCCCCCTTATCTCTTTTTCTATTCCCTATTCTGGCTTCCCTCTTACCCTTCTCTTCTCCTCACCTGCCCATCACTTGCCTCTGATACCCCTCCTCCTTCCTTTTCTCCTGGTCCACTTTCCTCTCTTTTCAGATTCCTCCTTCAGCCTTTACTTTTTCTGGTTATCACTCCTAGCTTCTCACTTTGTTCCCCCGTCTCACTTCACCTGATTTCACATCAGCTTGTACTCCTTTCCCCTCCCCTACTTTTTCATTCTAGCTTCCTCTCCCTTCCTTCCCAGTCCTGATGCAGGATCCTGGACCAAAACGTCGTCGGTTTATTTCCCTCCACAGATGCTGCCTGATTTTGTTGAGTTCCTCAAGCATTTTGTGTGTATTGCTCAAGATTTCCAGCATCTGCAGAACCTCCTGAGTTTATTACGAGGGGCGATAAAGGCACTGGAGAAGGTGTAAATGATATTTACCAGAACTTCAAGAGTATAATAATTACAGCCTTTTTCTGTAAATCTAAAGAGGAATGATGTTACCCAATACAGCCTGTTAAAAGTAGAAAAAGATAGAGGTAACAAAATTACTGCATGTGGGAGAGTTTAAAACTCGAGACCATTAAGCTGATAGCTCTAAGTAAATGGTAATAATCTAGTAAATAATTCAGGAGAAACAACCCGGAGGCTGGTGGAGTAGAGTTTGCTATCAAAAGGAGCCACAGTGCTGAGTGGTATGGATTATGGATGTGGAAATAATATCAACTCAGAGAAGAATAGAGGTGAAGTTAAACAAAATTCAACACAATCTGTAGTGTGGACTCCTTGTACTGATTGTCTTATTTCTCAATTATAGACATAAAATATTCTGTTATATCATGTAACATTACAACCACCGATCTTCAAACACAAGCAGGTACTTTGTATGGTAGGAAGGCATTCTTTCTTTATCGGTGTGCTCCATGCATATAATAGAAGGTGCTGGGCTGGGATTGGCACAGGCCTGGAGTACTGATGCTGATTCTAAAGGAGGAGTTGAGGCCTGCTTTGATGCTGAGGTACATCCGAGGGTGTATGCTGGGACACAAGAGGGATGTGACCCGGGGTCATCAGGTGTTTCGGATGCTTCGATGTCAGACACTCTCACCCAGGCCACCCAGCCAGGGTTGATCAGGCTCTGGCTTGTGTCCCAGCTGCGTTGGTCCACGGGTCACACCTCTTGATCGTTAGTCATCTGGACGCTCGCTCAGCAGCCCCTGTGATGGTCCTAATGGCTGCCCCCATAATGCTAAGGAGAGAGTAGGTTATTCAATAATCAGGTTAGGCCCAACCACTGGGTTTGATCCTCTTTCGGACAATATCTAGACTACATTATTTATTAGGACAATGATTAGGAGCAGAGGTACTCTCTGAATTCAAGGGCTGCAGATATGTTGTGGACGTAAAGTATGATAATAGCAACGTAACGTGAAAAATCCCTATTTTTTGAATAGGAAAATGGTGGTAAATCCAATGTAATGTAGGAAAATTTGAGATCAGCAACTTTGGACCTAAAGGGGATAGAATTGAGAACTTTTTGTATGATGATAAAATAGAAAGAGTGAAGACTTCTGGTAAGATGGCGATTGTTTAGTCGCTTCAAACTTTTGCTCCGTTATATTTCCTATCTTTGCGCTATGTGTCTCCCTTTTTAAACCTTAGTTTGTTATTTTATTAGTTTTCTTTTATCTGCCTGCGAATACACCTATCTCATAATGGCTACAAAAGGTACTAAAATCGAGAAAAAAGAAACTTCCACGGCTCTGTCGGCTGAGATTCTCGCTATTTTGGAACAACATCGACAAGATACTTTAACGGATATCAAGACTGAATTGAGAACTTCTATCAATCAGCTGGAATCAAAATTGGATCAGATTAATGCCAGAGTGGATGACCATGCTGAACATTTATCTCGCATCGACCTAACCTCTGAAGATTTAGAACACTGTGTTCAACATCTCGAAACTTTCTGCTCCAACCTAGCGGAGGAGAACAGTAAACTTACTTCCAAAATGGTGGATCTCGAAAATCGGAGCAGACGCTGCAATCTGCGAATTCTCGGTTTGCCGGAGGCCACCGAAAAGGGCTCTTCCGTTGAATTTTTCTCTTCTTTTCTCTGTGAGATTTTCGGGAAAGAATTTCTTCCGACTCCACCTGAGCTAGAAAGGGCTCACAGGATTTATGTTCCTCGTGCAATTTTGGGTTCCCATCCACAGCCAATTATTTTATGCTTTCATCGATACCAGGTGAAAAACCGTTTGATTATGGAGGCACGCTGCAGAGGTACTTTTGCTTTTCAAAACACGAATATTCGTTTTGTGGAAGATTATGCCCCCCAGGTTCTGAAGATGCGTGCTGAGCTTAAAGGTGTAATAAAAGTGCTTTTTGATCGTGGATTCAGACCTTCTCTCCGTAATCCAGCCGATCTTCGAATTACGCTTACTACTGGAGAAAATAAGTGGTTTAAATCAGTGAAGGAGGCTGAGTTGTTTTTTGGAAATCTTCCAGCCATCTTGACTTCTTCGGAACCGGTCTGACTTTCTAAAATGGCTGATAAGTACTTTTCGAAGTAAAGTTCTTTTTTCCAAACTCAGACTCTAATTGAATAATTCAGACATTAACTATTGAGATTCTAAGGGCTCTAGTTAATCTCTCCCTGGACTTGGTGCGTTTTTCCTAAATAGATGATTTAAATTTAATGTTTCCCTGCGGACTTTTAGATTTTACCTGTGTAATTTATTTTACTTCTGTATAATGTTATCTATAGAGAACTACAATTGATCTTAATTTGTTTTGGAGGCTTGGAGTTTTTTATTGAAGGCCTCCCTGTTGGTTGATTTATAGTATAAGATTTGCTTTTTTTTTGTAAACGGCTGATAAGTACTCTCTTTAAATTTATAATTTCCCCCTTCCCCCCTTTTTATTTTTTTTTCTTTCAATTTTTCATAGTTTCTCGCGGGTAGGTTAGTTTTTTTTCTGATTTTTTTAATATAAGTTTTATACCTTTTCTGATGAAGTTGTTCCTATTTGTAATTTTGCTCTCTAGTGCATAAATTAGCTATTATTTGCTATATTGTGTATACGGAACCTTTGTCAACGATACGGAACTGGAAGTCATTTTTGGGTTAATATTTTTCGTAGAGCTAGCTGCTTTTTTGGGTAGCCATCTAGTTTTGGGTTGTGAGGGTGGGGTGGGTTCTCCAGTTCCAACACTACTCACTGTTTTTTTTGTTTTTCCCTTGTTATTCAGGACATGTCTGTGTCCTGATTCTACTGATTTATGTTTACATTTTTGCTCCCAGACTGTTATTGTACTGTTTGATTTTTTTATATGCCTACTACCTTCTATGCACTAGCAATTGATAATGGTTAAAACACTTAAATTTGTGAGCTGGAATGTGAAGGGATTGAATCATCCTGTTAAAAGAAGGAAGGTCTTCTCTCATATTAAACAACTCAAAGCTGACATTGCTTTCCTTCAGGAAACTCATATTCGTAGTTTTGATAATTCTCGGCTTTTGTCAAAGTGGGTGGGTCAACATTTTCATTCATCCTTTGCCGCCAAAGCTGGGGGGGGGGTGCGGTTTCTATCCTTATTAATTCAAATATTCCTTTTGAACTCCATAATAAGATATCTGATACAAATGGCCGTTTTATTATTGTTTCTGGTAAATTATATAATACTGAAGTTGTACTAGCAAACCTGTATGCTCCCAATTTTGATGAAGTTAATTTTTTTGAATGTTTTTTCTCCTCACTACCAGATTTAAATTCATATTCTCTTATAATGGTTGACGACTTTAATTGTTGGTTAGATCCTAATTTGGATCGATCGTCCTCTGTTACTAGATCACCGACTAAGTCTGCTTTAGCTATTCACTCTTTTCTTTCTAATTATGGTATCTCAGATATATGGCATTTTCTTCATCCTACTGAGAGAGCTTATTCTTTTTTTTCACATGTTCACCATACCTTTACTAGAATTGACTATTTTTTACTTGATAATCAACTTATTTCATTTGTCTATTCTGTGATTATCAGAGTATACTGATTTCTGACCATGCCCCAATTACTTTGTCTTTAAACTTTCCTGGTCTCCCTCAGAGGAATAAACGCTGGCGTTTTAATTCGACTTTATTATCAGATGATAACTTTCTAAAATTTATTAAGGATCAGATAAATTTTTATTTTAACACTAATACATCATCTGAAATGTCATCCCAGAATGTCTGGGATGCCATGAAAGCATATTTGAGGGGTCAAATAATCTCTTATACAGCAAATCTTAATAGAAAGTCCCGTATAGATCGATTAGACCTAATTAATCAGATTAAAGAATTAGATCAATTGTATGCTCAAAGTAATAATCCTGAATTATACAAGAAGCGTGTAGAACTTCAAACTAAATTTGATCTTCTGTCTACTCAACCTGTTGAACGCCAACTTCTTGAAAGTAAGAGTCGCTTTTATATTCATGGTGACAAATCTGGTAAATTTCTAGTTAATCAGCTGAGGCGTTCTAAAGCTAAACAACATATTACAAAGATCCAGAAGGAGAATGGGGATTTTACATCGGATCACTTAGAAATCAATGACGTATTTAAAAATTTTTACTCTTGGCTTTATTCCTCTGAATCTCTGAATGAGAATATTTCTGTTGATCTTTTCTTAAATAATCTGAATATTCCTTCACTTTCATCTGATTTTAAAGAAAAACTGAATGAGCCTATATCATCAGAAGAAATATCTTTTGCAATTTCTGCATTGTCTTCAGGAAAATCTCCTGGACCTGATGGGTTCCCCGTAGAGTTTTATAAATCGTTCTCTTCACTCCTTTCTCCTCAGTTACTCTCAGTACTATCTGACTCGTTTAATTATGGTAAATTGCCACCCTCTTTTAATGAGGCATCTGTTATTCTTTTATTAAAAAAGGGTAAAGACCCCACAGAGTGCTCCTCGTAAAGGCCGATTTCTTTGCTTAATGTTGATGTTAAAATCTTGGCCAAAGTTTTGGCTCATAGATTAGAAACTGTTATTCCCTCTATTATTTCTGATGATCAAACTGGTTTTATTAAAAACCGTCTTCCTTTTTTTAACATTCAGCGTTTATTTAATATTTTATATTCACCTTCAACTGGGATTCCTGAATGTGTTATTTCTCTTGATGCGGAGAAAGCTTTTGATCGTATAGAGTGGAACTACCTCTTTGCAGTTTTAAAAAAATTTGACTTTGGTCAAAGTTTTATCTCTTGGATCAAATTGCTCTATCTGTGTCCTACCGCCTCTGTTTTGACTAATTTTCAGCTATTTAACCTCAAACGTGGCACCCGTCAAGGATGCCCTTTAAGTCCCTTTCTCTTTGATTTGGCTATAGAACCTCTGGCGATAACATTCTGAAGCTGTCCTGAACTGACCGGGATCTGGAGGGGGGTTTTGAGCATAATGTTTCTCTTTATGCTGATGATCTATTACTTTTTCTTTCAAATCCGTCCACATCCTTACCTCCAATGTTTTCACTTCTTGATCAATTTAGCCAGTTTTCTGGCTATAAACTTAATTTACATAAGAGTGAACTTTTCCCGATTAATAAAGAAGCACAAGTATTAGCATTTCGTGACCTCCCCTTTAAAGTAGTTCATAATCAATTTACTTACCTTGGGATTACAGTTACAAGGAAGTTTAAAGATCTTTTTTGTGAAAATTTTGCTAATCTTTTATATACTACAAAACAGAGTCTGTCACAATGGTCACCTCTATCTATGTCCTTGGTAGGTCGTATTCATGTTGTTAAAATGTATGTTCTCCCTAAATTTTTATATTTATTTCAATCTATCCCAATTTTTATTCCTGAAACCTTTTTTGATTCCTTAGACTCTATTGTTTTGTCATATCTGTGGAAGAATAAGCATTCTAGAATTAATAAAATTTATCTTCAAAAATCTAAAAAAGAGGGTGGCATGGCCTTATCTAACTTTCATTTATATTACTGGGCAGCTAACATATGTTGCACTGCCTTTTGGTCTTTTTTTCATAGCCAACCCGAGAGCCCTAATTGGGTGGCAATGGAGTTGAATTCCACTAAAGATTTATCTATTTCTGCACTTCTTAGCTCTGCACTCCCTAGTAGTTTGTCTAGACTAATTGTTAATCCTCTTGTCAGACACACTTTGCGAATATGGGCCCAGTTTAGGAAATTTTATGGTTTTTATGGTTTTTTCCTTTCTAGTCCTATCTTACATAATCATCTTTTTTTACCTACTATGTATGACTCAACATTCTATGATTGGTATAGGAAGGGCAGTAGACATTTTGAAGATCTTTTTATCGATAATCGCTTCGCATCCTTTCAACAGCTCTCTGCTAAGTTCAATCTGCCTAATGCCCATTTTTTTAGATATCTCCAAATTAGACACTTTATCAATCCTTTAAATCCTAACTTCCCTGAAATGCCCGAGAAAAATGTTATGGATTTCTTTCTTTCTATTAATCCACTGGGTAAAGGTTTAATATCATTTATTTGTGATAAATCAGCATTCTTACAGCGTGCCCCTGTGGATAAAATTAGAATGGCTTGGGAGCATGATTTAAATATCTCTTTATCTGATGAGATTTGGGACTTGATTCTCAAATCGGTTAATTCAACCTCTCTTTGTGCTCGCCATTTCCTTTTACAGTTTAAGATTGTTCATAGAGCCCGTATGTCCAAATCTAAATTATCTCGATTTTACCCTAATATTAGTCCTCTTTGTGATAAATGCAAAAGGGGCGAGGCTTCTCTTATTCATATGTACTGGTCCTGTCCTAGTTTAGAGTAATTTTGGAAAGATGTTTTTATAACTTTATCCTGTATTCTGAATCACCACTTAGAACCTAACCCTTTAATTGCTCTGTTTGGTTTTTTGGGTGAGACAGATATACGTTTGAGTTCGACTAAGTGTCGAATATTATCTTTTGCTTCTCTCCTGGCTAGACATCTAATCCTCCTTAGATGGAGAGATGTTGCCCCGCCCACGCATGCTCAATGGCTTAATGATATTATGTCCTGTTTAGACCTTGAAAAAATTCATTATTCAATTCTTAATTCGGATATAAAGTTTCATAAGGTCTGGGGACCTTTTATTGAGTACTTTCATAACTTTCCTCTTAATTAAGGTTTTTTTTTCAGTCCCTTACTTTCAGCTCTTCTTTTTTTTTTGGTAGTAGGCATTATTATCTTCTGTTTTCAAGTGTATTTACAGTTTTGGGGGTTTGAATGTCCTGATTTATATCTGCTATATTTTGTTGTGGTTGGTCTGGAGTTTTTTTTTGTTGTGGGACTTGGGGAGGATACTAACTTTACATGACTTCAATTTGGGTGCTTTCTCAATTATCTTTTTTGTATTATATTATTATTGTATGTTTATTTTGCACTGTATTAATTTTTTATTTTGGTTTGGGTTTTTTTTTATTTGTAGTGTTGGAGAAAATGCATTAAAAAATCAATTAAAAAAATAGAAAGAGTGGTAACATAAAGAGATGGTCCTGTAAAATGTCATGGATATACATGTTAAAACATATTACATACTCCAGGACTTTTACAAAGGGGGCCATCATTAATTTAAATCTAAACAAACTCCTAATTAGTCTTGGGGTTCGGTGAGAATTTCTGGGCTTTGGAAGGAGTGCAGCGTGAACGTTGCAGAATGATACATGGATTCCACTTGCAGGGTGAGATTACTGTCACTTTTGAGGATGACAGTAAAAGTTTTCAAAGTGTTGGGCTAAATCAAGCAGGCCTTCTCCCTGGACTCACTGCCATGGTCTCTACCAGGACAGCCATCTTCTAGAAATGGTGGCCACTTCAAGCTCATCCTCTACAACAGGGGTCCATGAAATGGATGGGGTCTGAGCAGCAAGCCAGGCTTAATCATTGGATCCTAGATCTTTACCTCTTCATCCACACTACTAATTGCCATTGTCAAAGGATTTTTAACTCTGTATAATGGTTAAACATTTAAAAGCTATTCAGGTGGATTTCAATAATTACAAAATAAATATTTAAAATGTAGAAGTAAATCAAGAAACGCATCAAAATATGACATTGTAAATGTAAAGTGAGTTTTTAAGCGTCATGTGCACTGACCTTTTGAACCACCAGTGATCTCATGCAGGTGATCACCATCCACACACCAGTCCTCCGGGGTATAAGGCTGAAGGACCAAATGGAAATTGTTCCCTCACCCTGGCTGTAGTAAGCCAGTGTTGTGTCACTGTGCTCGATGGTAATCAGTGAACACTCAGGTGCACCAGTGTCTGACCTCAAGCATGCCTTTTAACTGTGCATGTTTCAAGGTGTGCTAACCTACAGAGGACAAAACCAGTGACTCCTTTGGTGCTGCTAGCAATATGAGTGGAGTTGATGGGATAAATGGAAACAATAAACTTCCATTGGTTGGAGAGTTTAGGTCCAGGTGATATTAGCTGAAAGAGAGAGCTAATTCTTTCAGAAGTGGTCTACACTTCAACATTAACTAGCTGGTTAAACACAATCATTCCACAGATCTAGTCAAAAACCTGGGCCTGACTGGAAGACCCCAGTCTATGCGGATTGGTAATAATATCTCTACCTTGCTGATAATCAACACAGATGACCCGTCAAGGAAGAGTGCTTAGCCCACTGCTCTGCTGTCTTTACACTTGTAACTGTGTGGCTAGGCACAGCTCAAGTGCCATTTTCTGATGACACTGCTATTGCTGACGGCATCTCAAATGATGAGAAGGCATACAGGAGTGAGGTAGATCAGCTGGTTGAGTGGTGTCGCAGCAACGACCTTTCACTCAGCATCAGTCCCACCAAAGAATTGATTGTGGACTCAGGAAAGGGTAAGCCGAGGGAACACATGGTCTTCATCAAGACATTAGAGGTGGAAAGAGTGAGCACTTTCAAGTTCCTGGGTGACAACATCTCTGAGGATCTATCCTGGGCCCAACGTATAGATGCAGTTACAAAGAAGGCACAACAGTGACTATATTTCATTAGGAGCTTGAGGAGATTTGGTATGTCACCAAAGACATTCACAAATATCTCATTGCTACCTTCAGGGAGGAGGTACAGGAGCCTGAAGAGGCACACTCAATGATTCAGGAACAGCTTCTTCCCCTCTGCCATTAGGTTTTTGAATGGATATTGAACCCAAGAACACTACCTCACTATATATATATATTTTCTCTTTTATTTGTATGTATATACATTTGTATGTTGGCCAGTTGATCTGAGCACCCCGAGGCTGCATTTGGTTGCTCATGTTACATTGTTATTGTACTTGAGATCCACAACAAAAGGTGCAGGTTCCAGCATTAGTCCCACCGAAATGTTGTGAGAGCACAGGGATTCCAGGAAACTCCCCTACACCAACCTGTGTGGTACAGATATTCAAAGTATAGGGTTTAAGAGGACAAAGGAGCTGGTGCACAGAGCTTTATGATCCATAGCGAGAACTCAATATTTTCAGAGCAATATATAGATTGTATTACATCCTGACTGAATAGGTGCCCCACATTGAATGTGTTCCATGGCTCATTACTACATAGGCAATCCCTTTATATGCCAAGTCATCAGTATGCACGATAGGTGTGATTGTAATGGATAATATTACATTGAGAATATCATGTTCTAAATTGTGCATGGGATTTTCTAAACAGTTGTAACGTTAACCTTGTTTTTATATTTCTTTCACTCAGTTGGCATTTCATTTAATTTGCTTCTTAATTGCAGATTTTATACAGTTGGAAAAAGATGATATGATTTCAGTTAAACAAAACAAAACAAATACTTATGCAGAACCTCAAAAAACCGGAGACAGGTTCGCAAGGTAAGTTCCGTTTAGTTAATATAAGATTACATTTGTTTTAGATTTGAGTCGATGCTGGGATGGCTACATGGTGGATTTTAGGAGACTTGAGGGGCCGAATGGTCTAATTCTGCTCCTATATTTTATGGGAACCCTAAGATTCAAGCAATGGCTGCTATGGCATTCGGAGTTAGCTGGTCCTCTTTGTGCCTTGTGGCACATCAGGCAGCAACCATTGCCGCTACCTTAGCATTTTGTGTGTTTTCCACAAAGCCGAGTTGCAAGCTCGACACTCAACCCAGTACAGATGGAAAGTGTGCAGGAGCCGGCGAGATTCGAACCCAGGACCACTCACCTCGAAGTCCGGTGCTGATGCCACTACACCACCAGGCCAACCATTTGGAGTTTGGACACATAGAAATACATTTGGGTCTGGAATTCGGGTGTTAGGGTGGATTTAAGGTTTAGGCTGAGATAGTGATTGAAGTAAACTTGGCATTAAGGTTGGGATAGCAATCAAATTGTTTCGATGGATTTGTTTCGAATTGGCATTGAGGCTAAAGATGTGTTTGGTAATGAAATTTGCACTTGGGAATAGAAGTGTGAATGGAATTTGTATCTTTGTTTCAATGGTACATCACAGTATTCCACTAGCTGTTATAACAGATCAGGCCACTGCCCACATCAGCAGTTTTTACAACTTCTCTTGTTCAGTAGCTCAGGAAGGCAGAGCAAAAATAACAAGATGGCTGGTGCATTATCCTACAGTTAGCTAGTTGTACTGAATTTTCCCCACTTTAAACTGGGCGATTGATTTATAAGGGGTCTGCATGGAGGGAGCACACTGATAAATTCATGCCAGCTCTTTAAGGTCAACCCAGTATGTCCCAGCGTTCAGTGTTGAAACGTAAGATCTTGTTAAATCATTGTGTTGCAGTTGACCTATTGGTGAGATTTCTAGGATTCCATTTGAGAAAACCATAAAAGACACTTTCAGTTTCTGGGTGAGAACTGATCTGTCCACAACACTTACTTCATTCAATGCCCAGATTATTGTAGTAACACCTAGCACCTTGAAGAGTTGATCTTTTCAACGATAAATATGGGATGCCTGACGTTTCACCTTGTATGATCATTATCTCTGAGAAATACCCACCACAGGATGTCATGATGGTAAAAGAAAAATAGAAAATAACAGCAGAGAAGGGTCAACAATAACGATTCCCGCTGTTGCCTGTAAGCCGTTTGTACATTCTCACTGTGACCGTATGGGTTTCCTTCGATGGTACGAAGACATACTCGTCAATTGGTGAAATTGGTCACATGGGTGTAGTTAGGCCGGAAGACCCTGTTACTATGCTGTATGTCTAAATAATAAAAGCTAAATAATAAAAAAAATTCTGTCAAATCCAAAACTCCCTCTCCACCTCCCACGCAGGCACTTAAGTAATTTTGAACCTCATTCTGATTAATCCCCCCCTCTCTCCCCTGTCCTCTCTGTCCCCCGTCCCTATAGCCCTTCCCCCCTGGACCCTCGGACCTCCACTGTCCCCCTCTCCAACCCCCCCCCCCCCACCTCCTCATCCAAACCTCCCTCCACCTCCCCTCTCTCCACCCCTCTCTACCTCCCTCCACTCCCCCCACCGCTGGTCCATAGACTGCCTTGCCTTGGCAGCACCATGAATGCCTCTTGTGTCACCAGAATCTGCCATTTTCTACATTTCCAGGGCTTGCTTACTCCGCCAAGAAGTTTTTAGCTCCTTCGCCCGGTGCTGGACATTTGGCTTGGCCCTGGAGTAAAGTCTTCTTTTGGCTCTGCTGCCAATGTCATTCTGCCAAGGCAGAAAAGGCTTTCTGTTTCTTGGAGATAAATTGTTCTATCTCCCTGTCATTATCATCAAACCATTCCTGATGTTTCCTGGACTTGTACCATAAGGATGTTTTTGCAGGTATGAAAGGTGGTGGACTTAAGCAGACCCCAATGCTCTTCGATATCTTCCAGATAATCCTGTTGGAGGTTTTCCCCAAATGAGGCCTGAAGGTGCTTTTGGGTGGCAGTGTCAACCAGGCTCTTGAGTTTTAGTCTTGGCCTGGTCTCTTCTTATGAACATTTCTCTTTTTCATGAGTCTGATGGACACGATTCAAAGTTCAAAAAGTTCAAAGTAGATTTGTCATCAAAGCATGTGTGGGCAGAGACGTGGCAGATGGAGTTTAATACAGAGAAATGTGATGTGTTGCACTTTGGGAGGTCAAATATAAAAGGACAGTACAAAGTTCAAAGTACATATATTATCGAAGTATATAAACATTATACAACCTTCAGATTCACCTCTTTACAGGCAGCCACAGAACAAAGAAACTCAAAAAAACCAATTTTTGGAAAAAAGATCTTCAAGCACCCAATGCACAGGGGGAAAAAATAAATCTTGTAAACAATAAAAGCAAGCAAATAGCATTCAGAACTGAAGTCCACAAATAGAGTCCGTGCACAGACCCTTAGTTCAGTGCAGAGCCGAGTAAACATCATGGAGCAGCAAGCTGAACCTCGGCCCCTGACACCCTGACCTTTTCAATCCAGCCCAGTGCCTAAATCATCATCCAAACATAGGGTTCAGTCGCTTTGATACGCAATGGGGCCTGGACCCCGCTGCCTGGATTCAACCTGCACCCAGTCTTCCTGATCCGGCCCGGCGCTTGTTGGAGCGGATCAGTCAATGATCTGTCCAGCTGTCTTCGGGGCCATTCCTGGCCTTTGTGATATTCACATCGTGCCAATCCCTAACTCGGACAATGACACAGTCAATGAGATGCCACTGCCCAGATCGGGGCTGCTGCCACAATGCCTTGAATTTGTTTTTCTGATGCAAAAGAGTTTTGGTGATCAGATCGTGCTCAGCACATGTGGAGAGAAGCAGTACTCCAATTAAGTTGAAGTTGCCAATTCCTTCCTTTCCTACGCTACTCTTCCAAAGCATGAAGTCCCAACCCCTAAAAGAATTACCTCATCCTTGGGGATGTTTGACACTGTCGCATCTAGGCAAGCATAGAAGGCCTCTTTTTCATACTCGTGCAAGTCCAGAGTTGGTGCATAAGCACTGATGATGGTTGCTATCTGGTTGTTGGCAAGTGCCAAATGGATCATCGTGAGACATTCACTGATTCCCCACGAGAAGTTCAGAGAGTTGACTGACGAGCTGGCAAACCCAATGCCATGGATGCTGGGCTTGATAGCTGTCTTCTTTCTTAACCGTAACAACACTGTTAGACTCACTGCTCCATAATTCCCAGGGCTATTCCTATTACCTTTATTTAGCAAAGGAATAACATTTACCATCTTTCAGTCTTTTGATACTACTCTCGTGGCCAGAGTACCCAAAGATCATCACCAAAGATACAGCAAGCGCTTCCCTCACTTCCTGCAGTGGCCTGCACTATATCCTGTCTGGCTCCAGGGACTAACCTATCCTGGTGTTTTTCCAAAGTTCATCCTCTTTCTTAATGTCAACTTGTTCCAGTAAATCAACCTTTTTCAAGGTGTTCTCACATTTGTCAGTATCCTTCTCAACAGTGAGTAAATTAACTACTTACCCTAGCTCCTCCAACACCAGGCACATTTTCTTTTTTATCCCTCATTAATCCTATCCTCACTCTAGCCATCCTCCTGTTCATTACATATGTGTAGAATGCCTTGCGGTTTTTCTAAGTGCTACTCACCGAGGCTTTCTCCACACCACCTTCTAGCTCTGAAGTATATTAGTCACAATGAAACGTAGAAAACTACAGCACAATACAGGCCCTTCAGCCCACTATGCTGTGCTAAACATGTGTTACTTTAGAAATTACCTAGGGTTACCCATAGCCCTCTATTTTTCTAAGCTCCATGTACCTATCCAGGAGTCTCTTAAAAAACTCTTATCGTATCCACCATCGCCGGCAGCCCATTCCACACACTCACCACTCTAGGTAAAACAGTTACTCCTGACATCTCCTCTGTACCTACTTCCAAAAACCTTAAAACTGCCCTCTCGTGATAGCCATTTCAGCCCTGGGAAAAAGCTTCTGACTATCACACGATCAATACCTCTCATCATCTTATACACCTCTATCAGGTCACCTCTCATCCTCCATCGCTCCAAGGAGAACAGGCCAAGTTCACTCAAACTATTGTCATAAGGCATGCTCCCCAATCCAGGCAACATCCATCCTCCCCAATCCTCCTCTGCACACGTTCTATAGTTTCCACATACTTCCTGTAGTGAGGTGACCAGACTTGAGCACAGCACTCCAAGTGGGGTCCTATATAGCTGTAACATTACCTCTCGGCTTTTAAACACAATCCCACAGTTGATGAAGTCCAATGCACCGTGGAAAAACTTTATGTTCTGGAAACAAGCCATTCAGGATTGTTTCAGGGCCCGCTACTATGGGATGCAATCTCGGCATGGTCTTAAGGGCGGTATAGCCTGCTGTTAATGGATATGCTCCACTGGGCTTTACTAGCCATATAGACGAGTTAGTAGTGGCTGCAATCTCTCTGAGTATCCCCTGGTGTTTCTGTTCCTTCACTATACCCTGGACAGCTGTCAGTGTGTCAGTTTTTATAGAGTACTGCTTACGGAGTTTATACAGACCCTCCTCTAATAAAAACACAAAATGCTGGCAGAACTCAGCAGGCCAGACAGCATCTATGGGATCTATCCAGCATTTTGTGTTTTTATTTATTTCCAGCATCTGCAGATTCTCTGGTGTTGCCTCCTCTATTTTAACTGGGTTTATCTTTACTGAACCACAATCTTGCTTGTGTGTAGCCCACGCTGCTGGAACTGCTGACAAAGTAACCCATAGACACCATCATGGCTCCAGTCTCTGGTGATCGGGGCAGCTGCGACTATGCGAGCCAGGTTGTGTATTCTGTTGGTTGTACACATTCACTGCCCCTGACTTGTCCATATTATTTCTCCCTTTCCCGAATCTATAACAGTTCCTGCTTCCCTTAGGATGTCTATTCCAAGGATAGTGCCCTCAATACTTGGACATACCCAGAAATACACTGGGAGCTGCACTCCCCCGATTTCCAGTATTTGTGACTCACTTTCACTGCTTTCCCTCCTACATCCCTAATATCAATGGCTTATTCAGTTGTTGGCAAGGGTAGGTCTATAATCGATACTGAAGCCCCTGTGTCCACTAACATATCATATTGCCGTCCCCCTAACAATGCTGTTGTGTACATCCGCAGGTCACCAGCGCTGGCAGTGGGGCCTGCCGCCACATCTTTTTCTGACCTAGGAGCCACCTTTACTAGCTCTTTGATCTGATCGACAGTCAGATTGGTCAGACTGGGTGCCAGTGGGGTGAGAGATTATGTGTCTGCTGTGATATCCTCTGTTTTGGACAGTGCCTCCAACCATGTCCCAAATGGCCACACTCGTAGCCGATCTCTCTTGCACTTCCTTCGGTCTATCTAACTAGCCCACAAAACTACTGCAGAGTAGGTCAACCCACTGTTTTGCCTAAATCTAAAAATTCCTGGTGGGCTGAACACAGGCCTTTGTTCAGTATTTTCAGGAAGACTTGGTCGTCCCTCCCTGGATTATCCAACCCGGAATACTCCTCATACGCTTGATATCACTGGACAACAAATTTTTTCAAAAGTGTTGTTTCCTCAGAATTTTTTTTGTTTGTGATAGACTTCTTGAAGATGAACACAAATATAATTTCAGAATACTTATATCACGTAGGAATTTGGAGAAACAACAAATTAACATTTATTGAATATAATGTGTTTAATTGCATAATGGTGCTGATGCTTTGCAATAGTTCAACTAAGTTAAAATTATTTTGTTAACAATTTTCATTTGTAATCAGTGTCTGAGGCCTCTCGCCTCAGTGTCCAACAATAATCAGCCAGCACTGATGGAGAGATCTTTTCTCCATGGCCGCAATGTCCTGGTGAAACTTTTCACCATGCTTGTCACTAACAGCACCAAGATTTGCAGGGAAGAAGTCTAAATGGGAATGGAGAAAATTAATCTTTAGTGACATGTTGCATTTCATGGTTTTATATGCTTGAAGCATGCTTTCAACCAGCTGCATGTAGTTTGGTGTTCTGTAGATGCTGAGAAAATTTTCAACAGCTTTCTTGAATGCCTTCCATGTGATTTTATCCAGTCCCACTAAAAATTCTTCAAATTGCCTGTCATTGATGATCTGTTTGATTTGTGGACCAACAAAAATACTTCTCTTAATCTTGGCGTCAATTATTCTGGGAAGCATCTGTCTCAAATATCAAAATCCTTTATAGAAATTTGTGTTTGGTGATAGCAAATCCCATCCTTACAGTCCTGAATGCAATAATTATTACTACAACCTGTCCTGCCATGCAGCAGCCGTGCCGCCTAAGCATGGCCAAGCATGCCTGGATGAGATAGGAAACTTTCCAGCTTACATTGTAGGCAACTTTTTATTTGACTTGAACAGTACTCAAACAGGAGTACTTAATGTTAAGGGGGGCAGCCACTGGGGTACTCTCTAGTATCTGACTCTTGCCCTTCCCTCTACTGACTGTGACCCACTTATCTGTCTCCCGAGGCCCCGGTGTGACTACCTGCCTATAGCTCCTCTCTATTACCGACTCACTTTCCCTGACCAGACGAAGGTCATCGAGCTGCATCTCCAGTTCCCTAACCCGGTCCCTAAGGAGCTGCAGCTCGACGCACCCGGTGCAGATCTGGCTGTCTGGGAGGCTGGGAGTCTCCCGGACTTCCCACATCTGACACCCAGTACAGAACACCGGCCTCACAGACATACTTTCTGTTTCTAACTTACCTCGCCTCGACCCATTATCGCTGAAGCCTGAATGAGCCAAAGCCCTACCACTATGCCTCAGACCACTCCGTCAATGACCACTCCGCTAGGTAGAGCCTCCCTTTTATGCCTGAACCTTCCCTGCTATCTAACTCATGAATGTTGCTCCGGTTATAGCCGCTGATAGGCCACATACAAAGGATGAGTGCTCTCGAAGCTCCCTTTTTAAGTAACCGCCACTGACCTGTGAGAAATCCCTCTTGGTAGAGCTCTGTTCACACCGCTGATAGGCCACATACAATGGACGAACGCTCTCGAAGCTCCCTTTTTAAATAACCGCCACTGACCTGCGAGAAATTCCTCTATTCTTAAGCTCCTTCCTGTCAACTGTGGTTCCAACTATTTTTTCTCTGCCTCAATGGGACTTATCTATCCAGATCTCCATGCAGGAACTCCATAAAAGACCTCCACATTTCTGTTGAACATTTCCTTGACTACACTCAGCACCTGCCTAATACCATTATAATTCCGCCTCTCCCAGTTAAATACTTTCCTGTACCATCTTATCCCTTTCCAAGGCTATGATAAAGGTTAGAGAGTTGTGGTCACTGTCTCCAAAACACTCACCCACTGAGAGATCTGACACCTTCATTGTCTAGCACCAAATCCAATGTGGCCTTTCCTCTACTTTAATGACATATTGAGTCAGGAACCCTTTCAGGACACACCTAACAAATTCCACCTTATCAAAACCTTTTGCACTAAAGAGATGCCTGTTAAAGCTGAAGTCACTCATGACAACAAACTTGTTATAGTTGCATTGTTACAAAACCTGTTCCCAGTCTGCTCCTTGGTATCTCTGTTGCTATTGGCGTTTCTATGGAATACGCCCAATATAGTGATTGCTCCCTTACCATTTCTGACTTCCACTCACACCAACCTGGAAGACAATCCCTCCACAATGTCCTCACTTTCTGCAGCTGTGAAATATTTCTGATTAGCAATACCATCCCCTACCACTTTTATAACCACCCTGACGTCCCTGAAATTATCTAGTAGAGAACAGTGGTATTCTGCTTCATACTTTTCTGGGACCGCTGCTCTTTTGAATGTTATTAATGACTTGGATGAGGAAGTGGAAGGGTGTGCAGGTAACTTTGCAGATGACGCGAAGGCTGATTGAGTTGTGGATGGTGCGGTAAACTGTCATAGGTTACAAGACAAGGTAGGGTGGAGAGCTGAACTGAGAAGTGACAGATGGAGTTCAATCTGGAAAATTGTGAAGTGATACACTTCGGAAGCTTGAACTTGAAGGCAGAATACAAGGTTAATGGAAGGATTCTTAGGAGTTTGGAGGGACAGAGGGATCTTGGGGCCCTGGTCTATCGATCCCTCAAAGTTTTTGTGCAAGTTAATAGGTTAAGAAAGCATATGGTGTGTTAGCCTACATTAGTCAGGGGAATTGAGTTCAGGAACTGCAAGGTAGTGTTGCAGTTTTATAAAACTCTGGTTAGACCACCCTTGGAGAATTGTGTTCGGTTCTGGTCACCTCATTATAGGAAGGTTATGGAAACTTCAGGGAGTGGGAGTGGAGATTTGCCAGGATGCTGCATGGATTAGACAGCATGTCTAATGATGAAAGGTTGAACAACCTCTGGAGAGTTGTGAGGTGACTTGATAGAGATGTGTAAGATGATAAAAGAAAACGTAAAGTGGAGAATCAGCACCAGCTCGCAAATGGCTAATACAAGGGGGCATAATTTAAGGTGAATGGATGAAAGTGTAGGTGAATGTCTGAGGTAGTTTTTTTTTAGATGTGTGGAGCTCACTACCAGATGATGGGAAAGGCAGATACATTGGAGGCTTTATACAAATCTGTGAAGCAACTAGTCAGAACAGTCTCATCTTACAGCTATAGAAATTTTTATGAGTCTTTGGTGACATCTTCCAGCTCCCAAAGAGGTACAGCTGCTGCCATGTCTTTTTTGTGTCGGGCCCAGGTCAGATCCTCTGAAATGCTGATGCCTTGAACTTGAAGCTGCTCACCATTTTCACCACTGAACCCTCAATGAGGACTGGTGTGTTCTCTTGAGTTCCCTTTCCTGAAGTTCACAATCAATTCCTTAGTCTTGCTGATGTTGAGTGTGAGGTTGTTGTTGGAGTATCACTGAACCAACCTGATCTATCTTTATGCCTCCTGTTGCCACTTGAGATTCTACCAACAACAGTGGTGTCATCACTGAAATTAGACATGAAGCTGTGTGTAGGTCTTGAGAGTAGAGAAAGTGGAACTGTGGGCCAAACACTCATCATTAAGTCAGTGTTGATGTCAGTGAGATGTCATTTCCAAACTGATGGTGATCTCTCAATAAGGAAGTCCAGGATCCAGTTGCAAGGGAGGTACAGAGGCCCAGGTTTTGACACTTGGTTATTGGTGCTGAAGGAATTATGATGCTGAAAGCTCAGCTGTAATTGATAAACAGTGGCCTTATGTAAGTCTTGTTGCTGCCCAAAGCAGAGTGAAGAACCACTGAGATTGTATCCACTGTAGAATTACTATGACAGTAGATGAATTACAGTGGGTCCAGGTCCTTGCTCAGGCAGGGGTTAATTCTAGCCATAACCAACTCTCGAATGACTTCATTAAGGTAGATGTGAGTACTAGACCGGGCAATAATCATTGAGGCAATTCATCCTTCCTTTCTGGCACCAGAATGATCGATGCCCTTTTGAAGCAGGCAGGAACCTCCGACTGCAGCAGCAAGAGTTGGGAGATATCCATGACCACCCCTGCCAGGCGGTCGGCACAGATTTTCATACTGGCCCAGGTGCACCACCGGGACCTGATGCTGTGTGTGCAATGATTTACCCTCTTGAAGAACTTTTGGATACTGCCCTCCAAGACAGAGATCTCAGTGTCACCAGATGCTATGGGGATTCACACAGATCTAGTGTTATTCTCCCATTCAAAGCAAGCGTAAAGGTTCATCAAGGAGTGAGGAATCACTCCCATTTATGCTGTTAGGTTTCACCCTATAGGAAGTAATGGCAGGCAAACACTGCCACAAATATCATGCATCTGATTCTGTCTTCAGCTTCACTCCGAATTGCCTGTTTGTCCTCACAATGCCTTCTGCACGCTGTACCTGGATATCCCACAGTTAGAGCAGAGTGCATCAAGTGAAGGAGAAGAATAGTACTCTATGATAATGTTCGCTGACAGTCACGTTCAATCCCACAGTAACCCAGTAACCTATTTACCACTATCCTGTTGCGTACTGGTAACATGCTTTCTTTCTACTACAGAGTAGAGTGTATGGAGTATCCAGGGAGAGGTAGCATCTCCGGTGGCAGGTTTGTCATCTGTTACGTACCCCGTAACTGGGTCACTTACCAGCAAAAATAGAGAGGTCCGTTGAAGTCTGATGGTACTATTTTTAACTGTATTTATTGATAAAATACATAAAAATAATATCAATGCAAACATACAGATAATATACGTCGTCGATACTAAATCTAAAAGCGCGGGTATAATAATAATCAATAAGAAATAGCTCTATCGTTGTCTAGGGGATAATGTATTGTCCGATGGAAATATAAAAGTCACTCAAGTTCATTCAAGCTGCAGCTTTTGGTTGGAGAGAGAGACGAGGTTTTTAGAACTTGCCCGGTTTTCTGTTTTATGGTGTCGATCTTTCAAAATGGCGTCGGTGGTGATCTCTTCCTTAGCTAAGCCGACTTCCGTGGTAGGGCCTCAATCCCGGGGCAATGGGAAAGGACACACGTGGGCCCTCCACCGGCTATTGCTATTAAACGCTGTCACAGAACTAGCGTTTCTCCTGGTGCGTGTCAAGGGCCGTTCCCCAGTCTCTCTTTTATCCTGACTCACAGGGTCTCAGATGTCAATCAGGGTGGAATGATGCCATCCCCCCAACCAGCCCACGTTGCCTGAGGGCTTTCCATGAAGTACAGTACTCAATACACAATCCCGTCTGCAAAAGACAATGACCTGTTCCGTAGCTTTGTATCGCTGGGGCCAGGATATTCCAAACGTCTCTCTCTCATTTCCTGGGTCTCCTGCCCTGACTTAATAGCGATCTTGCGATTCTCAAAAAGGAGGGGGGGGTGGCACAGGCATAACACATCTTCCACTCCAGGGGCAGCTCGGTCACCTTCGGTCCCCACCTGACACCCAGTTCTTACCTGTATCTCCAAGTAACTGTTCACAATAGCCACAACCTGGCACACCACATCTACAGGCAGGCTAAACCAGGTGAGGATAGCCTGGAACCTCCAACCCCCGTGAGATAGGGATATGCCTACCCCAGCAGGTGAAGCTAGTTCCAACAGTGAAATCAACTACAAGATCCAACAGCCAAGAAGACGGTGCTGCAACACTTTGTGGAGAGTGAAGGGCATGACAAGGCACACAAGGCATCATGCCTGTCCACTGCAGCTGAAGAATTCTCTAGCCATGACGATTTTGCGTACCATTGGGCCAAGACGGTGGAACTGCCCCAGTGCAATGGCTTTTTCACTATAAAACTCCTCCTGTGCAGGTTATGTCATCGTCGGAAATGACGGACCACCAACACTACAGAGTAGTAGACACAACGAGGTCCATGGTTCTTCCCCTACCACTGCCATTCACAACATCTCCAGAAGGAAGTCCTTAAGAAGGCAACAACCATCATCAAGTATCACCACCATCCAGGTTATGTCCTCTCCTCACTGGTACCAACAGGCAGGAAGTACAGAGGCCTGAAGTCCCACATCATCAGGTTCAGGAACAGCTACTTTCCTAAACCAACCTGCCTGAGGTAACTAATCTTACCTCAGAAATGGAACACTATAGACCACTTCCTGCACCACCATGGATGTGTCTCTTTTTTTTGCTCTGTGTGTTGTCTGTGATGTTCTTGCAAGCAAATTTTTCATTGTATCAGTACCTCCCTGTACTTGTCCACATGACTTGACTTAGTTAGAACAGTGCCCACTAACCTTCCATGCTTTCCTCGGATAGATTCTTGGTAATAATCTCTCGGATTCGAGCAGTGACTGGAGTTGGGACAGAGTCCTGCCCCTCACCACACACCGTCAGACTTTTGTCCTCTTCGGGCACCTCTGGATTCAGGACAGTCTCTTCGAGTTTCTGAAACAATAACAGAATAGTAAGCTGAGAGCCATGCACGTCCAGAGCAAACACCTCCAAAGCCATCACTGAAGCTTTCCGGAGTAGACAACCTGGTCCCATTGCCAACATGTTGTCATTGCCTTGGCTGTTCACGAAAGAAAAGTGGATGTGTGAATGTAAGAGGAAGGAATATCATACTTAACTTTTTTTCAGTCACATGGACAGCGTAGATAAGCTTGGAGTATTTCTCTTGGAACAGAGGCAGCAGAGGGAAGCTTACAGAGGTGTACATTACTAGACAATAGATAAGGTAGATAGCAGTGAACCTTTCCCCACAGCACATATAGTATTGAAAACCATAACTACTATTGTGGTGTGGACTGCTTGTATAGCTGCTACTTCACAGTTCCAGTGGCCAGGGTTCAATTCTGACCTCAGGTAATGGGTGGGATTTGCACAAACTCCCTGGATTTCCCAGAGTGCTCAGGTTTCCTCCCATATCCAGATGACATGGATCAACTGGTCACTGCAAATCACTCCTGGGTGAATGGTAGAATCTGTGAGGCGAAGCAAGTTAATTGGAATGTGGTGATTAACAAAAAGCGATTTGTGTCGATGGGTGGGTGATAATTAACATGGACTTGATGGACCTAAGATCATGTTTGTGTAACTTGTGATTCCAAGATACAGGCAAGAATAAGGGAACACAGTTGATTTACTATTTCCTCAGATCAGAGAGACGGGGAATGTAAACCTTGCTGTTAGATCAAGGGGAAGGTTGCAGTTTCTATTGTTAATACCAGTGAATCACCACACCTCTCAGCCATTAAGAAGTAAGGTCAGTACAAAGGTCACACCTCAGCTGGATCACTGGCAGAGTAGACAGCAGGAATTACCGCAACCACTCTCCCTCATTTAAAGGTATTCTTTATTCCCGTTATTCAGAGAAAAGCAGAACTGAGAAGTTTGGGATTCTATCACTGCGGTCAAACATGTAACTGCAGCAGAAGTGGGAAGTCTGCAATTCCACACTTTATACATTTTATTAATGCTCCTTATATACACCGTACCAACTAGTTTTGTCTTTATGGAAAACTTAGATGTGATAATCCCCAAGTACTTGTTTAATTCTTAGAGTCATCGAGTAGTACATCACAGAACAGGACCTTCAGCCATCTTGCCCATGGCAAATGTGATGCAAATCTACACTAATTCCGCATTTAGCCCATATTCCATTACCCCTCTCCTATCCAAGTATCTGTCCAAATCTCTTTTAAATATTGTAATTGTACACACCTCTTCAAATTCCACATACCCACCACCCTCTGTGTGAAAAACCTGCTGCTCAAATCTCCTTTACATTCCTCCCCCCCAACTTAAACCTACACCCTTTAGCTTCAGAGTCATTCACCCTATGAAAAAGACTCTGTTTACTCTGTCTATGCCCCTCAGTTTTATAAACTTGTATAAAGACATTCCAGTAAGAATAAACCCCAGCATATCCAATATTTTCCTAATAGTAAAAACTCTTCCATTCCAGGCAAGGTCCATGTGAATCTTTTCTACACTCTTTCTAATGTTACCATATCCTTCTTCTTGTTGTGCAGTGACCAGAACTGTACATAGTGTCTTTAGTGTAGGCTGGCCAGTGTTTCATACAGCTGCAACCTGACGTCCCAACTCTTCTACTAATTATAAACGCCTAGCAATGAGATTGGACAAGGACAAGAAGTGGAATTTTGTTTTATGTTAAGAGGGATAATAAAAACAAGTTTGAAGGAAGAAAATGAACTGTTAACTACATGAGAGAATGGTCTCATATAGGTAGCAGCAGTGAGTGCTGCGACCTCGTAGCCACAGAAACCCAAGTTCGATTCAAACCTTTGCTAGAGTCCATGTGCAGTATGCACGCTCCCTGTATGGCTATTTGGGTTCACTACTACTTCACTATCTAATGCTGGAAGGTTGATTGGTTACAGTAAATTATCACTTTGTTAGGTTAATGGTAAAAAAATCACTCTACCTTGAAATCAGCTTGCACTAATGTCATTATGTTATATTTACTTATTGTGATATTTAAGTGACATATAATTTACAGCAGTTTATATTTATATTTCCCATGTTTGTGCCATACTCTGTTGTGGCTGGTGCTGCAATAAAAGCTACGTATGCTCATGATAACATTCTTGAATTTGAACTTCAAAAGATTCAAAGGGCATGTGTGGGAGAGAATAATTGCAGGGGTACAGGAAAGCAAGGAAAGGTGGAATGGGATTGCTGAGGTTATTCCAGTAAAAACTATTATAGACCAAATAGAGACTTTCCTTGCTAGGACCCACCTGCCTGTTCTCCTCTGTGGCCAGTGTGAGCTGCAGCAGGGTATACTGTACTGGGCCTCAGGAGTGTCATTTAAAAACTATGGACAGACCTTTCAGGACTGAAATCGCTAAGAATCGCTTCTACGTAAATAGCAAGGTGGAAATATTTAATCCTCTGCAGGCAGCATTTGGGATTAGTGAAACAGTAAGTTTAAATTTCGCTGCTGGATTTTCGCTAGGCACAGATATTAAAGAAGGGGGAAAGGAGTACCATGTGTTAAATTACAACTCAGTCACTGAATGACTGAACAGCCTTGATAGGTGAAATGGTCTCTTCCTATTCCCAGGTTCCTATAATTGGCTTGTGGTGAGCTGTACATCTTCACAGGCATGGCATTCCAGTACTGTAGTCAACAGAGAAACGTTGATCAGCATATCATAGGCCAGCAAACCTGGATGGAAGATTATAGGCTATGAACCATGATAAATCAAACCATTTTCTCCCTGTATTGATACTGCCTGACGAATTTCCCCAGTGTTCCCTTATTTCTGATTTTCACAACCGCAATACAGTTTTCAATGTTTCTACAGTTGCAATGGGTATACAATTCCTAGGATTATCTCCCATTGACAAACCTTCAGAACCCTTCATTTATCTTCTACTGGTCTCCCCACTATCAGACATCCCTTTTATTCTCTCCTTTCCTTCCCTCTCTCTGCCACTTCCAACATGCCTCGTCTAAATTTTTCCCACTTCTGATTACCATGAAACATCAGTTGAAGTTTTGCATCTTGGCCTGAAAGGTCGACTGATGTTTGCCTTCCATTGACGTTGCCTGGCCTGCTGAGTTCATCCAGTATTTTGTGTGCTGCTCTGGATTTCCAGCATCTGCACAATCTCTTGTGACCATGAAATCTCAACTCCTTCTCTCCACTGCATTTTCTGTTTTTATTTCACATCTCCAGCATTGGCAGTTTTGTTAATTTTCAGTGCTAGATGTAACTCTTGTTTTTAAATTTGGTCTCTAGGAACATTAGTGGGACCAGTCGAGCCATTTCATTCAGGACCTGAATGTCATTGAAGTAATTACTGTACGAGTAATCATTGAGTTATTACGTTACTGATCCTCACAGTCACTCTAATCTTTACCAGAGGGCACTTACAGTCACAGATTCAGGTACATGCACTATAGACTTCTCCACAACCTACTAGCCTCCAGGTTTAGAGTTAACTGTGGATTTGTAATGGTACTTTTATCCCAGCAGCTGGGAGATAAACAGTTAATGCTTCAGATTGAAGACTCGGTCAAAACCAGGAAAGAGAAATTGTAAAATGGGTAGGTTAGTGAATAAATGTGGGATAAATGTCACTGGATGCCTGGCAGTCTGGACAGACCCAATGAACCAAAGGTATGATCTTTGTGTAGACCTCTATGACGACCCGCAGTAGCAAATGCAGGGGCTTGTATTTGCATATTTGCACCTTCCCAGGAACTCCCAACTCCCAGGTGAGTAAAGAAGGGACAAATAGAACAAAGAGAATGTGTTAAGGCAAAGACAGTGTTGTCATGGAGATGAGTTGTCATTGGGGCAATTAAAAGCAATGCAAGAAGTGTGATGTGTTTCATATGGAAAGTCAGAAAATGCAAATGGACCAAGACTGGCAATGTTAATTCTGACGAAGAGTCTCGGCTCGAAACGTCGACAGTGCTTCTCTTTATAGATGCTGCCTGACCTGCTGTGTTCCACCAGCATTTTGTGTGGGTTGCTTGAATGTTAATTCTGCTTCATTTTACATGATGCTGCCTGATAGATTTTCAATGTTGGTGTGTCAAACACAGCCCGTGTCTTCCGGAGTACTTAAACTGTTCCCTGGTCAGAGTGCATCATGTTGAGGGGTGAGGTGCGCTGATATCGGTGTCCCGTTTGTGTGCCATGTTTGGGTAACGCTGTGTTACAGCCGATTGAGCTACTGCCTCAAAGCACCAGCATCCTTGGCTCAATCCTGAACTGGTGTTTGCACATTCTCCCTGGGATGCAAGGGTTTCCTCTGGGTGCTCCAATTTCCTCCCATACCCAAAGGACATGCTGACTGTAAAATGGGTAGGTTAGTGAATAAATGTGGGATAAATGTCACTGGATGCCTGGTAGTCCGGACAGACCCAATGGACCAAAGGTATGATCTTTGTGTAGACCTCTATGACGACCCGCAGTAGCAAATACAGGGGCTTGCATTTGCATATTTCCACCTTCCCAGGAACTCCCAACCACCCATTGATGAGCTTTGTGAAGTGTAGTCAGTCATTCTGATGGACTACCGATGATGGACAGCTTACTCCCATGAACTACAGAGAGGATGCAGAGGATATTTACAAGGAAGTTGTCTGGATTGGAGAATGTGCCTGATGAGGATGGATTGAGTGAACTTGACCTTTTCTCCTTGGAGCGACGGAGGATGAGAGGTGACCTGATAGAGGTGTATAAGATGATGAGAGGCATTGATCATGGTGATAGTCAGAGGCTTTTTTCCCAGGGCTGAAATGGCTATCACGAGAGGGCATAGTTTTAAGGTGCTTGGAAGTAGGTACAAGGGGGATGTCAGGGATAAGTTCTGCACGCGGAGAGTGATAGGTGTGTGGAATGTACTGCCAGCGAAGGTGGTAGAGGTAGATAAAATAGGGTATTTTAAGAGACTCTTAGGGAAATTCTAGGCAGTTTCTAGAGTAAGTTACATGGTCAGTACAACATTGTAGGTCAATGGGCCTGTAATGAGCTGGAGATGTCTATGTTTCTATGTAACAGCAGGGACAATGGACAGAATGGCCTGCAACCATGTGGAAAATAATATCATGATTCAATTTTAAGAGAGGAGATCCGAGGGCTTTGCATTTTTGTCTTTCAATCTCGAAACAGGAAGTGAGGTTCAATGGAAAATCTTCAAAAGGCAGGCCATCTGGGATAGATTGACAATGGTGGGGTAGTTACCTACAATAAAAGCAGAAAATGCTGGAAATAATCAGTGATCAGGTGGTATCTGTGGAAAGAAAAACAATTTCAGGTCCAGGACCCTTCACTGGATCTCAGAAACAGGTGGAAGTTTCCAATGTCTTCACCGTGTGCCAGTAAACCTCTTTGAACAGTAGATCTTTTACCAACAGCAAGCCTTACAACTCACAATGTCTATGCAGACCTTGATAACAATCAAACTCCATTGATCTGCACAGAGACTACCATCTATCCTTCAACACACACAGAATGCTGGAGGAACTCAGCAGGCCAGGCAGCACCTATGGAAAAAATGTACAGTCGCCGGTTCGGGCCGAAGCGTCGACTGTACTTTTTCCCACAGATGCTGCCCGGCCTGCTGAGTTCCTCCAGCATTTTGTGTGTGTGTTGCTTGGATTTCCAGCATCAGCAGACTTTCTCTTGTCTGTATATCCTTCAATTCCTTGCAAATTTGCCTGTCTTATCTAAGTGCATCTTAAATATTGCTGTCCCGTCTGCTTAAACCACTTCTCATGACAGCGCATTTTAGGACCCTACCACTGGTAAAAAAAAAACCTTGTTTCGTAAATATTTTAGCTTTCTCCCTTTCGTTTTAAAACTGTGGCATCAGTATCTGATATTACCACAGTGAGAAAAAATGTTCTACCCCATCCATGACTCTCCAAATTTTATAAACTTTTCATTCAGGTGGTCCCTCAGCCCCCACAGCGCCAGAAAAAACAGTTCACATTTGTCCAATCTCTCATATATACTTTGCAAATCCAAGCAACGGCCAGTACCATCCATCGGCAAGAAACGAAGCCCGTCATTGAGGGGGGCTTTCAAGGTGTGTGGGAGCAAGACTATTTTGCCACTGGACTGTACAAATGCACAAGTTACTCGCAATGCAATACAGAAAATGGAACTTGCTGGGATCGCAGGCTTTGGCCATTTGCCGTTTGCAACGAGCCGGCCACCGGATTAAATTTTGCCCTGAAGTTGGCCGCCTACCTGGATCACAGCCTCCAGCTTGACCTCGACCCCCGGCGAACTCATGGGGACTGTCGGCTGCACGGGAGCCCGCTGCGGCCACTCGCCAGCTCAGCTTCAGTCAGTCGATCCTTGCACCCTTCCCATCGCCAGCAAACCACCACCCTCCCACCCCCAAGCCCGGTGCAGGTTGCCATCGTAACTGGACGCCCAGCGTATGTTGCCGCAGAAACAGAACGCTGGGAGCAAGCGGTTGCCTGGCGGCGGGGACGCTGTGGTCGGCGAGGAGCCTGGAGGCGAATACTGGACAGGAGGCGGGATATAGGCAGCTGAGAGCGGGATCTTGCAAGCCCCCAGGAGGCATAAACTCTGAAACACTGCACCATTTAATAAGCCCACCAAGAAGCTGCAATGCATATTGAAGTGTTAAAGTAACTTTTCCGGTACTGTACGTAGGCTTCTTGCAATCAAAGCTATATCCCAGCGAAATGAATCTGCGAAACGATTCCAGTCGGTGTTTTAGCTGCATGATTTAAATGAAGCAACGCGCATTCAGGATTCATCTATGCAGAGCCCTCTCGGTATTACACGGAGTGTTATTCCCCCTACCCCCAACTAGGACAGTGGGCATTAAATGTGGTCACCAAGTTTCATCATACAAGAACATAGACTCTGGGCCAAACACAATGCTAAATTAAACTAAACCCCTTTGTTTGCACGGGCCATATCCATCCCTCCAACCCCTACAAGTTTAAGTCCATTGAAGTGCCATCGCCAGGATCCAGCAGCCTTTTCCAGTCACCGACAAGGATGAAAGATCATTGGCCTAAGATTCTACTTTTCCACCCCATCCAGTAACTTTGGAGCTTTGAAGAATAATAGGCAACCTATTGAAGAGGGCATAACAGAGCAGATGC
The DNA here is from genome assembly GCF_048418815.1 of Hemitrygon akajei. Taxonomy (NCBI): domain Eukaryota; kingdom Metazoa; phylum Chordata; class Chondrichthyes; order Myliobatiformes; family Dasyatidae; genus Hemitrygon; species Hemitrygon akajei. The sequence continues at coordinate 121,105,680 of NC_133126.1, read as the reverse complement.
TGAGATGTTGTCAGTAATGGGAGAATCCCAAATGAGGGGCCTCTCAAAGTCCAATGGTATGATCCCATCGTTGAGAGGTGGAAATGGGTAAGGCTGGCCAAAATGGCTCTGGCTCCCCCTCTCCTGGTTTCACCTATCACCTACTACCTTGTATTTCATCCTCTTCTCCCCACAACATACTACTCTGACTTCTCCACTTTCTTTTCAGTCCTGAAGAAGGGTCTCAACCCAAAATGCTGACTGTTTACTCTTTTCCATAGATGCTTCCTGGCCTGTTGATTTCCTCCAGCATTTTGTGTGTGTTGCTCAGACTTCCAGCACCTACAGATTTTCTTGTGTTTGTGAACTCTGGATTTAACCCTAGCCTAATTGTGGGACAATTTACAATGACAAATTAACTTACCAAAATCTTTGGAATGTGGGAGAAAACCAGAGCACCAGGGAGACAGGGAGGTTGTACAAGCTCCTTACAGACAGTAGTGGGAATTGAATCAGGGTCACCGATACAGCAAAACATCGTGCATCACTACATCACTACATTATTGCGCCACCCTTCTTAACCACTTATCAGCCTGAGCAGCAACTTTGACAGACCTGTGGATTTGGACCCCAAGTTTCATCTGTTCCTTTACACTGCTAAGGAACCTACCATTAACCTTGTACTTTACCTTGAAGTTTGGTCTTCCAAAGTACATCCCTTCACACTTTTCCGGATTGAATTCCATGTGCCATTTTTCATCACAGCTCTGAATCTTGTTCATATCTGTTGAAACCTGCAGCAACCTCCCAATCCATCCACACCACAAGTCTCCATGTTATTTGCAAACTTATTCACCCAGCTCTCCATTTCCTCATCCAAATCATTTATAAAATTGACAAAGACAGGGGTCCGAGAACTGATCCCTGCTGAACACCACTAGCCACCAATGTCCATCTTACTATCCTGCTTTGTTTTCTGTGGGCTAGCCAATTCCAAATCCACACAGTCAAGTTTCCATGGATCCAATGCCTCCTGACTTTCTAAATGAGCCTACCATGGAGACTGTTGTCAACTGCCTTACTAAAATCCATAGACACCATATCCACCACTCTGCCTTTATCAATTTGTTTTGTCACCTCTTCAAGAAGCTCAGTCAGATTAATGATGCAGTCTGCCCCTCACAAAGCCATACTGAGTATCCTTCATCAGACTATGCTTCTCCAAATGCTGTCCTTGAGAATCCTCTTCATTAGTTTGCCCACTATTGATGTAGCATTCACTGGTGTATCCAGGGTTCCCTAATACACAGGATTATCCTTATTACCTTGAACAACAGAAGAATATTTGCCATCCACCGATCATCTGGTACTACTCCTGTGGCCAGGGAGTACTTGCATGGGATTGTGGATGGGTTTGTCCCTCTGAGACAGGGAAAGGACATTAGGGTAAAGGAACTACAGTTGACATGAAAGGCAAAGCATTTAGTCAAGAGGAAGATACTTGAGATTTGATTTAGATTTAGAGATCCAGACTCTTCCAGCCTCACCACCTAATTAGACCTATGTGATCAATTAGCCTACTGACATATACATTTTTGGAATGTAGGAGGAATCCCACGGTCATAGAGAGAACATATGAGCTCCTTTCAGACAGTGGTGGAATTTGGAATTGAATCTGGGTCACTGCCACTGTAATAACATGTTAACCACTGTGTTGACCCAAATGCTTCTGTGCTTGTATTGTCAATGCATGCCTTGCCAACCAACAATCTACATCAAGAAGTTATGAGCATCTGACAATGGTGTCTTGCGAATCAAGAATACTTCTGATTTATAGTTTCCCCTTCAGCTGAGTAAGGTCATAAATTCAGACGGTCTCATTCATGCTAAAGTTTACTATGTTTATTCACAACAGGTGTGAATGGTAATCTTTCTCCTTCTTAACATTTTCTCAAGGTCTAAAATTCAATGTAAATTTATTATCAATGTACACATATATTAACATATACTGCCTTGAGATTCATTTTCTTGCAGGCATGTACAGGTAAAAATAAATACAATAGAATTCTAGTGTGTTACGTATCCCGTAACTGGATCACTTACCAGCAAAGATAGAGAGGTCCACTGAAGTCTGATGGTACCATTTTTAAACGGTTTTATTCATAAAGGGGCACAGAGGAAGGTTAATACAAACATTCAGATACCATAAGTCGTCAATACTCAATCTAAAGCACAGGTATAGTAATGATCAATCAGAATTAAGCTCTATCGTTGTCTAGGGGATAATATCTTGTCCATTTGGAAAAATATAACAGTCATTCAAAAGTCGGCAGGCTTCAGTCTTCTGGGAACTGCTGAGTTTCCCGTGTTGGAGAGAGAGAGAAAGATTGGTGAGAAAAGGAACACTTGCCCAGGTCCTTATGAAGCAAAGCTGTGGAATCAGGAGAGCAGGCTTTCCTGTTGTTAGTTAAAAGCGATTGTCCGTGATTCCAGCCACAGACTCCCGATTCGGAATCTAACGCACGTGGCTTCCTTCAAAATGGCTTCCCGCTACGACGGGATCGCTATCGTGTCTCCTTGGTGCGTCTGAAGGGGTCGTCCCCCCCTGACCCTCCTTTATACTTCCTCACGGGATTGCCGGTGTCAATCTCTCTCTCAACCAGCCCACTTTGCCCAAGGGCTTTACACGTGGTCTTCATGAGACAATGGTCAGGGTTGCTTTATTCTGCATCCCGGACATGGTATTCAGCACGTCTCCCTCTCTCTCCCATTTCCTGTGTCTATTCAGCACGTCTCTCGCTCTCTTGGGTCATTGACCCCCCCCCCTTCACTAGGGCTCTTGCGATTCTCGCAAAGGAGGGGGCTGGTATCATAACACCTCCCCTCTTAAACGTTTTTTACCAGTGGTTATAAACAGTGGTATAGCGTCTTACAGGATATTTGGAACCTACTACCATACACAAGCTTTTCTTTTCACAGAGTACTACTGTTATACATTCAAGTCAGTATCTAAACAGTTAACGATTACAGTGTCCCTTTCTTTAATATTTTAACATCGCGTACCGTACTGAAAATCTTGTAGCATCAGACTTCAATTAACTGTCGCCTCTTTTTCGGGGAGTCCCCCCGTGGGGAACTTGAGTAATTTGGCGTGGTGAACTCCTGCCCATCTCGTTCATCAGGGTCATCTTATCAACACCACTTAGACCATTTCCACCCAATTCTGTAATTTTCCCCAGGCGACTAGCCCTTCTGTCAGGACCATGCAGGCTGATGGGTTTCAGTTCGAACCTTTCCCTCAGGCCACATTTAAATTCCGGCTTTTTCACAGTGCGCTCTTGAATAACAACAGCGTGTGGGGCACCTTTATATTCCAAATCAACCTGTAATCGATGCGCAGGCACCGAGTTACCAAGCCCTCGTTTCTGTAGCTTGGTTGCTTCTTGTGACACCAATCTAAACTTTAAATTTTCTTCATTCGATTTGGGAACTACAAACTTCCCGTTCCCTTCAATAATGATGTTTAATACCCCCATGGTTAAGTTCCACTTTAAGGTTCACCACCCCTTCGTGTACCAACACCTGGGAACCCTCCCTTCCACCAATTACCAGGGTTAACCCTGTCTTCACTAAACCCAGTCCATCTGACCCACAGGGACTGCATTCCTTTTCAACTGAATCAAATACCTCAGACTTTTTCTGAGCTCCATTACTAGGTTCAGTACCACGTGCATCCACATCTTGGACACACTCAAACGGGACATCTGCCTCTCCCAGGCTTTCAATACCCGTACCCTTTTCAGATTCTAAATTCCCCTGATCCTCCCAGTTCCTCTCTGGGCAACTCCCTTCCAGAGTAAACTCAACCCCGCGGGCTGAAACAACCTCATCTGCCAACCCAGCAGACCTCTCCAGGGTAATGGCATCCTTTTCATCTAGGACTGCCTTCATCTCATTATTGGGAACACCTTGATAACTCTCAACTTCTTCAAACAGGGCTGCCACCCCCGACAGATCATCCATGTCCAACTCTGGACCTTTTAACAGCTTTTCCCGTCTCTCATCTTTATTTCCTACCTCTAGGACCTTTCTCTTCGCTAAGGGAAGATCTCGCTCCTCTCCCTTAACCCCTTTCACTTTACTACTCTTCGGTTTACCACCCTCAGAACCCCCGTGGTACAGGGTCGGTAGGACCATCTCGGCCAAATCAATACTGGCCAGATTTAAACTGCTCGCTTTCTCAGCTGCTTCATTTTAAATTCATGTTCCATCCTTAATTTCTCCAACTCTAGCTGATCCATTCCACTCGCTGGTACTTTTTCAGGGATATTTTCCAAGACCCCAGCTTCGAACACTTTCTTCCCAATGTAATACCGAGTTATGACCCCTCGCACCTCCCGCTTTTTCATGGACGACCTCACTTCTGCGAGGTCCAATCCCTTCGCCAAATTTAACAAGTCTGATTTGGTGGCCGCCTCTAGCGCCTCCACAGTCGGGTTTTTCATAAATTCATCCATGTCCATCTTTGCTGGTTTCCCGTCTGGCTACCCACATACCAGATCCAATTGTATTTATTTATTTATTTATTTTGACTTACAAACCCGATTCACTGCCCTCCCAATTAGGTTTCAAATCCCGGACGAGCCCCCACGTTGTTACGTATCCCGTAACTGGATCACTTACCAGCAAAGATAGAGAGGTCCACTGAAGTCTGATGGTACCATTTTTAAACGTTTTTATTCATAAAGGGGCAGAAAGAGGAAGGTTAATACAAACATTCAGATACCATAAGTCGTCAATACTCAATCTAAAGCACAGGTATAGTAATGATCAATCAGAATTAAGCTCTATCGTTGTCTAGGGGATAATATCTTGTCCATTTGGAAAAATATAACAGTCATTCAAAAGTCGGCAGGCTTCAGCCTTCTGGGAACTGCTGAGTTTCCCATGTTGGAGAGAGAGAGAAAGATTGGTGAGAAAAGGAACACTTGCCCAGGTCCTTATGAAGCAAAGCTGTGGAATCAGGAGAGCAGGCTTTCCTGTTGTTAGTTAAAAGCGATTGTCCGTGATTCCAGCCACAGACTCCCGATTCGGAATCTAACGCACGTGGCTTCCTTCAAAATGGCTTCCCGCTACGACGGGATCGCTATCGTGTCTCCTTGGTGCGTCTAAAGGGGTCGCCCCCTCCCCCCAGACCCTCCTTTATACTTCCTCACTGGATTGCCGGTGTCAATCTCTCTCTCAACCAGCCCACTTTGCCCAAGGGCTTTACACGTGGTCTTCATGAGACAATGGTCAGGGTTGCTTTATTCTGCATCCCGGACATGGTATTCAGCACGTCTCCCTCTCTCTCCCATTTCCTGTGTCTATTCAGCACGTCTCTCTCCCTTGGGTCATTGACCCTCCCCCCCTTCACTAGGGCTCTTGCGATTCTCGCAAAGGAGGGGGCTAGTATCATAACAAGTGTAACACCCTGGTTAAGATTTCTACTGCAATGCTGTGAGGTAGTTTATGTTAGCAGTTTTCTGTAAAAGCAGTGTGCCATGCTGGAAAGTGTGTTTTGGCTTTGGTTAGGGTAAGGACCCGTGTTGTCCAACTTTGGAATGTGAGTCAGCCGTGGAACGTCACAACATTCCTGTTTGGTTGAACCCCAAATCATACTGACCCTAGACGTACATTGTTCATGAAAGGTGGCCTTCTCTTTGGCTAAGGTAATGACCCATGTTGTCCAACTTAGGAATGTGAGTCAGCCACGGAACATCACGACCAAAGGTTCCTGTTTGGTTGAACCACAAATCATATCAACCCTAGACACACATTGTTTATGAAAGATGACTTCACTATATATTGGTCAGGTCTGACCAATATATAAAAGACCACACTGGGAGCACCGGATGCAGTATACCACACCAGTCGACCCACAGGTGAAGTGTCGCCTCATCTGGAAGGACTGTCTGGGGCCCTGAATGGTGGTGAGGGAGGAAGTGTAAGGACAGGTGTAGCACTTGTTCTGCTTACAAGGATAAGTGCCAGGAGGGAGCTCGGTGGGAAGGGATGGGGGGGGGGAACGAGTGGACAAGGGGGTCGCATAGGGAGCGATCCCTGTGGAAAGCAGAAAGAGGGGGTGAGGGAAAGATGTGTGGGATCCCACTACCAAGCACTACGGAAACCAGAAAGTGGTGTGGTATACTGTGTCCGGTGCTCCCGGTGTGGCCTTTTATATATTGGTGAGACCCGACGCAGACTGGGAGACCATTTCGCTGAACACCTACGCTTGGTCCGCCAGAGAAAGCAGGATCTCCCAGTGGCCACACATTTTAATTCCACGGCCCATTCCCATTCTGATATGTCTATCCATGGCCTCCTCTACTGTCAAGATGAATCCAAACTCAGGTTGGAGGAACAACACCTTATATACCGGCTGGGTAGTGTTCCAACCTGATGGCATGAACATTGACTTCTCTAACTTCCGTTAATGCCCCTCCTCCCCTTCTTACCCCATCCCTGACATATTTAGTTGTTTGTTTTTTCTCTCTCTCTCTCTGCCCATCACTCTGCCTGTTCTCCATCTCCCTTTGGTGCTCCTCCCTCCCCCTTTCTTTCTCCCGAGGCTTCCTGTCCCATGATCCTTTCCCTTCTTCAGCTCTGTATCACTTTCGTCAATCACCTTTCCAGCTCTTAGCTTCATCCCACCCCCTCCGGTCTTCTCCTATCATTTCGCATTTCTCTCTCCCCCCACTACTTTCAAATCTCTTACTATCTTCCCTTTCAGTTAGCCCTGACGAAGGGTCTCGGCCAGAAACGTCGACAGTGCTTCTCCCTATAGATGCTGCTTGGCCTGCTGTGTTCCACCAGCGTTTTGTGTGTGTAGATAGATAGGTACTTTATTGATCCCAAAGGAAACTACAGTGACACAGTAGCATTACAAGTGCACAGGTATAAATATTAGAAGAGAAGTATAAAGAATAAAAATAAGTTACCACAAACAGTCTAACAGGAAGGGGTCATCACTTCCCTGGCTATAGGTTAACTCATTATTGGGTCTAATGGCCGAGAGTAAGAATGACCTCATATAACGCTCTTTGGAGCAGCGCAGTTGTCTTAGTCTATTACAAAAAGTGCTTCTCTGTTCAGCCGAGGTGGCATGCAAAGGGTGAAAAACATTGATGAGGGCAATGTTTGGTGTACTTTGCCCATTCTTTGGGGATGTGCATTGTGACCCATCAAATATGCTCCACCTTAGGTCTTGCAGATGAAATGGAAGACAGGAATGGATAATAAAATTCAGTGTCACTTTCAATGCTGGCTTTGCACCACTTATTTGATTTTACGTATAAAATTGTATTTTATAGAACATAATATGTATTATACTATACAACCGCTGCAAAATAGCAAATTTCATAATGTTGGTCAGTGATAACAAACCTGATTCTAAACATTCTTTGCTTTATCTCATATTTCTGTTATCTGCAGGCCACAATGCATTTCTCGTTTGTTATGCTCTAAGAGACATGCAAAACAAACAACCAGGAACAATAGAAATAAACCAGCCATGTTATCTCATTGGCCCCTGCAATGAGATTTACTTCATGAGGTCCTGCTCTTTGTTAGAGCCTACCAATGGTTGCTGGTTCATTCTGCGATCAATAATTTTATTTCATATAACTAAAGGCCTCATCAAATTTTGCTTTAATATTCTATATTGAGCTAATACTAGCCAGGTCCATATTAGTGATACCTATCATTTTTGTTTTTAGAACTTTAGTTTACTCTAAAATATGCTCATTTTTGCCAGGACATGATCTCAGTGGTGTCCCAGATTGTATACTGTACTTGAGATTGGACCATTGCTTTATCTTGCTGGAGTCCTTCCCTTTATATTTTCCTCTTTAGATTTGAACATTCATTCTTTTGGGCTTTTGGAATAGTTCTCTTTAAAAAGAAAATATTGAATGTGTAAAACAAGTAAAGATTCTTACACTGGGTCAATGTAGCTCTCAAAAAACCTTTCCAGTTGGAAAAATCATGACAGTTGTTCTTCATTCTAATTGGATGGTAATCTGTCCAGCACAGTTCTGACTATTTGACTTACCTGCAAGCTTGTCTTTGTAGTTTTGTATTCTTATGGCTTAATATTCCAGCAATCTTTAGCCTCACTATCAAATCCACAGATAAGGGAGGTGCTGTAAAAGTCTGGCGTACTGACCCCTGCCTTACTGAGGCCCAGCGCCAACTCTCAGACACCTCCTCTGATTGGCCCTTCGAACAGGACACCACTAAGGACCATTGTCTTCCACACCATCACTGACCATATTAATTCAGGGGAACCCCACCACTGCCACCAACCTCAGGGTTCCTGCACCCTGCACCTCCTGTTTCTACCTCCTACCCAAGATCCACTAACCTGTTTGTTCAGGTAGGCCCATTGTTTCAGCTTGTTCCTGCCCCACTAAACTCATATCTGCATACCTCTCCCTCCTGCCTACTTAAGACCATAGGACTTAGGAACAGAATTTGACCATCTACTCCTTCGACTCTGCTCCACCATTCAATCATGGGTGATCCCTTTTTTTATCTCCTCCTCAACCCCAGTTCCCAGCCTTCTCCCTGTAACCTTTGATGCCATTTCCAATCAAGAACCTATCAATTTCTGCCTTAATACACCCAACAACCTGGCCTCCACAGCTGCACATGGCAACAAATTCCACAAATTCACCACCCTCTGGCAAAAGAAATTTCTCCACATCTCTGTTTTAATTGGATGTCCCTCTATCTTGAGGCAGCGCCCTTTTGTCCTAGACTCCTCCACCACGTGAATCATCCATTGCACATCTACTCTGTCTAGGCCTTTCAACATTCGAAAAGTTTCAATAAGATCCCCTTCCCCCATCCTTCTAAATTCCAGCAAGTACAGGAACAGAACCATTAAACATTTCTTGTATGATAATCTTTTCATTCCTGGAACCATCCTTCTGAACTTCCTCTGAACCCTCTCCAATACCAGCACATCTTTTCTTAGATATGGAGTCCAAAACTGTTCACAATACTCAAGGTGAGGCCTCACCAGTACCTTATAAAGCCTCAGCATCACATCCTTGCTCTTGTATTCCAGACCTCCTGAAATGAATGCTAACATTGCTTTTACCTTCCTCACCACCGACTCAATCTGCAAGTCAGCTTTCAGGGTGTTCTGTAAACAGACTCCCAAGTCCCTCTGCATCTCAGGTTTCTGGATTTTCTCCCCGTTTAGAAAATAGTCCCCACATTTATTTCTACTTCCAAAGTGCATAACCATGCATTTTCCAACATTGCATTTCATTTGCCACTTTCTTGTCCATTCACCTGATGTGTCGAAGTCCTTCTGCATCCTACCTGTTTCCTCAACACTACCTTTCCCTCCATCAATCTTCATAATATTGCAAACTTGGCAACAAAGCCATCTATTCCATCTTCTAAATCATATATATACAGTATAAAAAGAAGTGGTCCCAACACCGACCCCTCCAGAACACCACTAGTCACTGGCAGCCAGCCAGAAAAGGATCCTTTTATTTTCACTGTCTGGCTCCTACCAATCAGCTAATGCTCTAACCATGTTAGTAATTTTCCTGTAATACTATGGACTCTTAACTTGGTAAGCAGCCTCATGTGTGGCACCTTATCAAAGGCCTTCTGAAGGTCTAAATATACAACATCCACTACATCCCCTTTATCTATCCTACTTGTAATCCCCTCAAAGAATTCCAACAGGATCATAAGGCAGATTTTCCCTGAAGGAAACCATGCTGACTTTGTACTATCTTGTCCTGTGTCACCAAGCACTCCATCAACTCATCCTTAACAAATGACTCTAACATCTTCCCAACCACTGACATGAGGCCAACTGGTCTATAATTTCCTTTCTGCTACCTTCCTCCTTTCTTAAAGAGTGAAGTGACAGTTGCAATTTTCCAGTCCTCTGGTGCCAGTGTCCAGTGATTTTTGAAAGATTATTTCTAATGCCACCACAATCTCTAATGCTATTTCCGTGGCACTTCACATGCTCTTGATCTTTTCAAAGATTTCAGGTTCCCTGTGCCCCATCATCTTATTTTTACTAATGATGTCCAGTCCCTGACATATCTATCCCCACCAGTAAGGCCTCAAAGCTCTACTTTTTTTTCTGGACAATAGACCTAACCAGCTTCCCTCCACCACCACTCTCCTTTGCCTAGCAGAACTTGTCTTCACTCTTAATAATTTCTCCTTTGGCTCTTCCCACTTCCTTCAAACAAGATGTGTAGCCATGGGCAGTCATGTGGGTCTCAGCTATGCCTGCCTGTTTGTCAGCCACGTGGAACAGTCTATGTACCAAGCCTACACTGGTGACTGTCCTGCACTTTTGCTACAGTAGATCAATGACTGCATTGGTACTGTATCCTGCATCCATGCCGAACTCATTGACTTCATTAACTTTGCCTCCAACTTCCACCCGGCCCTCAAATTTACCTGGTCCATTTCCAACACTTCCCTCTCCTTTCTTGATCTCACTTTATTTCTGAAGACAGCTTATCTACTGATGTCTATTATAAACCCACAGATTCTCACAGCAGTCTGAACTATACCTCTTCCCACCTTGTTACTTGGAAAAACTCCATCCCCTTCTCTCAATTCCTCCATCTCCATTGCATCTGCTCTCAGGATGATGCTTTTCATTCTTGAACAAAAGAAATTTCCTTTTTCAAAGATAGGGTCTTACCTTCCTCCACCATCAACGCTGTCCTCCACTGCATCTCCTCCATTTCATGCGCATCTGTTCTTACCCTATCCTCCCGCCACCCTACCAGGGATAGGGTTCCTCTTGTCCTTACCTACCACCCCACTAGCTTCTGCGTCCAGCACATAATTTGCCAAAATTTCTGCCATTTCCAATAGGATCTTACCACCAAGCACATCTTTCCCTCCCCCCACACTTTCTGCTTTCGATTCCCTTGTTCATTCATCCCTCTTTATTTATTGATCTCCCTTCAGCACTTACCCTTGCAAGTGGAACAAGTGCTACTACACCTGCCCCTACACTTCCTCCCTCCTCCATCCAAGGCCCCAAACAGTCCTTCCAGGTGAGGCGACACTTAACCTGTGAGTTTGTTGCAGTTGTATACTGTGCCCAATGCTCCTGGTGTGGCCTGCTGTATATTGGTGAGACCCAATGTTGATTAGGAAACTGCTTCCATGCTCCGTCCACCAGAACAAGTGAGATCTCCTAGTAGCCACCCATTTAAATTCCACTTCCCATTCCTATTCTGATATGTTCAACCATGGCCTCTTCCATTGTCATGATGAGGCCACACCTAGGTTGGAGGAACAGACCTTATATTCCATCTGGGTAGCTTCCAATCTGATGGCATGAGGACATTATGAGGATTTCTCAAACTTCTGGTAATGTCCCCCAACCCACTTCTCTTTCACCATTTCCCATCCCCTTTTCCCTCATTCACCTTATATCGTTACCTGCCCATCACCTCCCTCTGGTGCTCCTCCTCCCTTTTCTTTCTTCCATGGCCATCTGTGTCTTTCACTCATCAACTTCCCAACTCTTTACCTCATTCCTCCCCCTCCAGGTTTCACCTATCACCTTGTCTTTCTCTCTCCCCTCCCCCCATCTTTAACATCTACTCCTCAGCTTTTTTCTCTGCAGTCCTGCCGAAGGGTTTAGGCCAAAAACATCGACTACTTTTTTCCATAGATGCTGCCTGGCCTGCTGAGTTCCTCGAGCCCTTTGTGCGTGTTGCTCGAATCTTTAACTCATTGAATTTTTAGTGTATGATCACCTTGCGATAAATGTAGTGAGATAGTTAAGTCATTGCATGATCTTTGAGAGATTAATTCCTTATATAAAAATTGACCCTATGCTCTTCAGTCATCACTAAGAAATTACTCTAATTTGCCCTACATACATGGACTATTTTTAATTGATAATGAACATTAGGGGCCTCGGAACCTTATGGAATGACTTTTATAAGGCAGTATAATCCTTAACTATAAATGTTTTGCAGTCCACTATTTTGGTGATTATTTGGGTTTTATCATGAAATATAACATTTTAATAACTCTTACCATTCCCAAATCTGAGCAAATCTATCAAAGCTAAACATTTAAAGTTCAAAACTCAATGTAAATTTGTTATCAGAGTACTTGTATATCACCAGATCTAAGCCTGAGATTCATTTTCTTGCAGGGCCCCCAGTCTTTAACCAGATTTCCAGTCAATGTGGGCTAGAGCAGGAATGAGATCTGCTGATTTCTCTTTTCCATCTTTCTAGGGCTCAGGGAAAAAAAAGACCAAATTTGTAGCTATCATCCTGGTTCTTCTATGAAAACAAATTGACACTGATTATTTTCAGTGCAAACATGTGTACCACTCATGGCCAAAGTAAGTCCTTCACTTTTGTGTTTCTCAGGTAATCAGAAGGAATATCTCAGCATCACTACATATTTTTTTGTATGAGGGCTGCTTCTTCATTTTCATTATAGATTTGGTGTCCTGTATAGTTATAAGAAGATGGACATTTACCTATCCATTCAAAATTAAATCTTTAAACTATCCTAGAAAAAAGACAAAGAAGTTACAGAGGTTCCTAATCCAAGGAAACACCAGGGATTATATTTATGGAGCCAAAGGTAATTATTATATTCAGAACAAAACTCAGGAGTATCCTTGGTAGAGGGTAATTCTGGTGCTAATGTTTACAGACTTTCATTGCCAACCACAAAACCTGTGGTTGTGGGGGTGACTGATAATGTAGAGCCAGTATCATTGACAGTGTGTTCAGTGGAGTCTGCTGCTCGTCTAAACCCAGACAAACCAATCTATTACTTCACAAAGGGGTTCAGCAGTCACCCGAGCCAGTATCCACAGCCTGAGTACAGAGTCATTCCTTTCCTCCCCTCAGTGAGGAATGTTCTCACTCTACCCTTAAACCCCAGTGAACTACTTGGAGTCCCACCATTGGAAGGCTGTTATCAGAAGGTAATATTCATGGAAGGAACTATTCTGAGTAAGTAGAAAAATGGCAGTCACTATACGATTGTCAGAGTTGTAGATTTGTCTTTAAAAAGCCACTGAGTGAAGGGATAAAGTCGCAGATATAAAGAATAATTCTCATCACTTTCACTGCCATTAAATGTGCAAGCTATACAGTGTTGTTGGTATAACAAAACTTGCTAAGTAAGTTTGCTATAAAACTCAGCAAGTCATTCCTGAGCAATTGGATCTCTCCAGCACCTGGAATCCAGAAGTGGATACTGTTGTGTATTTAATATTTCAATAATATTCGAGTGAGATTGTAAATATGTTGTTGATTGATTAAGCATTCTCGTTCGTTTAAATAATTCATTCTAGGTTACACGTATAAATACGTCATCACACTACCGTACGTGATACACGGGAGCCTCACTTAAAGTAAACTCAAAGTTAAACCCATGTTTCAGATTCCCGTGTCTTCTTTTAAATTAGTTTTGAAGTTACAAAATATAACGTTGGTGACGAGGTATTTTTTGATGAAGCTGAGATGGCTATCAACTTGTTGAAGTGCAACTAATCAGCTGAGTTTTAAAAAACTCAGCGCAGTGAGGAACAGCGAATGAAAAAACTGCAGCCAGCTTGTGCAGACGATTGAGTTACAAAAAGCAGAGTAACACCGTTTCTTTGGAATGGAATGGAAGAAACGATCAAACTTCAAAAAAAAAGTCAGAAAACGGAAGGATTCACGGGTTCGTAAAGAGTGAGTACGGGTGACTGAAATTGACCATGGCCATGAATGGTCTGACAAAATCCACGTGAATCCTTTGCCAGGACGTTGCAGGCCATTTCCCGGGATGGAGAGGTGCTGCTCTCGGCATCTTTAGTACGTGTTGGCGGCCCATACAGTGCCCGGCAAGCTGCTCGTTCTGCTGATCTGTTCCAGGCCACCAGACAAAGCTTCGGGCTAGTGCATTCATTTTAGCCACACCTAGATGACCGAGATGTAGCTCCAAAACTTTAGTTCTCAGGTTGGAGATGGTATAATTCTCAATTCCCGCACAAGGTAAGCCCTGGCAAGGGCATGTTCATTCGGTGCTGGTAAAAATGGGCAAACTGCACTTTCTGTTGCATATTCCAGCCATTTTGGGTGCCCATGTCGACCTCAGACAGTATGGGCCCCTTTTCTGCTTTCAACTTGGGTCATCACTACCTTAATAGGGAGACTCTTGATATGGGTTAGGGAGAATATGTTAAGAGGAGTGCCCCCTTTTAGTTAATTTTTCTGTTATTTCTTTTTCCTAGAGTAAATGAGACAATCCATCAGCATTTCTATGATAAATTGTCCTCTTGAATTCAATTTTGTAACTACGTCCTCCAAGAAACAGCCCATCTCTGTATTCATGTTGATGCTGATTGAAAATGGACACTGGTGGTTGATGATCAGTTACAAGGGTAAACTCTCTCCCATACAAGTACTGATTGAAATGTTTTACACTCCAAACAGATTTAAGGTCTCTCTGTCAATATGTATGTAATCCTTCTCTGTAGCAGTAAGGGAATGTTATGCAAAGGCTATGGGGAGATCAAAAGTGGGTCCTCCCGAATGATTAAGGACAGAAGTGGACCACTCCCCTACACAATGAGGATTGCATCTAATACCATCTGAGACCACACATTGATCAGTTGAGAGCAGAGTCAATAGTTAGAGAAGAGAGTTGGCCAGAGCTGTCAGAAAGACTTCCTGCAGCCTCAGAGTCAACTCCTATAGCCACCATGGAGGAGACCCCAGAACCTGAGATTGTTTCACAGGCACAAGTGTAACCAGACAAGCAGTGACCCCCCCTCCCCCCCCCCCACCGTCAAGAGGGACATTATCCAACAAGAGTAAGAAATCCTCCACAGCAATTAAATCTTCAGCAACACAGAGAAAATGCTTGAGGAGCTCAGCAGGCCAGGCAGCGTCTACAGAAAAGAGTAAATAGTCGACATTACAGGCCAAGACCCTCATCCGGAAGAAGGGTCTCAGCCCGAAATGTCAACTGTTTGCTCTTTTCCATAGATGGTGCCTGGCCTGAGCTCCCAAGTATTTTCAAAGCTACATTTAATGTCAGAGAAATGTATACAATATACATCCTGAAATGCTGTTTCTTCGCAAGCATCCACGAAAACAGGAGTACTCCAAAGAATGAATAACAATTAAATGTTAGAACCCCAAAGTTATCCCCCCAGCTCCCCTCCCTCCTGTGTAAGCGGCAGCAAGCAACAATCCTCCCCCCCCCACTGGCAAAATAAAAGTATCGGCACCCGCCATTGAACACTCAAGTGTGCAGCAAAGCAACAGCAAAGACACAGACTTGCAGCACCCCAAAGACTACTCGTTCAGCTGGTATTCGACATACCACAGGTTCTCTCTCTCCCTAATAAGGGAGAAAGACATGTCTCTGTTTCATTATGTGTGTTGGTCTGAATTTCCTGCATCTGCAGATTTTCTCTTGTTTGTTATTAAACCTTTAGGCCTGAATGGAACAATTTAATTTTACTATGCTGTGGGTGTCATTACATAGTAGTTGTACAGTATTCCGTGTATACAAGTTCAGATGCATTCTACGTTGAGTTGAAGTTTATAGCTAAGCAGGGAAGAGTGTGTATTTTAATATGTGAGTAATCTTGTAAATATATGTTGATTAAGTATTTTTGTTTGTTTAAAAAGTATATGAATATATATGAATAAATATAGTGGCATGCAAAAGTTTGGGCACTTCTAGTCAAAATTTATATTACTGTGAATAGCTAAGCGAGTAAAAGATGACCTGATTTCCAAAAGGCATAAAGTTAAAGATGACACATTTCTTTAATATTTTAACCAAGATTACTTTTTTATTTCTATCTTTTACAGTTTCAAAATAACAAAAAAGGAAAAGGGCCCGAAGCAAAAGTTTGGGCTCCCTGCATGGTCAGTACTTAGTAACACCCCCTTTGGCAAGTATCACAACTTGTAAACGCTTTCTGTAGCCAGCTAAGAGTCTTTCAATTCTTGTTTGGGGGATTTTTGCCCATTCTTCCTTGCAAAAGGCTTCTAGTTCTGTGAGATTCTTGGGCTGTCTTGCATGCACTGCTCTTTTGAGGTCAATCCACAGATTTTCGATGATGTTTAGGTCGGGGGACTGTGAGGGCCAAGGCAAAACCTTCAGCTTGCGCCTCTTGAGGTAGTCCATTGTGGATATTGAGGTGTGTTTAGGATCATTATCCTATTGTAGAAGCCATCCTCTTTTCATCTTCAGCTTTTTTTTACAGACGGTATGATGTTTGCTTCCAGAATTTGCTGGTATTTAATCAAATTCATTCTTCCCTCTACCAGTGAAATGTTCCTTGTGCTACTGTCTGCAACACAAGCCCAAAGCATGATCGATTCACCCTGTGCTTAACAGTTGGAGAGGTGTTCTTTTCATGAAATTCTGCACTCTTTTTTTTCTTCAAACATACAGTACCTTTGCTCATTGCAGCCAGAGAGTTCTATTTTAACTTCATCAGTCCACAGGACTTGTTTCCAAAATGCATCAGGCTTGTTTAGATGTTCCTTTGCAAACATCTGATGCTGAATTTTGTGGTGAGGACACAGGAAAGGTTTTTTTCTGATGTCTCTTCTGTGAACGTCATATTTGTGCAGGTATCGCTGCACAGTAGAACAGTGTACCACCACTCCAGAGTCTGCTAAATCTTCCTGAAGGTCTTTTGCAGTCAAATGGGGGTTTTGATTTGCTTTTCGAGCAATCGTACGAGCAGTTCTCTCAGAAAGTTTTTTTGGTCTTCCAGACCTCAGCTTGACCTCCATTGTTCCTGTTAACTGCCATTTCTTAATTACATTACGAACTGAGGAAACGGCTACCTGAAAAAACTTTGCTATCTTCTTATAGCCTTCTCCTGCTTTGTGGGCATCACTTGTTTTAATTTTCAGAGTGCTAGGCAACTGCTTAGAGGAGCCCATGGCTGATGATTGTTGGGACAAGGTTTGAGGAGTCAGGGTATTTATAAAGCTTTGAAATTTGCATCACCTGGCCTTTCCTAATGATGATTGTAAACAAGCCATAGCCCTAACAAGCTAATTAAGGTCTGAGACCTTGGCAAAAGTTATCCGAGAGCTCAAATCTCGTGGGGTGTTACTGTATATAAATTGCATACATTATCACGCTGCCACATGATATATGTGCGTCTCACTTGAAGTAAACTCAAAAGTCAGAACCCCATTTTAGACTCCTGTGTCTTTTTTTCGAATTAGTTTTGTGTTGAAGTTACATAACAGATATATTCACTGATTTTTGCAGGTATCCTTTTGCATGTCTTGACCATTTCTTGGCAAGGATACCCTTGTAGTACAACATTTAGTTTTGATCTCCTTCCTAAGAGAGGTTTTGTTTGTCATCGAAGGAATTAAGGTTCACTGTACTACACACTGCGATGGCAAGAATGTGAAACAAGGCGAGATTGGGTCAAATGGGTTCACAAGAATTTTGAAAATGAGAGGGAATCTGATTGAAACTTTATTCTGTTTGGGTATCATGGAGGATGCTTGTGGGATTCACTACCACACAGGGCTGTAGATATTTTAGTAGTACAAGGTCAATTATTTTAATATAAAAGGGGGGATAGGGAAGGAGCGGCAAAAGAGTTTTGAGATAGGTAATCAGCAATGATTGCATTACATAGTGGAGAAAGTTCAGAGAAGCAGAGGTGCTCATTCTGCACCTGATTTCTATGTAACTATGTTGTTAATGACACTATAAAATGGTGTTAGAGCCACACGTACAAACAAGCTGGAGGAACTCAGCAAGACGGGCAGCATCTGTTGAAACGAGCAGTCAACATTTCGGGTCGAAACCCTTCGTCAGGACTGAGGAAGGAGGGGGCAGGGGCTCTATAAAGAAGGTGCCAGGTGAAAAACCAATGAGAGGAAAGATGAAGGGGTGGGGGAGGGGAAGCAGGGAGTTCCTTCAGCTTGTTTGTACGTGTTGATTTGACCACAGCATCTGCTGTGTACTTTGTGTTTACTGGTGTTGGAGCCACAGATGGTCTCAACAGCTCAGAATAATCTGCTCATCTTGGTGAGTTGCTGGAACACCTGCAGACTTTCCTCTTTCTATCAGAACAAGAGGCGATTATCAGACTTGTGCAAAGCAGACCAGTTAGTGATATGACAACGTAAAAACAAGTTAATCCATTCAGTGAGAGTTTCTTCAACATTAATGTTACAGCTCAGTTACCTTTTCTCCCTATACCAGAGTATAAAACATTGAAGATTAAGACAATTATTCTCAAATTTCATCAGCTTTTGGGACTCTTTCCCACAAAATGTGAGCATTAACTACAGTAATCTTGGAATAATATTGCCCACCAGTAGATCATCTCACTTTTCAGAATATATAACATATAACTTCAAAAGTAGAACAGTACTGGACAGTGACAGGCCCTTCAGCCACAAATGTTGTACTGAAACGGTTAAATTAGTAATCAAATGGTGCACTAAACAAATCTCTTGTGCCTACACTATGCCCATATCCTTCCATTCTTCTCATATTCATGTATCTCTGAAAAGTCTCTTGTGTATTTGCCTCTACCACCATACCAGCTAGTGCATTCCAGACCATTCACCACTCTGAGTAAAAACTTGCCCCTCACATCTCATTTGAAATTAACCCCTCTTACATTCAATGCATGCCTTCTGATATTAGATGTTTCATCCCTTTAGAAAAGAAATTGTCTGTCTGGGCCTTTCATAATCTTATTAACCATAAGACAAAGGAGCAGAAGTCGGCCATCCGGCCCATCGAGTCTGCTCTGCCATTTCATCATGAGCTGATCCAATCTCCCCTTTAGTCCCATTCCCCCACCTTCTCACCATAACCTTTGATGCCCTGACTACTCAGATAACTATCAATCTCTGCCTTAAATACACCCAATGACCCGACCTCCACTGCCACCCGTGGCAACAAATTCCACAGATTCACCACCCTCTGGCTAAAAAATTCTTTTCGCATTTCAGTTCTGAATGGGCACCCTGCAATCCTCAAGTCATGTCCTCTCGTACTAGACACCCCCACCATGGGAAACAACTTTGCCACATCAACTCTGTCCATGCTTTTCAACATTCAAAATATTTTTATGAGGTCCCCCCTCATTCTTCTAAACTCCAAGGAGTGCAGTCCAAGAGCAGTCAAATGTTCCTCATATGTTAACCCTCTCATTCCCGGAATCATTCTAGTGAATATTCTCTGAACCCTCTCCAACATCAGCACATCCTTTCTTAAATAAGGAGCCCAAAACTGCACCCAGTATTCCAAGTGAGGTCTTACCAGTGCCTTATAGAGCCTCAACATCACATCCCTGCTAATATACTCTATTCCTCTAGAAATGAATGCCAACATTGCATTCGCCTTCTTCACCACCGACTCAACCTGGAGGTTAACCTTAAGGGTATCCTGCACGAGAACTCCCAAGTCCCGTTGCATCTCAGAACCTTGAATTTTCTAACCATTTAAGTAATCGTCTGCCCATTTACTTCTTCTACCAAAGTGCATGACCGTACACTTTCCGACATTGTAATTCATTTGCCACTTCTTTGCCCATTCCCCCAATCTATCCAAGTCTCTCTGCAGACTCTCTGTTTCCTCAGCACTACCGGCCCCTCCACCTATCTTTGTATCATCAGCAAACTTAGCCACAAAGCCATCTATTCCATGATCCAAATCATTGATATACAATGTAAAAAGAAGCGACCCCAACACGGACCCCTGCGGAACACCACTGGTAATCGGCAGCCAACCAGAATGGGATCCCTTTATTCCCACTCTCTGTTTCCTGCCAATCAACCAACGCTCTATCCACGTATGTAACTTTGCTGTAATTCCATGGGCTCTTATCTTGTTTAGCAGCCTCATGTGCGGCACCTTGTCAAAGGCCTTCTGAAAATCCAAATACACAACATCCACTACATCTCCCTTGATTAGCCTACTTGTAATTTCCTCAAAAAATTGCACTAGGTTTGTCAGGCAGGATTTTCCTTTAAGGAAACCATGCTGAGTTCTGCCTATCTTGTCAAATGCCTCCAGGTACTCCGTAATCTCATCCTTGACAATCGACTCCAACAACTTCCCAACCACTGATGTCAAGCTAACAGGTCTATAATTTCCTTTTTGCTTCCTTGCCTCCTTCTTAAATAGTGGAATGACATTTGCAATCTTCCAGTCCTCTGGAACCAGGCCAGAATCTATCGACTTTTGAAAGATCATTGCTAATGCCTCCGCAATCTCCACTGCTACTTCCTTCAGAGCACGAGGGTGCATTCCATCTGGTCCAGGAGATTTATCTACCCTTATACTATTCAGCTTCCTGAGTACTTTCTCTGTCGTAATTGTGACTGCGCCTATTTCTCTTCCCTGACACCCTTGAATGTCCGGTATATTGCTGATGTCTTCCTCAGTGAAGACTGATGCAAAATACTCGTTCAGTTCCTCCGCCATCTCCTTATCTCCCATTAGAATTTATCCAGCATCGTTTTCTATCGGTCCTATATCTACTCTCACCTGACTTTTATTTACTTGAAAAAGCTTTTAGTATCCTCTTTGATATTATTTGCTAGCTTCCTTTCATAGTTCATCTTTTCCCTCTTAATGACCTTCTTAGTTTCCTTTTGTAAGCTTTTAAAAACTTCCCAATCCTCTGTCTTCCCACTAAGTTTTGCTTCCCTTGTATGCCCTCTGCTTTGCTTTTTCTTTGGCTTTGACTTCTCTTGTCAGCCACGGTTGCATCCTTTTTCCATTTGAAAATTTCTTTTTCTTTGGAAAATATCTGTCTTGCACCTTCCTCACTTCTCGCATAAACACCAGCCACTGCTGCTCTGCAGTGCTTCCCGCTAGAAGCACTAGATGGGGTCAGTTGTGCTGTGAGGATTACATTCCTTGACTTCTCTAGTGCCTTTAACACCATCCAGCCCAAGATCTTAAAGCACAAACTAACGGAGATGGGAGTAGGCTCTCACATGGTGGATTGGATAGTGGACTACTTGACAGATAGACCTCAGTATGTGCGGTTGGGAGACTGTAGGTCTGACACGGTGGTCAGCAGCACAGGAGCGCCACAGGGAACCATACTCTCTCCGGTCCTGTTCACCCTGTACACATCTGACTTCCAATATAACTCGGAGTCCTGCCATGTGCAGAAGTTCGCTGATGACACGGCCATAGTGGGGTGTGTCAGGAATGGACAGGAGGAGGAGTATAGGAAACTGATACAGGACTTTGTGATATGGTGCAACTCAAACTACCTGCGTCTCAATGTCACCAAGACCAAGGGGATGGTGGTGGACTTTAGGAGATCTAGGCCTCATATGGAGCCAGTGATCATTAATGGAGAATGTGTGGAGCAGGTTAAGACCTACAAGTATCTGGGAGTACAGTTGGACGAGAAGCTAGACTGGACTGCCAACACAGATGCCTTGTGCAGGAAGGCACAGAGTCGACTGTACTTCCTTAGAAGGTTGGCGTCATTCAATGTCTGCAGTGAGATGCTGAAGATGTTCTATAGGTCAGTTGTTGAGAGCGCCCTCTTCTTTGTGGTGGCGTGTTGGGGAGGAAGCATTAAGAAGAAGGACGCCTCACGTCTTAATAAGCTGATAAGGAAGGCGGGCTCTGTCGTGGGCAAAGTACTGGAGAGTTTAACATCAGTAGCTGAGCGAAGGGCGCTGAGGAGGCTACGGTCAATTATGGAAAACCCTGAACATCCTCTACATAGCACCATCCAGAGACAGAGAAGCAGTTTCAGTGACAGGTTACTGTCGATGCAATGCTCCTCAGACAGGATGAAGAGGTCAATACTCCCCAATGCCATTAGGCTTTACAATTCAACTGCCAGGACTTAAGAACTTTTTTTAAAGCTATTATTAATGCTTTTTGAGTTAGTGATTTAGATGCATATCATATTATTACTGAGTTAAGTATTGTATGTAATGAGTTTTTGCTACAACAAGTGTATGGGACATTGGAAAAAATGTTGAATTTCCCCATGGGGATGAATAAAGTATCTATCTATCTATCTATCTATCTATCTATCTATCTATCTATCTATCTATCTATCTAGTGTCCCTTTCCAGTCAACCTTGGCCAGTTCCTCTCTCATGCCACTGTAATTTCGTTTACTCCACTGAAATACCAACACATCGGATTTCGGCTTCTCTTCCTCAAATTTCACAGTGAACTCAATCATGTTATGATCACTGCCTCCTAAGGGTTCCTTCACTTCCATCTCTCTAAATACCTCTGGTTCATTACACAATACCCAATCCAGTACAGACAATCCCCTAGTGGGCTCAACAACAAGCTGTTCTAAAAAGCCATCTTGTAGACATTCTACCAATTCGCTCTCTTGAGATCCAGTGCCGACCTGATTTTCCCAATCCACTCACATGTTAAAATCCCCTACAATTATCATAACACTGCCCTTCTGGGAAGCCTTTTCTATTTCCTATTTCCTGTTCCTGTAACGTCTAACAGGTCTCCCCTCAGTCTGTGCCACTCCAGTAAAAACAACACAAGCTTGTCGTTATAGCACATACCCATGTGGTGAACTACACCCCCCCCACGCTGACTGCTCCTGTGGCTCCTCCCACTGACTGTGACTCCTCCCACAGACCCCGGTATAAAGGCGATTGGGGCCTGAGCCCTGCCCTCAGTCTCCAGGATGTAGCATGGTGGTCAATTGCTGCTTGTTCTTTCTTCCAATCAATAAAAGCCTATATCTCGCCTCACGTCTCAGAGAGTTATTGATGGTGCATCAACCCTTTAATCGCAGCACCTGGTAAAATCCCTGCTCTCTTTTTTTTAAGATCATAAGATATAGGAGCAGAAGCAGGCCATTAGGCCCATCAAGCCTGCTCCGCCATTCAATTATGGGCTGATCCAATTCTTCCAGTCATCCCCACTCCCCTGCCTTTTCCCCACACCCTTTGATGCCCTGGCTAATCAAGAATCTATCTTTGCCTTAAATGCACCCAATGACTTGGCCTCCATAGCTGCTCGTGGCAACAAATTCCACAGATTTACCAAAGTAATTTCTCGCATTTCTGTTCTAAATGGATATCGTTCAATCCCGAAGTTGTGTGCTCTTGCCCTACCATGGGAAGTAACTTTGCCATATCTAATCTGTTCAGGTCTTTTAACATTTGGAATGTTTCAGTGAGATCCCTCCTCATTCTCCTGAACTCCAGGGAATACAGCCCAAGAGCTGCCAGACGTTCCTCATACGGTAACCCTTTCATTCCTGGAATCATTCTAGTGAATCTTCTCTGAACCCTCTCCAATGTCAGTATATCCTTTCTAAAATAAGGCCAAAACTGCACACAATACTCCAAGTGTGGTCTCACGGGTGTCTTATAGAGCCTCAACATCACATCCCTGCTCTTGTATTCTATACCTCTAGAAATGAATGCTAACATTGCATTCATCTTCTGCACCACCAACTCAACCTACAGGTTAACCTTTAGGGTATCTTGCACAAGGATTCCCAAGTCCCTTTGCATCTCTTCATTTTGAATTCACTCCCCATCAAAATAACAGTCTGCCTGTTTTTTCATCCACCGGTGCATCACCATACACTTTCCAACATTGTATTTCATTTGCCACTTCTTTGCCCATTCCCCTAAACTATCTAAGTCTCTCTGCAAGCTCTCTGTTTCCTCAACACTACCCACTCCTCCACCTATCTTGGTATCATCAGCAAATTTAGCCACAAATCCTATTAATCCCATAATCCAAATCATTGACATGCATCAAAAAAAGCAGCGGTCCCAGCACTGACCCTTGTGGAACTCCACTGGTAACCAGCAGCCAGCCAGAATAGGATCCATTTATTCTCACTTTCTGTTTTCTGCTGACCAGCCAATGCTCCACCCATGCCAGTAACTTCCCTGTATTTCTATGGGCTCTTGCTAAGCAGCCTCGTGTGTAGTACCTTGTCAAAGGCCTTCTGAAAATCCAAGTACACCACATCTACTGCATCTCCTTTGTCTACCCTGCTTGTAATTTCTTCAAAAACCTGCAGTAGGTTAGGCAGGATTTTCCTTTCAGCAAACCATACTGGCTTTGGCCTATCTCGTCATGTGTCTCCAGGTACTCCATAATCTCATCCCTAACAATTGATTCCAACAACTTCCCAACCACTGATGTCAGGCTAACAGGTCTATAGATTCCTTTCTGCTGCCTCCCACCCTTCTTAAATAGCAGAGTAACATTTGCAATTTTCCTATCATTCGATACAGTGCCAGAATCTATCAATTCTTGAAGATCATTGTTTATGCCTCCGCAACCTCTCCAGCTACATCCTTCAGAACCCAAGGGTGCATTCCATCAGGTTCAGAAGATTTATCCAACCTCAGACCATTAAGCTTCCTGAGCACCTTCTCAGTCGTAACTTTCACCACACAAATCTTACTTCCCTGACACTCTTGAATTTCTGGTATACTGTAGATGCCTTCCACTGCAAAGACTGATGTAAAGTATGCATTCAGTTCCTCTGCCGTCTCTGCATCTCTCATTACAATATCTCCAGCAGCATTTTCTATTGATCCTATATCTACCTTCAACTCTTTTACCCTTTATATACTTAAAGCTTTTAGTATCTTCTTTGATATTAGTTGTCAGCTTCCTTTAATAATTCATCTTTTCCTTTCTAATGACTTTCTTCATTTCCTTCTGAAAGTTTTTAAAAGCTTGCCCATCATCTATTTTCCCACTAGCTTTGGCTTCCTTGTATGCCTTTTACTTTGGCTCTGACTTCACTTGTAGCAACCGCCATGTCCTTCCTTGCGAAAATTTCTTTGTATTTGGAATACATCTGTCTTGCCCTTCCATCATTTTTCATAGAAATTCCAGCACTGCTGTCCTTCCTGCCAGTGTCCCTTTCCAGTCAACTTTGGCCATTTCCCTTCTCATGAAATACCGACACAATTGGAATTTACCGTAGATTTCGCACTACAGAGCGCACCTGATTAAAAGCCGCTGGCTCTAATTTTAGAAATAAAATCAATTTTGTACTTGTACAAGCCACACCGGATTTTAGGCTGCACCGGATTTTAGGCCGCACCGGATTTTCGGCCGCAGGTGTCCCATGTTGTAATATGAGATATTTACACAGAAAGATATTACACGTGAGGATTTTTTAACTTTTAATTAAATCCATATGGTAACATAAACAAATACATATTGCAAATGCTTTTTTTCGAACCGTGCCTGTAACGCTGCTACTTTTAAATATACGTTGCGTATACTTTTTTACTGAACAACATTCCAATATCTCCTAACGACTGGTAAAAAATATATATACTGCAGCCTACCAGGAGAAGTTATTGATCGCCTTTAACTTAAAAGCAGTGTTTTGGCTCCGCCGCTCGCCCCCTGCCTTCCCATTTATCGCAAACCGGCATTTTTCCCACAAGACGCGGCGAAACCGGGTGTGACGTCATAGCATCCTGGGATGTAGTACAGAAAACAAATATAGTTAAAACACTTCTAACTTTAACTAACAAATGAATTACTAAGCGAAAATATTATAAACTAAATAACTGCCATAAAGGCAGCACAATGCTTTTCTTCGAGTGTTTTCCATGTTGATGAGGGTGAGTACAAATGACTGATTTACAATAATTTAATTGTGAAAGTGCGCTTGATTTATCGTACAATTTCATTGGACCTCTGTGAACTACTCATCAATTTTATTGGTCTACTGTTACGAGGCAAAATGTTTTTGGCGGCATGAAAAAAATCATGCATTAGCCGCACCGTAGTAAAGGCCGCAGTGTTCAAAGCTGTTCAAAATGTGGGAGAAAAGTAGCGGCTTATAATCCGACATCTACGGTAGTTTCTCTTTCTCAAATTTCAAAGTGAAAAGTTTATTTACACAACAAACACACAAAGCACAAAACTTTCAGTGTTTACTAGACAGTGAATACGTTCAGATTAAAAATGGTCACTGCTGTCTATAAAACAGTCAATTCCTTGGGGGGCACACCACTCCACGGTGACTGTGTGCTCCCTCTCCAAGGACAACTGGGCATGAACGTATCTTCAGAAGAGGGGCAGGCAGTTGGCTCTGTTAGAGCCCTCCACTTTTCACTGCCTAGACCTATGAATAGCCATCTTGGCCAGGCCCAGGAACAAATCCACCAGTAGAACTTCCTCACGACCCGCCCCCTTCCGTAGTGTGTGCCTGTATATGAGGAGGACGGAGCCCTGGTAAACCCCTTCTGCAACCACTCCAAAGCCTCAATATCCTTTCTATAATGAGGTAACCAGAAATGTATGCAATACTCCAGATGCAGCCTAACTAGAGTTTTATATATGCAAACACGAGGAAATCTGCAGATGCTGGAAATTCAAGCAACACACACAGAATATTGGTGGAACGCAGCCGGCCAGGCAGTGTCTATAGGAAGAAGTACAGTCAACGTTTTGGGCTGAGACCCTTCGCCAGGCCTAACTGAAAAAAGAGATAGTAAGAGATTTGAAAGGGGGAGGGGGAGATCTGAAATGATAGGAGAAGACAGGAGGGGGAGGGATGGGCTAAGAGCTGGAAAGGTGATTGGCAAAAAGAATACACAGCTGGAGAAGGGAGAGGATCATGGGACGGGAGGCCTCGGGAGAAAGAAGGGGGGAAGGGAGCACCAGAGGGAGATGGAGAGCAGGCAAGGAGTGATTGTGAGAGGGACAGTGAGAGTAAAAAGAAAAGAAAAAGGGGGGGTGAATAAATAAGTAAGTGATAAATAAATAACTTCTGTTAATGCCCCCTCCCCTTCTTACCCCATCCCTTATTTATTTATTTATTGGTTTATTCTTTCCCTTTTTTTTCCTTTTCTCTCTCTCTTTTTCAACCTGACAGGAAGGCAACAGTAACTCAAATAAGCGGTAAAGCTTCAGTGAATGCACAACACATCAAACCTTGAAATGGATGACTACAGTAGAAGATCACTACCATGCACGCAGTGCCATTTTATTAGTTATAGGATGTACATAATAAAGAGGCACTGAGTGTATTTATAAGCTCCCTCTGCAGGCAACACCTAGTGAATCCTTTCTGCATTCTTTGCAGTGCTGTGGTGAGAAGACCTCCATGTCTTCCAATGCTTTGAAATTACCTCCCATCAGCAGAATTCGTATGCTCCAAACCAGCTCGCTGTCTGGGACAAGGACTACGACAACTGCCTGTTGTTGCCGAGCTGCAGTGAGCCACCCTCCTGCTAAAGCAGAAGGTCAGCCTTAATCTCAGTAACTAACCTGACGTAACAGTATGTCATGTAATGCTTACATCGCCTTGAGGCATACAGTACTATATGCATTCTGTATAATTCCCATCACAACACTCAGTTATTCTGCCCCACCTTCACCGCTGAATGCGTAAACTGCTATATCTGCCCTGGGCAGAAACATGTTTCTCCTGGGAACTAAATTCTGCTGTAGCGCAGCAGGCATGTTGCTCGTGGAAGGTCAGCTTGTTACTTGTTCTCTGCTAATTCTTTTTCTCAGCTCTTGTCACCCAAATGTCTTTTTCTGCATTCCTGCTGCTGAGAAGTGTTGGTCCCTCGCTGGTCCTGAAGCTCAGGTGTTTGGAACCATGCTGTCCCCAAATTTATGAAGCTGGGATTTTAGCAGACTTCACGGCTTCCGGAGCTGAGGTGACCTTCCATCACTGGTTCAGGCTTGGATTCTGGTTGGCATTCAATTAATGTATATTTGAAACAATGGTGGCAAGCAAACACCAGTCCTCACAGGCAGCCATTGCACATGGCTTCATAGCATAGAACAAAGACATTTATTCAATTGCTCCATATTGTCAACTGGGGCGTGTAATTCACACACTAGTTCCTTGGTTCACCCCTCCTTTCGCAATTGCATTACTGTTTTGTGTTTCATTCAACCCACAGTTTAGACATGGGTCTGAACCTCTCCCTTGATTACTTTTAAATAATATCACAGTATTTTAAAGCTCTGAAGAGATATGTTTATTTTTGTCTTTGATATTCTGGTCTTCAATATGTAAAATTACTTCAATACTTTAAATCAAGGTGCTCTGTGAAAGCACGTCAGAGAAACAGCACTTGTAGCCCAATGAGCCACACTGCCCAGCAACCCACCTATTTAATATTAGCCTAATCACAGGCCAGCTTACAATGACCAATTAAACTACGAACCGGTTGTGGTGAACTACATATACCTATCTGGACACGCCCCCCCGCTGACTGCTCCTGTGGCTCCTCCCATGGACCCTGGTATAAAGGCAATTGAGGCCTGAGCCCAGCCCTCAGTCTCCAGGATGTAGTATGGTGGTCAATTACTGCTTGTTCTTTCTTCCAGTCAATAAAAGCCAATATCTTGCCTCACGTCTCGGAGAGTTATTGATGGTGCCTCAATTTTATTGACTGGAAGTTTAAAACATGGACAGCATTTTACGTCCGGAAAAATTAGACCTTGATCCGCAAGACTCCGAAGCAGCTCTTGCCTTTGAACTGTGGCTTGCATGCTTCCAATCATACTTGGAACAGATTCCAGTGACTGAGCCTGCCACAAAGTACAAAATATTATTATCTAGAGTAAGTCCGAAAGTATTCTCCCTTATCAGGGACCTACCGACCTACCAAGGGGCACTGGACGCCCTCAAAAGACAGTACCTGCGGCCGGTGAACACCGTCTAAGCAAGACATCGCTTAGCGATGCGGCGACAGCGACCTGGCGAGTCGAGCGCCGTGTTTCTCCGAGCCCTACAGACACTCGTGCGAACTTGCGACTGCAAAGCTCTGACGGCGGAACAACATTCAGAGCTGCTAGTACGAAACGCCTTTGTTACGGGGATTAGGTCAGTGTACGTGCGCCAGTGGCTGCTGGAAAATGCCGATCTTACCTTACGCTTGGCGATCGAGATGACCGACATGCTGGAGGCTGCTCTGCACAACGCTGACGCTGTCCAGTCGCGCAATTCCCCACCGGTTCCGTGGACGCTGCAGCCCCCGCCGCCGCCGGTTCCCGTGAGCGAATTCACCAATGCCACTGCCAGTCGCGGGTCCATGAACTCCCCGAACCCGACCACAGCTGCTGCCAGTCACAAGTCCGTGCAGTGTTACTTCTGCGGACTCGAAAAGCACCCCCGAAAATGCTGCCCGGCCCGAGAAGCGACCTGCTCCAGCTGCGGGAAGAAGGGCCATTTCACCAAGGTCTGTAAGTCTAAACCACGAGCAGCGCTGCGTGTGAGGCATGGGGGCTGCCATCTTGGTCACCGCTATCTTGCCTGCCTGCCTTGTGCAAGGCATGGGAGCCTCCATTTTGCCTGCCCGCCTCGTGCGAGACATGGGGGCGGCCATCTTTGTCCACGCCACATCGCCCCGCCCCCGACCCACCAGTGCTTACCGGGCACCAAGATGGCAGTTCAACTCTGGCACCGTAACCCTCGACCAAAGCGCCCCACACCAGCTTGCAAGGTCAATGATGGACATCCTGGTGGAGGGGCACCACTGACACGGGCAGCACTGAGAGTTTTATTCACCCGGACACGGTGCAACGCTGCGGACTCGTGACACGGCCGGTAAGCCAGAGGGTCACCATGGCTTCTGGGTTATATTCCACAGACATCCAGGTGGGTTGTGTAGCGACATTGGTGGTGCAGGGCACAGAATATCGTAACTTTGCGCTACTGGTCATGCCTCAACTGTGCGCGCCTGTGCTATTGGGACTGGACTTCCAGAGCCACCTCGAAAGTGTGACTATGGCATATGACGGGCCCCTCCCACCACTCACTGTCAGGAATCCTCAGTTTTGTGGGACTTTGTCATATACCCCGCTACTGACCACACACACACACCGACCCACACATCCCACCCAGCACCATGTCGACAGCTGCGCTACTGACACCACTTGCAGCCTCTCCACCCTCAAGATCCTTCCCCCACCACTGTTCGCCAACCTGACCCCCGACTGTAAACCTGTGGCAACTAAAAGCAGGAGGTACAGCGTGGGGGACAGGGCCTTCATTCAGTCGGAGGTGCAGTGGCTGCTCAGGGAGGGGATCATTGAGCCAAGCACAAGCCCTTGGCGGTCCCAGGTGGTTGTTGTTCGGACCGGGCAGAAAAATAGGATGGTCGTGGACTATAGTCAGACCATCAATAGGTTCATGCAGCTTTGGACTGTGGGCAGAAGCCATTCCAGAGAGTGCTGGAACTGAACCCTGAATTCTCAGAACACCCCCAGCTGTTATAGTGTCGCGCTAATGACTATGCTACCGTGACGTCGATATGTCTGAAAGGAAGTTCCAGGAGTTGATATAATTTCAATTCCGAGCTTTGAAAGTGTTTGCATAGCATCAGTAGGAGTGTGTGTGTTTGGTGGCCAAGCTTGTGGCTGATACAATGATAGTTGAAGGGGCAGGTAGTGTTGAGAAAGCAGTGAGCCTGCAGAATGACTTGGACAGATTGGAGGAATGGACAGGGAGTGACAGATAAAATACAGTGTAGGAAAGCTTATGGAGGGAATTCAGAAACTGGAGGAGCAAGGGAACTTGAGAGACCTTAGCGTTCCTCTTGTCTTCACCCCATGCGCCTCTTCATCCAACATGCTATTTTCCACTGTCAGCCATTTCCAAAGGGATCCTAACTAAACACATCTTTACCTCTCTCCCTCTCTCTCGGCTTTCTTCAGAGCTTCGTGGTTTGCTTGTCCGTTCATTCCACCCCACTCATCTCCCTCCCTGCAAGCAGCTGTGGTGCTACACTTGCCCATTCACCTCCTCTCTCACCTGCATTCAGGGCCCCAGTCTTTCCAGGTGAGCCTGCACCTCACCTGCGAATCTGTGAACCTGTTACCTATTGTATCCAGTGCTCCTGATGTGACTTCCTCCACATTGGTGAGACCCATCGTAAATTGGGAGACTGCTATGTCAAGCACCTCTGCTCCATCTGTCAAAAGCGGACCTTCGCTGTAGCCCAACGTTCCCATTCCTATTCCGACATGTTGGTCTATGGCCTCCTCTTGTACCGCAAGGTGGAAGAACAAAATCTTATATTCTCCCTGTATTCTGCCCTGCTGTCTGAAGTCAATAACTATCTCTTTGTTGTCCTAACATTGAGGGAGAGGTTGTTGTCTCAGCACTATACACTACCCTCTCTATCTCCTTCCTATTATTTATCAGCTATTGAGATTCTGTGTTATCATCAATAAACTTACTGGAAGGCTTGTGAAGGTAGAGGGTAAAATGATTGCAGCAAAATACAGGGAAATCCTGGATGAAAACCTGGTGCCGTCTGCAAGAGAACTCCAATTTGGGAGAAGATCTGTTTTCTTGCATGCCAATGACCCCAAGCCTAAAGCCAAAGCTCACAGGAATGGCTTTAAAACAGCAAACTTAATGTCCTGGAGAGGCAAGTCAGAGTCTAGACCTCAATCCAATAGAGAATTTATTGGTGGACTTGGAAAGGGATGTTCACTCACGGTTTCCATGCAATCTGATAGAGCTTGAGCAGTTTTGTAACGAAGAATGGGAAAAATTGCCGTGTCCAGATCTGCAAAGCTGATAGAGACCTATCCACACAGACTCAACTGTAATTGCTGCCAAAGGTGCATCTGCTAAATACTGACTTGAAGGAGGTGAATACTTATGCAATCAATTATTTTGTATTATATATTTATAACTAATTTAGGTCACTTTGTAGAGATCTGTTTTCACATTTATATGAAAGTTGTTTTCTGTTGATCAGTGTCAATGTTAAATAAGAAACATAAGAAATAGGAGGAGGGGTGGGCCATCTGGCCCGTCGAGCCTGCTCCACCATTCATAGCTGATCTGGCCATGGACTCATTTCCACTGACCTGCTTTTTTCCCCATTACCCTTAATTCCTCTACTATACAAAAATGTATCCAACCTTGTCTTAAATATATTTACTGAGGTAGCCTCCACTGGTTCATTGGGCAGAGAATTCCACAGATTTGCCACTCTCTGAGAAAAGCAGTTCCTCCTGAACTCTGTCCTAAATTTACTCCCCTGAATCTTGAGGCTATGTCCACTAGTTCTAGTCTCACCTACCAGTGGATGCAACTTTCCTGCCTCTGTCTTATCTATCCCTTTCATAATTTTATGTGTTTCTATAAGAGCACCTCTCATTCTTCTCTGTGATCTGCTGTGATTCAATGTTGCAAAACAATAAAACATGAAAACCTCCAGGGGAAGTGGGGAGGGGGTGAATTCTTTTTATACATGTTGTATATTGGGTAGGGCTTAAGGTTTGTTTGAATTTAGAACTTGTTAGATCTCTATTTTCTGATCCTTAATGTTCTTTCAGGAGTCAAGAATGAAGGGCAGTCATAATTCAAAGATTTCAATTTATCTTGAGGTACAGATATGCTAAGCAAACTAAATAAAATGCTGAGAAATGATGCCGCCTCTGAAAAATTCATCACTTTTATCGATAAGATGAGAAATTCATTGGATAGGATTAAACTCACTAATAGGCTACATAATTAAATCAATTACATCATGTTGTTAAATTGGAGATGAACCACCATATACTATGAAAAATACGTGAGTTTGTTATAAAGTACGAATCTTATAAAATGTATTATTAAAAAATTGGCTTCCAACAGAACACACTTTTGGTTTTATCGGGGACCATGGCAGCATCACATCTGAAAATTCCCCAGAGGCAGAAGATCTTGAAGTAGCTATGTTACAGAGTAATTGTTTTTAAACAAACACAAAAAACGTAGATTCTGATAATAATGTCAAATAATTATATTGATAATTGAAATCTTCCCGCAGTACTTGACTTAATCAGGAGTCACTTCAACTCGCAGGCAGTGGCTGTTGTGTGTCTACTTCCTTTTACCTTCTACCTTAACAGAACTTGGTAAAGACTTCCCACCAAATTCCCGGCGGTTCCTTATGTGGTTTCTTGACCAGTTCCCAC
Source organism: Hemitrygon akajei (assembly GCF_048418815.1). Lineage (NCBI taxonomy): Eukaryota > Metazoa > Chordata > Chondrichthyes > Myliobatiformes > Dasyatidae > Hemitrygon > Hemitrygon akajei. Next base: position 121,072,713 of record NC_133126.1, on the reverse strand, counting down.
TCGACAGAAATCAAGGTGTGTCCTCCTTCCAATGGACTACTGCAAGCAGCAGAAACCTGTTGGGAAGCAGACTGAACAGCTTGTGTTAGTTTTGCCAATAATCAGGTAGACTATCTGACGTAACAGGTATATCAGCCTCTCTGAGATCGAGAGCTCCTGGCAGTGGACTAAATCTTGTTTTCTCGTTTGCAGTTGCCCTGGTGCTGCATAAAACCGAAGGAAGAGCTGTGGGCCATGGTACACCTTTCTCATGGTGCTTGGTCAGCTGTTGTTTGATGATGTCATTCACTCTTTCAACTTGTCCTAATGACTCTGGATGATGTGGACAATGAAAATACGATTCAATGTTCATCATTCAACATAATCCTTGACAAACAACTCCAGAGAGATGTATTCCTTGGTCAGAGTCAATGTGACATGGCAAACCCATCGAGGGATATAGTCCTTAACCATGTTTTGGTTTTGGTTTTGGTTTTGGTTTTGGTTTTGTGTGTGTGTGTGTGTGTGTGTGTGTGTGTGTGTGTGTGTGTGTGTGTGTGTGTGTGTGTGTGTGTGTGTGTGTGTGTGTGTGTGTGTGTGTGTGTGTGTGTGTGTGTGTGTGTGTGTGTGTGTGTGTGTGTGTGTGTGTGTGTGTGTGTGTGAGAGACAGTAGCTTTTCTTGCTGGGATAGTTTCCACCCATTTGAAAGTTTGTCCACTATTACTAATACATCTGAAAATCTTTGGCAGTTAAGGAAAGAAATGCAGTCCACGTGTAGATGTAAAATGCACCATGTGGATCATGAGTACTTGGTTGGGATAGCTTCTCCGTTGATATGGGGTTTGTTATCTGGCATGCAATACATCTCTCAATTGTTTGTTAAGCTTGTATCCTCAATTTTGGATCCCACCACTATTAGGAAAATCTGTTGGCTATCTTTTGTACTCCAATGTGTCCTAGGGAGTGTATCTGCTGTGCCAGGTAAGAAAGCAGCTCATCTGGGGCTGCCAGTCATTGACTAGTGCTAAATCTCCACAGTCCATTGTCATTTAATAACCCACAAGTTTCTCCATTTCAGCACTGATCTTGCATTTCTTGAATATCTTGAGTGTTCATCTCTTTTTCTTCTGTTCTTCTAATTTTCATTATTCCTTCTTTCGTTAACCTTTTTGCAGTTTTGTCTGCAAAGGGCATTTCCACGGCTTTCCATTGTGATCATTTAGAGTCACCTTTACATTTTAATTCTGCAACTTCTGATGGTAGGTGTATGACTTTGACAAGTTCTCGTACTAGTTCACCATTCTTGATTGGAGTTCTCATAAGTTTCCAAAGTCATGAACAACTCTGAAAGCATATTGAAAATTCATGTAGATATTAGCTATCTTTTTTCTGCTACTTACAAGTTTCAGTCAAAGCTTTCTGTTCTGCCTATTGTGCAGAGGTATCAGGAGTCATCTTCCCTGAGGCAATCACTTCATTTTTTTGTGACAGCAGCCTAAATGACCATTAGAATTCCCATCTCAATAGTTGAGGAGCATTAGTGTACAAAATCAGATCTGAGTTCAACAAAGACATTTTTTATGATAATTTACATTTCCTTGGCATGTTGTTGTTCTTGCACAATCATGATCATTATGGTCTTCCATGTCCACCGACAGCAGTACATATAAGTCATTCAATTTTTGCTCTTGCACTGCAGTCAAGGGCTGTAGGGCCAGGCCTAGCTGTTTTTGCAAATTTGACCTCATTTCCATTACATCTGCAATTGTACCTGAAGTTGTGATGTCCGATCAATGCTTTCCTTTCCCTGAGAGGTAGGGGATTGAGCTTGCTCTTAAGGTTGTTGTTGACTTTGTGATGAAGTTGATTTCTTATACCAACAAGGTCTAGTCCAATGTCCTCTTCTACCAGATAATTTGCATATGCAATTCTGTTTGTTGGTTAGCAGATGGAGACGACCATTGACCTGTCTGTACCGATCTTAGTCAGATGTCGATATCCACTCCACTTCTTTGGCAGCTTGTACCAGCCCATTATTGGAAACAGCAGTTCCACTCTAATTTGCTTTTGTTAGCTTCACCATTTTGGCAACATTGGCTTTCAAACCATCCATGAAAGTCAACTTGAGAGGGCCACATATAGCATTTTTGCTATTATCTTTGTTTATTTCTTGAACTCCTGAGTAACTGAGCCAAACTGTCCTATAACGGTCTTCAGATTCAGAAAGATCCTCTTGAAGGCTTTTGTTTGCAATCAAGAACTACCTTGCGATCGATCTGTTTGGGGCTTGTCTCTCCAACTATGCCTTAATTGCTTCCCAACCAGCTGATAAGTCCTATTTATCCTCTCCTATATTGAGGTCATGTACTGTGTCTGGTGCTGCCAGTGTGACTTCCTATATATCGGTGAGACCCAACGTAGATTGGGAGACCAATTTGCCAAGCACCTATGCCCCATCTGCCAGAAGATCTCCCAGTGGCCACCTATTTTAATTCCACTTCCCATTTCCATTCTGATATGTCAATCTATGGCCTCCTCTACTGTTGCAATGAGACCACACTCAGGGTGGTGGAACAACACCTTATATTCTGTCTGGGTACCTGATGGCATGAATGTCAGTTTCTCAAACTTCCAGTAATGCTCCCCCTTCACCATTCCCCATCCTCTTTTCTATCTCTCACCTTATCTCCTTGCCTGCCTTTCTCCTCCCTCTAGTTCTCCTCCCCCTTTTCTTTCTTCTGTGGCCACCTGCCCTCTCCTATTAGATTCCACCTTGTCCAGCCCTGTATCCCTTTCACCAATCTATTTCCCAACTCTTTACTTCACCCCTCCCTCCCGGTTTCACCTGTCATCTAGTTTTCTCCTTCCCCTCCCCCCACCTTTTAAATCTACTCCTTGTCTTTCCCATAAAATTACTGGTTGAAATGTTGTACACCAAACTATACTCAAGACCCTCTGTCAATCTATGTGCAATTTTTTTCTGTAACGTTGAGGGAAAATGATGCAAAGGCGTTCACTTCCATTAATCATAACATGTGACATGACTGCACATATATCATAAGGCTTTACTGGATGATGTGGATCATAATGTGTGAGTACAGTGTCTGACCATTTGCCTTTTCCTTTTGGAAAGTCACCTCACGCTGCTTTGTCTGTTACCATTACTTCACGATCTGTAGTAATGAGTTCAAGAGACGGAGCCCAGTAGCCAGGTTTGGTAAGAACTTGTCATAGTAATTTACAAATCCTAAAAAGGTCACAACCATGACACATTCTTTGGCTTTGGGTCATCCAAAACTGCTTGAATTTTCTCAGTACACTTGTGTAATCCTTGTGTGTCAATAGTGTGACCACAGTAAGTGATGTTTAAAGAATTTGAGGTTTAAAGAATTCACATTTGTCACATTGTGCAATGAGCCCATAATACTCTAATCTCTTTAACGCTCTCTTGAAATCTTGGAGATATTCCTTATTATCCTCTCCAGTAATAATGATGTCATTCAGGTAACACTGAGTACCTGGGCAGTCTTGCAGCACCAGATGCAGGCGTGCTACCCCAAAATACTCTTATTATAATGTTAAGCCTGTTGTAGTTGCTTATGGTGAGAAACATTTTGGACTTTTCTTCTATCTTTTGAGTCATTGTGTCTTGAAGTTGACCTTGCTGGTGGCAAGGCTAGTGCCCCGATGGAGCTGGCTGAGTTTACAACTCTCTGCAGCTTTTCTCAAACCTGGATGATGACACTACCATACCAGATGATGATGCAACCAGTTAGAATGCTCACCACAGTATATCTGTGGAAATTTGTGTGAGTCTTCGATGACATATCAAATCTCCTCAAACTCAAAATGAAATGCCGCTGCTGGAGTTCTTCTTTGTAATTGCATCAATATGTTGGGTACGGGATAGATCTTCAGAGGTGTTAACACCCAGGAACTATCCAATCTGTGACCGACCAATCCAAAAGAGGATTCAATTCAAGTTTAATTGTCAATCAACCTTACATGAATACCCATGAATACAACCACTCAAGACAATGTTACTCTGGGGCCAAGGTGCAGAACGCAATACCAGCAGTCACACAGCACATACAAGATAGCAAGCACATAAAGTATATTGGTAAATACAATCATACAAAAAAAATCTATAGTCCAGACCCTGAGTCCATCAATGCCGCAGTCGACCACAATGCAGCTTGTCTTCTGTCGAGCAAACACTGGGGGCGGGGGTGTGGGTCAATGGGTTACAGCACCAACTCCAGCCCAGACATTGTGCCATGTCATCCCCCCGGTAGAATGCACCAGCTCCAATGCCTCTCTCCTGGTGGCTGTAAACAGGAGACACCATGGCTTGAGGCCCTAAGTCTATTGAATGCTGTAGAACACTTCAATTGACTGCAATAGAGCTTGACTTCTGCTGAGCAAACACTGGGGGGTGGGATGGGGGCAGCACTGACTCCAGCCTGGATGCTGGACCACACTGACCCCGGTGGAGTGCACCGGCTTCGACGCCTCTCTCCTGGTTCTGTAAACACGTGACATCCGAGGCCACACAGCTCCTCCACTGTCCGCCCCACTCTCAGCCAATAAATCAAACTTGTAGCATTACGAATCAACAATGTGGAACGATCTTGCAATCACAAGAAAAGAAAAGATGATCACTCATCATCAGACTGTACACTTCCTTAGTCTTAGGCAGCAGAACAATGCACAGCTCCTTCATTTTTTTCTGCCAACAAGCAACTCACTAACTTTAAGTTCTTAATGTTCGACAGTGTCTTGCAATCATTAGAAGTACATTTAAATAGGACAGTAGCACCTTTTATTGGCCCCCATAGAAGTCGCTGTAACTAAACGGACTGCCATTTGTGATGTGTTTTGCTGTGATAATTACAGTGACCATCATTTCTTCATGAAACAATAAATCTGCCCAGTTCTTTATCCAAGTACTTTGGAAAATTTAAATTTTAGATAGTCTGGTTATGAACAGAATTACAATAGGTCAGAAAATATGATGTTTGAGTCGCCAGACATGTAATTCCTTCGCCTCCACTTTCAGGATTTTTAAGGGATTTATGTCTCCCTGGTCCTCTCCTCTATCTTCACCATCATGTGGGACAATTCCATGCAACATCAAAGTCATGCAATATCTCTTCTATTTCCAGCCATAGAACCGAACAGTCTTTCCAGTTAAGTTAGAAATTTATTTCACTGCTTCCTCAAATCTAGTGTATCACAATCATGTTCACAATGTGGCTTCCTCTGTAGTACAGTACAGACTGAGTGACTAACAGACCAAATAATTGACCCTAAGCTTCTTGTTGGCTGGTACCTTAATTTCCCAAGAAACTTCCATTTTGACTTCTCCGCCTGTGGCCTTCTTCACTGTGATAATAAGGCCCAACACAAGAAGAACACACCTCATCTTCCAAATGGACACATTACAAGACTCAATTGAATTTTCCAGCTGTAGATAATTCACTCTTGCATTATATATTATTATGTATTATTATGCATTATTATGCATATTATATTATTATATATTATTATGCATTATGTATGTATTAGAAAAAGTCATTTTGCCTACCACCTCACTGTCTCCCTTTTTTTTATTTTGTACATTCTGTCCTGCTGTGCATCTACCAATAAAATAGACTGTGTACTCAATATAACCTAGACATTCCAATCTTAACTATTCACTGCACAGTCAAAAGGACCCTAACAGTCCCCTTAACAGCTACTGTATTTCAAACTGTCACAGAAGTTCACTTTGTACTACTCTTTGTCTGCCACCATCTTCTCTGATACGTAGACTTGCTTGTTTCTCTTTCTCACTTTTGGCAAAATGTCTTTGACCTGAAAAGCTAGCTGTTTCTCTGTGCATACATGCTGCCTGGCCTGCCGAGTGTTTGCACCATTTGCTGTTTTTATATCAGACAGCTGATGACATCCTGGAGGTTAGCAGCAAGATTTAGCAAAGCATGTTAACAGCTTCCTTCCAGCTGTTTATAGCAGCTGTAAGAAAGTTTAATTAAATGACGTTGAGCTGACACGTTTAACTGATCATGCTTTCTTAACCCAGGTACTGTGCTCAACACCAATTTCAACCACCTTCCAAAGTGAGTGCCTTTGGCCATCCCCTAAAGGTAGCAATCACAATTCCATTTGTGCAGCTACTACAAACACACATGATGTTGGGCATTCAAAGTTCACATACAGTTATTATCGAAGTATGTACATACATTCAAAGTTCAAAGTACACTCGTTAAGAAAAAATTAGTTTCCTTATGTTACGAACCCCGTAACTGGGTCACTTACCAGCAAAGATAGAGATGTCTGTCGAAGTCTGATGATACTATTTTTAAACAGTATTTATTAGTAAAAAGACACAAAAATAATATCAATGCAAATATACAGATACTATACGTCGTCAATACTAAATCTAAAGGTGCGGGTATAATAATAATCAATAAGAAATAAGCTGTATCGTTGTCTGGGGATAATGAATTGTCCGATGGAAATATATAGTTCGTTCAGTTCATACAGGCTGCAGCCGCTGGAGAGAGAGATTTAGAGAAAAACTTGCCGATTCCTTTTATGATGTCGATCCTTCGAGAGTCGTTGGGAAGTTGAGTTCCCCATTGTTAGCTAAAAACCGTTTTTTCCGTGGCAAAGGCCACCGATTCCTGGCAAATGGAAGCGGACGCACATGGCCTTCCACTGGCTTTCGCTATTACGGGATTGCTAGCGTTTCTTCTGGTGCGTCTGAGGGGCTGTTCCCACAGATCCTCTTTTTATCCTGACTCACAGGGTCTCAGTTGTCAATCAGGTTGGGATGATGCAATCCCTCCACCAACCTCCCCCTCGGTTCATTGCCTGGGGCTTCGATGCATAGTACAGGATGCAATACACAAGTCCATCTCCAAGAGACAATAGCCGGTATCAATGGGTCCGCCTTTCGGAGGCCAGGACACATTCCAACCCTTCTGTGGATTCTGCATGTCTTTCTCTCATTTCCTGTGTCCCCTGAACTGACTTAATAGTGATCTTACGATTCTCACAAAGGAGGGGGCTACCCCGCACCCTTCGGCCCCTCAGAGCTGTGGCACATTCGTAACACCCCCTTTCTTCAAAGCGTTTTCACCAGCGGTGAAAACGAAGTAGTACAGAGTCTTACAGGATTTTAGAATCTAACACAATACAAAAGCTTTTCTTTTCACTACAGAGTAATACAGTTATACATTCAATTCAGCATCTAGATAAACAGTCTGCGAGCACCTTATCACTTCCTTTAATATGCTGTATCTTAATATCGAACTCTTGCAGCATCAGACTCCAACTCAATAACCTCCTGTTTTTATTTTTCATATTTTTCTTTAGCCAACAAAACTAAAGAGTTGTGATCTTAGCTTATGGGTATACTACAACAGTTCACGCAAATACTAATCTTTATTTTGCTTTCAAACTTAACAGGCAGGCTTCCATGGGGGTTGTACTTTTATTATTCACAGGCTTTGTCGAAATCCCTTAAAACCGGTTTCTGCTATTTAAAAATGGCGTCCCCATTAACCCTCGTCTCTTTTCCGGTTAGTTCCCACATGGGGAGCTTGGGTACCCAGGCTAAATAGGCTTTTGCCCGCTTCTTTCATAGGAGTTATTTTATCAACACTGTGTCCCAAACTTAGACCATCTTCTGAATTTCCACCCAATTCTTTAATTTTACGCAAGTTGCTAGCTTTCTCTTCAGGACCCTTCAGGCTATTAGTTTTCAATTTGAACTCTTTGTTCAAGCAGCATTTCAAATTCTGCCTTTTCACACCACACTCTGGAATAACAATAGCCTGGGGGGCCCCGTCATCTTCCAACTCAACCTGTAAGTGATCCGCGGGTTTTAAATTTTCTTCATTCGATTTGGGAACTACATATTTCCCGTTTTCTTCAATGATAATATTCATCTCCCCATGTTTGATCTCCGCATTAACTTTTAACACACCTTCGAGCACAAACACCTGGGAACTCTCACTTCCCACTATTACCAAGGTTAACCCTTTCTTCGCTGAACCAAGTCTATCTGACCCACAAGGACTGCCTTCCTTGTCAACTGAATCAAATACCGCAGACTTTTTCTGAGCTTCATTACTAGGTTCAGTACCACGTGCATCCACATCTTGGACACACTCCAACGGGACATTTGCCTCTTCCAGGTTTTCAATACCCGTACCCAGTCCAAACTCTAAATTCCCCTGATTCTCCCAGCTACTCTCTGGGCAACTCCCTTCCGGAGTAAACTCAACCCCGCGGGCTGAAACAACCCCATCTGCCAACCCAGCAGACTTCTTCAAGGTAAGGGCACCCTTTTCATCTAGGACTGCCCTCATTTCATTATCGGGAACACCTTTAGAATTTTCAACTTCTTCAAACAGTTCTGCCAAACTCAACAGATCATCCATGTCCAACTCTGGACCTTTTAACTGCTCTATCTGTTTCTCATCTTTATCTCCTGCCTCTAGAACTTTTCTCCTCGCTAAGGGCAGGTCTACCTCCTCTCCCTCACTCTCTTTCACTTTACTACTCTTCGTTTTACCACCCTCCAAACCCTCGTGGTACAGGGTCAGTAAAAACGTCTCGGCCAAATCGATACTGGCCAGATTTAAACTGCTCTCGTTCTCAGCTGCCTTTCTCGACATGCTGTGAGTAACCGCGCATGTGGGATAGATCTTGGACGCTAGGGGCGGAGCTGCAACGCTCACCGGCCGGCTCGTCAGCGTCATTGCTGACCAAACCTTACCACTGGCTAAATTGTTACCCAGAAGGACGTCCGCGTCAGTTCTCGGGAATTCTGATCGCACCCCCATTTTTCGACTGGTCCAGAGACTAGCTCACAATTCATAATGACCCTATGCAAGGGCACCATTTCCATCCTTTTGCCTATTCCTTTCACAGCTACCATTCCCATCTTGCAACCAAAATCTAGTACCTTACTGCTGATCAATGATAGTTCAGCCCCCGTGTCTCTCCAGATCCGCACTGGAACTGGGGTGCCTCCCTCCCTCACAGACACGGTTCCGTTTGACATACAAGTCTCAGACCCTTCTCGACTCTGTCTACCCGGGGCTCTCTTGTCGATTTACTGATTACCACGGCACATCCGATAGAGATGGTTGCTTTCCCTTTTCCTGTCTCTTTCTTTGGAGCAAAGCACCTAGATGCAATACCCCCCTTTCCACAATTAAAACAGGTCAAGCTCGGAAATCTCTGGCCGTCTGGCCTTTCCCCCTCAATCTTACCACTAGCTCCCGGCGGGACCTCTGCCTCAGCCGGCGGGGTTTCTTGATCGTTCCCATGGTCTCTCTGGGAACTTTTATTCGAGGAAAACTTTGTCTTGTGGGTTAGGGCATATTCATCTGCGAACCTAGCAAATTCTGAGATGGACTTATTTGGCTTCTCATTCAAATACATCCGGATATCCTCCGAAACACAACCTTTAAATTCCTCAATCAGAATTAACTCCCTGAGACACCAATAATCCTCTTCCACTATCTCTGCGGTGCACCAACGGTCCAAGAGCACACCCTTCTCATAGGCAAACTCGGTATACGTCTGATTCCACCCTTCCTTTAAATTTCTGAACTTTTGTCTATACGCTTCAGGTACTAGCTCATAACTCCGGAGAATGGCCGCCTTTACTTTGTCATAACTCTCCTCCTCTTCCTCCTCCATGGACAACACCGTATATGCCCGCTGTGCCTTCCCTTTTAACACACTTTGTAACAACGCCACCCACTGATCTCTGGGCCACTTCTGATTCACTGCCACCTTTTCAAAAAGCAAGAAATAACTATCAACATCCGTCTCCTCGAACGGAGGTACTAACCTTAACTCCCGACTAACATTAAACCGCTCCTCGCGGTCTGACCCCTGAATTTGTTGCTCTTGCCTTAACTTCTCCATCTCCAAGTCATGTTTCCTCTGTTTCTCTGCCTCCCTCTCCTTCTCGGCCCTTTCCTTCTCTTTCTCAGCTCTTTCCCTCTCCTTCTCAGCTGCTTCCAGCTGTTTTAACTGAAGTTCATGCTCTCTTTGCTTCTCAGCTCTGTCCTGCTCTAATTCCTTTAGCTGGAGCATATGCTCCCTTTCTTTCTCAGCCCAGTCCTGCTCTAACTCCTTTAGCTGGAGCTCATGCTCCCTTTGTTTGTCGGCCCTTTCTTTCTCCTTCTCAGCTGCTTCCAGCTGCTTTAACCTAATTGCATGTTCCAACCTTAATTTCTCCAACTCTAACTGAGCCGTCCCACTAGCTGGTACCTTTTCAGGGATATTTTCCAATACCTCAGCTGTAAACACATTCTTCCCAATATAATACTGAGTTATTGCCCTTTGCACCTCCCGCTTTTTCATTGACAACCTCACCTCTGCGAGGTTTAACCCCTTCGCCAAATTTATCAAGTCTGATTTGGTGGCCGCCTCTAGCGCCTCCAGAGTCGGGTTTTCTATAAATTCACCCACGTCCATCTTTGCTGGTTTCCCGTCTGGCTACCCGCGTAACCAGATCCAAGTTTGGACTTATAAGCCCGATTCACTGGCCTCCCAATTTGGTGTCAAATCCCGAGCCGAGAACCCCAAGTTGTTACGTACCCCGTAACTGGGTCACTTACCAGCAAAGATAGAGAGGTCCGTTGAAGTCTGATGATACTATTTTTAAACAGTATTTATTAGTAAAAAGACACAAAAATAATATCAATGCAAATATACAGATACTATACGTCGTCAATACTAAATCTAAAGGTGCGGGTATAATAATAATCAATAAGAAATAAGCTGTATCATTGTCTAGGGGATAATGAATTGTCCGATGGAAATATATAGTTCGTTCAGTTCATACAGGCTGCAGCCGTTGGAGAGAGAGAGATTTAGAGAAAAACTTGCCGATTCCTTTTATGATGTCGATCCTTTGAGAGTCGTTGGGAAGTTGAGTTCCCCGTTGTTAGCTAAAAACCGTTTTTCCACGGCAAAGGCCACCGATTCTGGGGCAAATGGAAGCGGACGCACGTGGCCTTCCACCGGCTTTCGCTATTACGGGATCGCTAGTGTTTCTTCTGGTGCGTCTGAAGGGCTGTTCCCACAGACCCTCTTTTTATCCTGACTCACAGGGTCTCAGTTGTCAATCAGGTTGGGATGATGCAATCCCTCCACCAACCTCCCCCTCGGTTCATTGCCTGGGGGCTTCGATGCATAGTACAGGATGCAATACACAAGTCCGTCTCCAAGAGACAATAGCCGGTATCAATGGGTCCGCCTTTTGGAAGCCAGGACACATTCCAACCCTTCTGTGGATCCTGCATGTCTTTCTCTCATTTCCTCTATCCCCTGAACTGACTTAATAGTGATCTTGTGATTCTCACAAAGGAGGGGGCTACCCCGCACCCTTCGGCCCCTCAGAACTGTGGCACATTCGTAACACTTACAAGCAGCCACAAAACAAAGAAACTTCAATGGAACCCATTAAAACAAAAAACCAGTGTGCATCCAATTTGCAAAGAGAGAAAAAAAAACAAATGTTGCCAAGCATCACTGGAGACAATGCATGAGCCTGTTACAAACATGAGAAAATCTGCAGATGCTGGGGATCCAAGGCAAAACACATAAAATTCTGAAGGAACTCAGCAGATCGGGCAACAGCTATTGAAATGAATCAGCAGTCAATGTTTCAGGACCCTTTCAGTCCTGATGAAGGGTCTTGGCCCAAAGCATTGACTATTTATTAATTTCCATCAATGCTGCCTGACCTGCCGAATTCCCCCAGAATTTTATGTATCATGAGCTCGTTAGTTGCAGGCCATAGTCTCAGTTCAGCACAAAGACGAGTGAACCTCGCAGAATAACGAGCTAAACCAGCCTGTCCCTCCCTACGGCCCTGGCACTCTGATGTTTACAACTCATCCAAACCATGGGTCATTCCTCACTCTCAGACCTGGGCCCTGCCCCTTCTCTATGCTCCCAGGCCTGGGACCCATCACCGGGATTCGGCCTGGACCTGACCTTTCCAATTTGGCTCAGTGCACAAATCAATCAAATCTCAGTGCTCTTGGGCCCAGGCTCCACCTCTGTTCTGCTTCGCTTCAGCTCTGCTGCGTCGAATCGTCTCCAAGTCCGCTCCAGGAATGGCCAAACATTGGTTCATTCCCCACTCTAGTGTGGGGGCCAAGACAAATTCGGCCTGTATATGCCACACTGCAACCATTTTGTACCATCAAGACTGCAAAAAATGCCAGGTGGTTCAAAAGCTCAGCTTCTAAAAGGGAAGTTATGGCCTATTGTTTGTAGTGATGGTTTACCAGGAAAAGTGTTATTAATGAAGTACTTAGTTGTTTAATTTGTTTAGCTTATGGCTGGCAAATAGTTGCAGGGCTTCACCTGCGGCATATTAAATCATTGCTCCTTGTTTACAGACATGGCCATTCTCTGTCTTATATTTCTCACATACTCCAGCTCTCTGTTAGCTCTCTGGATCACAGCCAGGTTTTGGCAGGTGGGTGGTGGTGATTTTTAAATCCTTAATTTCTAATCTGCTATAATTTTACTATCATATTTCAAATTATTTTTCCATTAAGCATGATTTGCAATAATATCTATTAATCTCTAGCCTCTGACGTTCCTTTCAAACTTGTTCTTCCACTATTTTCTAGTGGCATTCACGTAAAATGTTTGCTGGTGGCATGCTTGTAAATCATGCTCAGGTTATACCATTTCATAAAAAGTGACAGATGCTGCTGAAAATGAATCAATATGTTCAATGCTGAAGCTGTTCCAGTCTGCAGGCAGGTAATCCAGAAAGAGCAGGAGGAATGGTCTTCACTGAGACCATTGTTAGGAACGTGTAGGAAACTAGCTGGTTAATTTATAAAATGGTTCTAGATGTCTTTGGTGTTTGTCACAGTAAAATAGCTGATAAAGTAAAGGAGCATTAAATATTTTTTTATTGATTTTTTATGCATTTCTACTGTTGATACAACAGAAACCCAACTACAAAATAAGAGATTAATACAGTGCAAGATAAACATACAGTAATAATATGGTTCAGAATAATGATGAAAAAGCACCCAAAATAAAGTCATGTAGAGTTAGTATCCACCCCCTCTCCCACAGAAAAAAAAACTCCAGACCAACCACTACAAGATGTAGGAAATACAAATCGGAGCATTCAAACCCCCAAAACTGTAAATAAAAATAAAAACAAAAGATAATAATGCCTACCACCAAGGAAAAAGAAAGCTGAAAGCAAGGGACTGAAAAAAACTAATCAAAGAGAAGTTATGAAAATATTCAAGAAAAGGTCCCCACACCTTATGAAACTTTATGTCCAAATTGAGAAGTGAGTAGTGAATTTTTTCAAGATCTAAACAGGGCATAATATCATTAAGCCATGGAGCATGAGTGGGTGGGGCAACATCTCTCCACCTAAGAAGAATTAAATGTCTAGTGTTACGTATTCAGGCAACAATAAATATAGATGAGTTAGGCAAGGGTTTTTATAACAAATAACAAGTTTATTAAACACTGAAACAAACCCCCTCAAAAGTAAACAAACCCAAACGTAACCGGAACTTGGCTGCTGTGCGACACATTCACAGTTCTTAATAGCGCTGCATGTTCAAACAGTCTTTAAAGCGGTATTGAAAAAAAAACAGTTCTTTAAAGCGGTATGCCGGAAGTTCAAAAGCTCACAGTCCTTTTAAAAGGAGAGACTTTTCAAGGCGATTTAAATTCTCTTCCACGTCGTTGTCCTTCGATTCCCCGGTGTCGAACTTTCCCACGAAGAATTTTATAAAATATAACGGCTTAAAAGAACTGACCTTCTTTCCACACTATTCTCAATCCTTTCTGGTCATCCCAGGGATTAACAGCGAGAATAGTCAACGAAATCCTTCCGAATGAGGATCACATAAGGTCGAACTTTTCCACCTTCGAAAATCGGTTCTCCTCGATTTTTACCTTCCAAACTTTTCTTCACTCTCCACCAGCAAAGAAACCGTTGGCAATGACCTTTTAAACTTTAGGCATTATATAGAACTTCATTTTTAACTAAACTGCGTCATCACATTAAATCACGCAGTGACATGAAGTCATCTTGGCAAATTCCGCCACGAACTGCCCCACCTGACAGGGTGGGTCTTCCTTTTATACCCTGTAAAAAAAACCTGTCACATGACCTCTACTGGCGGGAAAATGACATCACTCCACCATCACAAGACCATTACCTCAAGTCCAGTATGACTTCAACCCCAGTCACGTGACAAGGGTACCACTGTCACGTGTCACGGGTACGTAACACTAGCCAAAAGAGAAGCAAAAGATAATGTTCGATGTTTAGCCGGACTCAAATGTATATCCGTTTCACCCAAGGCACCAAAAAGAGTAATCAGAGGGTTAGGTTCTAAGTGGCAATTAAGGATATGAGATAAGGTTGAAAAGCTTCTTTCCAAAATTTCTCTAGACTAGGACAGGCCCAGTACATATGAATAAGAGAAGCCTTGCCACTTTTACACTTATCACAAACAGTACTGATGTTAGGGTAAAATCGGGACAATTTAGATTTGGACATATGAGCCCTATGTACAATCTTAAACTGTAAAAGACAGTGGCGAGCACAAAGAGAAGTTGAATTAACTGACTTGAGAATTGAGTCCCAAATCACATCAGATAAAGAAACATTTAAATCATGCTCGCAAGCCGTTCTAATTTTATCGGGGGGGGGGGGGGGGCGCCGTAAGGGCACTAATTTATCATGAATAAAAGATATTAAGCCTTTACCCAGTGGATTAATAGAAAGAAACAAGTCCACAACGTTTTTCTCAGGCATCACAGGAAAGTTGGGTAACAAAGGATTAATGAAATGTCTAATTTGGAGATACCTAAAGAATTCTCAGTTATCTATGTGGGTGCTACACATGTTACGTACTCGTGACACGTGACAGTGGTACCCTTGTCACGTGACTGGGGTTGAAGCTATACTGGACTTGAGGTAATGGTCTTGTGATGGTGGAGTGATGTCATTTTCCCGCCAGTAGAGGTCATGTGACAGTTTTTTTTTACAGGGTATAAAAGGAAGACCCCACCCTGTGGGGAGGGGCAGTTCGTGGCTGGATTTGCCATGTTGACTTCATGCCACTGCGTGATTTAATGTGATGACGCAGTTTAGTTGAAAAATGAAGTTTTATCTAATGCCTAAAGTTTAAAAGGTCATTGCCAGCAGTTTCTTTACTGTGGAGAGTGAAGATAAAAGTTCGGGAGTTAAAGATCGAGGAGAATCGATTTTCGACGGTGGAAAGTTCGACCTTGTGTGATCCTCATTCGGAAGGATTTCGTTGACTGTTCTCGTGTTAATCTCTGCGGGATAGCAGGAGATTGAGGACAGCGTGGAAGAAGAGGTCAGTGCCTTTAAACCGTTACGTTTCATAAAATTCTACATGGGAAGAGTTCGACGCCGGGGATCGAAGGACAACGACGTGGAAGAGAATTTAAATCGCCTTAAAAAAGTCTCTCCTTTTAAATGGACTGAGCATTTTGAACTTTTGGCAATACCGCTTTAAAGAATTGTTTTTTTGTGCAACATCGCTTTAAGAACTGTTTGAGCTGCATCGCTTTAAGAACTGTGCAGCTGCCGCACAGCAGCTGTTTTTCCGGTTACGTTAGTGTTTGTTTACTTTTGGGGTGTTTGTTTTCAGTGTTTAATAAACATGTTATTTGTTATAGAAACCCTTGCCTAACTCATATATATTTATTGTTGCCTGAATATGTAACACACGAAAATCTTTGTTGACCATTTACAGATGGTTCAAAATATAAATCAACTGGGATTGTGTGTGGCTGTTTTTATGCCTGAATTACAGGTAACAATGAAGAAACGTCTTACTAACCATTTATCAGTATATACAGCAGAATAGGTGGCCATCATCTTGGTCTTTAAGTGGGTGGAGGAAATTTGTCCTTGCAAAGGTGTAATTTGTTCAGATTCCTGTTCTGTTTTGATGAGTCTTAAAACAAGTTATTCTAGTAGTAGGTCATATTTACTATTGGAAATAATCAGACATTATTTTGTATACATTGGTTTGTATATCTACTTTTTATGGGTTATATACACAGAGGTGTTGAAGGGAATGAGCAGGTTGATTGTTTAGCTAACAAAGCTGTTGAAAGTTCAGCTGTGGATATAGACCTTCCACTTAGCAAATCAGCAGCTAAGGGGTTGGTGGGGTTAAGAATTAGGGGATTAAGGCAAGACTTGTGAAATAATAGGCACAAGGGGAGACATCTTTACAGAATACATAAACTGTCGGGTTAAGGGAGAAGGGGGTAAAACATGAAGTGGAGGAATAATATTGGCTTGATTTAGAATTGGACATACTTTGTTTAATTATTGCTTGTATCTTGTTGGAAAATGTCACTCCGGGACATGTAGGTTTTGTCATCGTTGTGAAACAGCTGAAAGCATTCTATAAAAATGTGAAGCACGTAAGGTTGACTAAATCAAATGCAACCTTCATTGTAATCTTGGAGAGTTGATAGCTTTCATTTAAAAACATTAAGTTATGGGAGTGATTTTAATTAAATTCACAGTATTATCCTTCATTACTTACAATCTTTTGGGCTTTTTGGGGTACCTTAGCTTTCACTTGAGAAAGAAGTGAAGTAAGAAAGCCCTTAACTCCGAGTGGAGTCATCGGGACACCATCATGATGGCATTTTTTTTTAGCAGGCTTTATTTTTACGAGGCCAAATTGCTAGCTCAATGCTCAACCCAGCACGGATGAAAAGTGTGCAAGGGAGTCAGCTGATGCCACTACACCACCAACTAGCCAAGAAAGAAGTAGCAAGGGTTTTATTTCCCAATTCTCTACACCACACTCCAGTCCATTTGGTAGCAGTAATGCATCTTTAAGTTAGACTGCCAGGCACCATTAAGAGTCAGAAGAAGAAGAAGCAGAATTGAAAGAGGGGAAGTGGTGTCTGTCAGAGGGAGGGAAGGAGGAGGAGGGATGAGGGTGAAGAGGAGGGAGGGGAGGAAGGTAGGGAGGGGGAGTGTGAGGGTGGAGGAGAAGGGAGAGTGAGGGAGGGGAAGAGGGAGTAATAGAGGAGAGAAGGGGTGGGAGGAGGGAAGGATGGGGAGGGGGAAGGAGGGAGGTGAAGAGGATGAGGAGGGAGGGGAGAGGGAGGAGGAGGGAGTGTGGGAGGAGGTTGGAGGGGATGGGAGAGTGGGAGGGGGAGGAGTGAGGGATGGGGTTGTGGGACTGGTGGAGAAAGAGAGAGGGAGGTGCAGGGGAGAAAGTTGGAGGAAGGGAATGAGGGAGCTGTGCTGGAGTGAGGGAGGAGAGGAGAAGGGAGGGAGTAGTAGGAGGAGGGAGGGGGTGGGTGATAGTGGGGAAGGGGTGGTGTTGAGGGAAGTGGGGAGAGGGAGGAGGAGAAGGTGGGAGGGAGAGTAGGGAGGGGGAGTGGAGTTAGGGGGAGATGCATGGAGAAGGAGGGAGGGGTAGCGAGAGGGTAGAAGGGTTTGGAGTGGGGGAAGAAGAGGGGGATGGAGGGGTGGGGAAGAGAGAAAGAATAATTTTAATTACATTTTGCCATATCACATGCTTGCTATACTTTTTACGTTTGCTATCTAGATAGCCTGCTTTGACTGGCACTCAGCAGTAGCTATATATTAATAAGGTCTTTGGAAGCTTTCCTAGTACAGGAAATATGTGTCAATGCCCAAAATGCGTCAGGCAGCCTTTAGTTCTGCGTAGCATTGGCTCCACAATTCGGTAAATCGGTACAATCAGAAGGTTTCAAAGAGTTTAAGGCTGACCTACTGATGCACCATCAATAACTCACTCTGAGACGTAAGAAGCGAGGTATCGGCTTTTATTGACTGGAAGAAAGAACAACACTACATCCTGGAGAATGAGGCTGGGCATCAGGCCTCAATCGCCTTTATACAGGGGTCTGTGGGAGGAGTCAGCAGGGGTCTGTGGGAGGAGCCACAGGAGCAGTCAGCAGGGGGTGTGTCCAGACAGGTATATGTAGTTCACCACATTCACCCCCCCTTTGTTTTAAAAGAGTCCCCAGGTGGCGAAGTTTCTTACAAGTATATTTACAGGTTAAGTCTATCAGGTGGTCGAATCTTTCGCTGCGATCTACATAGCTCCGGCTGCAATTGCACAGGTGCCGGAGGTGGTGATTGCACTGGAGACGGAGGTTGTGCTAGTTCTGGCCCAACTGGAGGTGTCAGGGATCCCTCACGTGTGTGCGAGGCGCCCGGAATAGACGCGTACGAGATGCCCGGTACATGAGCGTCGTGAGGAGTCTGGGTGGGGCACGGTGTGCGCGGTGTCACCTCGGGTACAGGGTTCATAGTTACCGTGGAGTGTACGGGGTAGTGGTCTGCTGCTCCGGTGGGCGCCAGGTCGCGGACAGAGACCGTGTCCTCCTGCCCATCAGGCAAGACCACGTAGGCATACTGGGGGTTAGCATGCAGAAGGTGAACCCTCTCGACCAGCGGGGAGTATTTATTACTCCTCACATGTTTACGTAGCAGCACTGGCCCTGGGGATGTCAGCCAAACTGGTAGGGTGGTCCCAGTGACAGACTTCCTGGGAAAAGAGAATAGGCGTTCATGAGGGGTGGCATTGGTGGACGTACACAACAGGGAGCGGATAGAGTGGAGTGCCTCAGGGAGGACCTCCTGCCATCGGGAGACCGGCAACCCTTTTGACTTAAGGGCTAAAAGTGTGGCCTTCCACACTGTGGCATTCTCCCTCTCCACCTGTCCATTTCCCCGGGGATTATAACTCGTGGTGCGACTAGTAGCAATGCCCCTAGCTAGCAGGAACCGGCGCAACTCGTCACTCATAAAGGAGGACCCTCTATCACTGTGGACATAGCAGGGATATCCGAACAGAGTGAAGAGCTGGCGCAGGGCTTTTATGACGGACGTGGTAGTAGTGTCGGGGCAGGGAATGGCAAAGGGGAATCGCGAGTACTCGTCAATAATACTGAGAAAATAGACATTGCGGTCGGTGGAGGGAAGGGGGCCCTTAAAGTCAACACTCAGTCACTCAAAAGGGCGGGTGGCCTTGACAAGCTGCGCAGTGTCAGGACGGTAGAAGTGCGGTTTGCACTCAGCGCAGATCTGGCAGTCCCTGGTCATCGTCCTGATGTCCTCCAGGGAGTACGGCAGGTTCCGGGCTTTAACGAAATGGTAAAATCGGGTGACCCCCGGATGGCAAAGATGTGCATGAAGGGCATACAGCTGGTCGAGCTGTGCGCTAGCACACGTTCCCCGGGATAGGGCATCAGAGGGCTCATTGAGTCTGCCAGGCCGGTACAGGATATCATAATTGTAGGTGGAGAGTTCTATTCTCCACCGCAAAATTTTATCATTTTTGATTTTGCCCCGCTGTTGGTTGCTGAACATGAACACAACCGAGCGCTGGTCGGTCAGCAAGGTGAACCTTTTGCCGGCGAGATAGTGCCTCCAGTGCCTAATAGCTTCCACTATGGCCTGGGCTTCTTTCTCCACCACGGAGTGCCGAAGTTCAGAGCCTTGAAGGGTACAAGAAAAAAATGCCACTGGTCTGCACTCCTGATTGAGGGTAGCAGCCAGCGTGAAGTCAGAGGCGTCACTCTCTACTTGGAAGGGAATGGTCTCGTCCACCGCATGCATCGTTTCTTTAATAATGTCCCCTTTAATACAGCTGAAGGCCGCGCAGGCCTCAGCAGAGAGGGGAAAAGTGGTAGACTTGACCAGGGGGTGGGCCTTGTCTGTGTAACGGGGGACCCATTGGGCGTAATAGGAAAAAAAAACCCAGGCGCCGCCAGAGGGCTTTGAGAGTGGTGGGAAGAGGGAGTTCTAACAGGGGGTGCATACGGTCGGGGTCAGGGCCAATGACCCCGTTCTCCACGACATACCCAAGGATAGCGAGTCGGGTGGTTCTGAACACACACTTGTCCCTATTATAAGTAAGGTTCAAAGCTTCGGCCACTTGGAAAAATCGTTGTAGGTTGGCGTCGTGATCCGACCAGTCGCGACCACAGATGGTGATGTTATCTAGATAGTGAAATGTGGCCTTCAGTTTGTACCAGTCCACCATCCGGTCCATCTCCCTCTGGAAGACTGAGACACCATTTGTGACACCAAATGGGACGCGCAGGAAGTGATAGAGCCTGCCGCCCGCCTCGAAGGCGGTGTAGGGGCTGTCCTCTGGGCGGATGGGGAGCTGGTGATAAGCGGATTTCAGATCTATCGTCGAGTACACTTTGTACTGAGCTATCTGGTTGACCATATCTGCGATGCGGGGTAGGGGGTACGCGTCAAGCTGCGTGAACCTATTGATGGTCTGACTGTAGTCCACAACCATCCTGTTTTTCTGCCCAGTCCGAACAACAACCACCTGGGACCGCCAAGGACTTGTGCTTGGCTCAATGATCCCCTCCCCGAGCAGCCGCTGCACCTCTGACTGAATGAAGGCCCTGTCCCCTGCGCTGTACCTCCTGCTTTTAGTCACCACCGGTTTACAGTCGGGGGTTAGGTTGGTGAACAGAGAAGGGGGAGGGATCTTGAGGGTGGAGAGGCTGCAAGTAGTGCCAGTAGCACAGCTATCGGCATGGTGCTGGGCGGGATGTGTGGTTCGGTGTGTATGTGCGTGTGGTAACGGAGTATATGGCGAAGTCCCACCAAACTGAGGATTCCTGACAGTGAGTGGTGGGAGGGGCCCGTCATATGCCATAGTCACACTTTCGAGATGGCTCTGGAAGTCCAGGCCCAATAGCACAGGTGCGCACAGTTTAGGCATGACCAGTAGCGCAAAGTTCCGATATTCTGTGCCCTGCACCACCAATGTCGCTACACAACCCCCCCGGATGTCTGTGGAATGCGACCCAGAAGCCAAGGTGATCCTCTGACTTACCGGCTGTGTCACGAGTCCACAACATTGCACTGTGTCCGGGTCAATAAAACTCTCAGTGCTGCCCATGTCAAACAGGCAGCTAGTCCTGTGTCCCTCCACCAGGATGTCCATCACTGACCTTGCGAGCTGATGCGGAGCGCTTTGATCGAGGGTTACGGTGGCCAGAGTTGAAATGCCGTCTTGGTGCCCGGTAAACTCCGGCGAGTCGGGAGCGGGGCATGGTGACGCCGGCAAAGATGGCCGCCCACATCCGGGCATGCAAGATGGCGGCCCCCACGTCTCACACAGGTAGGTAGGGGCGGGGCATGGTGACGCCGGCAAAGATGGCCGTTCACATCCGGGCATGCAAGATGGCGGCCCCCACGTCTCAAACGCAGCGCAGCTCGACCCCCGCGCGCGGTTTAGACTTACAGGCTCTGGCAAAATGGCCCGGCTTTCCGCAGCTGGAGCAGGTCACTTCTCGAGCTGGACAACTGTTTCGAGAATGTTTCTGGAGCCCACAAAAATAACACAGTTTTCTGTTTGATGAGTTCGGGGAGTTTGTGGAACTGCGACTGGCAGCGGCGTTGGCGAATTTGCTCACGGGAACCGGTGGCGGTGGGGCCGGAGGCGTCCACGGAACCGGCGGGGAATCGCGCGGCTGGACAGCGTCCGCGTTGTGCAGAGCAGCCTCCAGCATATCAGCCGTCTCGATCGCTGAGCGTAAGGTCAGATCAGCTTTTTCCAGCAGCCGCTGGCGCACATACACTGACCTGATTCCTGTAACAAAGGCGTCTCGGACCAAGAGTTCCGCATGCTGTTCCGCTGTGAGCGTTTTGCAGTCACAAGTCCGCACGAGTGCCCGTAGAGCTCGGAGAAATTCTGCGGTCGACTCCGCAGGGCGCTGTTTGCGCGTGGCCAAGCGATGTCTGGCGTAGACGGCGTTCACCGGCCGCAGGTACTGTCTTTTGAGGGCGTCAAGCGCCCCTTCATAGCTCGAGAGGTCCCTGATGAATGAATAAACTTTTGGGGCGACTCTCGAGAGGAGAATTCTGTGCCTAACAGCGGGGTCAGTTGCACGAACCTCCTCCAAGTATGATTGGAAGCATGCAAGCCAGAGTTCAAAGGCAAGAGCTGCTTCAGGGTCTTGGGGGTCCAAATCCAACCGTTCCGGATGTAAAACGGTTTCCATGCTTCAACTTCCAGTCAATAAAATTGATGCACCATCAATAACTCACTCTGAGACGTAAGAAGCGAGGTATCGGCTTTTATTGACTGTGGGAGGAGCCACAGGAGCAGCCCAGACAGGTATATGTAGTTCACCACACCTACTTCTAATTTTTATCGTTTTCTCTGAGCATTTACTTAGTTTTCACCTCGTAGTTTCTCTCACAGGTTTAATGCTTGTCAGTGTTATTTCCAGTTAACTCGCTAGAGTGAGCAGAAGAAAGATGAGAGAGAGAGTGATAGAAGAATGAAGGAAAAGTGGGGGAAGAACAGAAAAATTTAACAGCTGAGAGCCAAACAAAATGAGGGTCTGGATGATGTCAATACAAGGGAAGTTGTTGATTGGTGGGTTGTTGTCGAGAGCATTTTAAAAGATTCATTTCTGTCAGATGCGTTATTGTGATGAACAGAGTAATGGACAATCTCCTCCAACCACCGAATATACTGTGACAGTGGAAATTCTGGGATGTTTCCGTGAGCTGGGCAAACAGGAAATATCCCTAGCTGGAATAAGTGCGTTTTGAAACTTGAGAAATGGCTGAGCTTTTCCTGTAGCGAAGTCTGTTCCGTGGACAGGAAGCTGTCGAGAAGGCGCTGTTCAGTTTAAAACAACGCAGTTGGAGGAAGCAGGTAGGTAGTTCACCACATAATCTCTAGCCAATACTGTACTAATTTCTGATACTGTTGGAAAACTGGAGAGCTTGGCTTCAATTAGGAGAAAGGCAGAGCTGGAAAACGCAAAAAAGGGTGTGGGCAACAGAGGAAACAAAAATAAAACCGTGGAAAATAGGCCAGAACATAATACAACATTGTTTTTATGTTACAAAGTCTGTCCGCAAACTGTGGGCTCGGTTTAGAAAATTACACCCAAGCTGCGCAGGTAGAATTATAGTGGAATTATATTGCCAGTCTAGTCGCTGTTTTACTTGAGAAAGTAACGGCAGTATTTTTTTTCTCCCGAGAGGTGGTGGGAGAACGGAAAATGCAGTTTAAATTACAGAAAATATCCTAACATTTGAGGACTTGGAAACAACTGTTTTCAAGGTTACTGTAAGGGTAATAGGTGACACTCCAGGAGGCTCAAAAGGTTCAGCTGCAGCACAGTCCCAAAGAGAATGGCGGGGTATGCCAGATCAGAAACAACGTGGAGAGAGGCTTCTTGGAAATGGAAAGGGAAGTTTATGTCTGACACGGGTTGAAATTAAAAGGACAATTAAGAAAGCAAAGAGGGGCAAGTTGGTGTGTGAAATGCAAAACAACAAAGATGTTTTTTTTTTACAAACAACGGGAAAGTAACTGAGGAAATAGTGGGGCCTATTAAAAGGCACAGAGGTAACTGTATATGGTGGCAGTGCGTATGGGCGGAAGGGGGGAGAATGCTGAATGTGTTATTAAGGTGAATAAGGGTGAACGTTTGGAGTGGACAAACATGGTACGATGGAAAACATCAGTGGCTTTGAAACTACTGAAATTGCCAGTAAGATGTATAATGTATCCCAAGCTTTTAATAGAAGCAAGTGAAACAATTCCAGGAACTCCGTCCTGGAATTGTTTCACTACCAGAGTCCTGCCTAGTTTCAGGCATGGTGCCAGACCACTAGAGGATTGCTCGTTTTAATTTTTAAAATGGAGCAAATAATTAAATGAATAATTACAGGATAGTTACTGTAGTTTAACCCCAGTGAGGACAGACTGTTGGAATCTAAGTGAAAACTTCATTTGCATGTTGATCAGGACTAATCAGCATCAATGATATATGAAAGTATTGACTGAACTACCGGTATATGAATATCTTAAACAATGTCAATTAGGTCACTATACTGAAAATACTTTAAAATTCGTGCCTTATTCTTTTCTGATTCAACAGCAAGAGGTATCCACTTAACTAAAGGTGATAACAAATTACTCTTAAGATTATATAAAGAAAAATAAAATCCAGAAAGAAAATGGTTAATGAAATTATACTTGTCAACCAGTAATCCACTCCACAATACTGTTGGAGGGAACCACAGATTCCTGACTGCTTTTCTCGCTCTGTAACCCAATCTAGGAGAAGATTCAGACTTGCACAAAAAATTTACCTTTTCTTTACTGTTCAAGATCCCTTCAAAAATCTACCCAGTACTTTCCAGACAAATGTGTTTTTCACCATTATCTACCCTCAAGCCTGTGAACTGGTACTCTGACTAAGTTCTCACAAAATGGCTGTAGACTCATTCCCTGTACTTTCTCAAGGCGTTCCCTCATCCCAGACTAACATCATTTTGTTTTACAAACTTCCATTTCCTATTCAAAATCTTCAGCTCACTGTTGTTCTTCATTTTCACCATTTGAAAGATGCAGTTAATTTTTTCAGACAGAAGATGATCACTGTAGACTTACCTGCAAAGGAATCTCATGCCTCAGGTTCACACATTCAATTTCAGAAATCAGTTTTTAAAAAATAATTTTATGGTGTTGCGGCTGCTGCCATTTAAAATTTAAACAATATTTGTACTTTAAACAGAGAGTGATGTTGTCTGAATTTGTGAGAGTTGCAATGGACACTTGCAGTCTCAGCGTGTTCCTTGCAAGCAAAGTTCCTGCAATATGATTTTCCCACTTTCCACCAGCCATCCCTGAGCCATTCCCCCAGCCAAATCAATATTTGTCCATTCCTTGAGAAGGTGTAAGTCTTTGGCATTCTTTGCCACAGAGAGCTGTGGAAGGTGTCACAGAATTCATTAAGAAATTAAGTGCCATTTGAGACACAATATAATCCTTAACCATAACCATTCCCCTGTGACTATAGCTGTTTGTTCTCCCCAAAGCTTCACCAAATGTATTGGATCTGAACTATCAATAACGTGGTCTGTGTTGGCTGACTCTGTTTTTGCCTATATCTCTTTAATGTCAACTCAAATACTGTTAGTTCCAATTATATGATGGACATTAGGTGTAGGAGTTCCTGGTTTCTCTTTCTCATTATTCCCTGCAGACAGAATATAATGAGTTTTGTAGAGATCAGCGAAAGGTTTTCTACGTTCTTGCAATGGAAATGCAGAACCTCTTATTAACTTCAGTACAATTATTAACTATGTTTAGAAGGAAGAATGCTGTCCCAGAGCAGGTGTTTAGTGTCTGGAGTTGACTGCTGGCTACACCATGGAGGTCAATTCTATTGTGCATGCAGAAAGGGGTGGATAAATATCTGAAAAGAAAGAACTTGCAGGGGTCTGTGATGATGGTAAGAGGTTGTATTACTCTTGCAAAAAGCCAGCAACAAATGGTCTTTCGTGCAACAGGTATGTGTTTCTGTGAGTAATGTGATTCAGTTTGAATATTTATCCTGCAATTTGTTTCTCAGGAGCCTTGAAGGAGACATTTCAGACTCGGATCATGCTTTCCTTGCATAAGGGCTGTCTGGTTGTCCTCATGTTGGTGATTTGTAGTACTCTGTACATGTACTACAGATACTATCGGTCCGTTAACGACGACATGTTGAAACTATCTCAGGTAACAGATAAACCTGATGCAGTGATTCCCGACAAAACTTTCAAAGCTGGCATTATGTTTTTGGAATCAACTGACAATTTAAAGCTGACGCCATTGGCGATGTGTTCAGTGGAGTCTGCTGCTCGTCTAAACCCAGACAAACAGATCTATTACTTCATGAAGGGGTTCAGTGGCAACTTGAGCCAGTATCCAGAGACTGAGCACAGAGGCATCCATTTACTTTCTAAGATGAAAAATGTCGTCATTCTATCTCTGAATCCCATTGAGCTATTTAAAGACACTCCATTGGAAAGGTAACCAAAACTATGATTTATTAATTCCAGTAAGTAATTAAGTTATTTGAAAAATAGAGCATCTGTGAAGTATTAACAAAAATAAACTGATGACAATTGTAGGGTTTGCTCAGTAACCTGGTGTGATTGGGCCAAACAAGCTGAAGTGTTAGAGTCCATGGTTTTCTGTTGTAGAATTAATCACCTAGTACCTGCTGAAATTGTTCTGTCTGCCTAACATTCAAGGTAACTGCTACTACTGTAGATTGTTTTATTGTTACAAAACTAGACTTCATTCATAATTTAAACTATACACAAGAGAAAAATGCTAAACTTCTACAATTATGGTTGTTAATTTAGTAGTGTGAACCTTAAAATAAAAACGTAGCACCAAACTACTCAAGTAGACCCTGTGTTGATAAATCCTTTCATTGTTTGGGCACCTCCCCACCCAGCTGAGCCTTTCCGTGTATGGGAGCAAAAGGATCCTTGTCATTCACCCGGCAGTCTCCAGAGTGCCTGTCCTGCGGAATTGGTAGGACATTCCATTGTTACGAATGTACCACAGCTCTGAGGGGCCGAAGGGTGCGGGACCAGCCCCCTCCTTCCTGAGAATTGCAAGATCGCTATTAATTCGGGTCTTGGACCCAGGAAATGAGAGACAATGCAACGGATTTGACCATTCTTCTTAGAGACACTTGTGTGAATTGTGACTCGATGCTACGTGCCAGCTCTCAGGGACATGGACACCCTTGGGCAATGTGGAGGGGGATTGTATCACCCTACCTTGATTGACATTTACAAATCTGCCAGTCACGATAAAAAGGGACTGCAGGAGGCAGAACCCCAGCGACGCACCAGACGGAGACACCGTCGCTCATCGCTCCCGTAAGGACGTGAAGCTGTTCGGGAGCCACGTGTGATTCGGTTCCCCTAGCTTGGGAACCAAATGGCTGATAACCCCGAAAAGGAGTTCGAATTGACAACGGGGAACTCATGTTCCCGATTCAACGCTTTGAGTCCAAAAGGCTGGCAAGTTTATTTTCTCTCTCCAACCCGTGAACACCCAGCGGTCCCTCAAATGGCTAAAAGCCTTCATGAACTGGCGAGACTTTTTATATTTCCATCGGACAATGGTTTTACCCCTAGACAAACGATAGAGCTACTTCGAATTGTTGATTATTACTATACCCGTGCTTTAGATTGAGTATTGATGACGTATATTATCTGAATGTTTGTATTAACCTTACTTTTGTGCCCCTTTATAAATAAAAACGTTTAAAAATAATACCATCAGACTTCAGCGGACCTCTCTATCTTTGCTGGTAAGTGACCCAGTTACGGGGTTCGTAACACCATGCTGACCACTTCCTGATGGCTGGACCTTCACTCTGCAATGGGTCCGGACCTATTCTCCGGACACCAGTGGCAGGTAGAACCTCAGCTTGTAGTGACACTTGGTGCCCAGGGATTTGGGTCCAAACACAACTTGACATAGCTACACACAAAGGTGGTAATCAGGATGACAGTAATGCTGGGTGCATTTGTGACCCCGTTATCTGGATATTGGTGTTTCATAATCTATTGGACTCCCTAGGTGGTTGTTGAGGCAGGGAAGTGATGAACAGGCTACACCAGTGCCAAGTACAGTGGCCCTAAGAGGTTATCACACTTCACAACCAACTTCTTCAAGTTATTGACAGGGAAAGTCATTTTCACAGACCCAGTTTTTGTTCGACCTGCCTTATCCACTCCAGCCAATTTTTGTTACATGCCTCAGCCTCTCTGAACAAAATGCCCAACGCCTTCGGGTAGTCGGTCCTGACAGTAAAGCCAATGTAGAATAGTCAGGCCAGCTGCCAAAGAGCATGACCTCGCTCTTCATGCAGTTGACTCTGGCCCCTGATGCTGGTCACCGATGCTGATCAATTTCTGAATTGACTATGGATCTGAGCAGAAGACAGCAACCTCATCCATACATTGTGAGCTTTCGAAATGTGCTCCTCCACCGTCTGGAAATGTTATCTCCCTTAAGCTCTCATCCTTCCTGATGGATTCAGCAAAGGGTTCTACACAAAACATGAACACAACGGGGGGGAGTAGACAACCTTGCCAGACTCCAGACTTTATGGGGAGGTTATGTCCCCAATGCATGCATTTGGACTGAATTAAGGATATCTGCATGAAACAGCTTCATCCAATTTCTGCTTTCCTTCCCAAAACCCATTTTGGAGAACGTGTTTTATATGTATTTGTCCTGTCTCTTCATTTTTAGAAGAACTTCTCTCACATCTACCCCTCTCAGTGGAAAGGGGGAAATGTTGCTGCACGTCTGTCTAGAGTTGGCACAATTCCCTCTGATTCCATTTTGCTTTCTAAACACTTTTGAGGAACCTCTTGATGTTCTCCTTGGTTGCTTCCTACCAATGAAGTGGAGAGTCAAAGAGGTCCTTCATGGTTTTCCAACCTGCGCAGTTACTCTAGTCCCTCGATGTTTTCTTGTCCTCAGCTTGACATTCAACTTCCATATCCCGATGCCTGTCATCTGGCTCTCCTGTAGGTTACTTGAGGCTTGAAAGATACAGTGGTTGGAGAAGAACGTGGGTATTCTAACCATAGATCTGATTGGGACTGCCTTTGGCATGGAGAAGATGTGGATCTGACTATGAATGTCTTCGACACAAAGAAGACATCTACCTGGGACTGTTCAGAGCTACCTAGTGTGTTGTGGCCATGCTCCATCTGCACAGGGGCTGAAGGCTCCTCAGACAATTTATTTACAATGTTACTCAGATACTACTGAAATATCAAATACACAACTAGGCATCACACAACTTTGCATCTTTAACTGATCATCTATTGTGACTAGTGCTCCCAAAGTGACCTCCTCTGTATTGGTAAGACCTGTTATAAATTGGGGAGCCATATTGTCGAGCACCTCTGCTCCATCTCCCAAAAACGGAACTTCCCAGTGGCAAAAGATTTTAATTCCGATCCCCATTCCCATCCCAACATGTTGGTCCATGGCCTCCTCTTGCGCCAGGATGAAGCTACCCTCAGCGTGGAAGAATAATTCCTTGTGTTCCCTCTAAGTAGCCTCCAGTCTGATGGCATGAATATCATTTTCTCCTTCCAATAAAAAAGTATTTCCCTCTGCTTCTCCTCTTCTTTGTCCCACTCTGACCTTTCATCCCTTCTCACCTGCCTATCCTCCTTCCCTTTCTTCTATTGTCCAGTTTCCCCTCCTGTCAGATTCCTTCTCTTCTAGCCCTTAACCTTTCAACCCACCTATCACCTTCTAGCTATCCTCCCCCCACCGCCCCCACCATTTTATTCCTGCATCTTCCTTCTTCCTTTTCAGTCCTAAATAATTGTTTTGGCCCGAAATGTTAACTATTTGTTCATTTCCATAGATGATGCCTGACCTGGGTGGGGGGGTTTTGCAGTCGCGTGTGTGTGTGTGTGTGTGTAAAAAAAAATGTTGCCATTATCTATGCACCATAGAAAGCATCCTTTCTGGATAGATAATATATTGATATGGCTACTGCTCTGCACATGATAGCAAGAAACTGCAGATGTATTGATACAGTTCAGCCCATTTCTGCTTTCCGTGTACTGTCTACACTAATCACTGCCACAGTAACTCAGCCAGCATTATCAAAGTTCCCACCCATCCCAGACATTTTCCCTTCTCCCCTCTTCCATCTGGTAGAAAGTATAAAAGCCAGAAAGCGTGTACCAGGCTCAAGGACAGCATCTACCTTGCTGATGTTAGAATATTAATTGGTTCCCTATTGCGTTAAAATGGACTCTTCACCTTATAGAATATGTTGTTATGATCTTGCACCTTTTTATCTGCACTGCACTTTCGCTGTAGTCATTACACTTTACCTGCCTTCTGTTACTGCTTTGCCTTGTTCTACCTCATTCCACTGTATAATGATTTCATCTTTGTGTACAGTATGCAAGACAAGCTTTCACTGCATCTTGGTACATGTGAAAATAATAAGCAAATTCAAATTCAAATTCCTTTGCAACACACACAAAATGCTGGACGAATTTGCAGTATGTCTCAGTTCCTCCTGCATTCTGTATGTGTTGATCCAGATTTCTAGCATCTGCCATCTCCCTTGTGTCTTTGTATATTTGGGACCAGTCATGGTTCTCTGCCCTTCATGAAATTCAGCCTCCTGTCCCAACCTGTGGGTAGTGATAGCACCATCTTCACTCTCTTGGGTGGAGCCCTCAGAGGTGGTTTTCACTGACTCTGATCCTCACTGACTGCTCTTGTTATCTTTCACTGCTCACCACTTGCTGGGTATTATCGCTGATTTGGTTTTGCTGATGGTTTTTTTTTATACCCCTGCTGTGTTCTTCCAGAAACTTGAATGCTAAAGTGAGAAGGCTACTGCTTGTCACTACAACAAAGGGCAGTAGATCTGATTGAAGTGTTGAATCCAATCCTCAAAATGAGATGGGGTAAGAAACCTAGGCTCTCTATTGTTTCCCCAGACTAAGACATTAAGTATTCAGACACTAATCAATGTGGTCAGAAGCCCATTTTCTTGCCACTGTGTCACTCACCTGTGTGCTCATACTGAATGCTTAGCCCTGGTAGTTCTGTGAATTTGGATCATCCATTAGTCCAGCATGAGATTAGACGATACCTGGAGCTGAATTGGTTTCTATTGAGCAAATTAGATAGATGAACTTACATTTCCTACAATTTGTAATATTGCAGGCAATATTTTCTGCACATCTTTCAAAGAGCAAGTGGAATTGGAATTCAGCACTTGAGCTGCTGCTTTTCAGTTCCAACAATGCTGGTTCAATCGTCATCTCCAGTATTGCTTGTATCGAGTTTGCACGTACCTGTGAGACTATGCAGCATTCCCCATGGTTCTAAAATTTCCCCCCAGCTTCCCAAGCATTACCCAATGATCCACACCCACCCTACCCAAGAGCCTCTGTTAAAAATACAGACAGAGTTTTTCTTCGCATTGAGTTGAAATATCAGTGTCTCCATTATGCTCTTGTGGACACTAGATCTTGAAATACAGCATTGATAAAGATGGGTAGAGTGGTCCAGTCACTCATATGCAGAAGCTCACTGATCTTCATTGTTGAAAAACCACTGCTCTATGGAACACTGAATGATGGTGCACAGATCCTCGTTCACTCAAGGAGATAGGAAGGACATGGCTTCCCATGGTGGGGGAGTCTCGGATAAGAGTGCGCAGCTGCAGGATAGAGGTGCGTTCATTTAAAATAAAGAGGTGGGGAAATTCCTTTAGCCAGAGGATGGTGAACTTGTTACCACAGGCAGCTGTGGAGGCCAGGTTGTTGGGTGTATATAAGGCAGAGCTGATCAAAAGGTTACGGAGAGAAGGCTGGGAAGTGGGGCTGAGGAGGGGAAAAAAGCGGATCGGCCTGATTGAATGGCAGAGCAGACTGGATGGGACAAATGGCCTAATTCTGCTCCTCTGTCTTACAATCCTAAGGGCATGACCCTGCCTGGGCATAGATATCTTGTAACTCTCTTGCAAGTAGCACATCCGGCTGGAATAGTTCCGCAGTAAAGGCTTAATACTAAGGAGTGTCGAGATACCAAATGGATAGGAGGAAGCTAACAATACCCAGTAAAACATTCTAAATATAATTGGTTTTCTATTTTTTTAATCAACTGTTGCAGGAGAATCTTCTGATAATTTTGTGGGAACTGCAAAACACATCAGGGGGTCGTCTCATAGAGTATAGAACGTTCTAGCACGGTACAGGATCTTCACCCCACGATATTGTACTGATCTTTTAAATTACTTTAAGATCAATCTAACCCTTCCGTCCCACATAGCCCTTGATTATCCTATTGTCTATGTGCCTAAGTAAGAGTCTCTAATGTAGTTGTCACTAACACTACCTCTGGAAGCGTGTTTAGTGCACCCACTACACTGCGTATTTAAAAAAAAAACTTACCTCTGATATTTGCCCTATACTTTCTTCCAATTACCTTAAAATTATGCCTCTTTCTGTTGGTCCTTTTCAACCTGCAAAAAAAATCGCTGGCTATCCACTCTTATCACTCCGTACTGTTCTATCAAGTCACCTCTCATCCTCTTTTGCACCAGAAAGAAAAGCCTTAGCTAGCTCAACCTATCCTTGCAAGACATGCTCTCCAATCCAGGCAGTAGCCTGGTATATCTTCTCTGCAACCTCTCTAAAGTTTAAATGTCCTTCCTTTAATGAGACTCCAGAACTGAACACCATACTTGAAGTGTGGTTTGACCAGGATTTTATAGAGCTGCAGTATTACCCTATGGCTCTTGAACTCAACCCCCTCTCCCCAAATAATGAAGATAAACACATCATGTGCCTTCTTAACCATTGTATCAACTGGCAGTGCAATTTTGAGGGATCACCAAGAACCCTCTGTTCCACCACACTGCTAGGAACCTGCCAGTAACCCTTATTCTGCCTTCAAATTTGACCGTCCAAAGTGAATCACTTTGCTGGATTGGCTTCTGGTTTAGGATGGCACTGCAGAAGCCCAGTGGTCACTCGCTGATGCTAAATAAAACAAAATATACAACTAAATACTTCATTAACAACACATTTTCTTATAAAATTCATGGTAAACGATCAGGGTATACAATGGAAAAGTGAGGCTGAATCGAAGGTCAAGGCATGTGCGTGCAAGGTGTAATCAAGGAGAGGGCAAGACATTTTCAAGGCAAAGTCAGGGTGATGTTGAGGCATATTGCAGGCAAAGTGGAGCGGAGGAGAGGCAGATTCAAGGTCTGTCCATCTAGACCAAGAGTGAGGTTTGATGGATCTAAGTACCAGGCTGATTTGGAGAGCTTGGGTAAGGGCTGAAGCTTGGCAGTGGGTCCCATACTCAGGGTATGTTGATGTGACAGAGTCTGGGTCCTGGTGAAAGGAACGATCTGATGCTTGGACAATTATGGCCAGGTGGATTGGGAAGGCAGGCTGTCGTGACAAGAGGTGAGAGTCGGGCTGTTTCTGCTTGCTGCTCTGTTATATTTACTTGGCTCTGCACTGAACTGAACCTGAGGCTGTGGCCTGCTCCGGCTGCTCTGGGCTTCATGTCTGTGGACTCTCTTTTGTTCCGAATGCTATTTGCTTACTTTTACTGTTTGCACGGTTTTTTTTTCTCCCTGCATATTGGGACCTTTTTAATGGGTTCTTTTAGGTTTCTTTGTGGCTGTCTGTAAGGAGACAAATCTGAATATGTATAAATATAATATATTAATACTTTGATAATAAATGTTCTTTGAACTTTGCACTCCATCTGCCACTTTGCACAGCTTTGTATTCTATTACTATCTCGTTATAACCCTCAACAACATTCTTGCACTATTCACTTCAATCTTTGTGTCTTATGCAAACTTACCACCCTTCTATTTCCTCATCTAAGATATTTAGAAAAAGGACAAAGAGCAGACAGAGGTCCTAAAACAGATTCCTGCAGAATACCTCTGCTCGCCGAGCTCCATGCAGAATATGCTCCACCTGCAATCACCTTCAGCCTACTATGGGCAAGTCAATTCTGAATCCACAGCCAGGTTTCCCTGGATCCCATTCCTCCTGACTTTCTAAATGAGCCTATCAATGGAGATCTTATCAATTCCCTTACAAAATTCCATAATCCTTCCAGAGACCCACAGCTGAGCCTTCATTAATATGTTTTGTCACGTCCTCACAGATTTCAATTAGGCTTGTGCATGACACGCCGCTCACAAAACCATGTTGATAATCCCCTAATCAGACTATGCTTCTCCAAATGCTCATAAATTCTGTCTCTAAGACTATGTCTCTTGTATAAGGACAGAGCAAGGGCAATGAAGCAGAAGTGAAGCACAGTTCATTAAATATGCAACGGTAGTGCTTATATGAACACTTGCCTTGAGTGTGCTTACCTTCTCCAAAACAAATGGCCAGAGGTTTATCTGAACTTGTCATGTCAACAAAATACAAAATTTTTATTTAAAATGGTAGTCAAAACTAAGCAAGAACCAAAGCTAGCAATGCAGTGAAAGGAATTGAGAACTGAGAGCTATAAAAGACAGTCTCATGTAGCACATCCAGCAGGAACAGCAAATGAGCTCCCCAGTAAAGGGTTAATACTAAGGAGTGCCAGGGCCCCAAATGGATGTACTTAAGTCAGCAACACCCAGTAAAACATTACAAATTTACTTGATTTTTCTTTTTTTAAAATCAAATACTCTGGGAGTATCTACTAACCATTTTGTGGAAACTGCAAAATACAACAGAGGATTAATGTAGAACATGACAGCACAATATAACCTCTTTAGCTCACAATGCTGTGTCACTTTAAAACAAATCCAATATCAATCTAACCCTTCCCTCCCACATAGCCCTTCATTTTTTTAATCATCTGTGTCCCTACCAAAAAGTCTCTAAAATATCCCTAATGTATCTGCCTGCTGCTGGAGGCACATTCATTGCACCCACTACCCTCTGTGTGAAAAAAGAAACTTAACTCTGACACTATGATTTCCTCCAATCACCTTAAAATTATACACCCTTGAATTTTCCATTTCCACTCCGGAGAAAAAATAGTCTCTGACTATCCGCTCAGCCTATCTCTCTTATCATCCTGTACAGGTCTATCAAGTTACCTCTCATCCTCCTTTGCTCCAAAGAGAAAAGCTCCAGCTCACTCAGCCTATCCTCATAAGACAAGTTCTCCTAATTCTGGTGACATTATGGTAAATCTCCTCTACACCCACTCTAAAGCTTTCACACCCTTCTTATAATGAGGCAATGAGAACTGAGCACAATATACCAAGTGTGGTCTAACCAGGGCTTTATAGAGCTGCAACATTATCTTGTTACTCTTGAA
This sequence comes from Hemitrygon akajei, assembly GCF_048418815.1. Lineage (NCBI taxonomy): Eukaryota > Metazoa > Chordata > Chondrichthyes > Myliobatiformes > Dasyatidae > Hemitrygon > Hemitrygon akajei. The sequence continues at coordinate 121,037,941 of NC_133126.1, read as the reverse complement.
GATAATCCTCTGACTGATGAAAGCCAACACACTATAAGCCTTCTTAATCACACTATCGATGAGCATGGCAACCTTATGCGTTCTATGAACGTGGACTATAAGATCCCTCTGTTTCTGCACACTGCTAAGGATCCTGACGTTAACTCAGTGTTCTGCCTTCCAAAGTGAATCACTTTTCAATTTTCCAGAGTGAATTCCATCTGCCACTTTTCAGCACAGTTCTGCATACTATCATTATCTCATTTGTAACCTTTAACAACCTCCTACCTTATTCACATCACCACCAACCTTGGTGTTACCTACAAACTTACTAACCCATCATTCATTATAAAAACCACAAAGGACAGAGATGTCAGAGAAGATCTCTGTGGAACACCACTGATCAATGACCTCCAAGCAGAAAACACTCCATCTACAACCAACCTCTGACTACTATGGGCAAGCCAATTCTGAATCCACACAGCCGTGCTTCCCCGGATCCTATGCCTCCTGACTTTCTGAATGATTCTACCATGGGAATGTTATCAAATCTCTTAGTGAAATTTAAAGGCATCAAATCCACTGGTCTACCTGTTTGTTTTGTAACATGCTCAAAGAATTCGATCAGGCTTATGAGGCACAGCCTGTCCCTCACTAAGCCATGTTGACTATCTCGTAATCAAACTATCCATGTCCAAATGCCTGTATATCCTTTCTGTAAGAACGCAAATCTCATGTAAAAGGGCGGAGTAAAGGAAAGGAGGCAGTAGTGGAGAAAGAAATATTTGATTATACGGTTCTCATGACCAGGTCTTGCACATGCTTAGTTTCTCCAAAACAAATTTTCAGAAGTTTTTTGGATCTTGATAGGTCAAGAAAATACACAATCTTTACTTACTGTATGTAACCAGGTGACCATTAAATATAATTTTTAATTGTTAAAGTGCACTTGCATTTTCACCTTGGTAATGCCAAAATAGCTGCCTGTGCCTTTAAGAGAAAATGGTGATGTCATTTGCATGGGTGGAGCACAAAGAAAAGTTACCATGTTCTGAAGAGAATGATGTTCATGTGTTTTCCCCAGGCTACAAAATGGGGTAATTCCAAGCCAGTTTAGAGGAGTTTTGATGTTTGTATTGTTATGATCCCAGCCCCCTCCTTCCTGAGAATCGCAAGATCGCTATTAATTCGGGTCTTGGACCCAAGAAATGAGAGAGAATCCTCAGAAAGACAACACAACGGATTTTGACCATTGTTTCTTGGAGACACCTTTGTGGATTGCGACCCTATGCTACGTGCCAGCTATCAGGGCTATGTGGACACCCTCGGGCAATGTGGGGTGGGGATTGTATCACCCCACCTTGATTGACATCTACAACTCTGCAAGTCAAGATAAAAAGGGGCTGCAGGAGGCAGTCCCCTAGCGACGCAACAGAAGGAGACACCATCGCTCATCGCTCCCATGGTAACGGGAGCTATTCGGATGCCATGTGTGGTTCGTTTCCCCTTGCCTGGGGAACGGGTGGCTGATAACACCGAAAAGGACTTCGAACTAACAATGGGGAACCCACGTTCCCGATTCAACGGTTTGCATCCAACAGACTGGCAAGTTTCTTTTCTCACCAAAAATCTCTCTCACTCCAACAAGTGAAACCCAGCGGTCCCCAGACGGCTAAAAGCCTGCATGAACTTGAAAGACATTTATATTTTCATCGGACAATATTTTACCCCTAGACAAAACGATAGAGCTACTTCTTATTGATGATTATCATTATACCCGCGCTTTAGATTGAGTATTGACGATGTATATTATCTGAATGTTTGTATTAACCTTACTTTTGTGCCCCTTTATAAATAAAAATGTTTAAAAATAGCACCATCAGACTTCAACGGACCTCTCTATCTTTGCTGGTAAGTGACCCAGTTACGGGGTTCGTAACAACATGCAGTACAATATCTAATGAATATCTAACGAGGATGTCATGAACAGAGCAAGCACTAAAAGAGAAATAATGTATGAGATTATGAAAAGACAATGCAATTTCATTGGACATGTGATTAGGAAAGAGGAGTTAGAATGCACAGTAACTATGGGAAAGATTGAAGGGAAGAAAGCAAGAGGAAGGCAAAGACAAATGATGATGGAGACAGCAGCCAGAGAACTGGAAATGAATACCATTGAATTGAGTGACTTGACCTGGAACAGGAGTGTGTGGGCCATGGCAGTCAGAGCTCAAACTGGGCATGGCCCTGATGATGGTGATTATGATGATGATGCAGTACAATATACAATACATAATATGGTAGTGGTGAAGGCCAGGCCAGTCGTTCCCATGGGACAGAAGGAGGGCCTGTTATCAAGCAGAAGCCCTGGTAGAGCCTTGAGAACAGACTGAGACATTTAGGACTGACACCAAGACATAGAACTGTGATGGTTATTCAAAGCAACTGCGGCCGTGTATTTATTGTGTTTTCTGCAAGAGATGTCAGCAACCCCTTCTCCAGGCTTGTTGTAGAAACTTTAAAGACTTAAATTTTCATAATGTTACATCTATAGGATGGGCAAACTGAACCTGATTTGAATGAACAAATTGGAAAGTTACCCAGTAGGCATGAGGAAGCCATGGCAACTATAGATAAATTATGCAAAAGGTCCCATGCATGCTTTCCACAGGAAAGACACATTGCTCCATTTACAGGGGATGTTCAGAAAGGTGGGAAGTCTGTTGATGACTTTATTGAAGAATTTGAGCGGGTGCTTCATGCTAGAAATCAGTCTGACCACGATCAGTGTGATTTTGTTATGTCACTGCTCCGGGGTGTAGCTCGAGAAGAAGCATGTATGCGCAGTGGTGCTGAGGAAGACCAGGCTGATGACTTGTTCACCTATCTCAGGGAAGCTTTTAGTGATAACTGTAGGATACCCCAGCTATTGCTTAACTTCTATCGTCACAAGCAGCATGAGGGTGAAGACAGAAGAGAGTTTTCACATGTCCCAGCACAAGCTCTCAACTTGCAATTGAAGCATTCCCCTGATGCTGTGGCCAATACGAGGGTGGTGCTCAGAGATCAATTTATAGAGGGCATCAGAGATCCTTTCCATAGGAGGGAGCCCCACAGATTCATGTAGAACAACACTAAGTCCTTGATGATAGAAGTGCAGGAGGAACCTCGTCTGTGGTTTTTAGAAGTGCCCTCAGGAAATACAAAGACTGTAAAGTGAAAGTGTAGCAGTAGCCAGGCACAGTGCTGTCAACACTCAAAGCTCAGGAATCTAAGTCTTTCACTCTAGAGTCTAGACTATGTCTTTAAAGTAGTTGCAGGGCAGGGCCAAGCCATTAGTGAGTTGACTCAACAGTGAAAGATCTTGCTGTACAGAGAAGTGTTGCAAATGCTGGTAGCAGTAGACTGAAGTTACAGCCTAGGTTCACAAGGCATGGACAACCAATATGTTTCAAGTGTCAGGTGGGAGGGCATGTGGCCAAGAATTGCCCACAGAAGTGAAGTGCAAGGGATGTAGAGACAGAATCCTCCAGTCTCCAGGTTATTGTGAGTCGGGCAATTCTGGGAAACCTCACAGATTCAGATAATCATCCCGTGACCAGATGCTGCAAATGCCATAGGAACATGTCCTGTCATTGAGCTTAAGATATCTGGTGTTGCTGTCGTCGTCTGTTGGGTACAGGTAGTCAAATGAGCTCCAAATGAGGATATGTTGTCCACTGCTGGCTGGCTTAGGTTAACAGCCACTAACAGTCTTGACATTCCTTATCTTTGGTATCCAGAGCTAGGGATTCAAGTAATGATCCTGTTAGGACTGAACAAACCAACCCATGTATTGTAGGAATAAACATTAAGAGCCAAAGTAGACAACTTGTCTACACAGAATTTGACATGGCCTTAGAGGAAAAGTGGGGTTCTGACTGGAGAGATGTTTTTCAGCAAGTGCAGAGGCACACTACAAAATGAAAGCCCTAGTCTGAGTATCAGGAATAAATACGGAGCAGATACCTGCTGAATCTGTAGTCACTGGAGATGCTGGTACTGACCATAAGATGTTACTTGAGCCGCCTAACTCCCCTCTACTGGGTGGTTTAGTAGTTATTCCTATGCTAATTGAGTATCGGAGTTGTACACTGCCAGTACAGGTTTTAAACCTCTTTCAAGAGGATGTATGGCTCTCACCTAGGACCTGGCTAGGTATACTATCAAAGGTAGAATGCGTAAATAGGTGCTGTAAAATTTCAATGAATCTCAGCTGGCATTGAACAAGTGATGGTTGGCGTAAAAGAGGAGGGCAGTAAACCCAAGTAAAAGTCAATTCTAGACAAGCTCGACATTGGGGGTAGTGAAGAACAACAAGCTCAGCTAAGAGCTTTACTGGTTAAGTACCTGGATATCTTTGCAGTTGAAGAGGAAGACCTTGGGTACACTGACAAGCATGAAATTCAGGTTAAAGGATGTCGACTGTACAGTGCAGGCAGGATGGCAGGAATGGCAGTGGAATGCTCCTCCTTACAGTCAACCCCAGCTCAAAACGCTGGATTAAGGAGGCAGAGCTGGAGTTGGATGAACTTAGGATCATCCGGGAGGCCGAGGAACTGATAGATATGACTTTTGACAGGTGGTTACACCCAGAGTGCAGAATTTGGGGAGGAGATGGGTGAACACCGACAGAGATAAAGGGAAAAGGAAGTCAGTGCAGGGTCCCCCTATGGCCATTCCCCTCAGCAACAGGTGAACCCTTTGGTTTCTGCTGAGGGGGATGCATATCTGGGAAAGTCAGCAGCAGCCAGAGCAATAGCACTGTGATTGACACTGAGAAATGTAGGGTGAAGTCAGGCAGAGTAGTAGCCATAGGGGACTGGATAGTTAGGGGGACAGATAGAAGATTCTGTGGCAGCAAAAGAGACACCAGGACAGTATGTTGCCTCCTGGGTGCTAGGGTCCAGGATGTCTCTGAGCTGTTGCAGAATATTCTTGAAGGGGAGGGTGAGCAACTGGAGGTCATGGTACATGTTGGTACCAATGGCATAGGCAGGCGAGGGGTAGAGGTCCTGTGCAATAAGTTTAGGGAGTTAGAAAGGAAGCTGAAGAGCAGGACATCCAAGGACCTCCCAATGCCATGAGCTAGAGAAGGTCCGAATTGGAAGATAGTGCAGCTGAATGAGTGGCTGACGAGGTGGTGTTGGGGGCAGGGTTTCAAGTTCTTCAATCATTTGAACTTTTCTGGGGAAAGGGGGTGACCTGTACAAGTGGGACGGTTTGCACCTGAACTGAAGAGGAACCAATATCCTGGGAGGAAGGTTTGCTAATGCTATTGGGGAGCGTTTAAACTAGATTTGCAGGGGGGGGGGGTGTAGTCGCAGAGGATGGGGTGGTTGGTGCACAAGGAGAGACAGTTTGCAGGGAGTTTGTGAGGAAGGACAGGCAGATGACAGAGCAAAGAAGCACTTGGCCAGATGGTTTGAGATGAGTCTATTTTAAAGCAAGGACTATCATAAGCAAGATGAATGAACTTAGAGCGTGGAACTATGATGTTGTGGCCATTACAGATACGTTGATGTGTCAGGGGCAGGAATGGTTGCTGAGTCTGCTGGACATTAGATGTTTCAAAAAGGACAGGGAGGGAGGCAAAAGAGGTGGGGGAGTGGCATTGCTAATTAGGGATAGTGTCACGGCTGCAGAAAAGGATTAAGTCATGGAGGGATGGTCTACTGAGTCAGTGTGGGTGGAAGTCAGAAACAGGAAGGGAGCAATAACTCTACTAGGTTTTATTTATCAACCCCCCCCCCCCCCCGATAGTAACAGAGTCACCGAGGAGCAGATAGGAAGGCAGATTCTAGAATGGTGCAATAATAATGGGGTGGTTGTGATGGGTGATTTTAACTTTCTTAATATTGACTGGAATCTCCGTAGAGCAAGGGGTTGAGCTGGGGTGGAGTTTGTTAGGTGTGTTCAGGAAGGTTTTCTGATGCAATATGTAGATAAGACAACCAGAGGAGAGGCTGTACTTGATCTGGCATTGGGAAATGAACCTGGTCAGGTGTAAGATCCCTCGGTGGGAGAGCATTTTGGAGGTAGTGATCATAACTCTATCTCCTTTACCATGGCGCAGGAGAGGGATAGGAGCAGACATTTAAATGTGGCTGGGGGAAAGGTGATGCTAATAGGCAGAAACTTGGGAACATAAATTGGGACCAGATATTCTCAGGGAAATGCAAGGCAGAAATGTGGCAAGTGTTCAGGGAACATTTGCATAATGTTTTCCGTAGGTATGTTCCATTGAGGCATGGAAAGGATGGTAGGGTAAAAGAACCATGGTGTACAAGGATGTACAAAATCTAATTAAGAAGAAAAGAAAAGCTTACAAAAGGTTGAAGAAAGTAGATACTGTTAGAACTCTAGAAAATTACAATGATGCCAGTAAGGAGCTCAAGAATGAAATTAGGAGAGTTAGAAGGGGCCATGAGAAGACCTTGGTGAGCAGGATTAAGGAAAACCCCAAGGCATTCAACTAGTATGTGAAGAGCAAGAGGATGAGCCGTGTGAGAATAGGACCAATCAGATGCAATAGTTGAAACATATGCATGGAGCCAGAGGAGATAACGGAGGTATTTAACAAATACTTTGCTTTAGTATGCACCAGTGAAAAGGACCTTGGCAATTGTGAGGATGGCTTACAGTGGACTGAGATGCTCAAGTGTAAAGGCATTAAGGAAGAGGATGTGCTGGAGCTTTTGAAAGGTATTAAGTTAGATAAGTCATTGGGACCAGACAAGATATACTCCTGGCTACTGTGGGAACTGAGGGAGGAGATTGCCAAGCCTCTGTCGATGATCTTTGCATAATTAATAGGGATGGGAGAAGTACCAGAGGACTGGAAGGTTGCAAACGTTGTTCCTTTATTCAAGAAAGGGAATAGAGAAAACCCAGGAAATTATAGACCCTTGAATCTTACTTCAGTAGTGAGCAATTTGTTGGAGAAGATCATGAGAGGCAGGATTTATGATCATTTGGAGAGGCAATCTGATTAGGGATATTCAGCATGGCTTTGTCAAGGGCAGGTCATGCCTTACAAACCTGATTGAATTCTTTGAAGATGTATCAAAACACATTGATGAAGGTAGAGCAGTTGATATAGTGTATATAGATTTCAGTATGGCATTTGATAAAGTTCCCCATGTGAGGCTTGTTCTGGAAGTAATGAGGCATGGGATCCAAGGAGACCTTGCTTTGTGCATCCAGAATAGGCTTGTCCTGAGAAGGCAAAGGATGGTTGTAAATGGCTTGTATTGTGCATGGAGGACAGTGACCAGTGGTGTTCCACAGGGATCTGTTCTGGGACTCCTCTGTGATTTTTATAAATGATCTGGATGAGGAAGTAGAAGGGTGGGTAAGTTTGCTGATGACACAAATGTTGGGGGTGTTGTGGATAGTCTGGAGGGTTTTCAGGGATTAGAGTGGGACATCGATAGGATGTAGAACTGGGCTGAGAAGTGGCAGATGAAGATCAACCCAGATATGTGTTAAGTTATTCATTTTGGTAGGTCAAATTTGAATACAGAATATAATATTAAAGGTAAAACTCTTGGCAGTGTGGAAGACCAGAGAAATATTGGGGTCCATGTCTTTAGGACATTCAAAACTGCTGTGCGGGTTGACAGTGTTGTTAAGGCGTATGGTGTGTTGGCCTTCATCATCTGTGGGATTGAGTTCAAGAGCCATGATGTAATGTTACAGCTATACAAGACCTTGGTCAGACCCCACTTGGAGTACTGTGTTCAGTTCTGGTTACCTCACTATAGGAAGGATGTGCATACTATAGAAAGAGTGCAGAGGAGGTTGAGTGAGCTTGGCCTTTTCTCCTTGGAGTGATGGAGAATGAGAGGTGACCTGGTAGAGGTGTATAAGATGATGAAAGGCATTGATCATGTGGATAACCAGAGGCTTTCTCCCAGGTCTAAAATGGCTAACATGAGGCATGGTTTTAAGGTGCTTGGAAGTAGGCGCAAAGAGGATGTCAGGGGTAAGTTTTTCACACAGAGAGTGGTGAGTGTGGAATGCATTAGTAGTGACAGTGGTGGATACGGATACAATAGGGTCTTTTAAGAGACTCTTAGATAGGTACATGGAGCTTAGAAAAATAGAGGGCTATGCAGTAGGGAAATTCTAGGGAGTCTCTAGAGTAGGCTACATGATCGGCACAACATTGTGGGCTGAAGGGCTTGTAATGTGCTATAGATTTCTTTGTTCTATGTTCTAATGGATGATGAGCCTATTTCACAGCTATACCATTGTGTTCCACCCATTCAGTACAGTGAAGTGAAACAGCACATCTCAAAGTTGTTGAAGAAGGATGTGATTCAGGAGAGCAATAGTGCGTATGTCCCACCCGTAGTGTTGGTATGGAAGACTGATGGTAGCATAAGACTGTTTGTAGATTATCGGAGACTGAATCTTAAGACTAAAGTGACATGCACCTGCTCCCATGTATTGATGAGAGTTTTAATGCTCTGCCGGGAGCGCAGTTTTTCTCAACGATAGACCTTGTGAGTGGTTACTACCAAGTGACGGTTGAGGAGTGTGATAAGCACAAGACTGCTTTCTTGACCCTGTTTGGTCTATAAGAATATGTTCATATGCTGTTTGGGGTCTTGCAATGGGCCAGCGACTGTTCAAAGACTCATGCAGACAACCATGAATGATTTAGTCTTCCAAATTATGCTTGTGTACCTGGATGATATTCTGGGGTATTCACAGACTTTCCAGGAACACTTGGAGAGGCTCGACACTGTGCTTCAGCATCTCAAAAAGACTGATCTGAAGGTAAAATTGGAAAAATTTTATTGTCTGCAGTCAGAGGTCAAGTTCTTAGGACACCAGATATCAGTCAGGGGATAGGCACAGATCCTGAGAAGGTCTCAGCTGTTCAGCAAAGGTCAATACAGTCTACAGTCAAAGAGTTAAGGTCATTTCTTGGCTTTTGTAGTTATTATAGATGGTTCATTCAGGGATTCTCAAAGTTTGCAGGTCCGCTGGATAATGTAGTGAATTTGTGTCTTAATGTAGGGAGTCCTAGTAAAACAAACCGGCTGTTAAAACAGTCTTGGACGGAAGAATGTCAAACTGCCTTTGACTTGCTCAAAGAGAAATTGACCAGTTCACCGATCTTCAGCTTTGCCGATTTCACACAGCCTTTCATAGTGGAGACCGATGCAAGCAGTCACGGACTAGGAGCTGGTTTATACCAGCAACAGGGAGAGACAAGGAGGGTTATTGCATATGCAAGCCAACAATTGAGAAATACTGAAAAGAATGATAGGAATTATAATAGCATGAAATTAGAGCTGCTTGCACTTAAGTAGGCTGAAGTAGAGAAGTTTTGTGGGTACTTATTGGATTTCAAATTCACTGTAATTGCTGACAATGGTCAATTATCCCACTTGAAAACTGCCAGGTTTGGAGCAATTGAGCAGAGGTGGATCTCATAGCTGTCAGTGTTTGACATTGATGTTCAGTAGCATCTAGGTTGGAGAAATACTATGGCTGATACTCTCTCGAGGCAGCCATTTGGAGGGGTGTCTGAGCCTATCTCAGAGGATGCTGGGTTTGACGGGTCTGTGGCGATCTGTTGTTTGATCAGTCGTGGTGCTGCTCTTGATCCATCTCTGGTAACTGCCAGTCTTAAAAGCTGTAAGGTTAAGCAAATTTGAGCTCTTGAAGCTGGTACTAGTGGTGTAAGTGGTCCAACCTTTTCTTCTGGGGACTTGCACACTTTCCAGCAGCAAGACCCTGTGTTAAGTGTCTTTAGAAGCTTATGGGACAGAAATAGAAAGCTGAATGGCAAGGAATGTAGAGCTCTGCCTAAACTAGTTTTGTCTCTGTTAAAGCATTGAGGCAGGATCAGGGAGCGTAAAGGGTTACTGTACTGTGTAGTTGAGGATGAGAAGCATGAGGAGTTTTATCAGCTTTTGCTACCCAGCACTTAAGGAGTAAAGTTAGGGTATGTACATGACTCTATGGGCCATGAAGGCATAGAATGTACTCTGAACTTGTTGAGAAGCGGACGTTTTTGGGTGGGCATGCACGAGGATGTGGCATGTTGGATCAGAAATTGTGTGTTAACTAAACTGCCGCCCCCACAAAATCATCTCTTGCTTCTAGTCCGTTCGAAGTTGTCACTGTAGGTTTCACTGTGCTAATTCCAATGGGCATGAGAATGTTTTCGTAGTCGCAGCTGTTTTACAAAATTCACCCAAGCATTCTCAACTCGGGATCAAAAGGCGGATACCACAGCAAAGGTGCTCTTGAGGGAATGGTTTATGGAGTACGGTGTTCCCCAGAGGATACGTTCTGACCAGGGCCGTAGCAGGGTCATAACTGAGCTTTGCAAACTATACGGGGTAAAGAAAAGTCATACCACACCCCATCATCCTACTGACAATGCTCAGTGTGAGCTTTTAAACGGGACGATGCATGATTTTTTGCATGCGTTGTCCTCGAAAAGATACACAGGTGGCCAGAGCATCTACCAGAGTTAGTGAATGCGTGTAATGTGACATCTCACGCAACCACTGGATATTCCCCTTACTACCTACCGTTTGGTGTTGATCCCCACTTGCCCGTGGATGCTCTGCTGGGGCAGGAACAGTCTGCAGACAGGAAATATGACTGGTTAGCCATACACCAGAAACAACTGAGTGATGCTCATGCCAGAGCAAAAGAATACTCTGAGCAGAAGGCAGCAGAATGCATTGCCTTACAGGAGGATAAAATTCATTGTCCCCAGATTGGCGTAAATGCACTAGTTTACTAGTTTACCTCTGGAACAGACCATTAGGCCGTAATAAGATCCAGGATGCTCAGAAATCAACTGTCTACAGGGTGATAGAGGTGCTAGACAACACATACACTGTGGAACCTTTGGAGAGAGCGCCCATCAAGAGGGTGAACAGGGTATACATCAGGCCCTGTGAGAATATTCCCTCTCCAGTCTCCAAAGGTGACTAGAAACCCCTGTTATTCAGACTAGTCCTCCCCTGGGACAGGAATCAGATTCTGAGGATTCAGAGGATGGCGTGATATTTGGAGAAGATGTGTCAGAACAGGGTGTATATAATCTCCACCCTAGCCTTGACAGCTAAACTTCTGGAACTGAGCCAATAGGGCCTGTGACTGCTGATACAGGGTCAGACATTATTAGTCTTCCTGTTGTAGCACCCCGCAGGAATAAAAGAATAAATACCAGACAGCACTCTAACCCACAACATGAACCAAGGTCCATTTTAGATGTAGCCTCCATAAATCCTGCAGCAGTGTCACAAATACTAGCTAGTCTATAAGTTCAGTTCCATTCAGAGAAGCAGTCAAAGAGGTTAAAAGTACCTTTACAATGAGCGGGTAATCAAGGACGCTTACTTTTATGCAGGGAGAATGTAACCAGGGGACCATTGAATGTCATTTTTTATTGTTAAAGTGCACTTACGGTATATATTCACCCTGGTAATGCTAAAATGGCTGCCTGTGCACTTTAGAGAAAACGGAATGTCATTTTGCACGGGTGGAGTAGAAAGAAAGGTTACTATGTTCTAAAGAGAATGACCTTCAAGTGTTTTCCCAGGCTACAAAATTTAAAATAACAACCAAAACTAAACAGGCAACAAAACTGGCAATGCAGTGAAAGGAATGTAGGAATTGAGAATGTGTGAATGTGGGTGTGCCTTTTCCAGAACATATTTGTTGAAGGTTTATCTTTATCACCCAACCAAAAGCAAAGTTAAGTATATTTTCATGTGCAAAATACATGAATGCGCAGATGCAATGAAAAACTTCCTGGCAACAGCATCACGTGCATATGGTATAAAAGTAACATTTGCAAAAAAAACTTAATTTAAACATAATTTATGGACCAGAAAGAACATAGAATAAAAAGAAGTCAATTTTAGTGCGAAATAGTCAAAGTAATGAAAGTATAGTGATCAGGATTTTGCCAGTTTGTTCAAGAACCAAGTGGTTGAATCTTAAATCTAGTGGTGTGAGGCTTCAGACTTTTGTACCTCTTGCCGAATGGTTGCTGTGAAAACAAGACGTGGTCTGTATTGTGGGGATCTTCCCTTCTCGAGGCGGCATCTTTATACAATATCTGCTGTTTCTGTTCACCTTCAGTCCCAGTCTGGTCAGAGTTGAAAGCTATTAACCCTTTGCAGTCTTATTGGGTGGTTCAGTTCTGTCTTTGTTTCCATTGTAGTTTATGAATCATATTTTGGTCTGCAAGTGAATTAAAGGAATCAAATGTTTCCTGGAGTGAGGATTTAAAAATTTATCATTAAAATTAGCAGATGATGAACTCCTGACCATTGCATTGTTTCTAAGTTGTCTGAAGGGATAATAGACAATAAACAATAGACAATAGGTGCAGGAGTAGGCCATTCGGCCCTTCAAGCCAGCACCTCCATTCAATGTGATCATGGCTGATCATCCACAATCAGTACCCCGTTCCTGCCTTCTCCCCATATCCCTTGACTCCGCTATCTTTAAGAGCTCTATCTAACTCTTTCTTGAAAGCATCCAGAGAATTGGCCTCCTCTGCCTTCTGAGGCAGAGCATTCCATAGATCCACAACTCTCTGGGTGAAAAAGATTTTCCTGAACTCCATTCTAAATGGCCTACCCCTTATTCTTAAACTGTGGCCTCTGGTTCTGGACTCCCCCAACATTGGGAACATGTTTCCTGCCTCTAGCGTGTACAATCCCTTAATAATCTTATATGTTTCAATCAGATCCCCTCTCATCCTTCTAAATTCATGTGCTGTATTTCAGGATTTAAGTTTTCGAGACAAAAATTTTAAGCAAAACACAAAAGAATACATATAGTGGCATGCAAAAGTTTGCACACCCCTGGTCAAAATTTCTGTTACTGTGAACTGATCTCCAAAAGTCATATAGTTAAAGATGAAACATTTTTTCAACATTTTAAGTTAGATTAGTGTATTATTTTTGTTTTGTACAATATTAGAGTGAGAAAAAGGAAAGGAGCACCATGCAAAAGTTCGGGCACCCCGAGAGATTTGAGCTCTCAGATAACTTTTACTGAGGTCTCAGACCTTAATTAGCTTGTTTGGGCTATGGCTTGTTGACAACCATCATTAGGAAAGGCCAGGTGATACAATTCTCAAAGCTTTATAAATATCCTGACTCCTTGAACCTTGTCCCAACAATCAGCAGCCATGGGCTCCTCTAAGCAGATGCCTAGCACTCTGAAAATTAAAATAAATGATGCCCACAAAGGAGGAGAAGGGTATAAGAAGATAGCAAAGCATTTTCAGGTAGCCGTTTCCTCAGTTCGTAATGTAATTAACAGTTAACAGGAACGGTGAAGATCAAATTGAGGTCTGGAAGACCAAGAAAACTTTCCAAGAGAACTGCTCATATAGGATTGCTAGAAACACAAATCAAAACCCGTGTTTGACTGCAAAAGATCTTCAGGAAGATTTAGCAGACTCTGGAGTGGTGGTGCACTGTTCTACTGTGCAGTGACACCTGCACAAATATGACCTTCATGGAAGAATCATCGGAAGAAAACCTTTCCTGCATCCTCACCACAAAATTCAGTGTCAGAAGTTTACAAAGGAACATCTAAACAAGCCTGATGCATTTTGGAAATAAGTCCTCTGGACTGATGAAGTTAAAATAGAACTTTTTGGCTGCAATGAGCAAAGGTATGTTTGGAGAAAAAAGGGGGCAGAATTTCATGAAAAGAACACCTCTCCAACTGTTAAGTACTGGGTGGATCGATCATGCTTTGGGCTTGTGTTGGACATTTCACTGGTAGAGGGAAGAATGAATTCGATTAAATACCAGCAAATTCTGGAAGCAAACATCATACCGTCTGTTTAAAAAAAAATGCTGACGATGAAAAGAGGATGGCTTCTACAACAGGATAATGATCCTAAACACACCTCAAAATCCACAGTGGACTACCTTAAGAGGCACAAGCTGAAGATTTTGCCATGGCCCTCACAGTCCCCTGACCTAAACATCATCGAAAATCTGTGGATAGACCTCAAAAGAGCTGTGCATGCAAGACGGCCCAAGAATCTCACAGAACTAGAAGCCTTTTGCAAGGAAGAATGGGCGAAAATCCCCCAAACAAGAATTGAAAGCTGGCTACAGAAAGCGTTTACAAGCTGTGATACTTGCCAAAGGGGTTATTACTAAGTACTGACCATGCAGGGAGCCCAAACTTTTGCTTTGGGCACTTTTCCTTTTTTGTTATTTTGAAACTGTAAAAGATAGAAATAAAAAAGTAATCTTGCTTAAATTAATGTGTCATCTTTAACTTTATGCCTTTTGGAAATCAGGTCATCTTTTACTCGCTTAGCTATTCACAGTAACAGACATTTTGACCAGGGGTGCCCAAACTTTTGCATGCCACTGTATTTTCTGCAGATATTAATGGAATTATTTTTAACAAGGAACTTCTTGATGGTGTGATGATTGTGCGCATAATTTATAGAATTTTCTAAGGCCTTGGTGAACCTGTATCTGAAATATTCCGTACAGTTTTTCTTTCCATACCTACAGAAAAGTTGGGTAGTCTTGCTACAGAGGGAGTGTATCAAAGATTCACAAGACCAGTTTCTGAGAATTCACTTTTTCAGAATGAACACAGATTGATTAGACTGGACATGCTTACTCCAGAGTTTAGAAGAACGAAAACTGATCTCATTAAAACCTACATAATTCTTTGCGGGATTAATGTACGTTGAATGTAGATTATGAACCAGAGTCTCAGAATAATGAATAGGCTACTCAGAATGGAAATGGGGAGAAAGTTCTTCATGCAAAGGGTGGCAAGTCTTTGGAACTCTCCACAAAGGGCTGTAAGAGACTTGGTCACTGGGTTACTTCAAAATGGAAATTGCTAGATTTCTGATATACAGGAACTATGGGACATGGGGATAATGCAGAAAAAAAGAACTGAAGTAGATCAACCTTGATATAAGTGATTGACAGAACAGCTTCAATGGGCCAAAGGGTCTTCTCTTGCTCCTAATAAGTACATGGTTTAAGTATACACAAATGTAGAAGCAGAATTAGGCCATTCAGCTCCTTAAACCTACCTTCCATTCAATATAATCATGGCTCATCAACCCCAGGCCCCATGTCTGTTGAGTACCAATTCTACATAGTCCTCAATTCCCTGACTGTTGAAAAATAATCCAGTCTATCTTCAAATGACTGTTATATTCCCATAGTGCTTCAAGATAGAGAAATACAAAAATTCAACATTTCTGGGTGAATAATTTCCTATGCACCTCTGATTTAAATGATAGCCCAGCATTTAGTAACCATGTCCTCTCATGTGAGATTCTCTCATTCAGGGAAATACCTCAGTATCTTGTCTGTCATTTTCCCTTAGGACATTTCAGTAAGATCACTTTAAAATTATCTAAACTCCAAAAATTACAAAGCTAATCTCTTCAGCCATTGACAATAGTGTAACTTTATCCTGGGATTAGCCTTGCGAATTTCAGCTAAACTCACTTCAGTGCTAGTATATCCCTTTAGGGAGCTCAAACTGTACATAGTTCTCCAACTGAGGCTTTGCTAACTTTCTATACAATTGTAAAAATACTTTATTATTTTTAAAGTCCCATCTAGTGGTAAAGGACAATATGTCATTTGCACCTAACTCCAGTGCACACATGCTAATTTTTAATATTTCATGCACAAAAGCATGTGTTATTCAATGATTTGCAACTCCTCTCCACAGGTAACAATCTGCCCTTTGATTTTTCCAATCACAGTGCACTGCCTTGCACTTCCATTTGTCAGGTTTTCATCACTCAGTCAGTCTATGTTTACCTTGTTGAGCCATCAGAAAAATTCTCATCACAGCATGTCCTCCCATCTATTTTGGTATTTTCAGTAAACTTGAAGACTTTACTCATACCCCTTTCTGCAAGTCATCAATGGGGATGGTGAATAAATGAGGGTCAAGAGCACTTGACTAGTTCTATTTTAATACAAGGAGTGTTGTGAACAAAGCAGATGAGCTTAGAGCGTGGATCAATACTTGGAGATATGATGTGGGGTGACCATTACAGAGACTTGAATTGCTCAGGGACAGGAATGGTTACTTCAAGTGGGGATTTTAGTTGTTTCAGAAAAGACAGGGAAGGAGGCAAAAGAGGTGGGGACGTGGCACTGTTGATCAGAGATAGTGTCACGGCTGCAGAAAAGGTGGACGCCATGGAGGGATTGTCTACAGAGTCTCTGTGGGTGGAGGTTAGGAACAGGAAGGTGTCAATAACTTAACTGGGTGACTTTTATAGGCCGCCCAATAGTAACAGGGATATCGAGGAGCAGATAGGGAAACAGATCCTGGAAAGGTGTAATAATAACAGAGTTGTCCTGATGGGAGATTTTAATTTCCCAAATATCGATTGGCATCTCCCTAGAACAAGGGGTTTAGATGGGCTAGAGTTTATTAAGTGTGTTCAGGAAGGTTTCTTGACACAGTATGTAGACAAGCCTACAAGAGGAGAGGCTGTACTTGATTTGATACTGGGAAATGAACCTGGTCAGGTGTCAGTGGGAGAGCATTTTTTTGGAGATAGTGATCATAATTCTGTCTCCTTTACAATAGCATTGGAGAGAGATAGGAGCAGACAAGTTAGAAAAGTGTTCAATTGGAGTAAGGGGAATTATGAGGCTATCAGGCAGGAAATTGGAGGCTTAAATTGGAAACAGATGTTCTCAGGGAAAAGTACAGAAGAAATGTGGCAAATATTCAGGGGATATTTGTGTAGAGTTCTGTATAGGTACGTTCCAATGATACAGGAGAGTTACAGTAGGGTATAGGAACCATGGTGTACAAATCTATTCAAGAAGAAAAGAAAAGCTTACAGCAAAAGGTTCAGAGAGCTAGGTAATGTTAGAGATCTAGAAGATTATAAGGCTACTAGGAAGAAGCGGAAAAGCATTCCCATCAGAGGCGGCCGAAAAGTTTTACCATTCGCGCTGGGGAGAAGAAGAACGAGAAGAGCAATGACTTGTTTTTAGGTTATTCATGCAGCATTGAAGGGTCCTCCTGCCAAGGCCAACTGTTAATTTTCGCAATTCACTTCTTTGTTCATTTTTTCCAGTTTAATTTGTGGAACACGATCGGGTCAAACTGCTATGCTGCGGAATCTGATTAACAAAAACTTTCAACCAGGAAAATGTAAATATTTGGGATTTGTATCTCTGGGATTTTGTTTCCTTTTTTTTGTGTTTTTAATGCTTTGCTTGTGTTATATATATTAAAGGTAGAATAAGTGTTGATTTAACTTCTAAGGAGGGAAGCCACCTGAGATTAGATTGAACGTTTGGTTGTATGGGAAATGCATTGGAATTTTTTTGTTTGGTAATGCCTGCGATCATCCTCAGTTGGGGAGGTAGATCTAGGCTTCGGAGGTTAATTGTTTTTTTTTGTTTGTGTAAAGAGGTGGGGGGAGTGTTTTGGGGGATTACCATGGCAGCTTATTCTTTTGTGTGTTACGGATTGGCCAGACTTTCTTTTCATTGTGCGTTATTGTGTGCTGCTTGTGCCCTCACACTGTTTTGGATTGTGGACCCTGTGTGTCTTTTGATATGGTTAACATGAGTGCTGCTGATGGAGGCCACCCTGGGAGGTTTATTCCTTGGAATGTAAAGGGGCTCAATGGTCCTGTTAAAAGAGCTAAATTTTCTCTCATCTGAAACAATTAGATAGATAGATAGATAGATAGATAGATAGATAGATAGATACTTTATTCATCCCCATGGGGAAATTCCAACTTTTTTCCAATGTCCCATACACTTGTTGTAGCAAAACTAATTACATACAATACTTAACTCAGTAAAAAAAATATGATATGCATCTAAATCACTATCTCAAAAGCATTAATAATAGCTTTTAAAAACTTCTTAAGTCCTGGTGGTAGAATTGTAAAGCCTAATGGCATTGGGGAGTATTGACCTCTTCATCCTGTCTGAGGAGCATTGCATCGATAGTAACCTGTCGCTGAAACTGCTTCTCTGTCTCTGGATGGTGCTATGTAGAGGATGTTCAGAGTTATCCATAATTGACCGTAGCCTACTCAGCGCCCTTCGCTCAGCTACCGATGTTAAACTCTCCAGTACTTTGCCCACGACAGAGCCCGCCTTCCTTACCAGCTTATTAAGACGTGAGGCATCCCTCTTCTTAATGCTTCCTCCCCAACACGCCACCACAAAGAAGAGGGCACTCTCCACAACTGACCTATAGAACATCTTCAGCATCTCACCACAGACATTGAATGACGCCAACCTTCTTAGGAAGTACAGTCGCCTCTGTGCCTTCCTGCACAAGGCATCTGTGTTGGCAGTCCAGTCTAGCTTCTCGTCTAACTGTACTCCCAGATACTTGTAGGTCTTAACCTGCTCCACACATTCTCCATTAATGATCACTGGCTCCATATGAGGCCTAGATCTCCTAAAGTCCACCACCATCTCCTTGGTCTTGGTGATATTGAGACGCAGGTAGTTTGGGTTGCACCATATCACAAAGTCCTGTATCAGTTTCCTATACTCCTCCTCCTGTCCATTCCTGACACACCCCACTATGGCCGTGTCATCAGCGAACTTCTGCACATGGCAGGACTCCGAGTTATATTGGAAGTCTGATGTGTACAGGGTGAACAGGACCGGAGAGAGTACGGTTCCCTGCGACGCCCCTGTGCTGCTGACCACCGTGTCAGACCTACAGTCTCCCAACCGCACATACTGAGGTCTATCTGTCAAGTAGTCCACTATCCAATCCACCATGTGAGAGTCTACTCCCATCTCCGTTAGTTTGTGCCTTAAGATCTTGGGCTGGATGGTGTTAAAGGCACTAGAGAAGTCAAGGAATGTAATCCTCACAGCACAACTGACCCCCTCTAGGTGAGAGAGTGATTTGTGCAGCAAATACGTGATAGCATCCTCCACTCCCACCTTCTCCTTATACGCAAACTGAAGAGGATCCTGGGCGTGCCTGGTTTGTGGCCTCAGATTCTGTATTATCAGCCGCTCCATGGTCTTCATCACGTGCGACGTCAAGGCAACAGGTCTGAAGTCATTCAACTCCTTTGGTTGATTTCTGCAAGAGACACACTTAAGAGTGGAAGACCATAATAGACTTCATAAAGCATGAATTAGTCAGGTTTTTAATTCCAGATTTAATAGTAGGTCCGGGGGGGGGGGGGGGCGGCAATATTAATCGCCAAAAGAACGCAGTTTGAACCATCTGATGTAATCAGTGACCCTAATGGTCGCTTTATTATAGTTTCTGGATCTCTCTTTCAGATACCTGTCATTTTGGTAAATATTTATGCCCCTAATTGGGACGACATCCACTTTGCAAATAAGGTTTTGTCATTAATACCTAATCTGAATACACACCAGCTAATCTTTTCAGGAGATCTGAACTGTGCTATTGACCCACTGCTTGATAGGTCTAGCTCTAGAGGAACATCTTCTGATATGGCAAAGGACTTCTCGATGTTTATGAAACAAAATGGTTATATGGATCCTTGGAGATATTTGAATCAATCAGTTAGGCAATTCTCTTTCTTTTCTCATGTTCGCCACTCCTATTCCAGGCTAGACTATTTCTTTATACAAACGTTTGTAGATAGCTCCTTGATATCAATGATTAGACAAATTGAGTACACTGCTATAGTTATATCTGATCACTCACCCGTGAAACTAGACCTATGTTTTTCTTTAAACATTAGAGAATGGCCTTTGTAGAAACTTAATCCCCTTTTGCTTTCCAATGAGAAATTTTGTGGTTATATATCGGCTAACATTGACACATTCTTCGAGACTAACAAAACTGAGTCGGTATTGTACTCTTTACTTTGGGAAACTTTAAAAAAGCTGACTTGAGGGGTCAAATAATATCTTATACTTCACATGCCAATAAAGAGGGTAGGAAGGAAATGCAAGTGTTATCACAATCTATTTTGGACCTGGATAGGCAATATTCTGAGGCACCCTCTGCGGAATTATATAAAAGCCCGGCTGATTTGCAAGCAAAGTTTAATCTTCTATCTACAAACCTGTCAGAACAATTAATTCTTAAGACACGTGGCCTCTGTTATGAATATGGTGACAAGGCGAGCCGGCTAATGGCTCATCAGTTGAAGCGTCAAGCTGCATCACGACTTATTCCCCAGATAAGAGACACGCACCAAAACTTGACAAGCAATCCAAAAGAGATTAATAATATCTTTGCAATATTTTATTTCTCTCTGTACACCTCAGTTTCCCTCAGATATAACAAATATGGAACGTTTTTAGATAATTTGGAAATAGCAACTTGAACCAGAGGAGGTGGAGAATTTAGATTGGGCTCTTGGGCAGGAAGAGATTAGTAATGCCATTATGGCTATGCAGAGTGGTAAGTCCCCAGGTCCTGATGGTTATCCGATAGAATTTTATAAGAAATTTAAAGATAAGCTCATACCGGTTCTTCTAGAAGTGTTTCAGGAATCTTTGGAGAACAGGTTCCTTACCCCTACTCTTTCACAGGCATCTATTTCACTTCTTCTTAAAAAGGACAAGGACCCAACTCAATGTGGATCATATTGCCCCATCTCATTTTTGAATGTGGATGTAAAAATTTTGGCTAAAATGCTTGTGTGCCGCTTAGAATGCCCCCTTCCCAAGATAATCTCAGATGATCAAAGAGGTTTTATTAAAAATCAGCATTCTTTTTTTAATATCCATCAACTGGCTGATGTGATTTATTCACCCAGTGATTCTCCGAGTCCGGAGGTTGTTATCTCCTTGGACGCGGAGAAGGCGTTTGATAGAGTGGAGTGGGTATCCTTGTTTAATGTTTTGGAGAAATTTGGATTTGGCAGAATATTTGTAGCCTGGGTTAAGCTATTATATCACTCGCCTTTAGTGTGTATACCGACAAATTATTTTCGACCTGACTATTTCCCATTAACACGTGGTACTCGCCAAGGCTGTCCATTGTCTCCTCTTCTTTTTGCAATTGCAGTTGAGTCTCTTTCTATTGCACTTAAGTCAGCGACATTATTTCAAGGTGTTAGGAGAGGGGACATGGAACACCGTGTATCCCTATATGCTGACGACCTCTTACTTTATGTTAGCGAGCCTGTAGGTAGCAGTCCTGCTATTGTGTCATTATTAGGTCAATTTGGAGCCTTCTCTGGCTATAAACTGAACCTTCAAAAAAGCAAATGCTTTCCCATTAATAACTTGGCCCTACAGATCCAACAGGAATCTTTACATTTTCCTTTATCTCAAGATGGTTTTGTATACCTAGGA
The DNA here is from genome assembly GCF_048418815.1 of Hemitrygon akajei. Classification (NCBI taxonomy): domain Eukaryota; kingdom Metazoa; phylum Chordata; class Chondrichthyes; order Myliobatiformes; family Dasyatidae; genus Hemitrygon; species Hemitrygon akajei. Next base: position 121,016,612 of record NC_133126.1, on the reverse strand, counting down.
ATACACGTTACTCGCTCTTTTACATCTCTGTTTGATGCTAACTACAGACCTCAGGTTAGCCAACTGAAGGCTGATTTTGAGAGATGGCGCAGTTTACCCCTTGTGTTGCCTTTATGGCATTTGTTTAGTTTATAATATTTTCGCTTTAGTAATTTATTTGTTAGCATTTTTTAGTTAAAGTTAGGATTGTTTAAAGTAAATTTGTTGTCTGAGATATATTGCGGCATGCAATGACGTCACATCCGGTTTCGCTGCGTCTTGTGGGAAAATACTGGTTTGGAGAAACGGGAAGGAGGGGGCTCACATGTGTAGGATCAGCGCAAGAAAAGTTGTCTTTCTACGCACTAGAAACATAGTGAAGCAACGCCATAAGTTCATGAGATAATCGATATGTTGAATTAAAATGTTAACGCTGATTCTGTTAAAAGTAATGACGGTCGATAAGGTTTATGTTTTCGTTAGTTAAAGAGTTGCGGACAGTTTGTGTTGAAGTGTATTTAAAGCAGTCAATGGCGTAGGTAGATTCTGACTGTATGCTGCATTTTAATGTAATGTAGTTGTTGTAGTTTACTTTTGCAAGTATTTATGATGTAAATGTGATATCAAGAAGGAACCAAACACTGTACAAATCTTGTATTGTTTTATCAACAGTTTTCACCATACGTTAATGTGGAAGAGTGAACAGTAAATGGTTAATCTTACTGCAATCCTGTTTTCATTGACTACGGTTTACCTTGGTGTTTAGTTCAGCGTTCTCTTACACCTGAGCGAGAACACTACACCCCTTACTATAGCTGGGAGAATTCAATCATTGAAAATGACTATACTTCCCAGATTTCTTTACTTGTTCCAGTGCTTGCCAGTTTTCATATCTAAGTTATTTTTCAAATCAGTCGACTAAGCTATAACCTCCTTTATTTGGGAAAATAAGGTCCCAAGTATTAATAAGTGCCTTCTCCAAAGAGGTTGTGATGTAGGTGGAATGGGCCTTCCTAGCTTTATTCATTATTATTGGGCATCGAGCATTCAGAAGGTATTATTTTGGCTTCACCGGCCAGATATAAACTGGTGCCTGCTTGAGACACGGTCTTGCCACTCCTCGTCTCTCCAAGTTTTAGTGTATTCTTCCTTGCCATTGAAATCCTCTCAATTCACATCTAACCCAGTCGTGCTCTCCACCCTCAAAAAGTTTAATTAATTTTGCTGCCACTATAAGTTCACATCAGCTTCAGTTTTGGGTCCCATTCATAGAAACCATCTATTTCTTCCCTCCACACTCAATTCAGTTTTTATACAATGGGGTTTGAACAGTCTTCTGCGCATTAAAGATTTGTACACTGGTAATATATTTGATAGTTTTGATAACCTGCGCAGTAAATATGGCCTTCCGTATAATCATTTCTTAAAATATCTGCAGATTCGCCATTTTGTCAAGGAAAAATTCCCCTCTTTTCCTGATCTACCACCTGCTATGTTGTGGGAAAAACTCACTCTTAGCTTTAATAATAAAGGGCTGATGAGTTTTATACTCTCAGCTGATGTCTTTGGAAGTTCAAGATTTAAACAAAACTAAGACAAGGTGGGGGGATGACCTTGGTATGGATCTGGCTGAGGAATATTGGGCAAAAGCATTGAATAGGGTTCATTCCTCATCATCATGTGCTCGACTGGGGCTCATACAATTTAAAGTTTTACACAGGGTACATTTAAGTAAAGCCAGGCTTGCTGACATATATCCCAGGACAGACGCTGGCTGTGACAGGTGTTCCTTCTCTCCAACACACACAAAATGCTGGTGGAACGCAGCAGGCCAGGCAGCATCTATAGGGAGAAGCGCTGTCGACATTTCGGGCTGAGACCCTTCATCAGGACTAACTGAAAGGAAAAATGGTAAGAGATTTGAAAGTAGGAGGGGGAGGGGAAAATGCAAAATGATAGGAGAAGATCGGAAGGGGTGGGGTGAAGCTGAGAGCCGGAAAGGTGATTGGCAAAAGGGATACAGAGCTAGAGAAGGGAAAGGATCATGGGACGGGCGGCCTAGGGAGAAAGAAAGGATGAGGGGAGCACCAGGGGGAGATGGAGAACAGGCAGAGTGATAGGCAGAGAGAGAAAGAAAAAGAAGGGGAGGAGGGGCATTAACGGAAGTTAGAGAAGTCAATGTTCATGCCATCAGGTTGGAGGTTACCCAGCCGGTATATATGGTGTTGTTCCTCCAACCTGAGTGTGGCTTCATCTTGACAGTAGAGGAGGCCATGGATAGACGTATCAGAATGGGAAAGGGACGTGGAATTAAAATGTCCACCTACACCTACGCTCTGTCTGCCAGAGAAAGCAGGATCTCCCAGTGGCCACACATTTTAATTCCACTCAGGGCTAAGATATAAAAGCAAAATGGAGGAAAATGTAATGCATTATGTATTCTGTATTGTGTCATTCCTTCAATAAAAATAAAAATTAAAAAAAAGAATGAAATTAGGAGAGCCAGAAGGGGCCATGAGAAGGCTTTGGTGGGCAGAATTAAGGAAAACCCTAAGGCATTCTACATGTAAGTGCAGAGCAAGAGGATAAGACGTGAAAGAATAGGATCTGTCAAGTGTGACAGTGGGAAAGTGTGTATGGAACCGGAGGAAATAGCAGAGGTACTTAATGAGTACTTCAATATTCACTATGGAAAAGGACCTTAGTGATTGTAGTGATGACTTGCAGCAGATTGAAAAGCTTGAGCATGTAGATTTTAAGAAAGAGGAAATGCTGCAGCTTTTGGAAAGCATCAAGTTGGATAAGTCACTGGGACCAGACAAGATGTACCCCAGGCTACTATGGGAGACGAGGGAGGAAATTGCTGAGTCTCTGGCGATAATCTTTGCATCATCAATGGGGTCGGGAGAGGTTCCGGAGGATTGAAGAGTTGCAGGCATTGTTCCTTTATTCAAGAAAGGCAGTAGAGATAGCCCGGGAAATTATAGACCAATGAGTCTTACCTCACTGTTGGTAAGTTGATGGAGAAGATCCTGAGAGGCAGGATTTATGAACATTTGGAGAGGTATAATATGATTAGGAATAGTCAGTATTGCTTTGTCAAGGGCAGGTTGTGCCTTATGAGCCTGATTGAATTTTTTGAGGATGTGACTAAACACATTGATGAAGGAAGAGCAGTAGATGTAACGTATATGGATTTCAGCAAGACATTTGATAAGGTACCCTATGCAAGGCTTATTGAGAAAGTACGGGGTCATGGGATCCAAGGGGACATTGCTTTGTGGATCCAGAACTGGCTTGTCCACAGAAGACAAAGAGTGGTTGTACTTGGGTTATATTCAGCATGGAGATCGGTCACCAGTGGAGTGCCTCAGGGATCTGTTCTGGGACCCTTACTCTTCGTGATGTTTATAAATGACCTGGATAAGGAAGTGGAAGGATGGGTTAGTAAGTTTGCTGATGACACAAAGGTTGGAGGTGTTGTGGATAGTGTGGAGGGCTGTCAGAGGTTACAGTGGGACATTGATAGGATGCAAAACTGGGCTGAGAGGTGGCAGATGGAGTTCAACCCAGATAAGTATGAAGTGGTTAATATTGGTAGGTCAAATATGATGGCAGAATATAGTATTAATGGTAAGACTCTTGGCAGTGTGGAGGATCAGAGGGATCTTGAGGTCCGAGTCCACAGGACGCTCAAAGCAGCTGCACAGGTTGACTTTGTGGTTAAGAAGGCATATGGTGTATTGGCCTTCATCGATCGTGGAACTGAATTTAGGAGTCGAGAGGTAATGTTGCAGCTATATAGAACCCTGGTCAGACCCCACTTGCAGTACTGTGCTCAGTTCTGGTCGCCTCACTACAGGAAGGATGTGGAAGCCATAGAAAGGGTGCAGAGGAGATTTACAAGGATGTTGCCTGGATTGGGGAGCATGCCTTATGAAAATAGGTTGAGTGAACTTGGCCTTTTCTCCTTGAAGCGAAGGAGGATGAGAGGTGACCTGATAGAGGTCTACAAGATGAAGAGAGGCATTGATCGTGTGTGTAGTCAGGGGCTTTTTCCAAGCGCTGAAATGTTTGCCACAAGAGGACACAGGTTTAAGGTGCTGGGGAATAGGTACAGAGTAAATTTTTTACTCGGAGAGTGGTGACTGCATGGAATGGGCTGCCGGCAACTGTGGTGGAGGCGAATACGATAGGGTCTTTTAAGAGGCTTTTAGATAGGTACATGGAGCTTAGTAAAATAGAGGGCTATGGGTAAGCCTAGTAATTTCTGAGGTAGGCACATGTTCGGCACAACTTTGTGGGCTGAAGGGCCTGTATTGTTCTGTAGGTTTTCTATGTTTCTATTAGAATTTCTTAAACCTTAGATGTTGCTCTTCATTAAGTTGTAGAAAATTAAACTGATCTTACCTGACATCTGCTGAAATCATTTTGCACTGGAAAGTATGGAAGAACAAGACTGAGAAAAAGTAGAGAGAAATATGGAATGCCCTGGCTAAGATTTTTACTGCCATGCAGTAGGTATTTCATTTTAGCAGTTCTTTAAAAGCACTGTGTTCTCCTTTGAGGATGTATCAGTTCTGGCTAAAAGATAAGGGGCTATGTCCTTCAACTTAAATGTTGTGTCAGCCAATCAGGAGAAAGTTTGAGAGAGTGGAGCGGAGAGAGATTTGTGATGGACAGTTTTTTTTGGCAGGAACTGCGGAGTACAGGAGGGAAGATGGCTGAGAATACCATTGAAAGGAGAGTCCCCATTGCACAAAATACTTTGTCCATATGAATGGCTCCAAGGAGAAAAGGCCAATACTCCGGTTGGTTGGAGATGGATTTCCATCGAAGTTCTGAATGTGGTGTGTGCTCCTGCAGATTGTGGGTCCAGCATATGAGTGAGAAGGACAACTTCAAGATGAGCTCCAACTGTATGTGCACATTTGGTCTGGGTTAACTGTAATAGGTCCTTTGTTATTTCTTTTCTTTCTCCTACTAACTGTTCCATAAAGCCTAAGTTTGTAAATATACTAAATTTAAAATTTTATACTGTATATGATCTGTTTTTTTTGCTGATCGACAGTTGTGCATGGGCAGTATTTACACAACATTGGCTCAAATTGAGGTTTCTTTAATCAGAACATTGTGACGTTTCTGTTTGGCTGAACCCCAAATCGTATCGACCCTAGATGTATATTGTTTATGATAGGTGGCCTTCTCACCACTGAGTCCCGTGGCTGTTAGCAGAGCCGGCTAACAAGCCTTGTTTGTATATGAGCCTGGGGAGGGGGTTGCACTTGTTTCAGCTGTGCTAAGCCTCGAATGTTAACTGCAATTCCTGCTTAATAATGAATGGCGCCAATGGTATGTCATAGGAAACATCATTTGGCGTATGACTGATCTTTATTGTCTCAGGTACAAGATTCATAACCTGCTGAAGGTCAGATTTGTGGAATAAGTGACCCAGTGATGAACAAGAAATGTTCAGTGCTTATTCCAGTGCTTAATCTAGAGGGTCATCACGTGTACAAAGAGACATTTCCTGACAAAACTAGAATCACAGATTGGAAAATGACTGCTGTGGCAGGATTTACATACTATTACTTCTCAGGAGATGAAGCCAGGTTGCACGTGTTATGTCACAAACAAGAGAAAATCTGCAGATGCTGGGAATCCGAACAACACACACAAAATGCTGGAGAATCTCAGCAGGCCAGGCAGCATCTATGGAAAAAAGTACAGTTGACGTTTCGGTCGTATCCAGTGGCTGATAACAGAGCATCCTTCAACAAGGTGAATGCTTCTGTGGTGTAACACCTCATGGAAGGAAATGTCAACTCCATTGGTTATTTGTGTGATCACCAGAAGACTTCCTGAAAAGAAAAGGGCAGTCGACAAACTGATACAGCTAAATGTACAGTCTTTAAAATGACATCCATCTGAGAATGCCTTGTAGATTTGACATTTTCCATTATAAATTTACAAGTGTCATAATACTTGTGAATTTCAGATTCGTAGCAATTTAACAAACTGTTCCTCCGACTGTAAGAAAGGAATTAACAAAGCATGATTGTTTAACTTACAGTAACTCATTTTTAATTGTCGAGCATAAACTGAGCTGTAATGGACTAGAAATCAGATGCACTTGGTTCTGCTATTTTCACAAATATATTCTTCTAAATTCAGAAAATTACATATTGATAATTCTAAATGGCAAAGTCACTGATTATCCCAAAGAATTTTTCATACAATATTTTATCACTTGCAATGCTGTTGCTTTTCAGTTTAATGGTGAGTTGACTGTGGAACAGCTACTGCGTTGTCTCTGCCAGTTGTCCTCACCACCAATGTATATCACACAAACATGGGGTCAGAAATTAGTTTTTGATTCTGATAGTAATTACATCGAATTGGAGGGCATCCAGGTCTAAACAGATGTCAGCATTCCAAGTTTCAAATTAAAAGCATTGTGTATTGTAATAGTGGTCAAAAGAGTTTTACGTATCTTTAGACTATAATTTTGGAAAATCTGTCGATTTGATTTAGTCCCTCGTTGTACAATATCAGATCCTAATCATGAAGTGCTAATGCTCGATTGAATTATTTTTTGTTTGTGTTTGGACAATGCAACTGGAAACTGGTTGCATTACTGATCTACTTCGAGCCAACAACGTTTTTTATTGCTGATTCTCATTAAGTTTCAGGCATGGGCTCCATGCATAGCTGAGAAGGTCCGTTCTACATCGTCCTTTCTCCAGGGAGCAAAGTGCATTTCTCATTTCCAGAAAGTGATCAGGTAGAATTGATTTGTGATCTATTAAGAGATGCTGCTGCAATTCCTCCCAGTGAAGGAGTTTGGTTTTGCAGTGTTGCACACTTTATCAGCACATGCATGAACTGTTTTGACCCCAAAGATGTCCAGTGTAGATGGCGACAAAATCTTCTATACAATTCCACAAGAAAAGATGATGCGTGTTATGGAAACCTATTGCCCCTTTACTGACAGGTTTTATGCTCTGTGGACAGGTGAAGCTATCAAATAACATTGCCTTCAGTGATAATGTCTGTATCCAGGTAGATGCCCCTGTATTTCCAGACCAAAGTTAACCTGCAGCCATCAGCAAGCACATGGGTCCAATAATCATTTTTCTGGATTTATCTGTCATAAAGAGCAAAGTCAACTTTAATTCATTATATTAATTTCCATTTTTTCAAAACATCTTTTCTTCAGTCCTACACACAAAATGCTGGAGGAACTCAGCAGGTCAGGCAACATCCATGGAAAGGAGTAAACAGTCGATGTTTTGGGTCTCAGCCTGAAACACCAAGTATTCACTCTTTTCCATAAAAGCTGGGTTCCTCCAGCATTTTGTGGATTTGATTTCCAGCATCTGCAGATTTTCTCTTGTTTCTGCTTCTCCAGTCCTTATGTTTTTCCTGAAACTAAAATTCCTTTGGCAGGTGATCCCAGTTTGCAGTGATATCTATCTCCATTCTTTTAATTGTAGTCTTGTCAAGACAAGCAAAGCACAGCAATGTTATGCTCACTGCTTACCATCATTCTTGCCTGGGAAAGAGAACTACTGTTTCGAATGACGCTGAAAAGGAGTGCTATTCATTCAATATTGCTTTCAGCTGTGGTGTTGATATTTTACTTTCAGTTTGAGAGTTTTATTTAGCAGCCATGTTGGCATAACATTTATTATTTTCTTAAAATTTTACAATTCTCATTAAAGTCAGTGAACTGTTGACCCACTTCATTGTCTCTTTCTCTGCCCTTGGGCCATATCTAAACACTCTGACAGCAAGTCACAACCAGAAAAAATGAACCCAGCATAGAGAGGACAGCTGAAGTTGGCCCTGAGATTCATTAGCCAGGTAGTGGATAAGTTACAGGCAAAATTGAATCAGTTCTGGAAGAAGTTACTGAAGCAATTTGGCAAATAATCTCAGTTTAATGAGCCCAGTCTCAGCTGAAGGAACAGGCGTAATCGCTCACAGCAACTCTTCAGCAGCTCACCACAGACAAAATGAGTCAGATGTCTGCAATTCACCTTCTTGCGGTGTCAGCGGACAGTCATTAGCGTTCTCATCAACACGATTCTGCAGCTTTTGGCCATGTCCGTCCCACTGCCAGAATCTCACAATCCTCCTTTCCTGCTGCCCTGACAATCTCAGCCACTAATTCTGCCTTTCCCTCATCTGGACCAGGACCAACTCCGATGTCCCACGTCCATACTAGATCACCGGGCATTCCTCCACCTGGCAGGTACTCTGGTGAGCTCAGCAGCTGTAGAAATATCAAAACCCAGTGTGAGCTGACTTTCCAAGCCCAGTAAAGTTGCCTTGGTGATGATGCAGGTAAACTGACGCACATGATAAATCTCCTGAATGGACCTCTACTCAGCCAGTTCAATACTCTATGAGGGCAAAGTCCCCACAACCCAGTCATTTCAACATGTTGTTGCCGAGTTAAGGAGAACTTTTGACCTTCCAGTATGATTTGGATAAGCACACAATAAATAAACTAGTGAAGTTTGCCAATGACATAAATTTATGGGGAGAGGCTGATAACATTTGAGCAGCAGGGTCAACAGAGTTAGATCCAAACAAAATCCAGATGCAGACAGATAAAAGGCAGATGAAATTTAATGTAAGTGAATGTAAATTATTACATATAGGAAGTAGAAATATAAGATATAAATATATAACAGGGGATCTTGTGTTCGAAAGTGAGAGGCATCCTGGTAGACTCATCAATATTAACATCCAGACAATGCACAGAGGTGATTAGGAAGACTAGTAGAATGTTAGGCTATATAATGCGCTCAATGGAGTTCAAGTCTAGAGTTTTTCTCCTTAAGCTGTTTAATGGGCTTGTGAGGCCACATCTTGAGTACTGTGTACAATTTTGGACTCCAATTCTGTGAGGGATGTAAAGACACTGGAGGAAGTCCAGAGAGGGGTGACTAGACTCATTCCAGTTCTGCAGGGTATGAGCTGTGAAGAAAGATTGAAAGAATTAAATCTTTTTAGCCTTAAGTAGACTTAGAATAATAGAAGCGTTCAAAATAGTTAAGGGTATAAGTAATGTGGGCGCCAGCTGCTACTTCAAAATTAATGCATTATCACGGACATGGGGCTCAAGGTGGAGACTGGTTAAGGGGAGAGTTCAGACCAACATCAGGAAGCAGTTCTTTACACATGAATTGTGGACACATGGAACAAACTACCTAGTTGTGTAATGAAGACATGGCAAGCAGTGACACTGGAAGCCAAGATGGGCTTGTAGAGGAGTCAACGTAAACAGAAGGGAACCAACTTCCAGAAGGTTATTAGGATTGATAAACTGGTGTGAGTTTAGAAGTTCAAATTGAAGTAAGAAATGCTGGGGAGAGGGAGGGAGGGAGAGGGGGGGGGGAGAGAGAGAGAGATCTCCATATCTCCCCAGCCCCAGAACAGGATCATCACCCTGCCTCATTAAAGATCGAACCTTAACAAGGTCAAACTGCCAACCAGCTTGGCATGCAGTGTCTAAGTGTTGTTAGCTTCATTAGCTGACAAGCTATCTCTATGTTCTTAGCCTCTAACTTGCAGCTTAAGTCTGGGCCATCAACATTGATTCTCTCAGCATAATACAGCGATGACTTAGGGCCTCAACCTCATTCTTTAGAGATGTTCTCATTTTATACTGGTGCCTTATAATCCCTGTAAGGAGCCAGAGAGCATCCCGCTGCTATCCTTCCTCCTGAGAAAACCCAATGATTAAAATATGGGAAGAATGTGATGTCCCATTTCAACCCTGGCAAAATCTAACTGTTCTGACCAATCCACCTGCATTCCATAACCATCAGTAAGTTAGCGAGACTTCCAAAGCCTGCATTATTACCTGTCCACCCTGGGACTCTGCGTCTCTCATATGGGAGGGTCTTCTCTTTTGAATAGCCTTTTAAAGAAATGCATTTCTGTTCAAAGAATGTAGCATTGAATCAGGTCTGCAGGTCTGCCAAGACAGAAAACACTGACTGCAATAAGTATATTAATCATTTATTTCTAAACAGTGAAACTTTAACCAAACATTCATGTTCCCCCAAGTTACAGAAACTCCAAAGCTGAGTATTCAAACATACTTAGTTAAAAGTGCACGCAGAGCACATCTTCCCAATGGTTACGTGCACCTCTTGCCTTAAACAAAGGAGAAGAGAGCAAGCCTGTCCCACGTGCTAATTTATATCTGAGATATTTGAAACTTGACATCAGGTGGCCAACCAATGGGAAAAGCAGCTGCTGTTTCTAAACCATCCAATCATGGTGGAAGCAGCTTTTGACAAAGAGAATAAGCCACGCCCCCACAGGAGAGTAGCCTCCAACATAATGGGGTGAATTTTGATTTCTCCTTCTGGTAACAATAAATTCCTTCCCTTTTCCTTCTTCTTCTATTCCCCACTCTGGCTTCTTTCCTCTTCTCGCCTGCCTATCACTTCCTTTTGGGTCCCCTCTTCCTTCCCTTTTTCCAATTGTTCACTCTCCTCTCCTATTAGATTCCTTTTTCTCCAGCCATTTACCTTTCCTACCCACTAGCTTTACCTGTAACCTTCCCCTCCCCGACCCTTTTTACTCTGGCATCTTCCCTCTTCCTTTTCAGTCCTGAAAAGGGGTCTCAGCCTGAAACATCGGCAGTTTATTAATTTCCGTAGATATAGCCTGTCCTACTCAGTTTCACAGCATTTTGTGTGTGTTGCTTTGAATTTCTAGCATCTGCAGACTTTCTCGTGTTTATAATTATGAATTTTGTCTTATCAGTCCAGTGTTGTGTTTCCCTTTCCTGTCCCCATTCATCTCATCATTTTTGCCCTCGTTCAGCCTGAACATTTGCAAATACCAAGCCCTCACCACTGGGACCATCTATGTCGTTCCATTCTCGATCTCCACCAGAACACATTCCCGCACTCCTCCTTATTCCCTACAATTTCCAACATATCTCGTTCCCACATTTCTCTCTTCTAATGATGGTTACCCACTGGAATCAGCAATTTGTGATCTCTCCACAGATAAAATGCAAACAAACCAGGCACCAGGTTTAACTGACATATCAACACTGGCTTCTTCTGTGATCCAGGTGTGACCTAGAACAGAGAGAAAAATGAATACCTCATGGAATTTGCCACAGGATCTACCAGTGGCTCAAACTGGGCAGTACAACAGTGAAAACAAAGTACAATCGTTTCAAGCAAAATTTGTTTTCAGGGTCAAATTCAGTTTTCATTCTTGTTTAATGTAAATCACAACAATATGCTGTGAACATTTTTAACTGCATGATTTTTTAATATATATTACTCTTTGTCAACACATAACAGCTTTATTTCAGGGCTCTTGAACATTCAAATTTCTTCAATACTTCTGCATGTAGCACTGTGAAGTCAGGTTGGACGAGTTGTACTTTTCTACAGATTTGAAAGAAAGCTCAGGTGTGACAAATAAAATACATTTTCCTGAAATGACGAGAAAACCATCACATAACCACAGAGGAGGCACAATAGGAAAAGAGGTCAAGGGAAGGCATGGTCTCTCATTTTCTGATGAGGCCCCTTTCAGCCTTTGTGACTCAGAAGCGAGCTCAACAATGTCAGATACGGATCTGCTTTAGCACTGACGCCAATGATGTTCTCATTCCTGGAAATGGAGAAGTATGGAACAGGGATTATGTTACTTTACTATCTCCAGCTATTGGCCTGCAAACCACAAATAAATTCTCCAGTGAAACTCCTCCTTTCTCAACTGTCTTCCTTGGTTGCATGCAGTTCAACCTGAAGCTCAGGTGAGAGTGTGAGCTGCTTCCTCGATTTATTTGAAATTCCGGCGACAATATAACGTGGCCACAATGTCTGGCAGAACAACACAGAACACAATAAAACAGGACATACCAAGCAAGAAAGCAACAACAGAGAAAACAAGTCCATTTCCTCCCTCTCAGACAACCACGTATACAGACGGCCCTCGCAGCTCTAAGACAAACCTCCTGCCTCCACTCTCCAGGCTTCAACATTACACAGACAAAGGAATTCAAATACCCCTAAACAACCATTTTATTTCACTCTATGAAAGGCATTTATATTGTTCAAGCACTTGCACTTTCCTTCTCTTCCTGCTACTTTCACTAACCTATTTCACTTAAGCAGTTTTAACGAAGGATGCTAGACCTGAAACATTATCTGTTTCTCATTCCAAAGCTGATGCTTGACCTGGTGAGTTTTCCAGTACTTTTTATTCTTTTATTTAATGCTGTGCACATTTTCTGTTTTCCTCTCAAGGACCTGATGGGATTTCTCCAGTTTATTGAAGGAGGCAAGAGATGAGATTACTGAGACCTTTCTTTTTAAATCTTTTTATTGATTTTAAACAAACATAAATGAAACATGAATACAAAGAGCTTGAGAGTACATAATTAATAGGTTAAGGTATAAATACAAATAGATGATAATCCATATATAATAACCTCCCAAACTCAGTGGTTACAAAAAATGGAGAAAATAAAAACCTCCCAAAAAATGAAAAACCTAACCAACATGGGCCAATGCATTATATCAATTATACACAGTAGCGTCAATAACTCCACACCTCCATCCAAATAATTAAGGATGATAAGAGTAAGGTTTAGGAAAAGTCAGTTTAGCTCATATGAAAATGTTGACTAAATGGTCTCCAAGTTTCTTCAAATTTAACTGAAGGGTCAAAGACAACACTTCTAATTTTTTCTAAACTCAAACAAGAAATAGTTTGAGAAAACCACTGAAATATAGTTGGAGGATTAATTTCTTTCCAGTTCAATAGGATAGATCTTCTAGCCATTAATGTAACAAATGCAATCATCCGCCGGGCTGAGGGGGATAAACAACTATTATCCACCATTGGTAAACCGAAAATTGCAGTAATAGATTGGAAATTGATATTCAGAACTGTTGAAATAATACCGAAAATATCTTTCCAGTAATTTTGCAAACAAGGGCAAGACCAAAACACGTGGGTCAATGAAGCAACTTCAGAATGACATCTGTCGCAGGTTGGATTAATATAAGAATAAAATCGAGCAAGTTTATCCTTAGACATATGAGCTCTATGTACAACCTTAAATTGTATTAGGGCATGTTTAGCACAAATAGAAGAAGAATTGACTAATTGTAAAATTTTCTCCCACTGCTCAGTGGGTATAAGACAATGAAGTTCTTTTTCCCATTCCTTCTTAATTTTTTCTGATACTTCTGGCTGTATTCCAACTCGGTGCCATCATCTGATTAAACATATTAGAGTCTGCAAGGTGTAACACTGAATTAAACTTGCAACTGAACAGTTTTCCAGTTGTGGTAGAGCTGGGCATTTCTGATGAATGGTCATCAGTCCATAACAATAACTCAGGTTCCTCTCTCTACACTGCTACTGTACATACAGGGTATTTCCAACATTCTCCTTCCTGTCAGATTTTTTTTTGTATTTTGAAGGGGCTTCTGAAATTTGAGTGAACCCAGAGTTACCTATGATGCACTCAAACCCACTTGATAAGTCTGTATCTGATCCCAGTAACTTTCTCCAGTAATATCTATATTTTCTGTTGGAGGGACTAAATCTGGTTTCCAAATTCTACTGTATTCAAGTTATTGACCGTTGCTAGCCCTGATACATAATTTTCTCCCACTAATTCCAACAATCCTCTCTTCTTTCACTTTTTGACTGTCTTAAAATCACTCCTGCTTAGTTGTCTCCCAGAAAGTGAGTAAAGAATTGTTTTGTTGTAGGCAAGAACCATTGTTTCAGTTAGATTAAAATTAGATTAACATGCAGTTACACTGGTACCAAAATGACAAATTCACCTGTATCTTCTAACACCAATCCTACCCCGACTGTATTGTGCTGGGTCTCACTGTATTTAATTTCTGGTGTAATTTCCATCACTTGAGGGTGTGGGGTAGTGATTTTTCTAATGGAAAACCCAGAAAAGGACTGGGCTCTGACAAAAACTGTTCTTCATGTCCTTTACTGCCTTCCCCATTCTACTCTCCCCTATACTATATTCTCCTGTGGACTGTTTATCACGATGGAAGCACCCTTCGAGTAATGCTTGGAATAGCCACCCTAGTCGATATACCTCTTGTGTCGATACCTCACTCAATATACACGAGTGTGATCCCACAGAACTGTAATCTTACCATGGCCATTTAATACCTGAAGGCTGCTCAATAATTGAATGTACAGACTGACTTATGATTATCCCCTCTGGAATACTGAAAAATGTCAACTCCTAGAATTTTATTCCAATGGAACTGACCATTGTACTTCCTGGAATACCTAAAGATTTGTCCACGTATGTCACGCTATCTACCCCAGCAGAATCCAGATTTGCTTCTTTGTTAGCCTGCATTACTCGTGCTTGTTGAGGAAATTAGTTTTTGTTCACTGAGTGTTCTCCAAGCAACGACCTCACTGTTGACATGTTTGTCCACTGTAAGGGCTCTGGAGCAAGGCTCACCATGGCCCTAGTTATGGTTAATTTGATCACCACAAAATGCATTATCCTCTTCATGTTGAGTAAAATCTGTAACCCACAAGAGTAGTTTCTGCTTTTATTTTCAATTTAAATTTTATATTAAGTCTGTATTTTCTATTTGTTTTTCTAAACTATCCAATCCAGACTCCCAACTGCCTTTTGACACGAGATGTCCCATTTTTCTTCACTCAATTTTGTTTCAGGGTGGGAGCAACAATCACTAGCATATTTTTTACCTTTCATTTCCTTTCATTTTTTTTTTGACAAAATGCCCCTGGTTCTCAGGATAAGGGGACTGAAAGTCACCCTCTTTTGACCTGTCCCTTTATTCTTGGAACATCTGAGACTTTTTCTCAAGTCTTCCAAACCATCCACACCAATTGTTATGTGCCAATGCTGATAAAATTCCTGTTTCTCCCTCACCAATTTCAGCTGGTTGCTATAGTACTACCCACTTTTATCTGGAGAAGTCAGTACTCTGTACAAGAAGTTATTTCTCTATAATTTCATAAGGTCCTGTCAAACGTGGAATTAAAAAAGAGGTGGGTTAGTGTATTCTAATGATCACTTTGTTCTGGACTTCATTCTATGGGAATGAATTTTGACTCAGAGTTGGCTTTTGTTACTTCTTCTTCCTTATTTACTGCCACATAATTGGCCTTTTTCACCATCTTGCCAACTGTTGTACCCACCTTTCTGACTCAATCCCATTGATTTCAAGTTCTGACAAATCTAATCCCCTCATGCCCCTCCCAGAGTGGACTTTTACCTTTAAGATCCCATATTCTTTTCCCTATGCCTCCTCAAATATATATGTAATAAAGCAGCAGATGGGAGGGGTTTACTGTCAGCTGAAACAAAGCCCTCTTGCTTCCTACAGAGGTAAATATTCTGAAAGGCTGTTCCAAGTTCTCATACTATCAGAGTGCATGACTCACCTGGGTGGAAGTGTCCTGGGTGGCTAACCACATCAGCTACAGCTGCCAAGTCTGCTGCCTGTGCACTCGTGGTCTTGGGTAACTTTAAAGTTATACTATACCTTTCCTGGCCATGTTCATCCTCTACATGTATGCCACACCCAGTTCTCCTCTCATCGTCGTGTATGGATGAGAAGCCATCTACAAAAATTTAAAATAGGGTTTTTCTTCCACTCACTTCCTTCAAACAAGAGGCCTAGCCACAGGTACTCCCATGAATCCCATAAGACCAAAAGACCATAAGACATAGGAGCAGAATTAGGCCATCTAGCCCTTCAAGTCTGCTCCACCATTCAATAATGGTTGATCATTTTCTCCAACCTTCTCCTCAACCCCAATTACTGGCATTCACCCTGAAACCTTTGATGCCATGTCCAATCAAGAAGCTATCAATCTCAGCCTTAAATACACCCAAAGACCTGACCTCCACAGCTGCATATGGCAACAAATTCCACAAATTCACCCACCCTTTGGCTAAAGAAATTTTGCTGCATCTCTGTTTTGAAAGGTGCCCCTCTATCCTGAGGCTGTGCCCTCTTGTCCAAGACTCTCCTACCCTGGGGAACATCCTTTCCACATCTACTCTGTCTAGGCCTTTCAACATTCAAAAGGTTTCAATGAGATCCCCCCTCATTCTTCTGAATTCCAGTGAGTACAGACCCAGAGCCATCAAATGTTCCTCATATGATAACCCTTTCATTCCTGGAATCATCCTTGTGAGTCCCCTTTGGACCCACTCCAATGCCAACACATCTTTTCTAAGATGAGGGGCCCATAACTGTTCACAATATTCAAGGTGAGGCCTCACCAGTGCCTTATTAAGCCTCAGCATCACATCCTTACTCTTGTATTCTAGACCTCTTGAAATGAAAACTAACATGGCATTTGCCTTCCTTACTACCGATTCAGCCTGCAAGTTAACCTTCAGGGTGTTCTGCACAAGGATTCCCATGCCCCTCTGCATCTGAGATTCCTGGATTTTCTCCCTGTCTAGAAAATAGTCTGCACATTTATTTCTACTACAAAAGTACATGACCATGCACTTTACAACATTGTATTTCATTTGCCACTTTCTTGCCCAGTCTCCTAATCTGTCTAAGTCCTTCTACATCCTACCTGTTTCCTCAACACTAACTGTCCTCTCTTCCTATCTTCGTAACATCTGCAAACATGGCAACAAAGCCATCTATTCCATCATCTAAATCATATATATACAGCATAAAAAGAAGTGGTCCCAACACCAACTAGTCACTGGCAGCCAACCCAAAAAGGATCCTTTTATTCCCACTCGCTGCCTCCTACCAATCAGCCAATGTTCTAACCATGTTAGTAACTTTACTGTAATATCATGGGCTCTTAACTTGGTAAGCAGCCTCATGTGTGGCACCTTGTCAAAGGCCTTCTGAAAGTCCAAATATACAACATCCACTGCATCCCCTTTATCTATCCTACTTGTAATCTCTTCAAAGAATTCCAACAGGTTCATTAGGTAACATTTTTAGTGAAGGAAGTCATGGTGACTTTGTACTACCTTGTCCTTTGTCATCAAGTACTCCATCACCTCATCCTTAACAATTGACTCTAACATCTTCCCAACCACTGATGTCAGGCTAACTGGTCTATAATTTCCTTGCTGCTGCCTTCCGCTTTTCTTAAAGAGTGGAGTGACATTTGCAATTTTCTAGTCGTTTGGCACCATGCCAGAGTCCAATGATTTTTTGAAAGATCATTGCTAATGCTGTCACAATCTCTAACGCTACCTCTTTCAGAACCCTAGGGTGCAGTTCATCTGGACCGGGTGACTTATGTATCTTTAGGTCTTCCAGCTTTTTGAGCACCTGCTCTCTGGTAACAGTAACAACACCCACTTCTCTTCCTTCACACACTATAACATCAGGCATACTGCTAGTGTCTTCCATCGTGAAGACAAGCACAATATACTAATTTAGTTCATCAGCCATCATCTTGTCCGCCAGTATTATTTCTCCTGCCTCATTTTCTAGCGGTCGTATATACACTCTCATTTCTCTTTTATTTTTAACATTCTTGAAAAAACTTCTATTATCCACTTTGATATTATTTGCTAGCTTGCTTTCATATTTCAAATGATTTCTAATGATTTTTTTTAGTTACTCTCAGTAGGATTTTAAAAACTTCCCAATTCTCCATCTTTCCACTAAGTTTTGTTTTGTCATGTGCCCTTACTTTTGCTTTTACAATAGCTTTGACTTCATTTTCTACGGATTGATGCTATTCTTTACCAGAAGAGCCACACCACCATCTCTGCCTACCTTCCTTACCCTCCGATATAACATGTAACCTTGGACAATCCCAGCTGTGCATGACTTTTTGTCAACTATGTGAAACACTCTATGTTCCAAGCATGCACTGGTGCCACTCACCAACTTTTCCCATGCAACATCGAGGACTGCACTGGTGCTGCTTCCTGCACCCATGCAGAACTCATCAACTTCATCAACTTTGCCTCCAACTTCCACCCTGCTCTCAAATTTATCTGGTCCATTTCCGACACCTCCTACTCCTTTCTTGATCTCTCTGTCTCTATCTCTGAAGACAGCTTATCCACTGATGTGCATCATAAGCCCACTGACTCTCACAGCTACCTGGACTATACCTCTTCCCACCCTGGTGCTTGTAAAAATGCCATTTTCTCAATTCCTCCGCTTTCCCACACCTGCTCTCAGAATGAGGCTTTTCTTTCCAGACTAAAGGAGATGTCCTCTTTCTTCAGAGAAGGGGCTTCCTTTCCTCTACCATCAATGCAGCCCTCAACCACATCTCTTCCATTTAGGGCACATCTGCCTCATCCTCCCACTGCCACTCCATGGATAAGGTTCCTCTTGTCTTCATCTACCACCCCACCAGTGTCCACGTCCAGCACATAATTCTCCATACTTCTGTCATCTTCAAAGGGATCCCATCACCAAGCACATCTTTCCCTCTCCAACTCCACTTTACACTTTCGGCAGGGACCACTTCCTTTGTAACTCCCTTGTCCATTCGGCCTTCTCCACTGATCTCTCTCCTGGCATTTATCTGTTACAAGGGGCGACAACGGAGAACCCAAGTGCAGGACACTGGCACGTCGACTCAGTTGGAGAGGCTGTCGTAGACTTAAACATAGAGCAGAAAACCAGGGGGATTTTGACAAGGAGATGGGATTCATAGGGATTCTCTAGAACTAGGGCTGAACTTAGAATTGTCAATTCCAATCGGAATAGGGAACAAAGTATCACACAAGGATTGACCAATGAACTGGCAACCTGTGATAGGGTCATCCTCGTTTTTATTTCCCATTCTCTGATTGAAAGCCAGATGTACGGTAATTGGGTAACTGCAGCAATTAGTTGAAATTGGGGTATGATCAGGGAGAAAGGAGTGTTAAAGGGGAACGGTCCACCGGAACCATGACATTATCTCTTGCAAGTGGAACAAGTGCTACACCTGCCCCTATACCTCCTCCCTCACTACAATTCAGGGTCCCAAACAGTCCTCCTAGATGAGGAGTCACTTCACCTGTGAGTCTGTTGGGGTCATCCACTGCATCTGGTGCACCCACTGTGGCTTCCTGCACATCGGTGAGACACAACGTAGACTGGGAGACTGCTTCGCCAAGCACCTATGCTCCATCTGCCAGAAAAAGCAGGATTTCCCAGTGGCCATCCGTTTTAATTCCACTTCCCATTCCCATTCTGACATGTCTGTCCATTGCCTTTTCTACTGTTGCGATGAGGCCACACTCAGGTTGGATGAAGCTTCCAACTTGATGGTATGAACATTTATTTCTCAGATTTCTGGTAATGCCTCTCTCTTCACCATTACAAATTCCCATTTCCCTCTCTCACCTTATCTCCATACCTGCCTATCACCTCCCTATGGTGCTCCTCCCCCATTCCCCCATTTCTTTCTTCCATGGCCTTCTGTTCTCTCCCATCAGATTCCCCTTTCTCCAGGGCTGTATCTTTGCACCAATCAATTCCCCAGCTCTTTAGTTCATCACTCCCCTCCCCCACTGCACCCCAGTGTCTCTTATCACCCTGTGTTTCTTGCCCCCCCCCACCTTCTTACCCTGACTTCCCATCTTTTTTCCTCCAGTGCTGCTGAAGGGGCTCGACCCAAAACTTTGACTGTACTTTTTTTCCATAGATGCTGCCTGGCCTGCTGAGTTCCTGCAGCATTTTGGGTGTGTTCCTCGGATCCTGTAGGTTTTCTCTTGTTTGTTCTCTTTTTTCTCTGTTCTCAGGCATTACATTACCGGATCTGCTTCCACCCCTTGCTTTTCGTTTTGATTTGAGATTTTTTGCTATTACTTGACACTTGTTTTTACTTCCTTGGTACACCAGATTATTGGCTAACATTAGGGTAGAGTTTACTCACTTTACACTAATATTTCTCACTTGCAACAGGAAAGTTCATCTACCAATTCTGTGTTGACTTACTGAATCAAGTTTAATCCATTCATCTTGCAGTAATTATATGGGTGTGTGTTGTCAGTATTGTAAATAGATTAAATCCCACTATGTAGGTGAATGCTTGCACTACCCAGAAAACTGCAAACAAGTGTTTTTCACATATACTATACTTCTGTTGTACAGGTGAGAGCAAGCAAGATGCACACTCTACTGGTCTGAACTTCACATGCATTTCCTGTAATAGTACAGCTGAGAGGGTGGCATCAGTTGTGGTCACTTCTAATGAGAATGGTTCACTCACATTTGGGATTTTTAGATCAGGCTCAGTGCGTGCTTCAGGGCTGTAATGACCTGGGTGGCTCTGATTTCCATTCCCACAACACGTTCTTTTTCAGTAACCCTGTTCAGTAACAGGGGCAGTTGGGATATTTGTGCAACACAAATCTTGAGGAAAATAGGCACTTGGCAAAGATCAATGAAAGTAAGGTCATGTTTCAGTGTAGTGGTCACTGTGTGAGGGGGAGTTGAAACGTAGGCTCATTGAGGCTTCAGTGAGAGAGGCACATGCTGCTGGCAGATTTCAGGTAATTTTCTTTCTTTCCTTCATTCTCTGTTATCACACAGTTGGAGCAGTGAGAAGTCAGGTAGGAAGGTGGAACACTCCTTGTGCAGAATGAGGGAAAGCAGGGAGACTTTTGTGTCCCTAATGACCACACCTGCAAGAAGTACATCAAGATGCAGCTTCATAAGCTTGTTAAAGAATTGGAGCTGGAACTGGATGAACTCCAGATCATTCAGGAGGATGAGGAATTAACTGACAGGTGATACAGGGAGGTAGTTACACCTAAGGGGCAGAACACAGGGAATTGATTGACATTCCGGAGGGGATAAGCTGATAGGCTGCCAATATAGGGTACAGTGGTGGGTGTTGTATAGGCAGGACAGTTTACACCTGAACTAGAGGGAGAGAATACACCTGTCAGAATGTTTGCTAGTGGGCACTGGGGTGGGGTGGGGTGTGGAGCTGCTAGTTAAACTAAAATTACAGGGGGATGGAAACCAGGGAGCCAGAGAAGAAAGTGGAGTAGTTGGAGAAAAAGTTGTTAAGTCTACATATCAAGACATGAATGGAAAGGCTAAGCACGGCAGGAATAATGTTCTCAGTTGTGTTCATGTCAATGCAGGTTGTAGTGTAGGAAAGGCTGTTAGAGCATGAGTCAGCACATGGGATTATGAACTCTGAAAAGTGGTATGCCACAGGGATCGGTGTTAAGTCTGTTGTTGTTTATCATGGAGTATTTTGTCCAGTACTTGCCAGATACCTACAGTAGAGGTGTAAATAAGATTGAAGAAGTGTGGAGAACATTTACAAAGATGTTGCTGGGACTTGAGGACCTGAGTTGAGTAGGCGAGGACTTTATTCCTTAGAGTAAGGAAGACTGATGGGTGATTTGGTAGAGCTGTACAAAATTATGAGGGATATAGATAAGGTAATGAAAGCAGGCTTTTATTCACTGAGCTTGGGTATGTCTAGATCTAGAGGTCATGGATTAAGGGTGAAAGATGAATTATTTAAGGGCAACATGAGGGGAAACTACTTCACTCAGAGGGTAGTGATTGTGTGTATCGAGCTGCCAGCAGAAATGATGGAAGTGCATTCAATTTCAACATTTAACAAAAATGTGCGTAGATGGGAAGGTCTATAGTCCAAGTGCAGGTTTATGGAACTAGACAGAATAATAGTTCAGTATGGACGACATGGGCAAGAGATCCTGTTTCTGGGCTGTATTGTTCTATGTCTCTATAAATCTTTGTATGTGATACTGGGTAATAGACTTTCATGAGCACCACCTTGACTGATGCCCTGTTACAGCAGGTGGGAGCCTCTGACTGCAGCAGTGAGAGTTCAAAAAAGTCATTGAACAATGCAGAAGGTTGGGAGATACAGGTTTTCAGTACCTGGCTGAGTACACCATCTGGGCCTGATGTCTTGCAAGGGTTTACCCTCTTGAATGGAAATTCTGAAGTCATTGGAAGGTGAAGATGATTTGGTACAGTCTGTCATGAAAGACCCTGGGAAATTCCAACAGACATGGTGTGAAAGGTATTCTGACTGGTTGTGTCATCAGTAGGTGTGGAGGCTCTGATACACAATATTGAAAGAATCAGCGGACTCCAGGGGTCCTGGGACCCCTGCTCTTTGTGATTTTTATAAATGAGCTGGATGAAGAGGCGGAACGATGGGTGAGTAAGTTTGCGGATGCAATGAAGATTGGAGGAGTTGTGGATGGAGCTGTGGGTTGTCGAAGGTTACTAGACGGGATGCAGAGTTGGGCAGAAAAGTGGCAGATGGAGTTCAATCTGGATAAGTGTGAGGTGATGCATTTTGGAAAGATAAACCAGAAGGCTGAGTATAGGGTTAATGGGCAGTTACTTAAGAGTGTGGATGGACAGAGGGACCTTGGGGGTCAATTCCATACATCCCTCAAGGTCTCTGTACAGGCTGCTAGGATAGTTAAGAAGGCCTATGGGATGCTAGGCTTCATTAATAGGGGGACTGAGTTCAAGAGTATTGTTGCAACTCTACAAATCTCTGGTGAGACCACACTTAGAGTATTGTGTTCAGTTCTGGTCACCTCATTATAGGAAGGATGTGGAAACTATGGAGAGGGTGCAGAGGAGATTTACCAGGATGTTGCCTGGATTGGAGAACAAGTCATATGAAGCAAGGTTAGCAGAGCTGGGACTTTTCTCTTTGGAGCGTAGAAGGATGAAAGGGGACGATAGAGGTCTACAAGATTATGAGAGGCATAGATAGTGTGGATAGCCAGTACCTGTTTCCTAGGGCATGAATAGCAAACACTAGAGGGCATATGTATAAAATTAAGGGAGGGAAGTTTAAGGGAGACATCAGGGGTAGGTTTTTTACACAGAGGGTTGTGGGTGCCTGGAATGACTTGCCAGGGATGGTGGTGGAGGCAAAAACATTAGGGGTATTTAAGAGCCTCTTGGACAGGAACATGGATGAAAAAAAAAATAGAGGGTTACGGGGTAGTGTGGGTTTAGTACATTTTTTAGGAATATATGGGTCAGCACAACATTGATGGCTGAAGGGCCTGTACTGTGCTGTAGTATTCTGGTTCTAGTTCTAGTTCTAGTTCTAGTTCAAGAAGGTTGTAGGTACAGCCAAATCCACCATGGATGCAACCCTCACCACCACCAAGGTTATCTTCAAGAGGCAGTGCTTCAAGATAGCTGTGTTCACAAAGTCCTAATTTCAAAGTAACTTTATTATCAAAGTCTGTATATGTTACCATAAACTACCTTGAGATTCACTTTCTTGCAGGCATCTAGAGGGGAAAAAAAGAAATACAATTGAATTTTACAAAAAACTGAACATAATTCTGTCTTAAAGACAAACAGAAGGCAACTAAAAAGTCATAAAGAAGGAAAAGATGGAGTATGAAGGTAAGCTGGCCAATAATATTAAAGAGAATACCAAAAGTTTCTTCAGATATTTGAAGTGTAAAAGAGAGGCGAGAATAGATACCAATCGGTTGGAAAATGATGCTGGAGAGGTTGTAATAGGAGACGAGGAAATAGCAGGCAAACTGAATAAGTATTTTGCATTATTCTTCACCATAGAGGATGGCAGTAGTATGCCAGATGTTCAAGTATGTTAGAGGGCAGAAGTGAGTGAGGTTGCCATGAATAGGGAGAGATGCTTGAGAACTGAAAGGTCTGGTTAAAAAAGTCACTTGTACTTCATGGACTACACCTGAAGAGATTGTGGAGGCATTTGTAACAATCATTCAAGAATCAGTAGGTTCTGGCATGCTCTGGGGGACTGGAACATGGCAAATATCACTCTACTATTTCAAGAAGGGAGGGTGGTGAAAGAAAGGAAATTATAGGCCAGTTAGTCTGACCTCAGTGGTTGGGAAGATGTTGGAGTCAATTGTTATCAATGTTGTTTTGGTGTACTTGGAGGCACATGGTAGAGTAGGCGGTAATCAGCATTATTTCCTTAAGGGAAAATCTTGGTTGGCAAATCTGTTGGAATTCTTTGAAGCAGGATAGACAAAGGAGAATTGGTGGATGCTGTGTACTTGGATTTTCAGAAGGCCTTTGACAAGGCGACACACATGATGTGACTTAAAAAGTTAAGAACATGTGTTCAGGAAAGACATCAACATGGATAAAACTGTAACTGTAACTTATCTGTTTGACTGCAGGGGGCTAGAGGTATTCCACAGGGGTCTGTGTTAGGACCGATTCTTTTTACATTTTATGTCAATGTTTGATGGCTTTAAGGCTACATTTGCAGGTGATACAAAGATAGCTGGAGGGGTAGAGACGCTACAGAAGGACTTAGACAGATTCGGAGAAAGGGCGAAGAAGTGACAGATGGATTACAGTGTAGGTCATGCAGTTTGGTAGAATGTAAAGCGTAGACTATTTTCTCAGTGGAGAGAACATTGAAAAATCTGAAGTGCAAAGGAACATGCAGCATTCCCTAAATGTTAATATTCAGGTTGAGTCAGTGTTGAGGAAGACAAATGCCATGTTAGCATTCATTTCAAGAGGACCAGTAAATAAAAACAATGATGTATTGTTAAGCATCAGGATCAGAATCAGATTTAATATCATCGGCATAAGTCATGAAATTTGCTAACTTTACAGAAGCAAATACATTTTAAATAAATATAGATAAATAAATGAGTTACATTAGTTACATGTATGTCTATTAAATAGTTAAGGTGAAATAAGTATTGTCAAAAAAAAAAGTAGTTAGCTAGTGTTCATGGGTTCCATGTCCATTTAGAAATCCACTCAGGTGGGAGTGGAGAAGAAGCTGTTCCTGAATCGCTGAGCGTGTGCCTTCAGGCTTCTGTACCTCTTTCTCGATGGTAACAATGCGAAAGTGGCATGTCCTGGGTGGTGTGGATCCTTAATGATGAACCCTGCCTTCCTAAGGTGCTGCTCCTTGAAGATGACTTGGATACTATTGAGTCTGTTACCCATGATGGAGATAACTGATTTTACAAGTTTCTTCATCTTATTTTGAGCTTGTGCAGAAGTCACCTCCCCCCCACCCCTTTCCAGATGGTGATGCAGCTAGTCACAATGCTCTCCATGGTGCATTTGTAGAAGTTTTCAAGTGTCTTAGTTGACAAACTTAATCTCCTCAAACTCCAAATGAAACATAACCACTGTCTAGCCTTCTTTACAGTGGCATCAATATGTTGCGTCCAGGTTAGTTCCTCAGAGATATTGACATCCAGAACCTTGAAATTGCTCACACTCTCCACTTCTGATCTCTCTATAAGCATTGGTTTGAGTTCCCTTGTCTTACCCTTCCTGATGTCCACAATCAGCTCTTTGATTGAGTGCGAGGTTGTTGCTGCAACACCACTCCACTAAATGGTATATCTTGCTCCTGTGTGTCCTTTTGTCTCCATCTGAAATTCTGCCAACAATGGTTGTATCATCAGTAAATTTATAGATGATATTTGAGCTATGCCTAGCCACACAGTCATGGGTGTAGACAGTAGAGCAGTGGGCTGTGTACACATCCCTGTGGTGTGCTAGTGTTGATTGTCAGTGACGTGGAGATGTTATTTTCAATCTGTACAAATTGTTGTCTTCTGGTGAGGAAGTCCAGGATCCAGTTGCAGAGAGAGGTACAGAGGCCCAGGTTTTGTAGCTTTATGATCAGGACTGCAGGAATGATGGTGTTAAATGCTGAGCTATAGTCAATTAACAGCATGCTGACATATGTATTTGAATTCTGCAGGTGATCCAAGGCTGTGTGGAAAGCCATTGAAATCATGTCCACTGTAGACCTATTGCGGTGGTAGGCAAACTGCAGTGGGTCTAAGCCCTTCCTGAGAGAGGCGTTGATTCTAGCCATGAGCAACGACTCAAAGCATTTCATCACCGTAGATGTGAGTGCTACTGGACGCTACTTGTTGAGGCAGCTCACACTGATCTTCTTGGGCACTGGTAATTGTTCCCTTTTGAAGCAGATGGAACACCACTGCCAGTTAGTTGGCACATGTTTTCAGAACTCTACCAGGTACTCCATCAGCCCGTGTCACCTTGCGAGGGTTCATCCTCTTGAAAGACAGCCTGACGTCGGCCTCCGAGTCAGAGATCACAGGGTCATCAGATGCTGTTCAGATCCTCATAGCTGTGGTTTTACTCTCCCTTTCAAATTGAGTTAATCGGGTAGTGAAGTATCGCTGCCATTCATGATGTTGCGTTTTGCTTAGTAGGAAGTAACAGCCTACAAACCCTGCCAGAGTTGATGTGCATTCAATGTCATCTCTAACCTCTTCTGGATTTACTTCTTGACTCTTGAATTACCCCTCTGCATTTCCTCCACAGAAAAAATACCTGCTTTTCTTATACAGAACTGGATCGCCAGAGTTAAATACCACAGATCTAGCCCTCAGCAGACTATGAAGCTCTTGATTCATCCACGGCCTTTGGATTGGGAATGTACAGTATAACTATATAACAATTACAGCATGGAAACAGGCCATCTTGGCCTTTCTAGTCCGTGCCGAATGCTTACTCTCACCTAGTCCCACCGACCTGCACCCAACCCATAACCCTCCATTCCTTTTGTGAACCATATACCTATCCAATTTTTTTTTAAATGACAAAATCGAACCTGCCTCTACCACTTCTATTGGAAGCTTGTTCCACACAGTTACCACTCTCTGAGTAAAGAAATTCTCCCTCATGCTACCCCTAAACTTTTGCCCCTTAACTCTCAACTTATGTCCTCTTGTTTGAATCTCCCCTACTCTCAATGGAAAAAACCTATCCATGGCAACTCTATCTATCTCTCTCATAATTTTAAATACCCCTATCAAGTCCCCCCCAACGTTCTTCGCTCCAATGTTACGTACCCGTGACACGTGACAGTGGTACCCTTGTCACGTGACTGGGGTTGAAGTTATACTGGACATGAGGTAATGGTCTTGTGATGGTGGAGTGATGTCATTTTCCCGCCAGTAGAGGTCATGTGACTGGTTTTTTTTACAGGGTATAAAAGGAAGACCCACCCTGTCAGGTGGGGCAGTTCGTGGCTGGATTTGCCAAGCTGACTTCATGTCCCTGCGTGATTTAATGTGATGACGCAGTTTAGTTGAAAAATGAAGTTTTATATAATGCCTAAAGTTTAAAAGGTCATTGCCAGCGGTTTCTTTGCTGGTGGAGAGTGAAGATAAGAATTTGGAAGATAGAAATCGAGGAGAATCGATTTTCGACGGTGGATTGGTTACGACCTTATTTGGTCCTCATTCGGAAGGATTTCGTTGACTGTTCTCGTGTTAATCTCCGCTGGGATAGCGGGAGATTGAGAATAGTGTGGAAGAAGAGGTTAGTGCCATTAAACCATTACGTTTTATAAAATTCTTCGTGGGAAAGTTCGACGCCGGGGATAGGACAACGACGTGGAAGAGAATTTAAATCGCCTTAAAAAGTCTCTCCTTTTAAATGGACTGTGAGCTTTTGAACTTTCGGCATACCGCTTTAAAGAACCGTTTTTTTCCAATACCGCTTTAAGAGCTGTTTGAATTGCAACGCTATTAAGAACTGTGAGTCTGCCGCACAGCAGCTGAATTCTGGTTGAGCTGATGTTTGTTTACTTTTGGGGGGTTGGTTTTCAGTGTTTAATAAAAGTGTTATTTGTTATGAAAACCCTTGCCTAACTCATCTATATTTATTGTTGCCTGAATACGTAACATAATTATGGGGGCTACGTCCGGAATTGGATCGTTTGAATTTAAAATGCTTGTTGAATTTTGAATCGGTGTTTTGGTAATGGGGTATACTCGATTCTTTTGTTTGATTGGCTTGTGAGTGGTATTCGGCAACAATGAATATTGATGAGTTTCTGGATTCGCCAGCCGCGGATTTGTTAGCGAAGGCGAAAAAAACTGAAGTATCTGAGATTGCTAATAGATTGCGACTTAAAGGTATTTTGAAGACTGCATCAAAAGCTGTAATACAGAGAAAAATCGCATCACATTTTGTGGCTTCGGGTGATTTTGATGAACCGATTTTAGAATCGTTTCCAATAAGTAATCTGGAGATACAGTTGCAAATTGAACAAATGAAGTTGGAGCAAAGTAAAGCAGAATTGGAGCGTTATAAATTGGAATCTGACCAGAAGCAGAGAGAGTTTGAATATGCAATGGTGAATTTAAGGTCTGGGAATCAGTCTTCTGATTCTAAAAAACCGTTTGTTGCTAGCCAAGAAATTAAATTGGTCCCTCCATTTAGTGAAACAGAAGTGGAAAGATATTTTCAACATTTTGAAACTATTGCTCGGATGTCAGACTGGCCGAAAGATAAATGGTCAGTGTTGTTACAGAGTGTGAGTAAAGGCAAAGCACAGCAAGTTTACACAGCTTTAACTGCTGTGCAAGCACTTGATTATGATATTGTGAAAACAAATATTCTCAAAGCATATGAATTGGTCCCAGAAGCATATAGGGAAAGATACAGGAGTTTGGAAAAGTCTGTGGAAAAGACTTATGTGGAATTTGCCTATGATAAATCTATGTGTTTTGAGAGATGGGTTTCTTCTAAAAATGTAAATGAGGACTATGATACATTGAAAGAGCTGATTTTAATGGAGGAATTTAAAAGAAGCATTCCTGTTGAAGTAAGGACCTACTTAAATGAGAGGGATACTGATAAATTGCAGGACTGTGCTAGATTAGCTGATGAGTATGTTTTAATCCATAAGAATAAATTTCCTCAGGGTAGAATTTTTAAGAGGAAAAATAATATGGAGACTCAAGGTAAATCAAAAATTAAATCAGAGGTTAATGAGAAAGGTAAGGAGGAAGGAAAACCTGTGAAGGAAAAACAGTTTGGTCTTATTTGTAACTATTGTAAGAAGCCTGGCCATGTAATAGCTAACTGTTTCAAATTGAAAAAGAAAGAGAAGGAAGCAGTTCCAGATGCTTGTGTGCAACATACTGAAGCACCTGTAAAGTTACAGGGTTTGGTAAACACAAATGAGGATTTGTTAGAGTCTGACCAAGTTAGAAAGGGATATGATCATTTTATAACTGAAGGGTTTGTATCCTTGGAAGAAGGATCTACTCTGGTGCCAATAAAAATTCTTAGGGATACTGGAGCTTCTCAATCACTGATGTTAGATAGTGTGTTGAAGTTTAATGAAGAGAGTGATACTGGTGAGGTAAATTACATAAGAGGTGTTGGAAGTGATTTTATGCCTGTACATTTACATGAAGTAAATTTAAAGTCAGGGTTAGTTACAGGATTTGTTAAAGTAGGATTACAGCATAGCTTACCTGTGAAGGGTATTTCTTTATTGTTAGGTAATGACTTGGCAGGTGGACAAGTTTTTCCTGAAGTGCATTTGACAATGGAGTCAGAGGAACCAGAGGTGAATTCTAACACAGATTCTTCCTGTGTTGTGACTAGAGCTATGGCTAAAAAAATTGATGTGCAGAATGAGGTTGTTACTCATGACTGTTCAACTCAGGATTCGAGTTTTGAGGATGTGTCAGAGACTTTCTTACCTTCGTTGTTTGAACAAGATTCTGGGAGTAAGTCTGACTATGAAGATTTATCTCTGTCTCGGAAGGAGATGATAGCAGAGCAGAATAGAGATCCTGAGATTATAAAATTAAGGGAACAAGCTTTACTAGGTAGTGAAATTGAGAAGGTGTCAGTAGGATATTACTTGGAAAAAGGAGTGTTGATGAGGAAGTGGAGGTCGCCTACAATTACTGCAAGTGAGGAATGGAATGTTGTTTATCAGGTGGTTGTTCCTAAAGTTTATCGGAATGAGATTTTGACTTTAGCTCATAGTGTGCATTTAGGTGGACATCAAGGGGTAAGGAAAACTGTGGACAAGATTTTAAAACATTTTTACTGGCCTGGTCTAAGAAAAGATGTGGCGATGTTTTGTAAGACGTGCCATACTTGTCAAATTGTGGGTAAACCAAATCAGGTTACACCAGTAGCTCCATTACAACCTATTCCAGCATTCGGTGAACCGTTTTCTAAAGTTATTGTAGATTGTGTTGGTCCATTACCAAAGACAAAAACTGGTTATCAGTATTTGTTGACTATCATGTGTACTTCGTCTAGGTTTCCAGAGGCAGTACCACTTAGGAATATAAAAGCTAAAACTGTGACGAAGGCTCTTATAAAATTCTTTACTTATTTTGGATTGCCTAAGGAAATACAAACTGATCAAGGCAGTAATTTTATGTCTGGATTGTTTCAACAGATAGTTTATAAATTGGGAGCTAAGCAAATCACTTCGTCTGCATACCATCCAGAATCGCAAGGTGCCTTGGAGAGGTTTCATTCTACTCTCAAGAATATGATTAGGACATATTGTGTGGAAAATGAAGGTGACTGGGATGAGAGTATAAACTTACTTTTATTTGCAGTAAGGGAATCGGTACAGGAATCTTTAGGTTTTAGTCCATTTGAACTTGTGTTTGGGCATAGAGTTAGAGGACCTTTAGCTTTATTGAAGGAACAGTGGATTAGTAAGGAAGTACACACTAATTTGTTGGACTATGTTTTGAAATTTAAGGACAGGTTACATAAAGCTTGTAGTTTAGCCAAGGAAAATTTAAAGTTGGCTCAGGTGTAAATGAAAACTTGGTATGATAAAGAAGCTAGGATGAGATTGTTTAAGCCTGGAGATAAGGTGTTGGTTCTTTTCCCAGTGCAGACAAATCCTTTACAAGCTAGATTTCATGGTCCTTATGAAATTGTGTCTAGAATCAATGATGTGGATTATGTAATAAAAACTCCAGATCGCAGAAGGTCAACACAACTTTGCTACATAAATATGATTAAACCATATTTTGAGAAACAATCTGATACTGTGACTGTTGTGGTTAGTGAGAATGAGTTTGATTTAACTGGGAACATGATAGATGATTCATCTGACTTTCATTCTAAATCTAACATTGTTTCTGTTAGGTTACCTAATTCGACCATTCTGGAAAATATGGATGAGAAATTAGCACATTTACAGCTAGAACAGAAACAACAGATGAAGGAATTGATTTTTAAGTATAAGGATTTGTTTCCAGATGTTCTGAGAAGGACTACTATAGCTTCACATGATGTAGATGTTGGAGATGCCAAACCTATTAAACAACATCCATATAGGATGAACATGGAAAAATGTGAACTTGCTGAGAAAGAAATTGAATACATGTTAGAGAATGATATTATTAGACATTCTAACTCGAATTGGAGTTCGCCATGTGTTATGGTGCCAAAACCTGATGGTAGTATTAGGTTTTGTATGGACTATAGGAAGGTGAATGCTGTAACGAAAACAGATGCATATCCAATTCCTAGAGTAGATGATTGTGTAGATAAGGTTGGAAAAGCAAAGTTCCTTACAAAGATTGATTTATTGAAAGGGTATTGGTGTGTTCCATTAACGGACAGAGGTAGAGAGATTTCTGCATTTGTAACTCCATCTGGGTTATATGAGTATAATGTTCTTCCACTTGGGATGAAGAATGCCCCAGGTACTTTCCAGAGGATGATTAATTCTGTGATTCAGGGATTGAAAGATACTGATGCTTATATTGATGATTTAGTGACAGGAAATGATACTTGGGAAGCACACATAATTGTGGTGGAGAAAATGTTTGAAAAGCTTTCAAAAGCTAACTTGACTATTAATTTAGCTAAGAGTGAATTTGGACATGCCACTGTGACTTACCTTGGTTATGTTGTAAGTCAAGGTAAGGTAGCTCCTGTTCAGGCAAAAGTTCAGGCAATTTTAGAGATTCCCACTCCAACGGGGAAAAAAACTCTTAGAAGATTTTTGGGAATGGTAGGATATTATCGAAAATTTTGTAAGAATTTTGTTAATGTTGCCCTTCCATTAACTAACCTTCTGCAGAAGAATGTGAAGTTTGTGTGGACGGTGCTTTGTCAGGAAGCATTTGAAAAATTGAAAACAATGATATGTCAACAACCTGTGCTTAAGGCACCTGACTTTGGAAAACCTTTTTCATTAGCTGTCGATGCTAGTGATGAAGCTGCGGGAGCAGTATTGATGCAAAGGAATGAGGGTGATGAGGTTGATCATCCAGTAGCTTACTTTTCTAAGAAATTTAATAAGCATCAAAGAAACTATTCAACAATAGAGAAAGAATTGTTATCTTTTGTTTTAGCTTTGGAATATTTTGAGGTATATGTTGGTACAACTCAAAAACCACTTATTGTTTACACTGATCATAATCTGTTAGTTTTTCTGAGTAAGATGAAAAACAAAAACAGAAGATTATTAAATTGGAGTTTGATGTTACAAGAGTACAATATTGTGATAACTCATATTAAAGGTAAAGATAATGTGGTTGCTGATTGTCTATCTCGATGATGAATGTACAATGTAATATTTTTTTGGAGTGGTTAGTTTTTTCTGATTGTAACACTCCTACTGTATTGTATATTGTGTATGTTATAATTTATACATTTGTTTTTCTTGTAAGTAATTGTTAAAATTTTTGTTCTTGTAAGACCAAAAATGTTTTTTTTTTGGAGGGAGGTGTTACGTACCCGTGACACGTGACAGTGGTACCCTTGTCACGTGACTGGGGTTGAAGTTATACTGGACATGAGGTAATGGTCTTGTGATGGTGGAGTGATGTCATTTTCCCGCCAGTAGAGGTCATGTGACAGGTTTTTTTTACAGGGTATAAAAGGAAGACCCACCCTGTCAGGTGGGGCAGTTCGTGGCTAGATTTGCCAAGCTGACTTCATGTCCCTGCGTGATTTAATGTGATGACGCAGTTTAGTTGAAAAATGAAGTTTTATATAATGCCTAAAGTTTAAAAGGTCATTGCCAGCGGTTTCTTTGCTGGTGGAGAGTGAAGATAAGAATTTGGAAGATAGAAATCGAGGAGAATCGATTTTCGACGGTGGATTGGTTACGACCTTATTTGGTCCTCATTCGGAAGGATTTCGTTGACTGTTCTCGTGTTAATCTCCGCTGGGATAGCGGGAGATTGAGAATAGTGTGGAAGAAGAGGTTAGTGCCATTAAACCATTACGTTTTATAAAATTCTTCGTGGGAAAGTTCGACGCCGGGGATAGGACAACGACGTGGAAGAGAATTTAAATCGCCTTAAAAATTCTCTCCTTTTAAATGGACTGTGAGCTTTTGAACTTTCGGCATACCGCTTTAAAGAACTGTTTTTTTCCAATACCGCTTTAAGAGCTGTTTGAATTGCAACGCTATTAAGAACTGTGAGTCTGCCGCACAGCAGCTGAATTCCGGTTGAGCTGATGTTTGTTTACTTTTGGGGGGTTGGTTTTCAGTGTTTAATAAAAGTGTTATTTGTTATGAAAACCCTTGCCTAACTCATATATTTATTGTTGCCTGAATACGTAACACCAAAGAATAAAGACCTAACTTGTTCAACCTTTCTCTGTAACTTAGGTGCAGGAACCTAGGTAACATTCTAGTAAATCTCCTCTGTACTCTCTCTATTTTGTTGACATCTTTTCGATAATTCGGTGACCAGAACTATACACAATACTCCAAATTTGGCCTCACCAATGCCTTGTACAATATTAACATTATCATTATCAGTAAGATTTTATACTCATCCACAGAGGTTTATGGAGTCAGTAACAACTGTGGCTACTCATCCAGGCTTGAATCTGACTCCCTGAACACTGTCCTGTCCACCATTTCAAAGCAGTCTTGTAAGTGCTCCTGTGCCTCCCTGGACCAGACCTTCTTGGTCTTCACCACTGGAGCTGCAGTCTCCAGTCTCTGCCTGGACTCAGGGAGCAGAAGTACAGGAAGGTGATCAGACTTCCCAAAGTATGAGCATGGGATAACACCATAGGCACTTTTGAACTTAGTGTAACAATGGTCCAGTGTGTTGTTTCCATGGGTACTGCATGTGATTTGTTGATAATAATCATTCATTTAGTGACTTTATCAAGCTGACCTGGTTAAAATCCCCAAAAATGATGGGCAAGACATCAGGATGTGTTGTTTCATGCCGGTTTATCACATCACTTAGTTCGTCTAGAGCCTCCTTGACATTAGCCTGATGTGGAATGTACACCGCTACCAAAAAGATCGATAAAATCTCTTGTGGCAGGTAAAATAGCCGGCACTTAACTGTGAAATATTCAAGGTCTGGTGAGCAATATTGGGATGTCACCGACACTTTAGTACACCATGAGGAATTGATCATGAGGCATACACCTCCATCTCTGCTTTTGGGAGACTCCACGATGTATTGTGAACCCGTCTATTTGAATCATTGTGTCAGGCACAGAAGTGGTTAACCAGAATTGTGTAAAACAAAAGGCACACACGATCCTAACATCCCTCTGATACAACATCCTAGCTCTGAGATTGACAATTTTATTTACCACAGACTGTACATTTGCCAGCAAGGTAGTCTGTATTGGGAGTCGAAAACCTCATCTTTTTAAAACACATCATCAGATCAGCACATCATCCCTCTTTTGCCAGCAGCTTTTTAAAGGGGCTGGCTGCTGGCCACAGTCTGATCTATTTCAGTCTGTTTTAAGCAGTGTTAGATCATTCAATTGCATTAAAACTTCATCACTGACTGTGCGCAGCATAGATACAGTTATGCTTCTCAACCATAGCAACCAATAATGAGAATATTTGATGATCTCCATAATTTTCAATGAGAGCTGTTGTTCGGGTCCTCCATGTTGTTGGCACCCAGGAAGTGAGGTTAAAGCTTTAGAAGAAGCTGGTGAGGCCTCATCTAGAGTGTTATGAGCAATTTGGGGCCCTTTATGTGCTGAAATTAAAGAGGATTCAAAGGAGTTTCATGAAAATGTTTCTGGGATTGAAATGCTTATCATATGAGGAGCTTCTAATGACTCTGGGCCTGTATTCAATGGATTTCAGAAAATAAGGGGAGATCTCATTGAAACCTATCGAAGGTTGAAAGGTCTTGATAGAATAGGCTTGGATTGGATGTTTCCTTTGGTGATCTAAGACCAGAGGACACAGCCTCAGAATGGAATTCTTCTGTTGCTGTAGCTCCATTTCAAGGTTTGACAAGTTGCACATTCAGAGATGTGCTTGTGCACACCACAGTCATAAAGCATTGTTATTTGTGCACACCACTGTCATAAAGCATGGTTATTTGTGCACACCACTGTCATAAAGCATTATTTGTGCACACCACAGTCATAAAGCATTGTTATTTGTGCACACCACTGTCATAAAGCATTGTTATTTGTGCACACCACTGTCATAAAGCATTATTTGTGCACACCACAGTCATAAAGCATTGTTATTTGTGCACACCACTGTCATAAAGCATTGTTATTTGTGCACACCACTGTCATAAAGCATTATTTGTGCACACCACTGTCATAAAGCATTGTTATTTGTGCACACCACTGTCATAAAGCATTATTTGTGCACACCACTGTCATAAAGCATTGTTATTTGTGCACACCACTGTCATAAAGCATTATTTGTGCACACCACTGTCATAAAGCATTGTTATTTGTGCACACCACTGTCATAAAGCATTATTTGTGCACACCACTGTCATAAAGCATTATTTGTGCACACCACAGTCATAAAGCATTGTTATTTGTGCACACCACAGTCATAAAGCATTGTTATTTGTGCACACCACAGTCATAAAGCATTGTTATTTGTGCACACCACTGTCATAAAGCATTGTTATTTGTGCACACCACTGTCATAAAGCATTATTTGTGCACACCACTGTCATAAAGCATTGTTATTTGTGCACACCACTGTCATAAAGCATTGTTATTTGTGCACACCACAGTCATAAAGCATTGTTATTTGTGCACACCACTGTCATAAAGCATTATTTGTGCACACCACAGTCATAAAGCATTGTTATTTGTGCACACCACTGTCATAAAGCATTGTTATTTGTGCACACCACTGTCATAAAGCATTGTTATTTGTGCACACCACAGTCATAAAGTGTTGTTATTTGAGTTGCTGTTACCATCCTGTCAGCTTTAACGAATCTGGTCACTCTCCTCTGACCTCGCTTATTTCAAGATGTTTTTCTCCACAGAAATACCATTCACTAGCTGTTCTTTTTCTTTATCACACCATTCTCTGTAACAGTCTAGAGACTGTTGTGCAGGAATATCCCAGGAGATCAGTAGTTTCTGAGACACTCAAACCACCCTTTTGGGCACCAACAATCATTCCATGGTCAAAGTCACTTGGGTCATCACATTTCTTGCCCATTCTGATGTCGGGTCTGAAAGCTGAACCTGTTGACCATGTTTTTGTGCATTGAGTCACTGCTACATGATTGACTGATTAGATATTTGCATTACTGAGCAGGTGAACCCAAGACACTGTCCACTGAGCATATTTCAGGGATGAATTAATAGATGTGTAATTATTGAAGGCAGGAAGACACGTGATCCTGTTGCAGAAATGGGATGATAAAAACTTAGCCATTCTCTTGGCAGTACAAGCAGAAAGCCCATTCATTTTGTTCAGTTTGCCCTTTCACCCCTCTCTACTTCCTCAACAACTGGTTTAGTTCTAACTTTCCCCAGTTAAGACACAAGTGCATCAGAATCACAATCAGAATCAGGTTTAATATCACCGGTATATGTCGAGAGATTTGTTATCTTTGCGGCAGCAGTACAATGTAATACATAATAATAAAAAAAACTGTGAATTGTATATGCATAAAATAGTTAAATTAAATAAGTAGTGCCAGCTGGTGGTGCAATGGCATCGACGCCAGACTCTGGAGCAAAGTCTCCCGAGTTCGAATCCAAGTCGGGCCACTCCCCAAGTATGCTTTCCATCCATGCCAGGTTGAACGTCAAGCTAGCCACTCGGCCTCGTAAAATAAAAAGGGTCAAGTCAGGAACGTCCATATTGTGACCCGGTTAATTGGAAAGGAGACCAATTCTGACACCATGCACCAGACAAGAATGGCTGAGAGAAGAATATGTACACAATGCTGGAAGAACTCAGCAGGTCAGGCAGCATCCGTGAGAAAAGAGTAGCCAATGTTTCGGGCCGAGACCCTTCATCAGGAAGGTGGGGGGGGGGGGGGGGGAAGAGAGGGCCGAAGCCCAGTAATAGAGATAGGGGAGGGGGTAGGGCCTAGAGGCGCCAGGTGGAAAACCAATCAGAGGAAAGATAAAGAGGGAAGGGGCTAAGCATGAAAGAACTGTAGAGATAAAGAAGCAGAAAGTTAAAAGGGGAGAGAGGCAGAGAAGGACCTGGGATAGGGGGAGGGGGAGGGGAAGGGAATTACCAGAAATTGGAGAATTCAATGTTCATACCACCACATTGGAGGCTACCCAGACAGTATATGAGGTGTTGCTCCTCCAACCTGAGGTTGGCCTCATCATGGCAGTAGAGGAGGCCATGTATGGATATATCTAGATAGGAATGAGAGACAGAGTTGAAGTGGGTGGCAACTGAGAGGTCCTGTCTATTGTGACTGATGGAGTGTAGGTGCTCAACGAAGCAGTCCCCCAATCTGTGTCGAGTCTCGCCGATGTAGAGGAGGCCGCACTGGGAGCACCGGATGCAATAGACGACTCCAGCAGACTCGCAGGTGAAGTGTTGCCTCACCTGGAAGGACTGTCTGGGGCCCGGAATGGTGGTAAGGGGGGAGGTGTGGGGACAGGTGTAGCATTTGCGCTTACAGTGATAAGTGCCAGGTGGGAGTTCTGTGGGGAGGGACGTGTGGACCAGGTAGTCGCAGAGGGAACAATCCCTGCGAAAAGCTGAGAGGGGTAGGGAGGAAAAGATGTGCTTGGTGGTGGGGTCCTGTTGAAGGTGGCGGAAGTTGCGGAGGATAACGTGTTGGATCTGGAGGCTGGTGGGGTGGTAGGTGAGGACAAGGGGAACACAGTCCCTGTTGTGGTGACGGGAGGATGGGTTAAGGGCTGAAGTGCGGGAAGTGGAGGAGATGCGGGTGAGGGCATCTTTGATGACGCCAGAAGGGAAACCACAATCCTGAAAGAAAGAGGACATTTGAGAAGTCCTGGAATGGAAAGCCTCATCCTGGGAGCAGATGTGGCGGAGATGGAGGAACTGGGAATAGGGAATGGCATTTTCGCATTGGTCAGGGTGGGAAGAGATATAGTCAAGATAGTTATGGGAGTCAGTGGGTTTGTAGAAGATGTCAGTGGATAGTCTGTCTCCAGAGATGGAGACCAAGAGATCAAGAAAGGGGAGAGAAGTGTCCGAGATGGACCAAATGAATTTAAGGGCTGGGTGAAAGTTAGAAGCAAATTTGATGAAATTGATGAGCTCAGCATGGGTGCAGGAAGCAGCACCAATGTAGTCATCAATGTAGTGGAGGAAAAGTTGGGGAGTGGTGCCAGTATAGATTTGGAGCATAGACTGTTCCACACAACCCACAAAGAGGCCGGCATAGCTGGGGCCCATGCGAGTGCCCATGGCTACACCCTTGATCTGGAGAAGGTGGGAAGAACCAAAGGAGAAGTTATTGAGAGTTTGAACAAGCTCCGCCAACCAGAGAAGTGTGGTGGTGCTGGGAAACTGGTGGGGTCTGTTATCCAAAAAGTAGCGGAGGGCTTTGAGGCCTTCTTGATGGGGGATGGAGGTGTATAAGGATTGAACATCCATGGTAAAAATGAAGCGGTCGGGGCCGGGGAATTGGAAGTTATTGAAGAGGTGAAGGGCATGGGATGTATCCTGGATGTAGGTGGGGAGAGTCTGAATTATGGGGGATGAAATGGAGTCCAAGTAGGCAGACACAAGTTCGGTGGGGCAGGAGCAGGCTGAAACTATGGGTCTGCCGGGACAGTCAGGCTTGTGGATCTTGGGGAGGAGGTAAAACCGAGCTGTGCAAGGTGTGGGAATTATGAGTTTTTTGGCTGAGGGAGGAAGGTGTCCAGAGTTGATGAGGGTGGAGATGGTGTGGGAGACAGTGGATTGATGTTTTTTGGTGGGGTCCTGTGGCAGGGGTAAGTACGAGGAGGTGTCGGAGAGCTGCCGTTTGGCCTCAGTGAGGTAGAGGTCCGTCCGCCAGACTACTACGGCACCACCTTTGTCTGCAGGTTTGATGGTGAGGTTGGGGTTAGTGCGGAGAGAGTGGAGGGCAGTGCGTTCAGAGGGAGTGAGGTTAGAATAGGAGAGAGGGGTGGTGAAGTTGAGACGGTTGATGTCTTGGTGACAGTTAGAGATGAAAAGGTTGAGAGCAGGTAGAAGGCCCGATGAGGGTGTCCAGGAGGAGGAGGAGCGTAGAAGATGGGAGAATGGATCATCACTGG
The DNA here is from genome assembly GCF_048418815.1 of Hemitrygon akajei. Classification (NCBI taxonomy): domain Eukaryota; kingdom Metazoa; phylum Chordata; class Chondrichthyes; order Myliobatiformes; family Dasyatidae; genus Hemitrygon; species Hemitrygon akajei. Next base: position 120,977,373 of record NC_133126.1, on the reverse strand, counting down.
GGGGAGGGGGGAATCCTTGTTGAAGTAGTAGGCTTGGAGACGTAGGCGGCGGAAGAAGAGTTCAGCATCATGGCGGGCACGGAACTCGCTGAGGTGGGGGCGGATGGGGACAAAAGTGAGGCCCTTACTGAGGACAGAGCGTTCTGCCTCAGATAGGGGAAGATCGGGGGGATGGTGAAGACATGGCAAGGGTTGGGACTGGGGTTAAGGGAGGGTAAGGAGTGGGAAGTCTCAGGAGGAGGAGAGGTGTTGGGATGTTCAGGGAGAGCGGGCAGAGGGGAGGATGAGGGATCGGAGGGATGGAGAGGGGATAAGGGATGAAGGGAAGGCTGGGAGTCACAATGAGAATAGGAGGTAGTAGGGGAATAGGACCCCGCGGCAGCACCAACGGTCCTGGCAATAGGATCCCGGTCTGTGCCGGACCCGGAGCTGAGGCCTCCAGAACTTATAGCCCGCAGGGCGTCAAGTCTGTGGTCCGAGTCCGGAGTGAGAGAGTTCATGGTCCGCCGGGGGCTGGAGCCCGTATCTGTGGTCCGAGTCCGGAGCGGGAGAGTTCATGGTCCGCTGGGGGCTGGAGCCCGTGTCCAGGGGGCCGTGGTGCCAGTTGGGGTCCGAGTCCAAGGCAGATGATTCTTCGATGTGCTGAAGGTCTGAGAAGTAGGAGTCCGGGCTGGAGGCAGTCGTCCTTGTGGGATGCAAGCGAGCAAGCTTGTAATCCTTCTTGGATGTGAGGAAGGAGAAGAAATGGCGGTTGAAGGCGTGAATCCGGCAGAGAATGAAGTGGAGTAGTGGACCATGGCAGACGGTGTAAAGCGTGGCTCGGAGTGGTGGCAGAGACAGTGATAGGAACCACAAGTATCTCCGCATGGCGGTAAGCGTGGCTCGGAGAATCTGACAGGAGAAGCGGAGGCAGCATCAGTTAACAAACTGGCGGTACCTGGGGCGTCTGGCCTGACATGCTAAAAAAAAGTAGTGCAAAGACAGAAATAAAAAACATTGTGAAGTAGTGTTCATGGGTCCATTAGAATTTGGATGGTAGATGGGAAGAAGTTGTTCCTGAATCGCTGAGTTTGTGCTTTCAAGCTTCTGTACTTATTTCCTGATGGTAATAATGAGAACAAGGCATAACCTGGGTGATGGGGGTCCTTAATGATTGACGCCACGTTTTTGAGGCATCGCCCCTTGAAGATGTCCAGGATACTATGGCGACTAGTGCCCATGTTGGAGCTGACTAAGTTTACAACTCTCTGCAGTTTATTTTGATTTCAACAGTATTGGCTACTCTTTAGCATTATTGTGATAGGATTGGAGTAACAGAAACAGCATGGACTATCCCCGGCAACATTGAGGTAATAATAGCATCTTATAGCAGGGTGTAATAAGACCCATAGCTTCCACCAAAATTCTCTTTAATCAACTGCTGGACAACATGAGAGCTCCTGCAAATTGACAATTGAGAAGCAGTAGGTAAATAATGTGACCCCTTTACCGGTCCCCACTCTGGTGGGTTGTCTCCATACAATAAAGCAGCTTTCCTGTGCCACAAGGTTGATACTGTTAGAATTTAGTAGTCAGTTTCCAGATTCAGATTCAGATTTCAGATTGAGTTTATTGTCATTTAGAAACCACAAATGCAATGCAGTTTAAAAATGAGACAACGTTCCTCCAGAATGATATCACAAAAGCATATGACAAAACAGACTACACTAGAAAATCCACATAATGTTTGGCAATCCCCAATCCAGAGTCCGGAGAGCCTGCTGCGTATTAATATTGTGCTACTGTCTTAGCGCGTTCCCCGGAAAGGAGCTCCAAATCCACCAGACAAACAAGACCAAAAACTAAAGCTACAAGACCTGCACAAAACCATACAGTTACAACAGTGCAAACAATAGCATAATTGATAAAAAAAACAGACCATGTGCACAGTAAAAATAGTCCAAAGATGTTAAAGGACTATAAGTTCAAAATAAATCACCACACAGTTTCCACGAGTCCCCAGGATCTCAATAGACTCGCCATCCCACCCCAGCGGCAGAAGGGAATACCCCTGCTATGGACTTTCCATGGTGCCGCCCGACTCAGCCTCGCAGACGCAGCACACACTGAAAGCGACCTGACCGCAGTAGACTCCGAGTCCGTCGAACCTCCGAGCCGACGACCATCCCCTCCGGCACAGCTTCTCCGAAAACCATCCTCTGCCGAGCGTATTAAGACACCCCCACCAACAGCCACCGGCAACGCGACCCCAAGGACTGGGGGCCTGTTCTTCCCAGCAGAGTCCTGGACCTCACAGCAGCAGCAGCAACAAAGAAGGTCTTCCTGGGGATTTCCTGATGTTCCTCCATGCTCCCACGTCTGTTTTCAATTGATTATGATTGCGCACGGCACCCCGCTTCACAAATAACAGATAGTCAGCTCTGGAGTGGCCGCTGCAAGCTGCGTCACGCCACCATCTTGGAAATATTGTATGTTGGATATGTTTTAATGCATTTCCATTTACTCTGCAATGAATTCATAACGGTCCATCCATATTTCGTCTGTGATTAGCTCAAGGTTTGAGCTACACTCTTTGACTGAATGCTTTATAAAATAAGCTGCTCCAAACAGTGAGAACTTTTAAAGTGTTAAAAGAATATTCCCAGCTCCTCCAGGGTGTACAATTTAACCCTAACAAAGTAGATACCATATAATGTGCAAAAAATACTACATTTAGATTAAGTGATCACACAGGGAAAGCTGAAATAGAGCAAAACAAATGCAAACTGCAGATGACATAAAAGTTGTTAATGTTCTGGATAGTGTAGAAGGTTGTCAGCAGTTACAATGGATCGTTGAGCTGTGCTGAAATGTGGCAGATGGAATTCAATCCAGAAAAATGTGAAGTGATTCTGTTGAATTTAAAGGCAGAGTATGGAGTTAGGAGGAGGATTCTGAGCAGGGTGGAGGAACAGAGGGGTTTTGGGGTCTTTTGCCATAAATCCCTCAAAGTTGCCACACAAGTTCACAAGGTAGTTAAGAGAATGTATGTAATATTGGCCCTCCTTAGTCAGGGGATTGAGTTCAAGAGCAGTGAGGCAATGTTGCAGCTCCATAAAACGCTGGTTAGACCACACTTGGAGTATAATGTTCCATTCCGCTCACCTCATTAGAGGAAGGATGTGGAAGATTTAGAGAGGATGGATTCTACCAGGATGAAAAAGGATGAGAGATGAAATGATAGAGGTATATAATATAATAAAAGGTATTGATAGACTGGACAGTTCAGGGAAGAAATACCTAATATGAGAGGGCAGAAATACCAATATGAGGGAGCATATTGGGAAAATATAGAAGTGACTATTAGAAGTAGTTTTTTTTACACAGAGAACAGGTGTGTTCGATCTATTGCCAGCTGTGGTGATAGACGCAGATACATGAAGGATGTTTAAGAGATACTTAGACAGATAAATGAAAGAAAAATGAATGGCTGTACAGAGGGGAGGGGAAGCGTTAGATTGACCTTAGGTCACGTTAATAGGTCAGTACAATCCTCATGAGCTGAAGGGCCTGTAGTGTGACGAACTGTTCTATGTTTATGTTTAAACTATCTGTCAGAAACGAGCCACGCTCCCGAACAATGGCTTCAAGACAAATTCAAGGAAACAAAGTTTATTAACAGTTCTGCAGAACTGGGCCCCTTCAGAGAAGGGAACCCTGAACCTTACAGGGCAGCAGGTTTTATCCTTCTTCCTTACCCCTCCCCTCCCTGACTCGGGAGGTACACAGTGTTTTCCCATTCCATATTTGGAGTTGTTTTTTTACACGTTTCTGTAAAACAATAGTCCATATCTCAGGACTTCAATGATTCCACAAACAGTTAATTTTGTCAAGGCTTCTGCATTCATAATTAGATCACCCTTGTTTACAGACTTTAACCCAGACATAATTAAATCACATTTGTCCCTAAACATAATTAAATCACATTTGTCCTTTGACTTTAACCCGGACCTGTCAGAAATGCACATCTTAATTTTGAATCTTACACTATCTCTAAACTGATTTTGTCCAACACTAAAACTCTGAAATCACTCTATGAGTCAGTGGGCTGCTTCCACACTCACATTGATGGTTTGTGTAGAAAGCTTCCCCTTTGTATAACTTGTAGAAATAAAACTTGGGGTCGGTCAGATCTTGTGAATGTACTACAGTTGTTACACAGTTAAAAGAGGTTTTGACATATAACACTCCCTCACACTACACCTGAAACATTTTGTATCAAAAGCAGTAGACTGGGCAACAGGATCAGCATTAAAACTTTTTGTTGGCCCACTGTCAGTCCTCAATAAAGACGACTATCAGCTGAAACATTATCATCACTCAACTATGTCATGGAATTTGTTTTTTTCTGTGTGGCAGCAGTACAGTGCAATAAATAATATTAGTACTGTTCTGTGCAGAAGTCCTTGACATCCTACCTAAATATATTTGCCTGACAATTTTGCACAGGACTGTAGTTCTACCACAATGGAAGTTATAAAGAGACAGGCAAGATTTGGAAAAAATATAAGATTAGGGAAAATGAGATATTTTCTCATTAAAATATTTCCACACAGATTTTGAGGAAAAAGTAAAGGCTACACAAGGACTTGGACAGATTAGGACAGGGGTTCCCAACCTGGGGTGCCCGCAACCCCAGGGGGTGTGAGATGGAATTTCAGGGGGTGCGACACAGAGTGGCTTGTGTCCTTGAGTGACGAGTCACGAGTCATCACTCAGCCCGCTGCCAGTGTGCCTTGAGAAGTGGTGGTAACATTTGTCCCAAGCACACTCCAGTCTCCCACTGTTCGAGTTGAGAGAGACGTAAACTCACTCCAGTCTCCCACTGCCCGAGTCGAGAGAGACGTAAACTCACTCTATTGAGAAATATACCTGACATAATCATTATATATACCTGAAATATAATCACTATGCACTAGCTATTTACTATACTATGTAATCACTTCTAGGTACTGAATATTACTATGTATTATTTTACTAGACACATTTTGCTATGTATTGTTTTAACTAGATACTTTGTACTCTCTTAGCTGCATACTGTGGTACTTACAGAACACCTGTTTAGCTAGCAGCACTATTAGCTGAAATGTACTCCATGTATTACACTCAGCCTTTGTTTAGTAAGAGATAACGGTGGCGGACAGGATGGTGCGAGCAGGAATGTAATGTGAGGGAGGTTGTCTGGAAAAAATAACCTTGGCCAGGAATAAGGCCCCAATGCGAACGGGTGAAACATAATGGTGGCGCACCGAGAGCAAGGCAAGAGTGATTGATTAGTTAATATATAGATGATATGCAATTAAAAATTGATTGGGTATGCTGATGAAACCAAAATGTAACTGAGATAAGAAATTACTATAAAGAATGCTGTACACTTGTGGAGAACTACATATACCTGTCTGGACACGCCCCCTGCTGACTGCTCCTGTGGCTCCTCCCACAGACCCCTGTATAAAGGTGGTGGAGGTCTGAGCCCGGCCTCTCTGTCTCCAGGATGTAGTATGGTGGTCAATCACTGCTTGTTCCTTCTTCCAGTCAATAAAAGCCGATACCTCGCCTTTACGTCTCAGAGAGAGTTACTGATGGTGCATCAACACTGGAGCTCGGTGGGCTTTCGATGACAAGTTCATTGACTGCCTCAGCCTTTGTTTGCAAATAAAGGTTTAAACTTCTTGAAGAATTGTCTGTGTCTCCAGGTCATTTCAAGTAACCACGACAACTCCAGTCTCCCGCTGCCCGAGTCAGCGTTGAGTAGTCTCATCAGTGTTACCTGGGAGTTACACCTCAGAGTTGAGTCTCATCAGTGTTACCTGGGAGTTACACCTCAGAGTTGAGGAGTCTCATCAGTGTTACCTGGGAATTACACCTCAGAGTTGAGGATTCTCATCAGTGTTACCTGGGAGTTACACCTCAGAGTTGAGGATTCTCATCAGAGTTACCTGGGAGTTACACCCCAGAGTTGAGGAGTCTCATCAGTGTTACCTGGGAGTTACACCTCAGAGTTGAGGATTCTCATCAATGTTAGCTAGAAAGTTACATCTCAGAGTTAAAAGTCATCTCATAGCCAAAATCTTTATACATCCCGAATCAACCATCGTGTAACGACTTCGTGTTAAAACCAAATCTGCAGACAGTAGGTAAATTATTCAATTATGAAATTTTAAAAAGCTGCATTTTGATAAAAAGCAGCTGAAGTCATTCATTCATATTGGTCTCAATGCATTAAAGAAGTTTTTGAATTTTAAAGGTTTATTTTTTCTCTTAAAAGCTTTTTTTCTTAAATTGTTGATAATTTTGAATTGTGTTAGTTGAGGAGGTATCATCATTAGCACCGAGGACTTTGAATCGTGTGATGAAAGTTTATATCTCCAGTAATCATCAGAAATATGGAGCCAGTGATCATTAATGGAGAATGTGTGGAGCAGGTTAAGACCTACAAGTATCTGGGAGTACAGTTAGACGAGAAGCTAGACTGGACTGCCAACACAGATGCCTTGTGCAGGAAGGCACAGAGTCGACTGTACTTCCTTAGAAGGTTGGCGTCATTCAATGTCTGTAGTGAGATGCTGAAGATGTTCTATAGGTCAGTTGTGGAGAGCACCCTCTTCTTTGTGGTGGCGTGTTGGGGAGGAAGCATTAAGAAGAGGGACGCCTCACGTCTTAATAAACTGGTAAGGAAGGCGGGCTCTGTCGTGGGCAAAGTACTGGAGAGTTTAACATCGGTAGCTGAGCGAAGGGCGCTGAGTAGGCTACGGTCAATTATGGAAAACTCTGAACATCCTCTACATAGCACCATCCAGAGACAGAGAAGCAGTTTCAGCGACAGGTTACTATCGATGCAATGCTCCTCAGACAGGATGAAGAGGTCTATACTCCCCAATGCCATTAGGCTTTACAATTCAACCGCCAGGGCTTAAGAACTTTTTAAAAGCTATTATTAATGCTTTTTGAGATAGTGATTTAGATGCATATCATATTTTTTACTGAGTTAAGTATTGTATGTAATTAGTTTTGCTACAACAAGTGTATGGGACATTGGAAAAAAAGTTGAATTTCCCCATGGGGATGAATAAAGTATCTATCTATCTATCTATCTAAATTCAGTAGAGACTAGCCTAATAAGTTGCGTCGCGTCCCAGTTGCATTTCCACCTGACGATTTATCTTGGCTTAACCGCAGATAATATCATAGTATAATATTCAAAAGTGTATTTCTCGCGATACTTTGCTATAGGCATGTCTGTTTGAGTAAAGTGGTCATCCCTGACTTAGTCAGATAGTTTTTCTCATATTAGCTCATATTTTTCTCTTTACCATTAACCCTTCATCATGTCAAAAAGGAGGAAATGGAATGATGACTATGTGTGCTTTGGTTTCACTTGCACAACAGGAAATGATGCTTGCAAAAACCCCAGTGCATTCTTTGTAGCGTTGTGTTTTCCAACTCAAATCTGAAACCATCCAAGCTTCAAGAGCACTTCAAGAACAAGCATGGTGGAGCTGATGTTGAAGGACATGATGTTGGGTCATTGAAAATCAAAAGAGCTCGTTTTGATTCACAAGGAACTCTTCCAAAATTAGGTTTCGTTTCTGTTGAAAAACCACTACTTCTTGCTTCATACCAACTGGCATATAAAGTGGCCAAATCCAAGAAGCCCCATACAATTGCGGAAGATCTCATCAAGCCACGTGCATTGGAAATGGCAACAATTATCCTGGGCAAAGAAGCAAGAAAAAAATTTGAACAGGTGCCCCTATGAAATAATGTCATTCACAACCAAATCAGTGATTTGAGTGAAGATATTTTGGACCAAGTCATCTCAGATATCAGAACTAGTCCTCGTAAAATCTCTATTCAGTTGGATGAGTCAACTGATGTCTCCAGTTGTAGTCAACTTATCACATTAGTGAGGTATGTCAATGATGGTGCTGTGAAGGAAGATATCCTGTTTTGTAAAGATCTGAAAACAAACACAACTGCAAAGGATGTGATGCAGCTGGTGAAACATCATGTTTGGCAAAGTCATTATTAGATTATTATGTTTATTATTATTATTATTATTATTATTATTATTAAGTCATTATTATTTGGCAAAGTTAGATATCAAAGTCATTGGTTCTCTATACACTGACGGGGCACCTGCAATGCTTGAAAATAAACCTGGCTTTTCTGCATTGATGAAAAGAGAGATTCCAGACTTGCAAGTTACCCATTGTTTTCTTCATCGGCATGCTTTGACGTGTGAGGATCATCAACTGGATCAGGGGGCATGCTTTGAACCATCGCATCTTCAAATCATTTTGTGAGGATCTGGGACGTGAGCATTCAGTTTTACTTTTCCACACAGAAGTCCGTTGGTTGACACGAGGACAAGCTTTAACCTGCTTCTTTGAACTGCGGGAAGAAATCAAAGTTTTTCCGGAGGAACGTGAATGTGATCTGGTTGGGGCAATGGAATCACAGGAATTCGCCCAAGTGCTGGCTTACTTAGCTGACATTTTCACTCGTATGAATAACCTGAGTGTTTCTCTTCAAGGAAAAAGGGTAAACATATTGAAGGCTTGTGAAAAGTTGCATGCCTTCAAAGAAAAGTTACGTCTTTGGCGTCATAGGATGGAAAGAGGCAGTCTCTCAAATTTTTCTTTACTAGAAGAGATGGTTGATGATGCTGGATTCATAACTCCTACAGTGCATGAAGAAATTGTGGCTCACTTGGAAATGCTGTCAGAATTGTTTGATGGATATTTTGCTGCTGGAGAACTGAAGATTTCAGAAGAATGGATCATGAATCCATATTCCTACAATTTGGAGAAAATGTCAGATGATGAAGAGCTGAAGGAAGATCTTATTGATTTGCGGACCAATCGGGCTCTTGAAATGCAATTTGGAAGCAAGACTTTGGAGGAGTTTTGGTGTGCAGCACTGGATATGTTCCCAAGACTTGGTGGAAAAGCACTCCGTGTCCTCATACCATTTGCAACAACATGCTTGTGTGAATCTGGATTCAGTTCTCTTTTGTCAATCTAGACAAAATCTAGAAATCGCCTGAATCCACAGGCAGACCTGTGGATCGCAGTCAGCAAGAAAGGTCCACGTTTTGACAAAATCATGAATGAGAAGCAGGAGCAAAGAAGTCATTGAATTTTATGTTCACAATTGGGATTGATTTTACTGTTTACAATTTTTTCTGAATAAGTTAGAATCTAATTACTCAATTTATATTTGCATTTTATGCACTGAGTTGAAAGCTTATTTTTTTAAGTTCAATTTGTTCACCCGCAGTATTGTATGTAGTTCAAAAATTAGAAATTAGACTTCTTCATCTTCAAATGTGATATTACTTTTGTAGGGGGTGCGAACATTAATCAAACACCTAGGGTGTGGGGCATAGAAAAGGTTGGGAACCACTGGATTAGGAGAATGGGCAAAGAAGTGGCAGATTTAATACAGTGTTGGGAAGTGTATGGTCATGTACTTTGGTAGAAGAAATAAAAGGGTACTTTATTTTCTAAAGGGAGAGAAAATTCAAAAATCTGATGTGCCTTAGAATCCTTGTGCAAGTTTCACTGAAGCTTAGTTTGGAGGTTGAGTCAGGCAAATTCAATGTCAAGAGGACAATAATATAAAAGCAAAGTTATAATGTTGAGGCTTTATAAAGCACTGGTGAGGCCTCACTTGGAGTATTCTGAGCAGTTTCAGTCCCCTTATCTAAGAAAGGATGTGCTATTATTTGAAAGAATCTCGGTGTGCTTCTGCATATATTGCAAAAGTTTATCAAGGAAGCTGTTAGAAAGATTAATGGATCTTACCATTAATTGCCAAAGGTTTAGGAGTTTAGTCAAAGGAAAGTACTGTTAATGTTTTACAGTGTACTGGTGAGGCTGCACTTGCAAATCTGTCAGCAGTTTGGTTCCTTTATTTATGAAGGTGTATAATGGTACATTGCTTCATCCATTCAGTCCGCACCATGCCACAATCAAAGAGGACACTTTAACCATTGCCGTGTGTGCATCAGTGGAGGGCTCAGCCGTAGCTTCCCAGCACACCAATGTTCAGTAGCATAGAGAGTGGTGCTTCATGCACGGTTCCCAGTACAACAGCTCTGCAAGTAATGCAGAGACATAAGAGAGACTGCAGGTGCTGGAATCTGGAGCAATACACAAAATGCTGGAGAAATTCAGCGGGTCAGGCAGCATCTGTTGAGGAAAATGAACAGTCTATGTTTCAGGTCAAGCCTCTTCGCTGGACTGAAAGATAGAGGGGAGAAAATAGATAAGAATGGGGGAAGGAGTGGAAAAAGAGCTACACACAAAATGCTGGAGGAACTCAGCAGGTCAGGCAGCATCTATAGAGGAGAACAGACAATGTTCATTCCCCTCCTATAATGTTGCCTGACCTGCTGAGTTCGCTCAGCAATTAAATGTGTTTCTTCTGATTTACAGCTTCTGCAAAATCTTTTGTGTTTATGTAGATACAGATGAGGGGAGGGGTTAAATAGGCAGCTGAGGGAGAGGAGAATGAGAATAGTTCCAGAAGTGGGGAGAGGGAAGGAGGAAGTGACAAAGGGCTGAAGATCATGTGTGACCTGCGAGTCCCCCTCTCACTCCTCTTGCTCTGGGATTTCAGCTGTTCTCCTACTCTTTGACCATGTGCTCACCGGGACTGGCGTCGACTGTTCACTTTTCACTGTAGCTCTGGCTGACCTATTGTGTTTTTCAAAGGGCAGTGCAGCTACTGTGTTGTGGGGCTATGCAGTAGCACAGCCAGAGCTGCTACACCTCAGCTCCAGCACCTCAGGTTCCATCCTGACCTCACGTGCTGTTATCCAGAGCTGGCATGATTTCTGTTACGATATGGGCTTCTCCGATACCCCTGTTTCAACCCACATCCCAAAGGCATGCAGATGATAGATCAGTTGCCACAGGTAAATTGTTCCTTCAATTCTTGAGTGGTAGGAACTTGTCAAAGTTCAGATTATTGTCATATGCACATGGAGTCATAAGGTCATACAACATGGGAGTTCTCTTGAGGCACTAGATGCAGTAAGTTGTAATTTCACTTTGCCCCATTCATTTTTTAATTTTTTTACCACCCTTTCACTATCTATATTAAAGTGTTAATAATACTTTTATATGTCTGAACTTTGGTTTTTAATCGCAGAAAATGAATACCAGAGGGCAAAAGGCGTCAGCCGATTGCAAGGAAGACGACAATGGAAATGGAAGGAAAGAAGGAGATTCTAAACAAACTAAACAGTCTCCATTCACTTTGGAAGCTATGTTGAAGCTCCTGGATGATAAACTCGATAAAAAGATTTCCACTTTGGAAGTATTGTTAAAGGAGATCGAGAGTAGACAAGAATCTCTTAAGCAGGAGAATGAAAAACAACAGCGGCAAATATCTGAACTCACTGAAGCTAGAAGACAGAGAGATCACAGATTGGATGCAATGGAAAAGAAATTAGCTTCGACTACTCAAATACTGAAACAGTATAAACTCAAGATTATTGACCTGGAAAGTCACAGCCGTAGACAGAACCTGCGAATAATAGGACTCCATGAAGACGTTGAGAATGGTGACCCTACTAAATTATTTTCTCAATTTTTAATGGACGCATTCGGCTCTGAAGCTCTCTGAAGCTCCTAAAGAGCTGAAGCCGCAACTTATTATACTCTGATTCCACTATATGCAAACCAAGGAGCATTTCATTCAAATTGCCTGTTAGAAAGGGGTTATTGAACACTGAGACCTCAAGTTTCATCTGGTTGAAGACTACAGTCCTGAGGCAATGAGAGAAAGATCGCTTTTTAAACTGATGTCCGAGCTTTATCAAAGAAAGTTTCAATCAGCTATGCTATTTCCAGATCATTTGAGTTGTTCTGCCTGACAAATCATGTAAGTGGTTTAAATTTGTGGAAGAAGCTCATCAATTCCTTGAGGATCAACGTTCGATCTCAGCTGTCTAATAAATTTACTGTCTCTTTGTGTCTATATTCATTTGGTTTATATGTTAATAATCAGTTCATAGATCTAGACTTTTGAAGTTTGAAGATTTTTGCCATTGGTTCAATAACACTCATACTCTGTTTCGGAGTATGAATGTTTATCATGTTTCTATGTTAAAGTCCCTTTTTTCTTCCTTGGTTATTTTATTCTTTTCAATTGTTCATTTTTGAAAATAATTAAGAATTTGATTTGGTGATTGACTGTTTTTCCCTGAAATATTAATAAGATTGTATTCTGTTTCATTTTTCAAGAATTTGCATTTCAAAATGTTTTGCAAATGGCTGACCTTTTTTTAACACTTGTTTGGTGTTGTTTATAGCATTCTTTTCTCAATGTTTTGACTATGGATGGAAGTTCACATTTTTGTCAATTTTTTCATGTTTGTATTCATTTAGTTTATGTTAATAACCAGTCAATGGATTTGGACTGTTAAAGTTTGAAGAGTTTTGCCCTTGGTTTGATAATACTTGTACTTTGTTTTGGAGTATATATTTGTGTTAAGCTTCTATATTAAAGTTCTTTTTCTCTTTATTAACTTATTTTATTATTATTAATTGTTTGTTTTTGAAAATAATCAAGAATCTGATCTGGTGATTGATTGTTTTTTTCCTTGAAATATTAATAAGATTGTGTTCTGTTTCACTTTTCAAGATCTCGCTTTTCAAAATGTTTTGTAAATGGCAGATTTTTAAAAAAATTTGCCTGTTTTCTTATGACATTCCTCTTTCAATGTTTTGACGATGGGTAGTATTGTGCATTTTTTTTTCAATTTTGGAGATTTGCCTTCAAGAGAGTGGGGGTAAGGGATTTTCTAGTTAGCTTTTTGGCTTCTATTGGCCAGTTTTTGGGCTTTTTGTGGGTTGGAAGTGGGGCTATCTTTAGTTCAGTTTTTATTCATCTAGGCTGAACTGAAACCTACAAATATGTCTGAATTGTCGTAACTTCCGGTTCCTCTTTAAACCTTTTTCCCACTTCCTGTTCATGAGTTTCCTATGCAAGAAGGTTAACCCTTTACATACCATATGGTTTATTCAAATAAAATGGATAATATTATTAACTTTGTGTCGCGGAATACAAATGGTTTGAATCATCTGATTAAATGGAAGAAGATTTTTAAAGTTTTTCATAGATTGAAAGCTCAGATTATCTTTGCCCAGGAAATTCATGTGAGGAAGGAGGATAATCAGCATTTTTTTAGGTTTTGGAAGGGTCAACAATTTCACTCTAACTTACAGGCTAAGATGCAAGGTGTATCTATTTTTATTGTTACGAAAACCCCGTAACCAGGTAACTTACCAGCAAAGATAGATGGATCAGCTGAGTCGGATGCTACTATTTTCAAACGTTTTATTCAACAAGGGCACAAACGTATGGTTAATACAAAACATTCAGATCGTCAAAACTCAATCTAAAACACCGGTGTAACCATAATCAATCAGAAATAAGCTCTACAGTTGTCTAGGGGGTAATACTGAGTCCAACGGAAGTCTTAAGAGTCACTCAGAAGTTTGCAGGCTTTTTCCTTTATAATTTAGAAAAGATGCACACTTGCCCGTCGTCTTGGCAGAGCAAATCCTTGGAATCAGGGGAGCAGACTTCCCCGTTGTTATTCTAAAAGCAGTCTTTCGTTGGTTTTAGCCACAGATTCAAAGTTGGAATCTAGCGTACGTGGCTTCCTTCAAAATGGCGTCCCGCTCCCACGGGAATCGATCTCGTGTCTCCTGGGTGCGTCTGCTGGGTGCATCTGAGGGTCCTCCCCTCAGACCCGCCTTTATACTTCTTCACGGGATCGCAGGTATCAATCAAGTTGCAGGTAATGCGATCTTTCTCTCAACCAGCCCGCTTTGCCCGAGGGCTTTTCACGTGGTTTCCATGAGACAATAGTCAAAGTCACCGTTATTCTGCTTCTTGGGAGAACGTGGTCTTCCGCACGTCTCTCTCTTTTGGGTCAGCTGACCCCCCCTTAACTAGAGTTCTTGCGATTTTCACAAAGGAGGGGGCCAACGGCATAACACCTCCCCCCATAATGGGTTTTTAACCAGCGGTTAAAAACAGGTTGACACCGGATTTTTTTCTCTCTCTTTCTTTTTGAATCTACATACTACACAAGCTTTTCTCTTCACAGAGTACTACTGTTATACATTCAAGTCATTATCTAAACAGGTAACAAGTACAGTGCCCCTTTTCTTTAATACCTTACCCTACCGTGCCATACATCGTATACTTAATTCAGCACCTGGATAAACAATCCGCTAGCACATTATCACTCCCCTTTATGTGCTGGATCTTAATATCAAATTCTTGTAGCATCAGACTCCAGCTTAATAACCTTCTGTTTTTATTTTTCATATTGTTCAAGAATACCAGCGGATTGTGATCGGTATAGACCACTAGGGGTCTTTGCGCCGGACAAATGTACACTTCGAAATGTTGTATCGCTAACACAAGCGCTAACAATTCCTTTTCCACGGTAGAGTAATTCCTCTGGTGTCTATTGAACTTCCGAGAGAAATATGCTACCGGGTGCTCCACTCCATCCCCCGCTTGCTGCAATAGGACTGCTCCTGCCGCCTCATCGCTGGCGTCCGTGGCCAAGGAGAAGGGGGTTAACAGATCGGGCGCTTTTAACACCGGGTCATGGCACAATACGGCTTTTAACTTTTCAAAGGCATTCTGACAAGAATGACCCTACTCAAATTTTTCCTCCTTCTGCAGTAATTTTGTAAGGGGGAGCGCAATGTCCGCAAAATTTTTACAGAATTTCCGATAGTATCCCACCATGCCCAGAAACCTCCTCAGGGCCCTTTTATTGGAGGGTACCGGGACCTCGGAAATAGCCCGGACCTTCGCCTGCACAGGGGCCAACTGCCCGTCTCCCACCACATACCCCAGATAGGTGATCGTGGCATGACCAAACTCACTCTTGGCGAGGTTTACAGTAAGGTGGGCTGCCGACATTCGGGTAAACAAACTTTCTACAGCCCCCAGATGCTCCTCCCAGGTGTCATTCCAAACTACCACATCGTCAAGATAAGCCTTGGTGTGGGTTAACCCCTTTATCACAGCGTCTATCATCCGCTGAAATGTCCCTGGGGCATTTTTCATCCCAAACGGCATAACGTTGTACTCGTACAACCCAGACGGGGTGACAAAGGCTGAAATCTCTCGAGCCCTGTCCGTTAAAGGAACGCACCAGTACCCCTTTAGCAAGTCAACTTTTGTGATGTACCTTGCCTTCCCCAGTTGATCAATGCAATCATCCACCCGGGGAAGAGGGTAAGCATCGGTCTGGGTAACCGCATTGACCTTCCGATAATCGGTACAGAATCTTATGGTCCCGTCCGGCTTTGGGACAACCACGCAAGGAGAAGCCCACGCGGATGAGGATTCGCGGATTATCCCAGCAGCTAGCATATGTTCAATCTCCTTCTCTACCAGCTGGCTCTTTTCAGGATTCATCCGATAAGGGGCTTGTTTAATAGGTTGGGTTGAGGTAGCTATCACATCATGTTGCGTCCCATTACACCTTCGGGGAACATCTGGGCATAAGTCTGCATGCCGGTTAACGAGCTGTATTACCTGCTCCCGCTGTTCAGGCTTTAAGTGGCCAACTTTACCCGCAAGATTCGCCAATACGACAGAGTTCTCTAATCTGGTAGGGACTATACCTATCTTGTCGAACCGTTCTGGTTCCTCCTTACCATCCCCCCCTACCTCATCGGCTTTCATGGCCGCGCCAACAACCGTGGGGGTGGGTTCGTGATACCCTTTTATCATGTTCACGTGAACTAACTGGGTCGGCTTTCGTCGGTCGGGGGTTTCGATCACGTAATTCAGCGAGTCTATTTTCTTACGCACTGTATATGGTCCTTGAAACCTCGCCCCCAGGGGGTGAGTAGCTACCGGGAATAGGACCAGGACCCGGTCGCCCACGTGAAACTCTCGTTCTCTCGCTCTCTTGTTATACCACTGACCCATTTTTTCCTAAGAGGCTTTAAGGTTTTTGTTTGCCAAGGCGCATACTTGACGCAGCCTTTCCCGGAATTTCAGCACATAGTCGACCACACTGACTTGGGCGGTCAGGTTAGACCATTTTTCTTTCAGTAGGGTTAGGGGTCCCCTGGGCCTGTGACTGAAAACCAGCTCGAATGGACTGAACCCCAGGGAGCACTGCACTGTATCTCGTACGGCAAATAACAAAAGGGGTAAAGCCTCATCCCAGTCTCGAACGTTCTCCTGGCAATAAGCTTTAAGCATGGTCTTTAGGGTAGCGTGGAACCTTTCCAATGCTCCCTGTGACTCCGGGTGGTACGCAGAGGCCATAAAATGCTTCACCCCGAGCTGGGTCATCATCTGCCGAAATGCGCTCGACGTGAATGTACTTCCCTGGTCTGATTGTATCTCCTTGGGTAGCCCCACGGTGGTAAAGAATTTGATAAGGGCCTTCACCACCGCAGAGGTCCTAATACTACCCAGAGGCACGGCCTCGGGAAATCGTGTAGCGGCACACATCAGGGTCATGATATACTGCCGCCCACTCGCAGTTTTAGGTAAGGGTCCCACAAAATCCACAATGACTCGGGAGAAAGGCTCCTCACATGCGGGAATAGGTCGGAGGGGGGCCTTAGGGATAACTTGATTCGGCTTACCCACCACCTGGCAGGTATGACATCTTTTACAATACTCAGTAACATCTTTTCTCAGATTGGGCCAATAGAATTCTCTCTGAACCAGCTCCACGGTCTTCTTTATTCCTAAATGCCCGCCTAAAGGTCCCTTATGGGCTAAGTCAAGAATGTCGTCCCAATATACTTTCGGGACTACTATCTGATGTAGCACCGCCCAGTCCTCATCGGCCTGCACCGCAGGGGGTCTCCACTTCCTCATCAACACCCCCTCCTGGAGATAATAACCCTCTGGCTCTGCCTCCAGTTCAGTCTCGGAGAGAACTGACTCTCTCAAGGCTACCAGCTCCTCGTCACCATTCTGTTCCCGTACAAACTCTCTTCTGGCTAAGGACCGGTCTACCTCTTCCCGATTTCCCACTCGTTCCTCCCTACTCTCCGTTTTCCTTTCCTCGGACTCTCGTTGGTACAGAGTTGGTAAAAAAGTTTTGGCCAAATCAAAACTGGCCAGATTCCACCCGCTCTCGGTCTCAGCGGCCCTTTTCGACATGCTGCGAGTGACCGCACATGCGGGATAGAATTTTTTTTCAGAGGGAGGGTCTTCAACTCTCACGGGCTGGGTGGTCAGCTTCACGGTGGCACCCATCTTCCCACCCGCTAGGTCGTTACCCAGAAGGACGTCCACTCCTTCTCCTGGCAATTCCGGCAGGACCCCCAGATCTACTGGTCCCGACACCAACTCACAATCTAGAAAGACCCTATGCAAAGGCACGACCTCGGTTCGGTTCCCGATACCTCTAAGGGCTACCTCCCCCGTGCAAGGGCCGAATTTTAACACATTACGGCTAATTAACGATAGTTCCGCCCCCGTGTCTCTCCAAATTCGTACGGGAATTGGGGGGTCCCCTTCCTTCAAAGCCACGGTTCCTTCGGACCTAAATGTCTCCCGCCCCTCCTGTATTCCATCTGTCTGGGGCCTGCTTGTCGATTTTCGGATCGACGCAACACAGCCTATGGAAATAGCTGCTTTCCCTCGTTCCGACTCCTTCCTCGGAGCATTGCATTTTGATGCAATATGTCCCACCTTTCCACAATTAAAACAGTTTAAACCAGGAGATCTCCAGGTTTCCTGTCTGTTATCCTCACTTTTTGTGCTAGCTCCCGGTGGAGTTTCTCCCTTAGCCGGCGGACTTTCCCTACCATTCCGACGGTCTCTCGGGTAACTTTTTGGCGAGGAAAACTTTGTCTTGTGGGTTAGAGCATATTCATCTGCGACCCTAGCCATCTCTGAGATGGACTGATTCGTCCTCTCATTTAAATACATTCGGATCTCTTCCGGAATGCAACCTTTAAATTCCTCAATCAAAACTAACTCCCTGAGACGCCCATAGTTCTCGGCCACCTTTTCAGCTGTGCACCAACGGTCCAAGAGCACACCCTTCTCATGGGCTAGCTCGGTATACGTTTGATTCCACCCTCTTTTTAAATTTCGGAACCTTTGTCTATACGCCTCAGGTACTAACTCGTAACCTCGGAGAATGGCCTCCTTTACTTGAGCATAATTTCCGTCCCTTTCCGGGGGCAGCGCGGTATATACCCGCTGTGCTTTTCCTCGTAACACACTTTGTAACAACGCCACCCATTGCTCTCTGGGCCACTGCTGATTCCCTGCCACTTTTTCAAAAAGCAAGAAATAACTATCAACATCCGTCTCCTCGAACGGGGGGACCAACCTCAACGCCCGACTAATATCAAACCCCTCCTCTCTCTCTTCCCCTTGAGTTCTTCGCTCTTGCTTTCGCCTGTCCAGCTCCAATTCATGGTTCCTTTGTTTCTCTTCTGCTTCTGCTTCTAGCTGCTTTAGTTTGAACACCTGCTCTCTTTCCACAGCCCTTTCCTTTGCGGCTCTCTCGGCTTCTTTTTCCCTCTCAGCTCTCTCGGCTTCTTTTTCCCTCTCAGCTCTCTCGGCTTCTCTCTCTGCAGCCTTCTCAGCTGCTTCTACTTCTAGCTGCTTTATTTTAAACTCATGTTCCAGCCTTGCTTTCTCCAACTCTGCCTGATTTGTCCCACTCACTAATCTCCTTTCGGGAATATTTTCCAAATCCTCAGCTGCAAACACCTTCTTCCCAACGTAATGCTGTTGTATGACCCTTCGCACTTCCTGCTTTTTCATTACTGGCTTCACCGCTGTGAGGTCTAATGCCTGCGCCAAATTTACCAAGTCTGATTTTGTAGCCTTCCCTAGCGCCTCTACCGTCGGGTTTCTCCTAAATTCCTGCACATCCATCTTTGCTGGTTTCCCGTCTGGCTACCTGCGTAACCAGATTTAAGTTTGGACTTACAGCCCGATTCACTGACCCTCCCGTTTGGTTTCAAATCCGGGACGAGAACCCAACTTGTTACGTAAACCCCGTAACCAGGTAACTTACCAGCAAAGATAGATGGATCAGCTGAGTCGGATGCTACTATTTTCAAACGTTTTATTCAACAAGGGCACAAATGTATGGTTAATACAAAACATTCAGATCGTCAAAACTCAATCTAAAACACCGGTGTAACCATAATCAATCAGAAATAAGCTCTACAGTTGTCTAGGGGGTAATACTGAGTCCAATGGAAGTCTTAAGAGTCACTCAGAAGTTTGCAGGCTTTTTCCTTTATAATTTAGAAAAGATGCACACTTGCCCGTCGTCTTGGCAGAGCAAATCCTTGGAATCAGGGGAGCAGACTTCCCCGTTGTTATTCTAAAAGCAGTCTTTCGTTGGTTTTAGCCACAGATTCAAAGTTGGAATCTAGCGTACGTGGCTTCCTTCAAAATGGCGTCCCGCTCCCACGGGAATCGATCTCGTGTCTCCTGGGTGCGTCTGCTGGGTGCATCTGAGGGTCCTCCCCTCAGACCCGCCTTTATACTTCTTCACGGGATCGCAGTTATCAATCAAGTAGCAGGTAATGCGATCTTTCTCTCAACCAGCCCACTTTGCCCGAGGGCTTTTCACGTGGTTTCCATGAGACAATAGTCAAAGTCACCGTTATTCTGCTTCTTGGGAGAACGTGGTCTTCCGCACGTCTCTCTCTTTTGGGTCAGCTGACCCCCCCTTAACTAGAGTTCTTGCGATTTTCACAAAGGAGGGGGCCAACGGCATAACATTATAGACTCCTCAATTTCATTTGTTCACTATGAAACAATCTCAGACCTGAATGGTAGACTTCTATTAATTACTGGTTTGCTTTATAACCAAAAAGTTGTTATGGTTAATATCTATGCACCAAATGCTGACTACCCTGAATTCTTTAAACATCTATTTGCATCTCTTCCTAATATAAATGAATATATGTTGATAATGGGTGGAGATTTTAACTGCTGCTGATGGACAGGTCTGTGTCCAATCAGGTACCTCCAAACAAATCTGCTATTCTTATTAATTCCTTTTTAATTGACTCTGGAATTTTAGAAATTTGGAGGTTTTTACATCCTAACGATAAAGAGTTCTCATTCTTTCCTCATGTATATAATAATTAGTCTAGAATCGATTACTTTTTATTCACTCTCGATTAGTTCCATCTGTTACTGCCTGTGAGTACAATGCAATCACCATTTCCGATCATGCGCCCTTGAAACAATCAATCAAATTAACTGATGTTACTTTTAGCTCTAGACAATGGCGATTCAATTCTACTCTACTTCAGAAATTAAACTTTGTTAACTTTATTAAAGAACAGATTGCATTTTTCTTTTCAACTAACGTTACGGAAGAAATTTCCAGTGGGATATTATGGGATACTTTTAAAGTATACATCTGTGGTGAAATTATTTCATATTCTGTTGGATTGAAAAAACAAATTAATGATGAACTAGGTACATTGGTTGATAAGATTAAAGAAATTGATAAAAAAATATTCTGCTGCTCCTAATCTGGAGCTTTATAAAAAAGAGAGTTGAACTTCCAATGCAATACAGTTGTTACTAACATCCCCGATTGAAAATCAATTACATAAAACTAAGAGTCATTTTTTATACATAGTGATAAATCGGGTAACTTATTGGTCAACCAATGGAAAATTGCTTTGGCTAAATGTCAGATTATTAAAGTTCATAAACGGGATGGTATTTTGATGGTTGACCATGACAAAATTAATAAATCTTTTCAAGATTCTATGCCTCTTTATGCCAATCAGAATTTCTTGATGTTTCTACCATAATGCATGAAATTTTAAGGACATTGAATATTCTGAACTTACCACTTAATGAACGTTTAGCATTAGATGCACCCATCATGGAAGAAAAAATAAAGAAAGCAATTTCTTTGACGAATTCTGGTAAAGCACCTGGTTTGGATGGGTATACAGTAGAATTTTAAAAATCTTTTTCAAATCTACTTTCTCCTTGATTATGTAGAATCTTTAAGGATGCCTTATTTGTAGGTAAATTACCACAATCCTTTTATGAAGCATCTATTTCTTTAATTCCTAAAAAAGATAAAGACCCCACTGAATGTGCATCATATAGACTTATATCCTTGTTGAATGTGGACTCCAAAATCTTTTCCAAAATATTGGCAATTAGATTGGAAAATTTATTGCCACAAATTGTCTCTGATTACCACACGGGATTTATTAAAAATCATTAATTCATATATTAATGTTAGGAGTTTAATGAATATTGTATATTCTTCATCTAAAACTCCAGAATTTGTTATTTTGCTTGACACTGAGTAGGTGTTTGATAGAGTTGAATGAGAATATTTATTTAACACACTTTGGAAATTTTATTTTAGCCCAAAATTTATATCTTGGATTAAAATGATATATCATACACCTTTGGGTTCTGTACTTACCAATAACCAGAGATACCCCTTTTTCAGGCTTTTTCAAGGTATTAGACAGGGCTGCCCTTTAAGTCCCTTACTATTTGATATTGCCTTGGAGCCCTTGGCAATTTCTCTTCGTGATTCACTCAATATATTTAGCAATACTTGTAGGAATGAAATGCATAAGGTATCGCTATATGCAGATCACCTGCTACTATATATCTCTAACCCAGAGAAATCCATCACTGCAATAATATCACTACTTGCTCAGTTTAGTACTTTTTCTGGTCATAAATTGAATCCTAATAAGAGTGAGCTTCTTCCGTTAAATATGCAAGTTCCAATCTATAGACAATCACCATTCAGACTGGTTACTGATTATTTTACTTATTTGGGTGTTAAAATTACTAAGAAGCATAAGGATCTATTTTTGATAGTATTGATTCTAAAATTTATTCATATATATGGCAGAAAATGGAGGTCATTTAAAGGTGAGGGCACAGAATCTTTATGTTCCTGTTAGGTTGAAAGGAAAGGTTAAAAGTTTGAGAGAGCCATGGTTTTCAAGGCATATGGGAAACTTGGTTAGGAAAAAGAGAGATATCTACAATAAATATAGGCAGCATGGAGTAAATGTGGTGCTCAAGGAATATAAAGAATGCAAAAAGAATCTTAAGAAAGAAATTAGAAAAGCTAAAGGAAGATACGATGTTGCTTTGGCAAGTAAGGTGAAAATAAATCTGAAGGGTTTCTACAGTTATATTAATAGCAAAAGGATAGTGAGGGATAAAATTGGTCCCTTAGAGAATCAGAGTGGACAGCTACATGTGGAGATGAAAGAGATGGGGGAGATTTTGAACAATTTTTTCTGTATTCACTAAGGAGAAGGATATTGAATTGTGTAAGGTAAGGGAAAAAAGTAGGAAAGTTATGGAAAATATGACGATGAAAGAAGAGGAAGTACTGGCGCTTTTAAGGAATATAAAAGTGGATAAATCTCCAGATCCTGACAGGATATTCCCTAGGACCTTAAGGGAAGTTAGTGTAGAAATAGCAGGGGCTCTGACAGAAATATTTCAAATGTCGTTAGAAACAGGGATGGTGCTGGAGGATTGGCATATTACTCATGTGGTTCCATTGTTTAAAAAGGGTTCTAAGAGTAAACCTAGCAATTATAGGCCTGTCAGTTTGACGTCAGTGGTGGGTAAATTAATGGAAAGTATTCTTAGTGATGGTATATATAATTATATGGATAGACAGGGTCTGATTAGGAACAGTCAGCATGGATTTGTACGTGGAAGGTCATGTTTGATAAATCTTATTGAATTTTTTGAAGAGGTTATGAGGAAAGATGATGAGTGTAAAGCAGTGGATGTTGTCTATATGGACTTCAGTAAGGCCTTTGACAAGGTTCTGCATGGAAGGTTAGTTAGGAAGGTTCAATCATTAGGTATTAATATTGAAGTAGTAAAATGGATTTAACAGTGGCTGGATGGGAGATGCCAGAGAGTAGTGGTGGATAACTGTTTGTCAGGTTGGAGGCCAGTGACTAGTGGTGTGCTTCAGGGATCTGTACTGGGTCCAATGTTGTTCGTCATATATATTAATGATCTGGATGATGGGGTGGTAATTTGGATTAGTAAGTATGCAGATGATACTAAGGTAGGTGGCGTTGTGGATAATGAAGTAGGTTTTCAAAGCTTGCAGAGAGATTTAGGCCAGTTAGAAGAGTGGGCTGAATGATGGCAGATGGAGTTTAGTGCTGATAAGTGTGAGGTGCTATATTTTGATAGGAATAATCCAAATAGGACATACATGGTAAATGGTAGGGCATTGAAGAATGCAGTGGAACAGAGTGATCTAGGAATAATGGTGCTTAGTTCCCTGAAGGTGGAATCTCATGTGGATAGGGTAGTGAAGAAAGCTTTTGCTATGCTGGCCTTTATAAATCAGAGCATTGAGTACAGGAGCTGGGATGCAATGTTAAAATTGTATAAGGCATTGGTAAGGCCGAATTTAGAGTATTGTGTACAGTCCAGGTCACAAAATTATAGGAAAGATGTCAACAAAATAGAGAGAGTACAGAGAAGATTTACTAGAATGTTACCTGGGTTTCAGCACCTAAGTTACAGGGAAAGGTTGAACAAGTTAGGTCTTTATTCTTTGGAGCGTAGAAGGTTGAGAGGGGACTTGATAGAGGTATTTAAAATTATGAGGGGGATAGATAGAGTTGACGTGGATAGGCTTTTTCCATTGAGATTAGGGGAGATTCAAACAAGTGGACATGAGTTAAAAGTTTAAGGGTAACAGGAGGGGGAATTTCTTTACTCAGAGAGTGGTAGCTGTGTGGAACGAGCTTCCAGTAGAAGTGGTAGAGGCAGGTTCGGTATTGTCATTTAAAGTAAAATTGGATAGGTTTATGACAGGAAAGGAATGGAGGGTTATGGGCTGAGTGCGGGCCAGTGTGACTAGGTGAGAGTAAGTGTTCGGCACGGACTAGAAGGGCCGAGATGGCCTGTTTCCATGCTGTAATTGTTATATGGTTATATGGTTAATAAAAATCCTAGGTTAAGTAAGAAATATTTACAGAAATCAAAAAAGGATGGTGGTTTGGCAATGCTGAACTTAAGATTCTGTTATTGGGCAATTAAAATTCGATATTTAATGTTCTGGACACAAGATCTGGATGAAATTCAATGTCCATGATGGGTGAACCTTGAGTGTGAGTCTGTACAGGGGTTCTCATTGGCTTCTATTTCAGTGGCCTTGCTTCCCTTTGCACTTACTAAACTGAATAAACAAATGACTAATTTTATAACTAAACATACAATACGAATATGGTTTCAATTTTGTAAATTTTTTGGATTGAATACATATATCCTATCAAGTCCTATTATATCTAATATTTTCTTCCAACCATCCAGAATTGATCATGCTTTTCTCTTATGGAAAATGAAGGGAATAATATGTTTTCATGACTGATTCGTGGATAACTGTCTCATGTCTTTTGAACAGTTGTCTAATAAATATAATTTGCCTAGATAACATTTTTTCAGATATTTACAGATTAGAAACTTTTTGAATATTATTTTACCTACTTTTCCAATATCACATCAAACTGAAATTACAGGAAAAAAATAGGTTTAAACTCCTATCAGTAGAGTTTGATAGCAATTATTTATGATCTGATTATGAAAATATGTCTAGGTATATCTGATAAAATTAAGAATGAATGGGAAAGAGATCTTCAGGTATCTTTACCTATAGAGAAATGGGAAAAAATTCTCCAACTCATTAACACTTCTTCAATGTGTGCTAGACATGCTTTGATACAATTTAAGGTGGTTCATAGGGGCCATATGTCCAAGGATAAGTTAGCTCGTTTTTATTGCCATATAAATCTGTCTGTGACAGATGCAAGTCTGAGGTAGCTTCCTTGACATATATGTTCTGGTCTTCTCCTCTTTTGGAAAAATATTGGAAAGATATTTTTGATATTATTTCAGCAGTTTTGCATATTGATTTACAACCTCATCCTATTACTGCAATTTTGGGATTACCAGTGATGGACTCTAGTCAATAATCCCCTTCAGCTTGCTGTTTGATTGCATTTGTTACATTAATAGCCAGAAAATCCATTTTATTTAAATGGTAAGATTCTAATCCACCTACTACATGTCAATGGTTTTCCCAAACTATAACATGATTAAACTTGAAAAAAATTAGGAGTGGCACTATCGACCCCTCGGTTAAATTTGAAGAAACCTGAAGGCCATTTATTCAACATTTTCATATGATATAAGCTGACCTTTTCCGAATCCTTCTCAATAACTTTTTGTTCGTGTATAGAGGAGTGGAGTTAATGACAAATAATGATTTTAACCGATGAAACATAGCAGCCCAGCTTTTGTTTTGTTTTGTTTTTATTTTGGGTTTGTTTTTAGTTTAGAGGGACTTCTTTTTCTGTAAAGAAAATTTTTTTTGTATCTTTTTCATGTTTAGTTACTAAGAGATTGGGAGGCTTAGATTACATATGTTACTCCGAGTCTGCTTCTATATACTTTAACCATTATTAATGTAATCCCGATTTCTTTGTATCATTATCATTGTTAAGTTTATCTACTCGAAACTCAATAAAAAAGATTGAGAAAGAAAAGGTCATACTGTGGCGACCCACTTCCCAGCGCACTCGAACCAGCTCACATAGAGGCCGGTTCCAAAGAGGGCGCCAAGTCTGCTTCACCAGCAAGGGGAAAAGCCCACGCGTGGGATGGGACTGTGAATACGCGGGGATTCAGTATTCAGTATTCAATACTACAGTATTCCCACCCGGGGAGGGTGGGATCAGGAAGGCTTTAAAGCGAGGCCGTGAAGTTTGAATAAATCTCTTTTGCAACTGCAGCTCACCGACTCCGTGTACACAGATTTCAAAGCTTTGCTCATAAGGACTTTCAGACTCTCACGGCGCGGGCGAGCTGCCCGCTTACTGCACCTGGATGGTTTGGGAGACAAGCCGCCGTCGGCTTTGATGAACGAGATGCTCTCCCTGGCTGGAGGTCACAAGCCCTGCCTCATGTTTGAGCAGGCATTCCTGGAGCAGCTGCCCAAGGACATACGCCTGCTGCTGTCCGACGCGAATTTCAGCGACCCCCGGAGGGTGGTGGCCCGGGCGGACATGCTGTGGAAAGCCAAGAAGGAGAGTGGGGCATCCATCGCACAGATCACCAGGCCACGCCCCCAGCAGCAAACCAGACCAAGCCCCGCCGCAGAGCCCGCTAACCCCAGAGGCAGTGGCGAGGAGGCCAATGAACAATGGTGCTTCTACCACCAGCGGTGGGACACAGAAGCCCGCTGCTGTAGCCCGCCCTGCAAGTTCCTGGGAAATGCTGATGGCTACGGTGGCTGGCCATCGGGATAGCCTCCTGTATGTGTGGGACAAGCGGTCGGGACGCCGCTTTTTGGTCGACACCAGAGCTGAGATCAGCATCTTACCTTCGACGAGTTACGACACCTGCAACAGGGCACCGGGTCCCCCCTGAGGGCCGCGAACGGCAGCACAGTAAGGACCTACGGCACCCGTATGGTGCGGCTACAGTTCGGCTCCAGCCAGTTCACGTGGGACTTCACACTGGCCACCGTAGCCCAACCGCTCCTGGGCGCGGATTTTTTGTGGGCTCACAGCCTACTGGTCGACCTGCAAGGGAAGAGACTGGTCCACGCTGAGACCTTTCAAACGTTCTCCCTGGGTGAAGCCCAGTTGCCAGCCCCACACCTACACTCCATCACGCTGTCCGACAACAACTTCACCAGAGTCCTGGCAGAATTCCCATCGGTTCTGGCACCGCAGTTCACGGCAGCCATGCTCAGACACGGCGTACAGCACCACATCCCGACACAGGGACCACCTCTCCACGCCCGTGCTCAAAGGCTTCCCCTGGACAAGCTCCGACTGGTGAAGGAGGAGTTCAAGAGGATGGAGGAATTGCGGATCATACAGCGGTCTGACAGCCCATGGGCCTCCCCCCTGCATATGGTGCCCAAAGCAACAGGGGGCTGGAGACCATGCGGCGACTATCGCAGGCTGAACGAGGCTACAACGCTGGACTGCTACCCTGTGCTGCACATTCAGGACTTTGCAGCAAACCTGCATGGTGCACGGATCTTCTCCAAGGTAGACCTCGTCCGGGGCTACCATCAAATCCCGATGCATCCGGACAACGTCCCCAAAACGGCACTCATCACCCCTTTCGGCCTTTTCGAGTTCCTCCACATGCCGTTTGGCCTAAAGAATGCCGCACAGATGTTTCAGTGGTTAATGGACGCGGCCTGTACTTTGCTTTCATCTATTTGGATGACATCCTCATAGCCAGCAGCAGTCATCAGGAGCATCTGTCCCACCTCCATCAACTCTACGCCCGACTGAGTGAATACAGCCTGACAATCAACAAGGCCAAATGCCAGTTCGGGCTCGACACCATCGACTTCCTGGGCCACAGGATTACTGAAGACATGGCAACCCCTCTGCCCGCTAAGGTAGACGCAGTCCGCCATTTCCCCCAACCCAACACAATCAAAGGCCTTCAGGAATTCTTATGTATGGTAAATTTCTACCACTGCTTCCTCCCTTCAGCTGCCCGAATCATGCGCCCCCTGTTCGCCCTGATGTTGCGTAAGGGCAAGGACATTACCTGAGATGAGGAGTCCACCGCCGCTTTCATTAAAACCAAAGAAGCCTTGGCAAACACCGCGATGCTAGTGCACCCCAGAATGGACGTCCCTATCGCCCTCACGGTGGATGCATCTAACACGGCAGTCAGTGGGGTGCTGGAACAACTCATCGAGGGTCGCTGCCAACTCCTGGCGTTTTGCAGCAAACACCTATGACCACCCGAGCTCAAATACAGTGCTTTCGACTGGGAACTGTTGGCGCTATACCTGGCAATCTGGCATTTCAGGTACTTCTTGGAAGGTAGGCCCTTCACCGCGTTCACAGACCACACACCTCTTACCTTTGCGTTCACGAAGGCATCCAACCTCTGGTCGTCTCGCCAGCAGTGACATCTGTCCTACATCTCCGAATACACGACGGATGTCCGGCATGTCTCGGGAGAGGACAATGTTGTGGCAGACGCCCTCTCCTGCCCTAATATCGAAGCCCTGTCCCAGGGGGTAGATTATGAAGCGCTGGCGGAGGCGCAGCAGGCAGACGAGGAGATCCCTAGTTACAGAACCGCAGTCTCCGGTTTGCAGCTCCAGGACCTCCCCGTAGGCCCAGGTGAGAGGACCCTACTCTGTGACGTCACCACCGGCCAACCCCGCCCCGTCATCCCGGCAGCCTGGTGGCGGCGCGTTTTCAACTCCATTCACAACTTAGCTCACCCCTCCACCAGGACAACCGTCCGGATGGTCTCCAACAGGTTCCTTTGGCACGGACTCCGCAAGCAGGTCAGTGAATGGGCCAAAACGTGCATGCACTGCCAAACAGCCAAGGTGCAGCCAAAGCTCTGCCGCAGCAGTTCCACCCTACCCACCAGCGTTTCAACCACATTCATGTGGATATTGTGGGCCCCTTGCCAGTGTCGCGAGGAGTGCGGCACCTCCTGACTATCGTGGACCGGTTCACAAGATGGCCAGAGGCAGTCCTGCTCACCGACACCACCTCTGAATCTTGTGCCCGGGCACTGATTGCCACCTGGGTATCTCGCTTTGGTGTACCGGCCCACATTACCTCTGACAGAGGCGCCCAGTTCACATCCAGCCTGTGGTCAGCTATGGCCAGCCTTTTGGGGACACAGCTGCACCACACAACTGCCTACCACCCACAGTCGAACGGACTGGTGGAGCGTTTTCACCGTCACCTGAAGTCGCCTCTCATGGCCCGCCTCAAAGGGCCTAACTGGGTGGACGAGCTTCCCTGGGTCCTGCTCGGAATCCTCACAGCGCCCAAAGAAGATCTGCACACCTTGTCGGCCGAGTTGGTGTACAGCGCACCCCCGGTCATCCCAGGAGAGTTCATACCAGCCCCAAGGGGGCAAGAGGAAGAACCTGCAGCAGTCCTGGGCAGACTATGCGAGAGGCTTGGTAACCTGGCCCCCATACCCACTTCGCAGCATGGGCAGAACCTGACCTGTGTACCCAAAGACCTGCGAAACTGTAAGTTCGTTTTTGTACGACGGGGCGGACATCGGGCACTGCTACAGCGGTCCTACGAGGGGCCATTTACGGTGATCAGAAACAACGGGTCCACGTTCGTGCTGGACATTGGGGGGAAAGAGGAGGTTTTCACGGTGGACTGACTCAAACCGGCCCATGTGGATGTGGCGCAGCCGGTCGAGATTCCAGCACCGTGGCGCAGAGGCAAACCTCCCAAACAGAGTCCGGCCCAGACTGTGGACATTGGGGGGTGTATTGCCGGTTCTGGGGGGGGGGGGGCATTATGTGGCGACCTACTTCCCAGTGTACTCGAACCGGCTCATAAAGTGGCGTGCGCCGGCATAGAGGCTGGTTCCAAAGAGGGCGCCAAGTCTGCTTCACCAGCAAGGGGAAAAGCCTGCGTGCAGGACGGGACTGTGAATACGTGCCCCCTACAGTATTCCCGCCCGGGGAGGGCAGGATCAGGAAGGCTTTAAAGCGAGGCCGCAAAGTTTGAATAAATCTCTTTTGCAACTGCAGCTCACTGACTCCGTGTCATTTATTGCAGCACTGCGTGTAGCACACTGCTACAATACAATATGGAAGCATGCCCTTCAGCCCATGTGGTCCATGCTGACTCATCCAAACTAGTCCTATTTGCCAGCATTTGGCACATAACCTTCTGAAGTTTCCAATCCTTGCACTGTTCTAAATGTCTTTTAAAAATGTTTATTGAACCTGCCTCATCCACTTCCTCTGCCAGTTCATTCAGAATCAGAATCAGGTTAATTATCACCACCATGTGTTATGAAATTTGTTAACTTAGCAGCAGCAGTACAATGCAATACATAATAGTGAAGGGGAAATAATAATAATAAATAAACAAATTACAGTATACATATATTGAATAGATTAAAAATCATGCAAAAACAGAAATAATATATGTTAAAAAAGTGAGGTAGTGTTCATGGGTTCAACACCCATTTAGGAATCGGATGGCAGAGGGGAAGAAGCTGTTACTGAATCGCTGAGTATGTGCCTTCAGGCTCCTGTACCTCCAACCTGATGGTAACAGTGAGAGAAGGGTGTGCCATGGGTGATGGAGGCTCTTAATAATGGACTCTGCCTTTCTGAGTCACCACTCCTTGAAGATGTCCTGAGCACCAGAGGGAGGCGATGGATGGGCAAGGAGATAACATGAGAGAGGGAAAAGGGGATGGGAAATGGTGAAGGGGTGGGGAGGCATTCCTGGAAGTTTGAGAATCAATGTTCATGCCATTGGATTGGAGGCTACCCAAACAGAATATCCATGGCCACCTCCACTGTCGTGATAAGGCCACACTTGGGTGGGAGGAACAGCACCTTATATTCTGCTCTCTCTCATTTTGTAGAGAGAGAACTCATCACCAAACTCTGGACCATGGAATTTAATGTCTCTAAGTGTAACTAGATAGGAAGGTCCCTGGCATAATGTTTTATAAAACTAGCAATCAGATTTGGGTTCAATTCCCTGAGATGTTTTGGTTTCCTCCCACATTCTAAAGACGTACAGGTTATGGTTAGTAGGTTGTAGGCATGCAATGTTGGCACTGTAAGCATGGAGATGGAGGGGTTAGTGACACAGTGTCATGACAACAACCTTTCCCTCAAGGTCAGCAAGTCAAAAGGCTGGTCATGGACTTCAGAAAGAGGGGCAATGCACATGCTCCTGTCTACACCCATGGTGTTGAGGTCAAGAAGGTCAACAGCTTCAAGTTCCTCGGAGTGAACATCACCAATATCTTGTCCTAGACCAACCACATTGATGTTGTGACCAAGAAAGCTTACCAGTGCCTCTGCTTCCCTGAAGGCTTAAGAAATTTGGCATGTCTCTGTCGACCCACACGAATTATTATTGACGCAACATTGAAAGCATTTTGTCCAGATGCATAATGGCTTGGTATGGCAACTGCTCTGCATGTGACCACAAGAAACAACAGGCATAGCTGACTGCATCACAGGAACCAGCCTCCCCTCTCTGGACTCTGTCTATACTTCTTGCTCCCTCATTTAGGGTGCTACAGTAGCATAGCGGGGTGTCTTAAGTCAGAGTTCAATTCAGGCATCATCTGTAATAAAGTTTGTACTTCCTTCCCCTGAGTGTGTGGGAGGAAACCAGAGCTTTGGGTGTCCAGGCTTCCACCCACAGTCCAAAAATGCACTGTGATTGTTCTTAATTGCTTAATTAAGCTTAAATGCTTAATTGTTCAATGTAAATTGTCCTGTGATTAGGCAACGGTTAAATAATTGGATTACTGGGCTGGAAGAGCCGAATCTGCACTGTATCGCTAAACAAACAAACAAACAAGGAGACCCCTGCTGGCAGTCGATGGAGTAACATCTTTTTAAAATCGCTCCTATCTTACTTATCTCTTTACCAGTTTTTTGAAACATTATTATAAATCTTAATATTGCTGTAATATGTCTCTGAGAAAGACAAAAGCCACTGCAAAAGAAAAAGAAAAAGAAGAAGACTCTTCAACTACTTTGGAATCTATTGGAGATTTCATTAAAAAGTAAAGGACAGAACTCTCTGAGGAATTTCAACATCTTAATGTCAATTTGGACGCAATTCAACAAACTTTAAATGAACATGAAAAGCAAATTAAAGAGAATAAAGAAGTTTTGTCATTATAGGAAGCTGACTTAGAAGACATGAGTAAGATCTACAAAAAGTTATCACTATCTAATGAAAAATTAACAAAGAAGATTATCAACCTGGAAAGCAGAAGCAGAAGGAAAAATTTACATATTTTGGGTCTTGGAGAATCAGTTGAAGATGACTGCTCCATGGAGTTCTTTGCAAGCTTTTTGAAGTAGCTATTCCCGGATTTATTGCCGTCCATGCCTAAGTTGGACCGCGCCCATCGATCACTATTCCCGAAACCTAAGGCAGGAGAATGTCCCAGGCCAATCATTTTATGATTTCATGGATTTCACACTAAGGAGCTTTTAATCTGACATACCTGCTGAATCAGAACGATTGATTTCAACAGGAAGAAAATTTGATTCATGGAAGATTATGTACCGGAGGCTATGGCTGAACGTGCCAAGTACAATGAGGTCATGTCGTTGCTTTATAAGAAAGGGTTTAAGTCCTCTCTTTATTTCCCTGCACATCTCAGAATTGTTTTGAAAAATGGCGAGCAGAAATGGCTGGGATTAGTCGAACATGCCCAGAAGTTTCTGGAAGCAGAAGATTAATTGTGTTAATAGCCCCAGTGGCTCCAATGACTGCAAACCGGTGGCGCTGACCTCCCACATCATGAAGACCTTAGAGAAACTTGTTCTAGAGCAGCTCTGGCCTATGGTTAGGCCACACTTAGACCCACCTACCAGCCCCGACTAGGGGTTGAGGATGCCATCGTCTACCTGCTGAACCGTGCCTATGCCCACCTGGACAAGCCGGCGAGCACTATGAGGGTCATGTTTTTTGACTTCTCCAGTGTGTTTAACACCATCCGCCCTGCTCTGCTGGGTGAGAAGCTGACAGTGATGCAGGTGGATGCTTCCCTGGTGTCATGGATTATTGATTACCTGACCTGCAGACCACAGTACGTGCACTTGCAACACTGTGTGTCAGACAGAGTGGTTAGCAGCACTGGGGCTCCACAGGGACTGTCCTGTCTCCCTTTCTCTTCACCATCTACACTTCAGACTTCAACTACTGCACAGAGTCTTGCCACCTTCAGAAGTTTTCTGATGACTCGGCCATAGTTGGAGCATCAGCAAGGGAGATGAGGCTGAGTACAGGGCTACGGTGGGAAACTTTGTCTCATGGTGTGAGCAGAATCATCTGCAGCTTAATGTGAAAAAGACTAAGGAGCTGGTGGTGGACCTGAGGAGGGTTAAAGCACCGGTGACCCCTGTTTCCATCCAAGGGGTCAGTGTGGACATGGTGGAGGATTACAAATACCTGGGGATACAAATTGACAATAAACTGGACTGGTCAAAGAACACTGAGGCTGTCTACAAGAAGTGTCAGAGCCCTCTCTATTTCCTGAGGAGACTGAGGTCCTGTAACATCAGCCTGACAATGTTGAAGATGTTCTATGAGTCTGTGGTGGCCAGTGTTATCGTGTTTGCTGTTATGTGCTGGGGCAGCAGGCTGAGGGTAGCAGACACCAACAGAATCAACAAACTCATTCGTAAGGCCAGTGATGTTGTGGGGGTGGAACTGGACTCTCTGATGATGGTGTCTGAAAAGAGGATGCTGTTCAAGTTGTTTGCCATCTTAGACAATGTCTCCCATCCACTCCACAATGTACTGGTTAGGCACAGGAGTACATTCAGCCAGAGACTCATTCCACTGAGATGCAACACTGAACGTCATAGGAAGTCATTCCTTCCTGTGGCCATCAAACTTTACAACTCCTCCCTTGGAGTGTCAGATACCCTGAGCCAATAGGCTGGTCCTGGACTTATTTTCACTTGGCATAATTTACTTATTATTATTTAATTATTTATGGTTTTATATTTCTATATTGCTACACTATTCTTGGTTGGTGTGACTGTAACGAAACCCAATTTCCATCGGGATCAATAAAGTATGTCTGTTTGTCTGTCTGTCTGTTATATCTCTTACAAGCAATTATCTTTTAAATGTTGGACAGTATAAGGTTTTAATAAACTTATGTTTTGAATGTTTATATATCTTGTTCTTTTGATATTTTCTTTGATATTTCTTTCTATTTTTATTTTTTCCTGTGAGGTTTTCATATATATATTTCTTTTGAAATCGTTAAAATAAATCCTCTTGTGTGGTGCTACATTTTGGTTGGATTAATCAAAATAGGACATACATGGTAAATGGTAGGGCATTGAGGAATGCAGTAGAACAGAGTGATCTAGGAATAATGGTACATAGTTCCCTGAAGGTGGAATCTCATGTGGATTGGGTGGTGAAGAAAACTTTTGGTCTGCTGGCCTTTATAAATCAGAGCATTGAGTATTTTGGGATGTAATGTTAAAATTGTACAAGGCATTGGTGAGGCCAAATTTGGAGTATTGTGTACAGTTCTGGTCACGGAATTATAGGAAAGATGTCAACAAAATAGAGAGAGTACAGAGAAGATTTACGAGAATGTTACCTGGGTTTCAGCACCTAAGTTACAAAGTAAGGTTGAACAAGTTAGGTCTTTTTTCTTTGCAGTGTAGAAGGTTGAGGGGGGACTTGATAGAGGTATTTAAAATTATAAGGGGGATAGACAGAGTTGACGTGGATAGGCTTTTTCCATTGAGAGTAGGGGAGATTCAAACAAGAGGACATGAGTTGAGAGTTAAGGGGCAAAAGTTTAGGGGTAACACAAAGGGGAATTTCTTTACTCAGAGAGTGGTAGCTGTGTGGAATGAGCTTCCAGTGGAAGTGGTAGAGGCAGGTTCGGTATTGTCATTTAAAGTAAAATTGGATAGGTATATGGACAGGAAAGGAATGGAGGGTTATGGGCTGAGTTCAGGTCGGTGGAACTAGGTGAGAGTAAGCGTTCGGCACGGACTGGAAGGGCTGAGATGGCCTGTCTCCATGCTGTAATTGTTATATAGTTATATGGTTACATGGAGTGCGCTCCAAAGTGAAATTTTGACTTTTCCTTGAATTGGGCCCTTATTTTATTTTCATTACTAACCCTATATTCAGATTAAGGTTCATAAAATTCAACCATTTAATTGCATATGGTGTACTGTCTGATAATTAGCATTGTGGGTTTGTAACTGGGCAGTGCATTACACAGCATCCACACAAATGTGATACCTCAGTTTGGCGGGGCCAAAGGCTGTTTTCCCCTAGACAAACACCAGCTGGGTGAGCCTGAGCATTACATACCTGATGACTTGTCCACTATTCCACAGATTTACCACTACCACCTTGGCTAACAAATTTCCTCGTCATCCCTTTTCTAAAGGGATGTCCTTCTATTCTGAAACTGTGCCCCCTGTCCGAGAGGTGAGAATGGCATTGAGAGGGTTAATAAATCAGCCACACTGAAATGGCAGAGTAGACCAAATGGGCCAAATGGCCTAATTTTGCTTCAATATCTTCTGTTCTTATGGTCTGTGTGAAATTCAGAGGATGGTGGGAACTCAACTGGGAGATGGGTATAAAAGGAGGGAAGATGTTACACTAACACGTTTATGTATTGGACCAGCTGACCTGAATAATTCCCTGTTCAGTATGAATATGCACATTTGCAAGGAGTGCACTTGTCAAGCAACAGAGCAGCACATATTGTTTGAATGTAGTTCCAATGAGCTGGAAAAAAAATGTCTAATGTCTAAATTGAGATCTTTGGGACCGACCCAGTTTAACATGGTAAGTTTGTTTGGATATCACTGCCTTTGAAATGTATATAAATGTGTATTTGTCTTTCTGAAAAGCATTAGCTGTTTTGATATTATTCCAGTGTTTTTGTGTGGGGAGTGGGGTGTTAGTTGTTCAGTAGGTATACCTCCTGTCTGTTTGCTCCACACTCCAATTTGGTAGGTGGTGGCAATGCACCTTTTTTAGCTGTGCCCACCACCATTAAACTTTTCAGAAAGGAAAAGAGGGCATTCAGTTGATGTTCAGACCAAACATCAGAATAGTGAAGAACTGTCAAATAAGTAATTTTGACCATGGAATGCTTATTGATGTCAGACAGTGATTTGAGTATCTTGGAAATTCAAAGTACATTTATTATCAACTGATCAATATTGTACTGTGTTCTTTGCCAGTCTTCTGCACAATCCACAACTCCACTAATCTTGCTATCATCTACAAACTTACTAATACCCATCTACATTTTCATCTAGGTCATATATATATACAACACAAACAGCAGAGGTCCCAGCACAGATAGTAGTTGTGGATCATGTGGAACACTACTAATTCTGAGCTCCTGCTTGAATTACTCTCTTCAACCATTACACTCTATCTTCTATTAAGCTAGTACTGAATCCAAACAGCCCATTTCCTGTGGACCTCATGCATATTAACATTGTCTCCTTCTTAAATAGAGGTACAGCTTTGGCCACTCGTCTGTCCTCCAGGACCTTGCCCATTGCTTGAGAAGACACAATAATACTGCTCAAGGCCCCAGTAACCTTGCCTCTTGACTCTTTCAATACTTCATGGTAAATCCCATCAAGTCCTGGGGCCTTACCCACCTTAATACTCAGTAGGAAGTCCAATACCTCTTTGTCCTCTAAATGCTTTAACATATTTGTACACTTAGCACTAATCTCCTGGTCCTCCACATTTCCTTGGTATTACTGAAGCAAGGTACTCATTAGTAGTTTAACTCACATTCTCCACATCCAAGCCCTTTCCACCTTTATCCTTGAGTCATCTCACCCTCTCCCTAGTTATCATGGCCCCTCCTGGGTTTCCTAATTCCCTTCTTTAGTACATTTCTGGATTCTTTATTCTCCTCATGTGTTTCATTTGATTGCAACCTCTGAAGCGTTACACGCTTTTCCCTTTTCTTCCTGACTAAATCCATCACCTCTCTGGATATCAACGGCTCTCTTATCTTTCTAATCTGTTTTATTAGCTGGAAGTTTGTAATCTTTGATTCAGAATGGAGAACCAACCACTCGAAATAGTAATTATTGATGTCCAACCCATTTCAGCAAACAAATTAAAGGAATTAAATAAATTAGTCTTTTAACTCTATGCTGATACAACATAATCTCCCTAAAGTGAGGGTGCTGACAGATGAAAGGACTTGACAGTTGGCACCCTGTGCGGGGCTGTAAATATAACAGAACAATATACTATTAGCTATAATTAATATTTAGTAGCAGTTATCCATTTCAGTGCTCATTCAACAATTGTTAAGTCACTATACAGTAAATAACTAACATCCTGGTTTCAGTAGATGCTCGGGAAGAAATACAAATTGGTTGAAATACAAATGTTTTGAGTTCAGTAGAAACATGGAATCATAGACTTGATACTCCTCAAATTGAGCATGCTGAGTGTTTTATGCTCTATCTCACTTAGATAATGAGGCAGTAAATCACAGCATAAGATGCAGACTAGTGCAGATGAACTTAATACAAGGCTCTCCTGGATCAATAGGCGCATCCTTTAAACCCCCCAAATGATGGGAATTCAATTCAAAGACAGAGAGTCTGATTTTAAAATTATTGCATTACAGCTGTTTCATTTTTTGCTTCCGCTGATTAAAGTAAAACAAACGATTGAGGATTAATTTCCTCAGTTCTATTTAGAATTACTTCTATTGTTTGAAAAAAATGTAAAAACTAGAGAAAGACAATTCACACTGTAATTTCCTGGGTTTGTTCACTAACAGCTTCTCTGTATTATCCTCCTTTCATGTCCACTAATATTTGTTCATTCATCTGAATTAAAATTGTAGGAAATGAAAAACTGAATTTCACAACTGTATTGCGTAGTTGTGGTTAATGTTTCCAGTTGTGCAAATATCTTTATTTACCCATGCTGGATTCCTACCTCTTAAAACAACATTGAATATGCTTTGAGCATTTGAGGCCATTTTGTTGCTTTGACAAATTTGAGTAAAAGGGTAAATTTGAAGTTACAAAGAACAAATGCTGTTCTACAATGACAAAGCAGAGCCATGGAAAGCAACTGTGGCGTATGGTCTAGTTTGGGGAATCCCAGAATTTACCTGCAGACATCAATAAGATGCAGCAAGTGAAAGTTTTATTCAGTTTATCAGCACTGTCAGTTTCAGACTGGAGAAGCGAATAGGAAAATTGAAATTGCAACTTCCTTGTTTAAGAGGGTAACGGAAAAAGTTAGGATATTTTGAACCTGTTGTTGTAAAAAATCTGGAAATTATAATAAAGAAAAATATCAAAGTCAAGGCCAAAGTTGAGTTTATATTTGTAAGCACCAAGTAGACTGAAAATGAAACTCTTAGTTGCAACAGCAATTTAGGAACAAAACAGTATTCACAAGTACAAACTGTGATGGTCTGTGTCCAGTTGACATTAATCCAGGATTGAGGCTATCTAGTCTATATCTTACTCTGTGATTTACGGCTTCATTATCTAAGTGAGATAGAGCATAAAATATCCATCATGCTCAATTTGTGGAGTGTCAAATCTACGATTCCATGTTTCTGCTACACTCAAAACGTATTTGTATTTCAACCTGAGCAACTACTGAAACCACGATGTCATCTATTTATGGTGACTTAACAAATGTTGAATGAGCTCTGAAATGGACAGCTGCTATTGAATACTAATTATAAATAATACCATATTGTTCCTTTATATTTACAGCCCCACACTGGGTGCCAACCGTATTGAGTGCACCTGTAGAAGAAATCTTTTGTCTGTCAGCACCCTCACTTTAGGGAGATTGAACCATATCAACACATAGTTGAAAGACTGATCTACTTTATTACTTTAGGCTGTTTGCTAAGGTTGTGTACACATCAATAATCACTATTTTGAATAGTTGGCTCGCCCCTCTGAACCATGGAGGAGATACTTCCAACAAAGAAAGCAGGTTAAGCACAGTTATTTAGGGATGGAAAATATGATAACCTTGGACATCCAGAGAGGTGAGGAATTTAGTCAAGAAGAAGAAGGAAAAGTATGTAACGCTTTGGGAATTGCGATCAAATGAAGCACACGAAGAGTATAAAGAAGCCAGAAAAGAAGGGAATTAGGAAAGCTAGGAGGGGCCATGAAAAATCCTTGGCAAGTAGGATTAAGGTGAATCCCAAAAAGTATTCTATATATGCATCAGGAGCGAGAGGATAACCAGGGAGAGGATGGGACTACTCAAGGATAAAGGGGGAACATTTGCTTGGATGTGGAGAATGTGAGTGAGCTACTTAATGAGTACTTTGCTTCAGTATTTAATAGGAAAAGGGACATGAAGGACCAGGAGTGTTGAGTGTGTAAATATATCAGAGTGTTTAGAGGTCAAGGAGAAGGATATATTGGACATCCTACTGAGTATTAAGATGGATAAGTCCCCAGGGCTTGCTGTGGGTTATTGAAGGTGTCAAGAGGCAGAATTGCTACGGCCTTGAGCAGTATCATTGTGCCTTTTCAAGCCACAGGCAAGGTCCTGGAGGACTGAGGACTAATGAGCAGCTAATATTGTACCTCTATTTAAGAAGGGGACGACGCTCAGATGCATGGAGTACACAGCAAATGGGCTGTTTGCATTCAGAATTGGCTTGTACATAGAAGAGAGAGGGTAGTGGTTGCAGGGAGTTATTCAAGCAGGAGGTCTCTAATTAGTAGTGTTTCACAAAGATCTGTGCTGGCACCTCTGCTGTTTGTGTTGTATATAAATGACTCGGATGAAAATGTAGATTTTCATCTACATGATGTAAATGTTCAAGCAACACACACAAAATGCTGAAGGAACTCAGCAGGCCAGGCAGTGTCTATGGAAAAGAGTACAGAGCATTTTGGGCTGAGATCCAGTCCTACTGAAGGGCTCTGAAAACCTGTGACAACCAACTGGAGGGTGTATTCAACGACACTTGCAATGCCTCATTGTCACAGTCAGAAGTTACTGCATGCTTCAATAGGGCAACAATCATACCAGTGCCCAAGAAGAGCAACATGAGCTGCCTTAACTATTGTTGTCCAGTAGTACTCAAACCAATGGTGATGAAGTGCATTGAGAAATTGGTTATAGCTAGAATTAACTCCTGTCTCAGCACAGGCCTGGATCCACTTCAGTTTGCCTGTCGCCACAATAGGTCTACGGTGGATGCGATCTCATTGGCTCTTCACGCTGTCACGCTGTGGGTGCAAGGGTGCTGGGTGAGGACTCAAATGCAGGACACAAAACACTGTTTTGTGGGGTTAACTAAATAGAGTTTATTACTAGTTACAAGGAGAGCTGTGACGCAAGGATAGAACAGAGAGAAATCAAGGAGAGCAAAGTGGAAACGGGAATAGGCCTAATGGACAAGGACTCAGGCCCTGGACTAGGCCGCGACTCAGGATCTGGGCTAGGACTTGGAGCTCAGGGATCGGAGCCAAGATTTGGAACACGGACCTCGGAGCTTGGACTTGATACTCAAACACAGGATATAGAACACTGAGCCGGGACTCCTCCTTAGAAACAGGGCATGGAGCCGGGACTCCTCTTATTCACGGGACAGACTCAGACTCAGGACATAAAACACTGAGATGGGAATCCTCCTTAGACACAGGATGGAATTGGGACTCTTCCTGACACAGGGTCAGGACCCTTCTAGAGTACAGGGCTGGGACCCATTTTAAACACAGGACACAGATACGGAGACCACACAATGATAGACGGTACTATAACTGGGCACAAGTTTGTTCCAAGCAGCGGTGAGCTCCTGACTCACCCTGGCGGGTTAACCTTGCCAGGTCCACTCTGGCAAGGGAAGGCGGCTTGCTGGCACTTGCTTAGGGAGGAGTCTTGGCTTGCTCTGGCAAGAAACTTAGTTGGCTCCAGCTAGACGACTTTGGCTCACACTAGCTTCAGTGACTTCGTTAATGCTCCATAATGCTCTCGCCCTGAACGGCTGAAAGCCGGAGAGTTATAAACTGCTGGCAGAATTTCAGATAGTGACGAGAGGGCATACAGGAGTGGCATACATCAGCTAGTTGGGTGATGTTGCAGCAACAGCCTTGCACTCAACGTCAGTAAGACCTAAGAACAGAACGTGGACTTCATAAAGGGTGGCTGTTTTCTTTTCTGAAGAGAAATGGGCTGCACTGTTTTTTAAATTTAATTCCAATGTCTCACTGTGCTTCAACAGGCAAGTAGTTGCCTCTGGTTCATTTTAAACTTGCTCATCACCACTCCAAGAAAAAGATGGAGCCAGGAATGAGAGTCTAACGTGTTTTACTTTAAGCAAGATGCACATGTATCATGTGGTAGCACCATGATGTATGTAATTCACATATTTTTTGCATTTCACCATAATGAATTACATTATCAACAAAGAATGCTTAACAAAACAATATATTTGCAAGATTACTTAAGTATGACTGAAATATTAAATACACATCAAGCAGCTTGTCCTGCAAGCGATATGGTCACTGCTGATCTGACCCAGTCTCCTCTCCTCTTCTGTTTCAATCTCCCATTCCCCTCATGTCCCTGATCTTAAAGAGTTTATTTATTTCTTGATTAATAAGCCTCAGTGATCCAACCTCTGAAAATCACCTGGGGGAGAGATTTACCATATGGTGTGCGAAGAGAGTCCTATGAACTTCCTTTTTCAATGGAAATATCTCAATATCTACCTTGTTGTGCCCCCATTGGAGAATTAAAACACTGATTTTTTGTTTTAATAAGATCACCACTCTTTCATCTAAATGCCAATGCGTATGTCTAATTTCATTGGTCTCTGTGTTGCCTTTATGACATTCGTTTAGTTTATAATATTTTTGCTTAGTAATTCGTTTGTTAGCATTTTCTAGTTAAAGTTAGGATTGTTTAAAGTAAATTCATTGTCCGTGATATATTGCGGCATGCGATGACATCACATCCGGTTTCGCCGCGTCTTGTGGGGAAAATACTGGTTTGGAGAAACGGGAAGGAGGGGGCACACATGTGCAAGATCAGAGCAAGAAAAGTTGTCTTCTACGCATTAGAAACACAGTGAAGCAACGCCGTAAGTTCATGAGATAATCGATATGTTGAATTAAAATGTTAATGCTGATTCTGTTAAAAGTAAGGACGGTTAATAAGGTTTATGTTTCGTTAGTTAAAGAGTTGCGGATAGTTTGTGTTGAAGTGTATTTAAAGCAGTCAATGGCATAAGTAGATTCTGACTGTATGCTGCATTTTAATGTAATGTAGTTGTAGTTTTACTTTTGCAAGTATTTACGATGTAAATGTGATATCAAGAAAGAAACAAATACTGTACAAATCTTGTATTGTTTTATCAACAGTTTTCACCATACGTTAATGTGGAAGAGTGAACAGTAAACGGTTAATCTTACTGTGACCCTGTTTTCATTGACAACGGTTTACCTCGATGTTTAGTTCAGCGTTCTCTTACACCTGAGCGAGAACACTACAGTGAAAAGGCGGCGTTATCAGGTGTTTCAAGTGCTGCAATGACAACTCGATCCAGCATCAAGTCGTTGCCATCCAGCGACAGGGGCAGTAGGGCATCATCAAGTAAGGCCACCCATGCAAGAGCTAAAGCAGAATCCGCCAAGGTGCGAGTGCGCGACACCAAACAAGAAGCAAAATTGAAGATGGGAGTGGCTGTTCCACTGAGGTCACTCCTTGTTCTTCTGAGTTCCAGTGAGCAGAGGCCCAGAGCAATCAAATGCCTTTCAAAGGTTCAAAGTACATTTTATTATCGATGTATGTATACATTATACAATCTTAAGATTCATCTCTTTACAGGCTAACTACAAAACAAAGAAACCTAAAAGCAAACCCCATATACATGAAAAAAGTCTTTAACATCCAAAGTACAGAGAATAATAAAACTCATCAAGTCCATCAGAAAATGCCTTGGTCCTCAACACCCTGGCTTTTCCGATACCTTGACCTTTTCAATCAGTCCCAGCTCCATCCGAACATTGGGTTCTGCCTCTTGCCTCGACACCCTGACCTTTACAGTCTGGCCCGGTGTTTAACTCTCCAAACAAACAAAAGGTTCTGCTGCTTGGATACACCGGATTTCACTGCTTCCATTCAACCTGTAAATCTCTGCACATTGTGCTCAGTCACACCTGTCACCTGGGCACCACGGCTTCGATTTGGCCTCTGCCTGATCTTCCATACTCTTGGCGATGGGCCCACTGCCTCGCCTCGTCTTTGCTCTGCCACATTGAATTGCTTCCAAGTCCAAAGGGAAGTTACAGACTATTACTTGTGAT
The DNA here is from genome assembly GCF_048418815.1 of Hemitrygon akajei. NCBI lineage: Eukaryota > Metazoa > Chordata > Chondrichthyes > Myliobatiformes > Dasyatidae > Hemitrygon > Hemitrygon akajei. The sequence goes on along the minus strand of NC_133126.1, from coordinate 120,934,406 downwards.
GATCTCTTGCCAGAAAAAGGGTGGTCAACAAAGTAATTAGTTACTCTCCTCATTTCATTAGGTACCAGCCAGAAGTCACAGAAGTTCACCAGTGCCATCTTAACTGCAACACCTTTCAATCACAGAATAATTTTTGTAAACCTCCTTTGAATACTTTCCAATGACAGCACATCCTTTCTTATACAAGGGGCCCAAAGCTGCTCACAGTACTCCAAATGAGGTCTCACCAGTGCTTTATAAGGACTCAACGTTACTTCCTTGCTTTTATATTTTTGCCCTCTTGAAATGAATGTTATATCACATTTGCCTGATTTGACCTGAAAATTAACTTCCAGGGAATCCTGAGCAAGGATTCCTAAGACCCACTGTACATCAGATTTTTGAATTTTCTCTCCATTTGGAAAATAGTTTACCTTTTTATTTCTTCTACCAAAGTGCATGGCCATACACTTACCTGCACTGTATTCCATCTGCCACTTCTTCGCCCATTCTCCTAATCTGTCCAAGTCCTTCTGTAGCCTCTCTACTTCCTCAAAACCTGACTGGAAATATTTTAGTGAAAGAGTAACCTGGTTTTCCCTAATCTTGTATTTATTCCAAATCTGAACTGTCTCTTTTCAACTTCCACTGTGGTAGACATATAGTCCTGTGCCAAATTGTTAGGCAAATATATTTAGAAGACTTTTGCAAAGTAGTGGAGTGATTTTATGTATTGCACTGTTCTACTGCCACACAGAAAAGAACAAATTTCATGGCATTATGGGTAATCATAAACTTGGTTCTAATATGGATTTCCATTGTGGACAGAGAGTGGAAAGGGGGCGAGGAGAGAGGAATCATGGTTGCGAAAAGGGGAAGAGAGAAGGGAGGGAGCAGCAAGCACCAGAGAAACATTCTATATTGATCAATAAACTCATTGTTTGGAATCAAATGACTGCCTGTTGTTTTTTGTTAGTGCTGGTTGTGTCCGTATGCACGCCCCTGGTCCTGGCACTCCTCCCGTGGAACTCGACCCTCACCATTCCCAACATCGTTCACTCCCACCTGGTTGTAAGGGTAGACTGGGGTAACTTTATGTATCAAAACACGTCATTCATGGAGTTCATTGTAACAAGTTAAATTCATTATTATATACAGTGCCTATTCAACAACATTGAATCACAGTGGATTTGGTTTGGCTTTTGTACACAGATCAACAGAAAAAGACTCTTCCATGTCAAAGTGAAAACAGATCTCTACAAAGTGATCTAAATTAATTATAAATATAAAACACAAAATAATTAATTACGTAAGTCTTCACTTGCACCCCTTTTAATATGAGGCACCAAATCATTACTAGTGCAGATAATTGATTTTAGAAGTCATAAAATTAGTTAAATTAGTCCTGCTTTTGGAGTCCTATGTGCAGTCAAGGTGTTTCAATTGATTGTAGTAAAAATACACCTGTATCTGGAAGGTCCAAACACTGGTGAGTCAGTATCCTGGCAAAACTACACCATTGAAGACAAAAGAACACTCCAAGCAACTCCGCAAAAAGGTTATTGATAAGCAGAAGTCAAGAGATGGATACAAGAAATTTTCAAAGTCACTGCATATCCCTTAGAATACAGTTATGTCAATAATCAAGAGACAGAAAGAATATGGCACAGCTGTATATCTGCCTAGAGCAGGCCATCCTCAAAAACTGAGTGACCATGCAAGAAGGGGATGAGTGAGGGAGGCCACCAAGAGACCTATGACAATTCTGGAGGAGTTACAAGGTTCAGTGCCTGAGATGAGAGATTGCCCATACAACCACTGTTGTCCAGGTGCTTCACCAGTTTCAGCTCTAGCAAAGAAAAAGCCACTGTCAAAAAAAACTCACATAAAATCTTGGTTACAGTTTGTCAGAAGGCATGTGGGAGACTCTGGAGTCAACTGGAAGAAGGTTCTATGGCCTGATGAAACCAAAATTGAACTTTTTGGCCATCTGACTAAATGCTATGTTTGGTGTAAGCCAAACACCACACATCATCAAAAACTTAAACCCTGCCGTGACGCATGGTGGTGGCTGGATGCTTCACTGCAGCCGGCCCTGGAAGGCTTGTGAAGGTAGAGAGTAAAATGAATGCAGCAAAATACAGGGAAATCCTGATGCAGTCTGCAAGGGAACTGCGACTTGGCAGAAAATTTGTTACCCAGCAAGACAATGACCCCAAGCATAAAGCCAAAGATACACAGGAATAGCTTAAAAACAACAAAGTTAATGTCCTAAAGAGTCCAGATATCAATCCAATTGAGAATTGCAAAGGACTTGCAAAGGGCTGTTCATTCACGATTCCCATGAATCTAACAGATCCTGAGCTGCTTTGTAAAGAAGAATGGGGAAAAATTGCAGTGTTTAGATGTGCAAAGCTAATAGAGACCTATTCACACACACTCAAGGCTATAATTGCTGCCAAAGGTGCATCTACTAAATACTGACTTGAAGGGGGTGAATACTTATGCAATTGTTTTGAGTTTTACATTTGTAATTAAATTAGATACTTTGTAGAGATCTGTTTTCACTTTAACACAAGTGTTTTGCTGTTGATCAGTGTCAAAAATGCCAAATTAAATCCATTGTGATTGAATGTTGTAAAACAAGAAAACATGAAAATTTCCAAGAGTTCTGACTAATTTTTATAGGCACGGTATATAGTGTTGGCACTAGATTGTAATTGCAAGGCTGACTCTGCAGTCAAACCTCCTTTAACTGTGTAACAGCTGTGGTTCGTCTATCATCGTCAATGAAGACCTCAACACCATAGATGATGGTATTGAGACCAGCGCTTGATTTGGATTTAAGTGAGGGAGAGTAGCACAGCGTCAGCCTCACTCTCTCTTCCTGATTCCCATCTGGTTCCAGTGGCAAGACAAGAGTTGAGACGGCTGGAGGTGGGACTAGGCGCAGTGGATGACCAGGACATCTTCTATGTCTTGTCATGCTCTACGCGTTCCACAACACTTGCAGAGACTGCCTTCTTGACCATTGGACCTTCCATTGGTCTCATCTGCTCAACCCACCGGAGTCTGTCTTCACATGCTGGGATAGACAACTCCCTATCTCACCGAGGATTTGAGACCCCTTGGCTACCCTCACCTGCTTTAACTGGCTTGTTGAAGCTGTTACCCGGGGTATGGCCGCTGTCGCATGCAAACAGCTATGGGAGCCACAGGTGAGAGCTGAGTGCCAGGTGAAGACCAAAGGTGGACAAACTGCCTGAAAAGGTTGCCACATGTTCCCCCACCAGAGGTGCTACTCCTCCCTGACATCCCATACACCCCATTGACAAGATCTGACCGACCCCAAGTTTTACTTCTACAATTTAAAATGGGAAGCTTTCTGCACAAACCATCAATGTGAGTGTGGAAGCAGCCCACTGACTCATAGAGTGATTTCAGAGTTTTAGTGTTGGACAATATCAGTTTAGAGATAGTTTAAACATAAACATAGAACAGTTCGTCACACTACAGGCCCTTCAACTCATGAGGATTGTGCTGACCTATTAACGTAACCTAAGGTCAATCTAATGCTTCCCCTCCCTGCTGTACAGCTGTTCAGTTTTCTTTCATCTCTCTGCCTATCTAAGTATCTCTTAAACGTTCTTGGTGTATCTGTGTCTGTCACTACAGCTGGCAATGGATCAAACACACCTGTTCTCTGTGTAAAAATAAACTACTTCTAATATTCACTTCTATATTTTCCCACAGCCACCTGAAAGTAATGCTCCAGCATATTGGTTTCTCTGCCCTCTCATATTAGGTATTTCTTCCCTGGGCTGTCCATTCTATCAATACCTCTTATCACCTTATATACCTCTATCAGTTGACCTCTCATCCTCTTTTGTTCCAAAGAGAAAAGCTCCAACTCACTCAAACTTTTCTCATAAAGACATGCTCTTTCATGCTGGTAGCATCCAGAAAAATGTTCTCTGCACCCTCTCTAAAGCTTCCACAACCTTCCTTTAATGAGATGACCAGAACTGAACATAATACTCTGGTCAACCAGTGTTTTATGGAGCTGCAACTCACTGCTCTTGAACTCAATCCCCATCTAACGAAGTCCAGAATAAAATACATCTTCTTAAATACCCTATTGACTTGTGAGGTAACTTTACGGGATTTATGGCAATGGACGGCAAAGCCCCTCTGTTCCTGCACCTGCTCAGAATCCTGCCATTAACCCAGTACTCTTCCTTCAAACTCCACCTTCAAAAGAGAATCACTTCACACTTTTCTGGATTGAATTCCATCTGCCACATCTCAGCACAGCTCTGCAACCTGTCAATGTCGTATTGTGAACTCTGACAACCTCCTACGCTATCTAGAGCATCACCAACCTTTGTTACTTCTGCACTTTGTATTTGTTTTTGCTCTATTTCAACACCTGTTTTGCATCTCACAGTTTCAGTGTTGTGTTTCTCCCCCTCTCCTCACCTTCACTCTTCTGTCTTCATTTACTCCTCCTCCAGACAGATCTATTAGATTAATAAGCCCTCACTGCTAGCACCATGTATATATTCGGTCTCTCTGTCTCCACTCAATTACAAACATTCCCTTCATTCTCACCCCTTCCCTCCTGTTGTATGTTCACCATTTGCAGTGTTTTCTTTTGTGTCAAGCAGCAGTCACCTGATTTAATCCATCTCCCAGTCTTCCTGCCTTGCTGCAGGAAGAAATGCTAAATCACCAGGTGTAAAAGGGAACAGATGCACTGAGGCAAAGTGTAGAATGAAAATGTCAAGAATAAAAGAGACACTACAGCAGGACTGGAGAGAAAAAGATGATGAGTAGTTTGAAATGGTGGGAGGAGGGGAGGGAGAAATTCAAGATGACAGCTGAAACTGAGAGGGGGAGGGGTGAAATAAAGAGCTGGGACATTGATTGGTGAAAAGAATATAGGGCCGAGAAGGGGAAGTCTAATGGGAGAGGATAGAAGGCCATGGATGGAAGAAAAGTGGGGAGGAGCACCAGAGCAAGGAAAAGGGCAGGCAAGGAGATAAGGTGAGAGAGGGAGAAGAGGATGGGCAATGGTGGGGGGCATTATCAGAAATTTAAGAAATCGATGTTCATGCCATCAGGTTGGAGTCTACCTTGATGGTATACAAAGTGTTGTTCCTCCAACCTGAGTGTGGTCTCATCACAACAGCAGTGCATCTACAGACAGTATCTGCTGGTCTTTATTACATCTAGCACCTCCCTCCCCCTCCTCAATCTCTCTGTCTCTACCTCTTGTTATGACCCCAGTCCCCTCCTTTGTGAGAATCGCAAGAGCCCTAGTGAAGGGGGGGGGGGGGTCAATGACCCAAGAGAGAGAGCGACGTGCTGAAATTGGACTCAGGAAAATAAGAGAGAAGCCTTAAGGTTTGGAATGTGGTCTGGCCTCTCAGCCAGACAAAAGCCACGGACATGGCCATTGTCTCTTGGAGACACCTTTGTGGAATGGGGACTGGACTACGTGCAAACCCTCAGGGCAACGTGGGCTGGGTGATGGGGAAAGATTGCCTCACCCCACCCTGATTGACAGCTACAACCCTGCAAGTCCCGATAAAAGGTGGGCTGCCGAGGCGGCCCCTCAGACACACCAAGGAGACACACTAAGAAGACATGATAGTGCTTCCCGTCAGAGCGGGAAGCCATTTTGAAGGAAGCCACGTGCGTTAGATTCCGGATCGGGAGTCTGTGGCTGAAAACCAAAGGAAAATCGCTTTTAACTAACAACTGATTCCAGGGAATTGCTTCGCAAAGACAACGGGCAAGTGTTCTTTTCTCTCACCAATCTCTCTCTCCAACACGTGAAATGCCAGCGGTTCCCAAACGGAAAAGCCTGCAGATTTCTGAGTGACTTTTATATTTCCAGTGGACTCAGTATTATCCCCTAGACAACGATAGAGCTTATTTCTGATTGATTATTACTATACCTGTGCTTTAGACGTATATGATCTGAATGTTTTGTATTAACCATACGTTTGTGCCCCTTTATAAATAAAAACGTTTGAAAATAGTACCATCAGACTTCAGCAGACCTCTCTATCTTTGCTGGTAAGTAACCCAGTTACGGGGAACGTAACACTCTCTTTATCTACTGATGTTTATTATGAACCCACTGTCTCTCAGAGCTTCATGCACTATACCCCTTACCACCTGGTACTTGTAAATACACCATCCCCTTCTCTCAAATCCTTTCATGGCGGAGTTGTGAAATAACAACAACCTCTCACTCTATGTCAATAAGACCAAGGAACTGAATATCAACTTCAGGAGAGAGAAACCAGAGGTCCATGAGCCAGTAATCATCGGAGGATCAGAGATGGAAAGAGTCAGTAAATTTAACTTACTGTGTGTCACTCCTTCAGAGGACCTGTCCTGGACCCATCATATAAATATTATTGCAAAGAAAAATACAACAGTGCCTCGACTTCCTCAGGAGGTTTGACATGTCATCGAAAACCTTGGCAAACTTCTATAGATGTGTAATGGACCGTGTGCTGACTAGATGCATTATGACCTGGTATGGGAACACCAATGCCTTTGAGTGGGAAGTCCTACAAAAGGTGGTGGATTCAGCCCAGTACATCATGGGTAAAACCTTCTCAACCAAAATGAAGGAGATGTACTTCTTCTTTAAAGAAAGCTTCCCTTCTGCCACCATCGACACTGCCCTCAACTGCATCTCTTCCATTTAGTGAACACCTGCTCTCACCTTGTCCTCCTGCCACCCCACCAGGGATTGGGGTTCCTCTTGTATTCACTCACCAGCCTCCACGTCCTGTCATAATTCTCCATAACTTCCATCATCTCCAGTGGGCTTCCACCACCAAGCATATCTTTCCCATCCCGCCCCCACTTGTTGCTTTTCACAGGGATCACTCCCTATGCAAATCCCTTGTCTATTCATCCCTCTTGACTGATCTCCCTCCTGGCTCTTGTCCTTGCCAGCGGAACAAGTGCTGCACCTGCCCCTACACCTCCTCCCTCACTACTATTCAGGGCCCCAAACAGTTCTTCCAGGTGAGGGGATACCTCACGTGTGAGTCTATTGGGGTCACATACTGTGTCTGGTGCTCCCGGTGTGGCCTCTTGTATAACAGTGAGACCCGCTAAAGATTGGGAGACTGCTTCACTAAGCACCTACACTCCATCCACCAGAAAAAGTGAGATCTCCCACTTTTAATTCCTCTTTCCATTCCCAATCTGACATGCCAGTCCACAGCCTTCTGTACTGTCACAATGAGGCCACACTCAGGTTGGAGAAACGACACCTTATATTCCATCTGGATAGCCTCCATCCTGATGGCATGAACATCGATTACTCAAACTTATGTAAGTGCATTTTCCCCCATGCCTTCTCCATTTTGCATTCCCTTTTCCCTCTCTCACCTTATTTCCTTATCCCCCCATCATATACCTCTGGTGTTCCTCCTTTCTTGTTTCCATAGCCTTTGTCCGCTCTCCCTTCTCCAGCCCTGTTTCTCTTTCAGCAATCAACTTCCAAGCTCTTTACGTCACCCACTCCTTCTACCCAGTTTCACCTATCACCTTGTGTTACTTCCTCCTCCCACAACCTACTAACTCGGACTCCGTATCTTTTTTTCTCCAGTCCTGATGAAGGGTCTCAGCCCGAAAAGTCACCCGGATGAGTACAGATCCACCAACACTCAAGAAGCTTGACACCATCCTGTACAAATCACCAGATTTGTAATGCATGAGTGAGGATGAATGAGCTCCAGATTGATATCCCAGCAACAAGAACAGAAAGGCCAATTCTCTCTCCCAGCAGTTCAACATCTCTGAGGACAACATCAATCCAGAACCCAATCACCAGTGATCAGCACTTTCCCCAAAATGGAGAATGCTGAGGATGACCTCATGGAGTTTTACAAAATTAAAATTAAAATAGTCTGTCATGGTCCCTTCTGGCAATCGCCCACCTGGCTATTTACCTCAGGAATTGGGCCTTAATCACCTCGTTTAGTTCCAATCATTCCCAGGTTCCACTAACTACAAACACCTGTCTTCCATCAGCAAATGCAGTATAAAAATGTTGTGAGCACAACAAGGAGCTGCTAGTTCATTGGTGTGAGTAACTTTGTTTCATGCTTCATCGGACTACCAGTTCAAGCATTGCTCCTGGATACTGACTCCATGCTCGCTATGTTAATAACGCCTCCTGACTCTGCCTCCACGCTTGTGTTCTGCACTTGGGTTTGTTTCCATGCCATGTCCTTGCAACATAGTCATGGCAGATAGCAGAACTCCCTCTCCTATGTTGGGGATGTCTAAGACAAGGGGGCACAGTTTTAAGGTTAGAAGATGCTATCAATCTGGAATGAGAAGGTATTGGAAGCAGGTATTCTCACAATGCTTAAGAGGCAACTAGAAAATTGAATTGCTGAAGTATTGAAGGTTATGGAACTAATGCAAATGATATGGATAGGAAAGGTTTAGAAGAATATGGGACAAATACAGGCAAATGGGATAAAGTCAGATTGGCATAGCGGTCAGCATAGACAAGGTGTCTGAAGGATCTCTTTCTGTGCTGTATAACTCCAAGAGTCTTTGACTCAAATGGGAAGAGCATAAATGTGTGTGTAGGTCTAAAGGGAACTTTTCTCGATGTACTGAGCTGCTTTTACAACAGTTTCTTGGAATAACTGACAAAGTTAACGGAATTCTGTAAACAATACAGGCTGGTGGTCTCTGGTGGTATTGCCACCTTCATCGGCTGCTGGGCTGCCTGAGGTTTGACAAGAAGCACCCTCAAACTGTGACAACCAAGCCCGTGGTTGGCACAGCCCAGACAATAGATTCCAACATTGAGGACGTGGAGCCGGGGGGCAGTGCTGCACACTCTGAGAATTAATACTGTGGATCTGAAGCCACAAGGTTAGAATGAAAGTATGGAGGAGGGGCATATTCAGTCAGGGGATGAAGGAAATGAACATGCGATGTTATCACAGGGACTGGCAGATCGAAGCCCTGAAGATACCCAAAAAGAGGCGACTGAATCAGTGGACGAACACGAGCAACGAGAGGAGGAGAGGGAGGAAAATGACAAACAAACCATCGGAGATCAGGAAGAGCCAAACAATGAAGAGAGGCTGGGGGGTGTGTGGGGTGACTCCACCAATGGCCAAGTGTGCAAGCGAAGGAGAATAAAATTGGGCAAGAGAAAGCGATCTTTTGCAAAGAAGTTGGTTGGTGAGGGGAAGGAATTGAGGAGATGGAAGAATAAACTTCAAAGGGAGCAAATCTTTCTAGGTCAGAGAAGTAGAAGGGGGCAACGGCGAACTTGCAGAAGAGTCCTCTGGTTTAATGAACCAGTGCCTGAGGATGGGTCAAGGAAAGGAAAATGGATAGAGCAGTCCATTAGTCCTAGAAGGAACACAGAAGACCGTAAAGTGAATGAAGGTAAAAATATTAGTTTAAATATATCTGTGTGTACGTGTAAGAGTTTGAGAATAAATGTATAGGCACAATTGCTATATCAAGTTTTTAATATAAAGGGGTCGGTGTTCCAAAGATTTTGGGGCTCTGGAATATCCAAGTTGTAGAAGGCTACTGATCAAATGCTGATAACTGGGGCTAGTATGGATGACATCATTAAATGATGGGTTGAATGGCCTGATTCTGTGCCGATCTTTTGATGACACATCATGACATCACAGACCCTTTGTTTACCTGCAGTCTCCCACCTTGTAACTTGAATTTAATGACTTCCTTCCCATTGCAGGATGACCAGAACTGTTCACAGCACTCCAAATGTGGTTTTCCCAACATCTTCCATAGGTTTTACAAACATTTGTGTTGATTTAGAGATACAACACGATGATGGGCTCTTCCACCCAATGAGTCCATCAGAATCAGAATCAGGTTTATCATCTCCGGCATGTGACGGGAAATTTGTTAACTCCGCAGCAGCAGTTCAATGCAATACATAATGTAGATAAAAATAAAATAATAATAAATAAAATAGACAAAATAAACAAACAAGTAAATCAATTACATATATTGAACAGATTTTTTTAACTGTGCAAAAACAGAAATACTGTATACTAAAAGAAAAGTGAGGTCGTGCCCAAAGATTCAAAGTTCATTTTGGAATCGGTTGGCGGAGGGGAATAAGCTGTTCATGAATCACTGAGTGTGTGCCTTCAGGCTTCTGTACCTCCTCCCTGATGGTAACAGTGAGAAAAGGGCATGCCTTGGGTGCTGGAGGTCCTTAATAATGGACGCTGCCTTTCTGAGACACCGTTCCCTAAAGATCTCCTGGGGAGTTTGTAGGCTGGTACCCAAGATGGAGATGACTAGATTTGCAGCTTCTTTCGGTCCAAACTGCCCAATCAGACAGATGTCATACATAATGGCCTTTGCAACTGATAATAGTGTTGCTTCGATGAGAAGAAGATACAGAGGATTCATTACTCATTGAAAAATGCTCTGCCTGACATACTTTGTGTCATCCATCTTGTGAAAATATTGGGAGAATGTTTATAAGACAGCCTTGCTGTGTGATAATGGCTGTCAACTTCATCACATTCAACACACTTTCATATCGTCTTTTTCAACAATTTTGTGAGGAAAGTGAACAAGATATTGAATGGCTACTAATGCACACTGAGGTACGATGGTTATCAAAAGGTAATTGTCTTTGCTGGTTTGTTGAAATTTGTGTAGCATCTGTGCCCCCAATTTACCCCCGTTCACCTAGGGTGAGCCGCCGTCATCCTGCCAACAGAGCAATACTTCGGTGTAATGCCCCCCACCCCAGTACACGCTCACAACACAATAATCAAATACACCAAATGCGAGTAAATAATTACAACTTTAACTATAAAGTTAGTGATGGGTTAGTAGAAACGGATAACCTAAAGGTGCCAAATCAGTAAGTTTATCAGTTTGCGCACATAATATTTTAATACATTGGAGCTCACGCCTCCAGTTCCTTCCACAAGGACCTTCCAAGCCTTTGGCCACCATCCAAACTGCCGACTTCCATATCCGCTGCCCTGGAATCGCTGCTCGCTCCTCACACGTCTGTCCTCCTCGCTCGCCTCCCTGAATAAGACCACAAACACCTGCTCAGCTTACTCATACAAGACAGCATAACAATTCTCCATTGGTTAGTTCCCCCCTTACCTGCAGTTATAACCCAAACATTCCAGGCACAGAAACCCATTACAGCATTAAGTAACATTACAGAGAAGCCATTTCATTATAACAATACAGAGAAGCCATTCTGTTAGCCTGAATAGTTAACACCACAGTTAATGGTACTGACAGCCCTACATTTGGGACAGTATTGTAGTATTTCTAGGAGAACAAATTGTCACTGCTAAGTCTGACATATTTTACCTGTCAGATATAGTTGAAAAACTGACTTTATTAAACAGGGCAGTTATGGGGAAAAAACTGCAAGGAGGCTCTTACTGTTTTCCAAGGAAAACTCAAACGTTTCAGCAATAATATTGGATTTCACAAGTTTATGCCCTTTCCTTCCCTGGCCACTTTTATAATGCAATTACAAGATGATGATCTATAGACCATTAGACATAGGAGCAGAAATAGGCCATCTGGCCCACTGAGTCTGCTCCGCCATTCAACCATGGCTGACCCTTTTCTTTATCTCCCCCTCAACCGCAGATCCCGGCCTACTCCCAGTAGTCTTTGATGCCATGTCCAATCAAGAACCAATCAATCTCCACCTTAAACATACCCAATCACCTGGTCTCCACAGCTGTACATGGCAACAAATTCCATAAATTCACCACCCTTTGGCTAAAGAAATTTCTCAGCATCCCTGTTTTGAAAAGGTGCCCCTCTAGCCTGAGGTTGTGCCCGAGACTCTCCCACCATGGGACACATCCTTTCCACATCTACTCTGTCTAGGCCTTTCAATATTTGAAAGGTGGCAATGAGATACCCTCTCATCCTTCTGAATTCCAGTGAGTACAGACCCTGAGCAATCAAACATTCCTCGTATGATAAGTAAGCACAAAGTACACTGCAGATGCTGTGGTCAAATCAACTCAGCAGGTTGGGCAGTATCCATGGAAATGATCAATCAACGTTTCGGGCTGAGACCCTTTGGCAAGACTGAAGAAGGAGGGGGTAGGGGCTCTATAAAGGTGGAAGGAGGGAGAGAAGAAGGCTGGTAAACCACTGACTCTCAGAACTACCTCGACTATACCTCTTCCGACACTGCCAAATATAAAAACGCTATTCCCTATTCCATAAGATGATAAGACAAAGGAGCAGAAGTCGGCCATTTGGCCCATCGAGTCTCTCTGCCATTTCATCATGAGCTGCTCCAATCTCCCCTTTAGTCCCATTCCCCCGCTGTCTCACCATAACCTTTGATGCCCTGACTACTCAGATACCTATCAATCTCTGCCATAAATACACCCAATGACCCAGCCTCCACTGCTGCCCGTGGCAACAAATTCCACAGATACACCACCCTCTGGCTAAAAAAATTTTTTTGCATCTCCGTTTTGAATGGGTGCCTTGCAATCCTCAAGTCACGTCCTCTCATACTGGACTCCTCCCACCATGGGATACAACTTTGCCACATCCACTCTGTCCATTCCTTTCAACATTCAAAATGTTTCTATGAAATCCCCCCTCATTCTTCTAAACTCCAAGGAGTACAGTCTAAGAGTGGTCAAATGTTCCTCATATGTTAACCCTCTCATTCCCAGAATCATTCTAGTGAATCTTCTCTGAACCCTCTCCAATGTCAGCACATCCTTTCTTAAATAAGGAGCCCAAAACTGCACGCAGTATTCTAAGTGAGGTCTTACCAGTGCCCTATAGAGCCTCAACATCACATCCCGGCTAATATACTCTATTCCTCTAGAACCACACAATGGAGTAAAGCGTCGTGGAGCTTGCAGACGTGAAGCCTGGAACAGTAGAGGCCCTTCAATCCACGATGTTGTGTCAACCTTTTAACCTTCTCTAAGAGCAATCTAACCCTTCCCTCCCACAAAAGTCACTATTTTTCTTTTCATCAATGTGCCTATGTAAGAGTCTTTGCAATGCCCCTAATGTATCTACCCTGGCAGCACGTTCCAGAGACTCTCTGCAGAATTGTTACTTTTCTCATTTCTTTTTGTAGTTTAACTTTCTATGCTTTATGTATTTTATATAGTTCTCTATTATTGTGTAATTCTTTAATGAATTTTCAAGTAAATGCAGTTGACAATGGACTCTTTGCTGCAGGGGATTCCTCATGTAGCAGTATATCTTGATGATATTTTGATTACGGAAGCCACGGAGGGGGAGCATCTGCCTAACTTAAAACAGGTGATGAAGAGACTCTCAGATTCAGATCTGCCGTTGAAACGCGGAAAATGTGTCTTCCTGGCTCCGAGTGTGACCTACCTGGGACACAAAATTACAGCTGAGGGGCTTTGCCCAGTGGAGTAAAAAGTGAGAGCTATTAAGGAGGCCCCAAGCCCCAGGAGCATCACTGAACTCAGATCGTTTTTGGACATGCTGAATTATTATGGCAAGTTTCTTCCGGACCTCTCAAAGGTTTTGGCCCCACTGTATAAGCTGCTTCACAATAACACTAAGTGGCAGTGGGGTGAAGAGCAGGAGGAAGCTTTCAAGACAATGAAAGAACTCCTGCACTGAGTGAAGCTGCTCGTTCACTATGACCCAGACAAGGAGATCACCCTTTCTTGCGACGCTTCGTCCTATGGAGTCGGGGTAGTTCTCTCACACATAATGGAGGACCGTTCAGAGAAGCCTATTGCTTTTGCTTCACGTACCCTGACGGCTGCTGAGAAGGGATATTCACAGCTAGACAAAGAAGGTCTGGCCATTATTTGCGGTCAAACTTTTTCATCAGTACCTCTATGGTCGTGCATTCACAATTTAAATGGACCACAAACCACTGATGAGCCTTTTTAGGGAGACCAGATGCATCCCACAGCTAGCCTCAGCCAGGATACAGCGTTGGGCTTGATGCACCATCAATAACTCATGCTGAGAGGTCGGAAGCGTGATATCGGCTTTTATTGACTAGAAGTTAAAACATGGAAACCTTTTTACGCCCAGAACGTTTAGATTTGGACCCCCAGGACCCTGACGCAGCTCTTGCCTTTGAACACTGGCTTGTGTGCTTCCACTCATACTTGGAGGAGGTTCGTGCCACCGACCCAGCTGTTAGGCACAGACTTCTACTCTCGAGGGTCACCCCAAAAGTTTATTCATTCATCAGGGACCTCTCGACCTACGAGGGGGCGCTTGACACCCTCAAAAGACAGTACCTGCGGCTGGTGAACGCAGTCTACGCCAGGCACCGCTTGGCAACACGAAAACAGCGGCCTACGGAGTTGACTGCTGAATTTCTCCGAGCTCTACAGGCACTCGTGCGGACTTGTGACTGAAAAACGCTCACAGCGGAACAGCATGCGGAACTCTTGGTCCGAGACGCCTTTGTGACTGGAGTCAGGTCAGTGTATTTGCGCCAGCGGCTGCTGGAAAAAGCTGATCTTACCTTACGCTCAGCGATAGAGACGGCTGATACGTTGGAGGCTGCACAGCTGTACGCCGAGGCGGTCCAACCGCGCGATTCCCCGCCGCCACCGGTTCCTGCGGGCGAATTCGCCAACGCCGCTGCCAGTCACGGTGCCCCGAACTCCCCGACCTCGCCAGCCTTAAAACTTTGTTACTTTTGTGGGTTTCGGAAACATTCCAGAAACAGCTGCCCGGCCCGCGAAGCGACTTGTTCCAGCTGCGGGAAGAAGGGCCATTTTGCCAAGGTCTGTAAATCTAAACCGCGCCCGGGGTCGAGCAGCGCTGCGTCTGAGACCTGGGGGCCGCCATTTTGCATGCCCGGATGTGAACAACCATCTTGCATGCCCGGATGTGAGCGGCCATCTTTGCCGGCGTCACCATGCCCCGCCCCTACCTACCCGTGTGCGACCTGGGAGCCGCCATCTTGCATGCCCGGATGTGAGCGGCCATCTTTGCCGGCGTCACCATGCCCCGCCCCTACCTACCCATGTACAACCTGGGGGCCGCCATTTTGCATGCCCGGATGTGAACAACCATCTTGCATGCCCGGATGTGAACAACCATCTTTGCCGGCGTCACCATGCCCCTACCTACCTACCCGTGTGCGACCTGGGAGCCGCCATCTTGCATGCCCGGATGTGAGCGGCCATCTTTGCCGGCTTCACCAGGCCCCGCCCCCGACTCGCCCCGTTCAACACTGGCCACCGTGACCCTCGATCAAAGCGCTCCGCACCAGCTCGCAAGGTCAATGATGGACATCCTGGTGGAGGGACACAGGACTAGCTGCCTGTTTGACACGGGCAGCACTGAGAGTTTTATTGACCCGGCCACAGTGCAACGCTGTGGACTCGTGACACGGCCGGCACGTCAGAAGATCACCTTGGCTTCTGGGTCGCATTCCACAGACATCCGGGTGGGTTGTGTAGCGACATTGGTGGTGCAGGGCACAGAATATCGGAACTTTGCGCTACTGGTCATGCCTCGACTGTGCGCGCCTGTGCTGTTGGGGCTCGACTTCCAGAGCCATCTCGAAAGTGTGACTATGGCATATGACGGGCCCCTCCCACCACTCACTGTCAGGAATCCTCAGTTTGGTGGCACTTCGCCATATACTCCATTACCACACGCACATACACGCCGAACCACACATCCCGCCCAGCACCATGCCGATAGCTGTGCTACTGACACTACTTGCAGCCTCTCCACCCTCAAGATCCCTCCCCCATCGCTGTTCACCAACCTGACCCCCGACTGTAAACCGGTGGCGACTAAAAGCAGGAGGTACAGCGCAGGGGACAGGGCCTTTATTCATTCAGAGGTGCAGCGGCTTCTCGGGGAGGGGATCATTGAGCCAAGCACAAGCCCATGGCGGTCCCAGGTGGTTGTTGTTCAGACTGGGCAGAAAAATAGGATGGTTGTGGACTATAGCCAGACCATCAATAGATTCACGCAGCTTGACGCGTACCCCCTACCCCGCATCGCGGATATGGTCAACCAGATAGCTCAGTACAAGGTGTACTCGACAATAGATCTGAAATCCGCTTATCACCAGCTCCCCATCCGCCCAGAGGACCGCCCCTACACCACCTTAGAGGCGGGTGGCAGGCTCTATCACTTCCTGCGCGTCCCATTTGGTGTCACAAATGGGGTCTCAGTCTTCCAGAGGGAGATGGACCGGATGGTGGACCAGTACAAACTGAAGGCCACATTTCCCTATCTAGATAACATCTCCATCTGTGGTCGCGACTGGTCGGATCACGACGCCAACCTCCAACGATTTTTCCAAGTGGCCGACGCTTTAAACCTCACTTATAACAGGGACAAGTGTGTGTTCAGAAACTCACGACTCGCTATCCTTGGGTATGTCGTGGAGAACGGGGTCATTGGCCCTGACCCCGACCGTATGCGCCCCCTGTTAGAACTTCCCCTTCCCACCACTCTCAAGACCCTCCGGCGGTGCCTGGGTTTTTTTTTCCTATTACGCCCAATGGGTCCCCCATTACGCAGACAAGGCCCGCCCCCTGGTCAAGTCTACCACTTTTCCCCTCTCTGCCGAGGCCTGCGCGGCCTTCAGCCGCATTAAAGGGGACATTGCCAAAGCAACGATGCATGCGGTGGACGAGACCAGTCCCTTCTAAGTAGAGAGTGACGCCTCTGACTTCGCGCTGGCTGTTACCCTCAATCAGGCAGGCAGACCAGTGGCGTTTTTTTCTCGTACCCTTCACGGCTCTGAACTTCGGCACTCCGCGGTGGAGAAAGAAGCCCAGGCCATAGTGGAAGCTATTGGGCACTGGCGGCACTATCTTGCCGGCAAAAGGTTCACCTTGCTGACCGACCAGCGCTCGGTTGCGTTCATGTTCAGCAACCAACAGCGGGGCAAAATCAAAAATGATAAAATTTTGCGGTGGAGAATAGAACTCTCCACCTACAATTATGATATCCTGTACCGGCCTGGCAGACTCAATGAACCCTCTGATGCCCTATCCCGGGGAACGTGTGCTAGCGCACAGCTCGACCAGCTGTATGCCCTTCATGCCCATCTTTGCCATCCGGGGGTCACCCGATTTTACCATTTCATTAAAGCCCGGAACCTGCCGTACTCCCTGGAGGACATCAGGGCGATGACCAGGGACTGCCAGATCTGCGCTGAGTGCAAACCGCACTTCTACCGTCCTGACACTGTGCAGCTTGTCAAGGCCACCCGCCCTTTTGAGCGACTGAGTGTTGACTTTAAGGGCCCCCTTCCCTCCACCGACCGCAATGTCTATTTTCTCAGTATTATTGACGAGTACTCGCGATTCCCCTTTGCCATTCCCTGCCCCGACACGACTACCACGTCGGTCATAAAAGCCCTGCGCCAGCTCTTCACTCTGTTCGGATATCCCTGCTATATCCACAGTGATAGAGGGTCCTCCTTTATGAGTGATGAGTTGCGCCGGTTCCTGCTAGCTAGGGGCATTGCTACTAGTCGAACCACGAGTTATAATCCCCGGGGGAATGGCCAGGTGGAGAGGGAGAATGCCACAGTGTGGAAGGCCACACTTTTAGCCCTTAAGTCAAAAGGGTTGCCGGTCTCCCGATGGCAGGAGGTCCTCCCTGAGGCACTCCACTCTATCCGCTCCCTGTTATGTACGTCCACCCATGCCACCCCTCACGAACGCCTATTCTCTTTTCCCAGGAAGTCTGTCACCGGGACCACCCTACCTGTTTGGCTGACGTCCCTGGGGCCAGTGCTGCTACGTAAACATGCGAGGACTAATAAGTACTCCCCGCTGGTCGAGAGAGTTCACCTCCTGCATGCTAATCCCCATTATGCCTACGTGGTCTTGCTTGATGGGCGGGAGGACACGGTCTCTGTCCGCGACCTGGCGCCAGCCGGAGCAGCAGACCACTACCCCGTACACTCCAGGGTAACTATGAACCCTGTACCCGAGGTGACACCGCACACACCGTGCCACACCCAGACTCCTCACGATGCTCATGTACTGGGTATCTCGTACGCGTCTATTCCGGGGGCCTCGCACATACGCGAGGGATCCCTGACGCCTCCAGTTGGGACAGAACCAACCCACTCTCCGCCTCCGGTGCAAACACCACCTCTGGCACCTGTGCCATCACCAGCTCCGGCACCTGTGCAATTGCAGCCGGAGCTACGTAGATCGCAGCGGACGATTCGACCACCTGATAGACTTAACCTGTAAATATACTTGGGGACTCTTTTAAAACAAAGGGGGGGGGGGTGAAAGTTATTGATGGTGCATCAATTTTATTGACTGGAAGAATAAACAACACTACATCCTGGGGAAAGAGCGAGAGCAGCAGCCCACAGTCGCCTTTATACAGGGGTCTGTGGGAGGAGCCAACAGGAGCAGTCAGCAGGGTCTGTGGGAGGAGCCACAGGAGCAGTCAGACAGGTATATCTAGTTCACCACAGGGCACTCACATTGTCAGCCTAACAGTATACTATAGTGTACAGAGCGGGTGGAGATAATGCAAACACCAATGTGCTGAGTCGACTCCCTTTACCTGAGAAGCCTGTTACTACGTATGTGCCTCCAGAGACTGTTTTCATTGGACAGGCTGTCCGCGACACCTGTAAAGGCAACCCAGATCAAGCAATGGACAGAGAGGGACCCAGTCCTGTCTGAAGTCAAGATTTTTCTTTGATAAGGTTGGCCCAGAGTTGTGGAAGGAGAGGAACTGAGACCTTATGCCAAACACAAGACCAAACTGAGTCTGCAGGATGGTTGTATTTTCTGGGGGGGGGGGGGGGGGGGGGAAGGTCATTGTACCTCCGTCTGGCCGTTCATAGCTTGTAGAGGAACTATATACAATGCATACTGGGAGTAAAAGAGTGGAAGTAAAGACCCCCGCCAACCCCAGTAGTATTAACTTGCTTTTAATAATACTCACATTACAACACTTCTCCCCTTTTAAAATCCAACATTCCCCAAATATAGAAGAACTGGGAAATAAAAACAGTGGTATTATTAGCAACAGGTTACCAATACAAAAACACCTAAAAAACATGGCAAATTCAACATTCAATCTAACAACAGAAGGAACTATCCAATCAAAGATTCAGTCTGTCAGGAGGTTTGCGAGGGTGCTGTGATCTACACACTACTCCTGGTGACCAAGCATGCACCGCTGGTGAGGATGTTTTGGGTGGATCTAGTGTTGGGGACATGAGAGGGGTCTGTGTGTCCGCGTGAGAATGGTCTATCCTCTTCAGGGGACTCTGCCCCCTCTGCCAGTGTCTCTCCCTCTAGCAAAGTCACTGGTGGACATGCTTTCTTGGTATGCATTAAGTGGTTATTGCTCCTTAACTGTTTTGGACTACTGAGCTTCTTTGAAATCTGTGGCAGGCTATTCTCAGTATTATTGAGAGAAACGACATCTGCAGGTTTGCCACCTAGCTTGGAATGCATTGAATAAGGAACTTTGGTTTTTGAACTTTTGGCTTTTGACTGTGGCTCAGAACAGACCCAATTGCAAATTTTTCATGGAGTTCCTTGTTATCACTTGGAACTATCTGGAGTTCAACAGCAGGAAATCGCAATGCGCTTTGGAAAACCTCTTGTGCTTGAACAAAGGTCTTGTCTGTTAAATCACAGTTATTGATTTGATGATACATTCATTCCCCTGGAGCAGGCTCTCTTTTCTTTAATGGCTGTTCTCTTCAATACCACGAATACTCAGGCCAAGAAATCTTCCACTCAGTGTAGAGTTAAAAGGCACCACAAGGATTCCCAGGGGGCCACCACTTCCAGAAAATTCTATGTTCTTTGTCAAATCACTTAGAGTGCTTTCTGAATGCTTGTCTGGTGGTCCTGGAAGCTCTGTTCTTACATCGTCTGCGGGTGCCCCGTCTGCTACTGTTACGATTGGCTTCACATGCAGGTTCCTGTTAGCTAGATCATCAGGCTGAGATGCAACTTGCTGTAACTGGGCAGGTGGTACAAGAGCTGGGTCACTCACATTGCCATCGGCGAATTCATCTGCACGCTGCACCTCATGCTCTTCCGTCATGTGTGCATATTTAAATTCATGCCAGTTGAGCCAGATTTTACGAAGCCAATCATGGCCCAGAAGATTGGGCCCACTACCCTTAGCTATCACCAACCTGGCTTCAGCCTTCTGGACCCCAGCCGAAATATCCACATATAACATTCCTAAATGAGGTATGGGCTGCTCGTACAGGTCCTGAGTTAGAGTTCAGATGGTCTGATGGGAGGCAGGTTGGATCCCCATGTCCTGTAGGTCTCTTCACTAATGACCGATGCAGTAGCCCCTGAATCAATCTCGAACTTAATGTCCTTTCCCTTGACAGTGACTGTGGTATAATAGGATTCAGGTGGTCCCTCGTCTGTTTCCAGCCCAAACATGTTGTAGGTACATGCTGCCTCTTCGTCTGCTTCCCCTAGGTGGTGTGTGGCTGCCTGAGTCTATTGAGCTTTCCCCTGCCCAGGCTTAACCTTACCCTTTATGCTCCTGCACTTCTTAACTAAATGTCCCTTCTTGCTACAAGCACGGCTGACAGCATCTTTGAATTTACAAACATTTGCATAGTGCGTTCCTCCACACTGAAAACATTCCACCCACTTTGCCTGTTTACCGGTCTCCCTTCTGACTTGGAGCACCGCCGTCCACTGCGACCACCCCCCCCCCCACCCCATATGCTTTGTGTATATCCTTGGCATTATTAACAGCCAACTCCATGCCTTGAGCAATTTCTAGGGCTGTCTTGATAGTCAACGGTGGGGTTTCCCCCAACAAGTGGCGTTGTACGGTGTCATTATTATTGCTGCATACTAATCTATCACGGAGCATGTCATCCGACACGGCTCTGAAATTGCAATGTTCCGACAGCTGCCGAAGCTTGGCCACAAAATCGCCCGCAAGCTGACCTGGCTGTGAAACTTGAACTATCACCGAAAGCTTCGGATTGCGGTGGTTCCCCACAAGCATGACCAGTTCGTCATATGGAATTTCTCCCGGTTTCTGCGGCGTAGCCAAGTTCCATATCAGCTTGTATGTCTTTGCCCCACACACACTCAGGAGAATAGAGCACTTCTTAACCTCCTCAGTGATTCCATTAACACAGAAAAAGTGGCCCAACCTTTCCTCGTACTCCGGCCACTCCTCGATTTGCTTGTCGAACATACCGACCGATCCTAACGCAGCCATCCGAACACGAGGCTCCTTGCCCGCTCACAGCTCTTGATTGAAAACGGGGCCGACCCATCCACAAAACCAGTTTACCTCGTCACCAAAAATATGTGGTAATTTCTACTTTACAAAAAGACCACTCGACAGCTTGATGGCCAAAAGAGCATCTTTATCTGGGACGGCAAATGATATTTACAATACGGAGGCTTCCAGGTACCTCGTGCAGCATGGGTCGACAACAATGCATACTGGGAGTAAAAGAGCGGAAGTAAAGACCCCGCCAACCCCAGTAGTTTAAACTTACTTTTAATAATACTCACATTACAACAGTAGTAAAGCTGGTTCTGTATTTTTCTAGCTTTTCCGTTTTTCTGTAACGATTGTCCTACCACTATTTTAAAGGTTATTTGTTATCACTGGAGAGTTGTTAGCATTTCACTCAGAGCAATATTTTTATAAGAAAAGACAACCACAACTTCTTTGCTTTCTCCTTTTTCTTCAGTTGTTTGCTCTTTATTGCTGTGACATTTCTCATTGCTGCTGTTACCTTGTGGCTATTGTTGTTTTGTTGCTTGTTGTGTTCTGTGTCATTCCGCTGAGCACTGCGGGCGTGCAATGTTGGCGCTGGAACCTGTGGCGACACATGCGGGCTGCCCCCAGGTGTGTTGGCTCTTAATGCAAGCAATGAACTCCACTGTTCACTTCGACGTACGTGTGATAAATAAATCTGAATCGGAATTATTCTTGACTTCTGAATCTCTAGATTGCAAAAAAACAGCAGGACACTACCTTTGCCACTCACCCCCCTCCATACTTTCCTACAATCATTTAAAATTATGCCCTCTTGTACTAGTCATTCTGTGGAATCATAATTGTAATCCTCCAAGAGTACCACAACTTTATCACAGGGTTTCAAGTCTCAATTACCCAGAGATCTATGTTGGCTGGAGTCAGGGCCTTGTGCTTTGGCTCTTGGTAATGTCACCTATGCCAAATAGGTCAAAAGGTAGAGGCCAGACTTAGAGTGGTCCACCAGTCCTTCAGGTTTGTGGGTTCAGCTCAGGACTAACAACAAAAATTGTTACCGAAACAGCCAATGACAAATCCTTCTGTATCTGTGTGCGATGATATGGACTGAGATGGAGGACCATCATCACTGCCCTAAATGCCATCAGCGTAACAGGCCATTGATATAATTGTAATTGCATGACCTTTTTTCCAAGTCTTCTGTGCATTTGATTCCTGGTCTTGCGTCTAATGGTCCAACACTATTCCTGCATGGTTCTTCTCCTAGTATTCTCTCCATAGACTTGACCTAGGTATGGTGCAGCCATCTATCTAGAAGCAAGGCTGGGCAGTTCTGAAAGGCAATGGAAAAGGACCCCTCAACTCCCATCAAAATATCTTTCTTTCTATGTCCTTTTATTCTAGAAGATTCGTGAGGGTAAAGGGGGAAGAGATTTGTTCAGTCTACCCCTTCTATAGCCCACATACGTTTACATACTTCAATCATGTCCTTCCTTAACCTCCTCCACACCAGAGAAAACAGACACAGCCACTCCAGTGTCTCCTTATGACTGAAAAGGTCAATCCCTAACAACGTCCTGGTGAATCTCCTCTGCACACTTTCTACAGTGACCACATCCAACAATATTTTGTATTCTCTTGTGTGGTGGCATGGTAGCGAAACGGTTAGCACAATACTTTACAGTGCTCAGGGTTCAATCTGCCACTCCCTGTAAGTAGTATGTACATTCTCCACATGACAGTGTGGGTTTTCTCTAAGTGCTCTGCCTTCCTCTCACATTTTTAGTTGTTTGTTTTTTTTTCTCACTCTCTGCCCATCACTCTGCCTGTACTTCATCTCCCTCTGGTGCTCCCTCCCCACTTTCTTTCTCCCGAGGCCTCCAATCCCATGATCCTTTCCCTTCTCCAGCTCTGTATCACTTTTGCCAATCACCTTTCTAGCTCTTAGCTTCATCCCACCCCCCCACCCCCGGTCTTCTCCTACCATTTCGCATTTCCCCCTCCCCCCACTACTTTCAAATTTTTTATTATCTTTCCTTTCAGTTAGTCGTGACAAAGGCTCTCGGCCCGAAATGTCGACAGTGCTTCTCTTTACAGACGCTGCCTGGCCTGCTGTGTTCCAGCAGCATTTTGTGTGTGTTGTTTGAATTTCCAGCATCTGCAGATTTCCTCGTGTTTGCTCATTGGGTATACTTAAGGCAGAGATTGATAAGTTATTGATTAATCGGGGCACAAAGGAATATGGGGGAAGGCAGGAGGTTGGAGCTGAGAGGGAAATAGGTCAGGCATGATGAAATGGTGGAGCAGACTCAATGGGCCAAATGGCCTACTTCTGCTCCTATATCTTATGGTCTTATGGTTTCATATGTATGGTGTTTGATGATCTGTGAGGACTTGGTGGGCCAAAGGTTCTGATTCTGTGCTGTATGGCTCCATGACTGCAAATCTCTCCTCCACCTTCCCTGATCCAAGGAGATAGATCACAATTACTCTCTTCTTTCCGTCAGAAGTAGAGAAAATGCAGGATCATCGGGACTATCGTGTTGAGATTTGAGAGGCAACAGACAGCAGCAGGAATTGAACCCGGGTCACTGGAGCTGTAATGGTGTTACACTAATCACCACACTACTGTGCTGCCCCACAGTTGGACATGCTGCGACTTCTTGCTCTAGAAAATGGAGGAATGTATGATCATTAGGAGAGTGATAACAGTCCTTTCCCCAGGGTAGGGGAGCCTAAAATTGGCAGGTGGGAGGGGGAAGATTTAAAAGAGACCTGAAGGATAACCACCTTCAGAGAGAGCAGGGGTTTCCAACCTTTTAAATGCCATGGATCAACACCATGAAGAAAGGGGTCCATGGACCCCAGGTTGGGAACCCTGACATAAAGAATTGTAGGTATATGGAATGAGCTGCCAGCATAGGATTTTATTTAGATATTTAAACAGTAACATGGATAGTAAAGGTTTTGAGGGCTATGGACCAATGCAGACAATTGGGACTTGCTCAGGTAGACAACTTGGTCAGCAAGCACGAACCGAGCGGAAGGGGCTGTTTCCGTGCTGTATAACCCTTTGAGTGACTGACTCTGCCCCTGTTTTCTTACGTATGTTCTCCTGTACCTAACGACTTTCATGAATAATACTAATTTCTCAGCACGGGCATGGTTTTGAAAGAAGTAGAACTTCTGAAAGAAGTGGCGTCGTTAGGCACCTAATGGGAGGAGCCAACCATGAATCTTACTATCACCCAATGAGATCACAGATAAGAAGAGATATATTATACTTCATGAAATATTCATGGAATAGGTTTTCAATAAATCTCAGTATTGATTAAATCCATTAAAGCAGCTGGATAAAAATCATGCAGAATTAAGAATACGTATAGCTATGAAGGAGGTGGCACTTTGAGAAATATTCGGTCTCGTTTATTACCAAGCAGGGACCTTCTCCGAGTGCACCGACTCATGACAGTAGGTGATGCACAATGATGTGGCATTACTATGATGGGATGAATGGCCTCTTTTTCACGCCATGGACTTGAACTTCGAGATTTTTTGATTTTCTTGGACAACTGCGCTCTCGGCAGGAACACACGGCGCAGGCGCGCCCGGCCCGGCAGGAACACAAGGCGCAGGCGCGCCCGGCCCGTCAGGAACACACGGCGCAGGCGCGCCCGGCCCGGCAGGAACACACGGCGCAGGCGCGCCCGGCGGAAACATGAGCGCAAGCTCTCCCGGCAGAAGCACTTTTTCCAGTAACCTTAAATTTAAGCTATGAAGCTCCCGAATAACACATAAAAATACAGAGCCTATATAAAGTTGATATAATATATGTAGAGCGTAGTTAACTTACTGAAAATCGGTAAGACAGCGAGCACACTGATGATGGTGTGCTAGGCTGAGTCGTCGGAGGTTGGGGTGGTGGGACACTGGGGTGTCATCTCATCGTCGTCTGTTTCCATCAGGGCAGGCAGGTCACCTTCTTCTATGTCGAAGGTCGAGCTTCGTCGTCTGTTGTGGCTCATCTGGAAGGCTTGTAAAACGACAGTATGCTTGACTGCTCAGCCTCGCACATTTTTGTCATTCAATTCATTGTAAGCAATCAAACCATCCTGCAAACCTGCCCTGAACCTACATACCCTTTCAAAATTAAAGTCAAACTTTTCTGCAATCTTTGCAGCGTTGTCAATCACAGCGAAAATCTCACGCAATTGCTTCCCGTTCAGTTCCTGGACGTCTTCACTTTCGCTACTGCGTTCGGCTTCAATTGTTATCCTTTCCTCTTCATCAGCTCTTCATCCATCAGCTCTTGGTCTCAGGATGCCAAAACCTCTTCAACATCATCTTCGTCAATTTCCACAAACCCTTAGCCAAACTCTCTATATATTTACTTCGTTCACCACGATCGAAACGCTTTATTATCTCTAGTTTTACGCTGTGTAACACCCTTATGCGCTCTTTTAGGCTTTTCCGATACCTTAGAACTCATCTTGCTAATGGATGTACAAAATAAAACGACATGAAGCACAGATGCTCACAGGCACGTGTTTAAGCAATGGCGGCTAGAATCCGGTTCCGGGGGAGGAGCTAGTCTGCACGGCGCGTGCGCTGCCGTTACCCGCGCGCTGCCCTTTAACCGCGCGCTGCCCTTTATCCGTGCGCTGCCGTTACTCGCGCGCTGCCCTTTATCCGCGCGCTGCCCTTTTCCGCGCGCTGCCGTTACTCACGCTGCCCTTTACCCGCGCGCTGCCCTTTTCCGCGCGCTGTCCTTACCCGCGCGCTGCCCTTTACCCGCGCGCTGCCCTTATCCGCGCGCTGCCCTTACCCGCGCGCTGCCCTTTACCCGCGCGCTGCCTTTACCCGCGCGCTGCCCTTATCCGCGCGCTGCCCTTTACCCGCGCGCTGCCGTTTTCCGTAACGGTGAAAACACTTTCTGTTACCTAAAACAGGTAACTAATGTAGGTCTCTCGTAACAGCGAGTTGACGTAAAGCGAACGTTAGAAAAATGGGGGACTCCTGTACTGTAGCTTTCTATGTCCATCTGTTCATTTTGTCTTGTATCCTCACTTCATCTCCTTGCTGCAGTTCAGGTAATAGACGAGAACATCTGTCAAAGTATGTTTTCTGCTTTGCTTTGTGTTCATCTTTCCATCTTTTCACTTGTTCACCTCTCTCTGTTCGCAGGAGGCTCTCACCTATTGGCAGATTGGATCTCAAACGGTGTGGCATCAAGAGCTGAGCAGGTGAAATCCACATTCAAGTGTAGTACTACGGTAGGCTAACAAAGCTTTATTAAAATCACTTCCACTATCTTTTACTTTGTGCATTAGTTTCTTGATAATTCCTATCGACTTCTCAACTAATCCATTGGATTGAGGGGAAAATGCACTAGATGTTGTATGAACAAAGCCCCATTCAGGAGCAAAATATCTCATACATTCACCATTGAATTGTAGACCACTGTCTGTGAAAACTTCATCAGGTATACTATGTCTATGTCTACTATATACTATGTCTGGAAAAAACTGTTTTCTTGCATGTAATTATGTTCTCTGCTGTTGTTCTGCTCAAAACCACACACTTCAGGATACAATGAGTAGTAATCTGTTATTAATAGATAATCTTTGTTGTCATTTACAAAAAGATCAACGTCTACCTTCTGATAAGGTCTCTGAGGACTAGGATGTGGAAGCAGTGGCTCCTTCAGGTTGCTAGGTTGGTATTTAAAGCATATTCAACAAGAAGACACCAATTCTGCAATTTCTTGATTCATCCTGGGTCAAAACATCACTTCCCGCACCCTTCTCTTACACGTTTCAATACCTAGGTGGCCTTCATGAATTTTCCCAAGCATTTCTTTTCGGATACTTTTAGGTATCACAATTCTACTACCTTTGTACAATATCCCATGCACAACAGACAGTTCTGATCTATGGTTCCAATAATCTTGTACTACTGAGGTACAGTCATGCCTATTATCTGGCCATCCATCCATCACCACTTGTATTACCTGACTGAGAATTATGTCCTTCTCTGTCTCAAGGCACAGCATTTCCAACTTTCCGGGAGCAACAGGTACAGTCTCTATGATCACATCAACAAATGCCTGAACATCAACAGCGTCCCTGTGACTGTATTTTGTTGTTGGATCCACAGCGCTGGAAAGTGTGTCAGCCGTGTACATGAATTTTCCAGGTGTGTATGACACATTCAATGCGTATCTTTGCAATTTGTTCATCGTTCGCTGAATTTGCAAAGGACAGTCACTTAAAGGTTTGTTAAACAATGCAATCAGAGGCTTATGCTCAGTTTCAACATCAATAGATTGCCCTGACACAAACTGATGAAATCTCTCACAAGCAAACATAATGCTGAGCAATTCTGTTTCAATTTGGGCATACCTTGTTTCTGGATTGGATAATGCACGAGATGTATATGCCACTGGTAGCCATTCCTGATCATGTTTCTGGAGTAATACTGCCCCTAAGCCTGCTTGAGATGCATCACATGAGATTTTGATGGGTCTGTCAGCATCATAGAATTTCAACACAGGTTCTTTGGCAAGCACTTTCTTGAGATTTTGCCATGCCTTTTGTTCATGATTCCAGCTCCATTTGTTTTTCTTTTCTGTTAGCTGCCTAGGTGGAGCATTCTATTCCAAAAGAATTTTCCCATGTAGTAGACCATTCCCATAAACCTTTGAACATCCTTTTTATATTGTGGTCTTGGCATGTCCTCGATACTAGAAACCTTCAGTGGATCAGGACGCAAACCCTCTTTGCTGATGATATCACCCACAAAGGTAAGTTAAGTCACTCCTAGCTGAGATTTGTCTTTATTCAACTTGAGGCTTGCCTTGCGTGTTGCCCCTAAGACTTGTCTTGAGTCTGGTGTCATGCTCTTCTTTAGATAATCTCCAAACAATAACATCATCCATGGAAGTATCCACACCCTCAATGTGCTCATAGAGCATGTGAATGGTTTTATGGTACACTTCAGGAGCTGATGCCGTTCCAAATGGAAGCCTAAGAAAACGGTATCCAGAAAAAGGAGTGTTAAAGGTACACAACTTTGAACTCGGTTTATCTAGTTTTCTTTTCTTTTTCAATCTTTTTATTAATATCATCATGATAAGATTAATACATAGTGATTGGGATTACAAAATTAAAATGAACATGAAAGGATACACAAGCAATAACTACAATATAGTCAAGTTCCCAAATCATGAATGATACAACTATCATATAAACGAAACAACAAAAAAAACTAGGTATATCATGTTGAGAAAAAAAATAAAAGAGAAAAAGAGAAAAAAAATATTGCCCTAAGAAAAACTAATCTAACAAAACTAACCACTAACTAATAAAGATAAAAAAGGGAAAAATGGGAAGAGAAAAAATGGGCTGTTTATAATATCTATAAAAAGACAAAGAATTATCAGTGCCCCCAACCCTGATCCTCTCAACAAACATATAATCAAAACCGGAAAAACAAATAGGATTGAAACGGGGTCAAATTACATCATGTGAAAATATTGAATAAATGGCCTCCAAGTCTTTTCAAATTCAATAGAAGGGTCATATATGACACTTCTAATTTTTTCCAAATTTAGACATAACATAGTTTGAGAAAACCAATGAAATATGGTAGGGGGATTAATTTCTTTCCAATTCAGCAAAATAGATCTTCTAGCCATTAATATAAGGAATGCAATCATCTGACAAGCCGAAGAAGATAAATGAATTGACTCTATCATTGGTAAACCAAAGATTACAGTAATAGGATGAGGTTGTAAGTCAATGTTCAATACCGTGGAAATAATATCGAAAATGTCTTTCCAATATTTTTTCAAAAGTGGACATGACCAAAACATATGTGTTAAAGAAGCTATCTCAGAATGACATCTGTCACATATAGGATTTATATGGGAATAAAAATGAGCCAATTTATCCTTGGACATATGAGCCCTGTGCACTACTTTAAACTGTATCAATGAATGTTTTGCACATATAGAGGCTAAATTAACTAATTGAAGAATTTTATCCCAATTCTCAATAGGGATAGTAAGGTTAAGTTCTCTTTTCCAATCATTTTTGATCTTATAAAAGGCCTCTGAATGTATTTTCATAATTATATTGTAAACATTTGATATTACACCTTTCTGAAAAGGATTTAGTTGTAACAATTTCTCCAAAATACCCGAAGAAACAAGATTTGGATAGGTAGGAAGTCCAGTGTTTAAAAAATTCCTAATCTGTAAATATCTAAAAAAATGAGATCTAGGCAAATTATATTTATTAGATAATTGTTCAAAAGACATAAAAAAATTATCCAAAAATAAATCAGAAAATCATAGTATACCTTCAGTCTTCCAAGCTGAATAAGCTTGGTCCATAATAGAGGGATGAAAAAAGAAATTGGATACAATAGGAATTGCTAAAACAAACTGATTCAACCCAAAAAGTTTCCGAAGTTGAAACCATATACGTAAAGTGTACTTAACTATCGGATTGTCAATTCGTTTATGCAATTTAGAAAGAGCAAAGGGAAGAGAAGTCCCTAAAATAGAACCCAAAGAAAATCCTTGTACAGATTTAGTTTCCAGATTTACCCAATGAGGGCTAGGAGATAAATCCAAATCCCTTAACCAACAATTCAAATATTGAATATTAATTGCCCAATAATAAAATCTAAAATTAGGCAATGCCAATCCACCTTCCTTCTTTGACTTCTGTAAATATCTTTTGCCTAATCTAGGATTTTTATTCTGCCATATATATGAGGAAGTTTTTGAATCAACATTGTCAAAAAAGGATTTTGGAATAAAAATTGGTACCGCTTGAAATATATATAAGAACTTGGGTAAAATAATCATCTTAATAGCATTAATCTGACCTATCAGAGATAAAGACAATGGTGATCATTTAGTAAACAAACATTTAATCTGATCAATTAAGGGTAAAAAATTAACCTTGAATAACTCCTTATGATTTTTTGTAATTTTAATCCCTAGGTATATAAAAAAGTCATTAACTAATTTAAAAGGTAAATTTTTGTAAATTGGAACCTGTCTCTTTAAGGGGAACAATTCACTCTTATTAAGATTCAATTTATACCCGGAAAAATGACTAAACTGAGCCAATAATGATATAACTGCAGGAATGGATTTCTCAGGATCAGAAATGTATAATAACAGATCATCTGCATATAATGATAACTTATGTATATCTATCCCTCGAGTAATGCCAAAAATGTTAGGTGATTCTCTAATAGCAATTGCCAAAGGTTCCAGAGCAATATCAAATAATAATGGACTAAGAGGACAGCCTTGCCTGGTACCCCGAAATAAACGACAAAAGGGAGGTCTTTGATTATTAGTAAAAACCGAGGCTACTGGAGTATGATATATCAATTTAATCCAGGATATAAATGTCGGACTAAAATTAAACTTCTCAAGCACAGTAAATAAATATGGCCATTCAACTCTATCAAATGCTTTCTCCGAATCTAATGAAATGACACATTCTGAGGTACTGCGTGAAGGATTATAAACAATATTCAATAATCTCCTAATATTGAAAAAAGAATAACAATTTTTAATAAAACCAGTTTGATCCTCCGAGATAATTTGAGGTAATACCTTCTCCAGCCTGGTTGCCAATAACTTGGAAAACATCTTGGAATCTACATTCAATAGAAATATTGGTCTATAGAATGCACAGTCAGTAGGGTCTTTATCTTTTTTCAATATTAAAGAAATGGAAGCTCTATAAAAAGATTGTGGTAGTTTACCTAGTCTAATTGCTTCTTCAAAAACCCTGCATAACCAAGGAGAAAGAGTAGAGGAAAAAAACTTTAAAAATTCCACTGTATACCCATCTGGACCTGGTGCTTTCCCGGAATTCATAGAGGAAATAACGCCTTTAATTTATTTTCTTTATTATTATTATTATTTATTTATTAAATTTTAGAAATTACAAAGAATAAATGTGATGATAAAATAGTAAGAAAAATAATATTAACCCTCCCCCCTCCCCTTAACCCTCCCTCCCCCTTAACCCTTATCTAAAGAAAGAAAGAAAGGAAAGAAGAGAAAGATTGCCTGGATATCGGAGGATCCCCACATGCTCCATGGAGTTCAAAATAATTTTGATATTTATTTTTACTTTCCCCCATTACTTTATAATTTTATCTTCAAAGGACCTATGTATTTAATCCTATCTTTTGTAAGTATGGGAACCAAATTTTCAAAAATATATCATATTCATTTCTTAGATTGTACATAATTTTTTCAAGTGGAATACAACTATGTATTTCATTATTCCAATGATCCATAGTTAAATATAAATCAGATTTCCAAGTAACTGCGATAACTTTTTTGGCTACTGCCAATGCAATTTTTATAAATTTTTTCTGATACTTATTCAATTTAAGTTTCGGTATTGTCCCTTCAATGTCTCCTATTAAAAATAATAGTGGACTATGTGGGAGTTGTACTCCAGTAATTTGTTCCAATAAAAGTCTTAAATTTATCCAAAATGGTTGAATTTTAAAACAAGACCAAGTAGAATGTAAAAAAGTACCAATTTCTTGATTACATCGAAAACATTGGTCAGACATATTTGAATTTAATCTATTTATTTTCTGTGGTGTTATACATAAAAATGAAATATATTTCCTAGATTGCAATATTTATTTCAAACTTTACCAATGCAATTACCTCAGAAGTTTTTTCAAGAACTGAATAAATATGTAAGGAAATTTCTTTGGAAAGGAAAGATGTCAAGAATATCATTGGAAAAATTGACATGTAAATTTGATTTAGGAGGGTTACAACTTCCAAATTTTAAGAATTGTTATAAAGCAAATCAACTTAGATTTATTGCGTCTTTTTTTGATGAAGAAAAACTGGCATGGATTAGAATAGAATTAGATAAGATAGGAGAAAACATACCGGAAGATTTTATATATAAATGGGAATCCAAATGGATACGGGAAAAGAGTCTCCTATATTAAGTCACTTGATTGATTTATGGAATAAGGTAAATATGGACGATGAGATAAAGAAATCTTTATTAGCAAAAAGAACTTTAATTCAAAATAGGCTTATTCCTTTTACAATGGATAATAAATTTTTACAAAATTGGTTCCAAAAGGGGATTAAATATATAGGTGATAGTTTTGAAGGAGGTATATTGATGTCATTTGATCAATTAAAAAATAAATATATCAAATAACACTCTTTTCTGTTATTTTCAAATAAAAGCTTACTTACGAGAAAAGCTGGGTCAAACAATGTTGATACCAAAACCTAGTGAAATAGAAATATTAATTCAGAAAGGAAAAATAAAAAAAAATTACATCTTGTATGTATAATTTGATTCAAAAACAGACAATTAAATCAGGAATTCATAAATCAAGACAAAAATGGGAATCTGATTTGAATGTTAAAATTGATGGAAGAAACTGGTCAAGATTATGTTCTGATAGTATGAGAAATACAATAAATGTTCGACTTAGATTAATACAATATAATTTTTTACACCAATTACACCTTTGATTTCTGCATCCGTAATAGGAGTTTCTAATATTAAAAGTTCTTCAGATGATAATTTTGGAAAATTCAATTTCCCTAAAAAATCATGCATGGTATTATGATCATGAGGAAATTCAGAATGATACAGGGAGGTATAAAAATCTTGAAAAGATTTATTTATCTCATCATGATTAACTGTCAGTTCACCATTCTGTTGGCGAATCTTAATAATTTGACGTTTAACCAAAGCATTCTTCAATTGGTTAGCTAACAGTTTACCCGATTTATCACTATGTATATAAAAATCATTTCTGGTTTTCATTAATTGATTTTCAATCGAAGATGTAAGTAATAAACTGTGTTCCATTTGAAGCTCAACCCTTTGTTTGTGAAGCTCCTTACTAGGAGCAATCAAATATTTCTTGTCAATTTCTTTAATCTTATCAACCAATAAAAGAGTTTTCTTCTTAATACGTTTTCTCAAACCAACAGAATAGGAGATAATCTGTCCACGTATATATGCTCTAAAAGTGTCCCAAAGTGTTCCGCAGGAGATTTCATCTGTGGAATTAGTTGAAAAGATCAATCTGTTCCTTTATAAATTTAATGAAATCTGGATCTTGTAGTAAGGTAGAATCAAATCGCCATTGCTTAGTACTGGGAGCTGTGTCCATTAATTTAATAGAATGTTTCATTGGAGCATGATCAGAGATGGCTATAACGTCATAATTTCAACCAATTACAGATGGAATAAAACGAGAGTCAATGAAAAGTAGTCAATTCTCGAGTAAGAATGCTAGACTTGTGAGAAAAATGAAAACTATTTGTCCTTAGGATGTAGAAATCTCCAAATATCGAAAATTCCAGTATCAGTCAAAAAAGAATTGATATAAGTGGCCGACTTATTTGGTAAAGTCTGAATGGATATAGATCTATCCAGTAAAGGATTTAAACAACAATTGAAGTTGCCACCCATTATTAACATATATTCATTTAGATCAGGTAGAGAAGTAAATAAAGACTTAAAGAAATCAGGATAATCCACGTTTGGAGCGTAAACATTAACCATAGCAAACTTCTTATTGAAAAGTAACCCAGTAATTAACAAAAATCTACCATTCGGATCCAAAATATTATCGTGTTGAACAAATGTAATAGAGGAGTCAATAAAAATTGAAACTCCTTTTACTTTGGCATTCAAATTCGAATGGTACTGTTGACCCCTCCAAAAGCTAAAAAAAAGTTGATTGTCCTCTTTCCTCACATGAGTTTCTTGTCCAAAAATAATACGCGCTTTCAGTCTTTGGAATACTTTAAAAATCTTTTTCCGTTTAATTGGATGGTTTAAGCCATTAGTATTCCAAGAGACAAAATTAATGGTCTGAGCCATATTTCTAAAATCAACCCTTTGGTATATAAAGAGTTAACCAAAGTATGAACTCATGCACCCGGAAGAGGAACAAAAATAAGTGGAGGAACCGGAAATGACGACACATCGGACATTTTAGTAGTTTGAAATCAGCCCAAATGAAAAAACTAGAGAAACTAATAAAAAGACCAATAGAATTAGAAAGAGATCCCCCACCCACCACCCACAAAAAAGAGACTCTCCTGAGCCTAAAGGAGGCAAGGAAAAAAAAGTGTGACACTAAATCTACCCCCATGTCTCCAGAAGACGACTCCAAATATATAAAGGAGAAAAAAAAATCCTCCCAAAATCCTAAAAAGTAATTAACACTATGCTAAAACAGACTTCTTAATATAATTGCTAGTAAAAAGAAAACAAAAAGAATATGAACACTGGTAACTTATAAATCAGGTTAAAACCCGAACAAATAAAAGTTAGGATGTGATAAGAAAGGCATTATAGGGAGAAGACAAAAAAAAGTGGCAAAATCAAAAAGAAAGCAAGAAGTATTTTAAAAAAGAAACCGCCATCTTAGTTACACAAAAAAATGAAAAAAAGATATATATCAAAACGTTTAAAAAAATTCACCTTCAGAGAATTAATATAATAATGACCAAAAAATGAAATACAATGGTTAAAGTAAATAAATTTTAAAAATTAGTATGTCGATAAAGAAAAGCTTTAATAGGAATATAAAATGTAGAGTAAACCTACACCAATAACCAGAAACAAAATCTGGCTTTGGAAACAAAGTTTATCTTGTAACGATCAAAACCATACATTTATTAGAGACGAGAAACTGAAGCAGTAGGATAATTCTCATCCAGAAAGCTTCGAGCATCAGATGTGGAGAGAAAAACATGTCATGGTGCATTCGAAGGCGAGATTCTAAGTTTCGCAGGGTATAAAAGCGCTGGTTTTAGGTTTTTCTCATAACATTTAGACATCAAAGGTTTAAAAGCGAGCCGCGCCTTCATCACTTCTAGGCTAAAATCCTCCGCAAGCTGGAATTGGAATTCTCGCAATTTAACCATCCCTAAACGACGAGCCAAACGAATAAGGTGCTCTTTAACATGCACATAGTGAAATCGAACAATTACAACAGGTGGTTTAGATGAAGAACTTGGTGATCGGCACATAATTCTATGGGCACGATCAAGTAATGGAGGACTACCTGGGAAAACAGAAGGGAACGCATCCTTTAAAAGTTGAGCAAAATACTTTGAGGGGTCTCCTTGTTTGATACCTTCCGGGAGACCAAGTATGCGTAAGTTCTGTCTTCTAGATCTATTTTCAAAATCGACACTCTTGGCTTTAAGTATTTCCAACTTTTTAATCGCCAAAGATAATTTCTGCTCCCGATTCTCGATTTTCAAGTCTCGCTTCCGAGTGTCCTCTTGCAGAGTTGCGATTAAAGTTTGATGCTGTTTAACTTCATGACCAATCTTATCCAGAGAATCCTGGAAAGCCTTTAAATCTTCGTTGAAAGTTTGGCATTGTTCTTCAAATTTTTCATTTAAGAGCTCCAAAAACGTATCATAAGTCAATTCAGTACATTTAGGATCAGTCTTTTTTTTTCTTTCCATTGCCGTTAGAATCTTCCCCAGGGTCTCGCCCTTTAGATCTTAAAGCCATTTCTGTACTCATTTCTTCAAAATTCACAGTACACTCTTAAAGATAAGTCCAAGAAGGTAACAAGAATCTTCTGGTGTAGGTAAAAATAAGTTAAATAGGGGTGATCATAGGTTAAAAAAGTAAAGGTTATGGAGCGAATCTAAAATAGTGCTCACTCCATGAGCGTTTCCTGGTGACCTGGTTTATCTAATTTAAGTTGCCAGAATCTAGAGGATGCATCTAATTTACTAAAGTCTCCTGGAAATCCCACATCTTACACCCAGAACAGAACACTGGCTCTGTAAACATACTGCCTATTCTCTCTGAAGTTAATACAGAATAAGAAATAAGGAACTAACTTACCTATTTACCTTGCCTCTGCCTGTTCTCGCCAAAGCCTTGTTGAGCGAGGCCTTACAACTCTGCCTCAGTCGACTCCGATGACCGCTCTGCTAGGTGGTACCTCTCTTTTATAGAGACTGGGTTTTATAGAGATGCCCCATGTGTCTTATTTGTTATACTGTACTGTCTAATGAAGCCATGAAACTGTCAAGATGGCAGGAACACTTTTGTAAAAGGCACCCTGATAAAGCTGCTTGTGGTATTACCCAGTTCCAGATGGTGAAAGAAGCATTTGAAAAGTGTTGATGCCAAGAAAGCTAAAAATGATCTTGTTCTTAATGGTGTCATTGCTTCTTATAACATTACAAAAATGTTTGCAGAGTGTGGAAAATCTCACACAATCACTGAAAGATTAATAATGCCTGCTGTATCAGAAGTGCTCATCACTGTTTGCAAAATGGATACCAGTATTTTAAAATCAAATCCTTTGAGTAGTAACTCTGCAGCTTATCCTATTGAGGAAATGAGTGAAGACATTGAGTATCAACTATGCACAGAGCTACAAAACACAGAATTTGGGATCCATCTGGATTAGTCAACTGTGCAAGACAACAAGGTGTTGCTGATAGCATATGTACAGTTTGTCAAAAGTGGATTCTTTCCTCCAATCACCATAAAATTATGCCCTCTTGTACTAGCCATTTGCTCTCATGAAATAAGTCACTGGCTAGCCATTCGATCTATGCCCCTTTTCATCTTGTACACCCCCTCAAGACATTTCTCATCCTTTATCATCCTCTATTGCTCCAAAGAGAAAAGCCCTAAATCACTCATCCTATCTTCATAAGATGTGCTCCCTAAACCAGGCAGCATCCTGGTAAATTTCTTTTGCACCCTCTCTAAAGCTTTCAATTCCATCCTACAATGAGGTGAGCAGAACCAAACACGATACTCCTAAAGTCGTCTAACCAGAGATTTATAAAGGTGTAACATTTTCTCACTTCTCTTGAACTCAATCCCCCAGCATTTGAAGACCAGCACACCATACATTTTCTTAACCACCCAATCAACTTGCATGACAACTTTAAGGATCTTTGGATGTGCCCTCCTATTTCCCTGTTCCTCCACACCACAAAAAAATTGCCATTTACTCTGTATTCCGCCTGAAACTTCAACTGTCTAGAGTGAATCATTTAATACTTTTCCAGGATGAACTCTTATCTACTACTCAGCCCAGCTGTGCATCCTATCAATGTGTCATTTAATCCTACAGCAACCTTCTACCCTATCTACAACACCATCAACCTCTGGAGTCCCATTAAATGTTCTCAATGACTCTGCTTCCTCCACTCTCCAGCAGTCTTTTCCAAGTACTCACCGCTATCTGGGTGAAAAAGGACCCCTCAACTCCCATCAAAATCTCTTTCTTTCTATATCCTTTTATTCCAGAAGAAGGGGGAAGAGATTTGTTCAGTCTACCCCTATATAGCCCACATACATTTGCATACTTCAATCATGTCCTCGCTTAACCTCCTCCACACTAGAGAAAACAGACACATCCACTCCAGTGTCTCCTTATGACTGAAAGGGTCAATCCCTAACAACGTCCTGGTGAATCTCCTCTGCACACTTTCTACAGTGACCACATCCAACAATATTTTCTATTCTCTTGTGTGGTGGCATGGTAGCATAACGGTTAGCACAATACCTTACAGTGCTCGGGGTTCAAAACCTGCCACTCCCTGTAAGGAGTATGTACGTTCTCCCCATGACAGTGTGGGTTTTCTCTAAGTGCTCTGCCTTCCTGTCACATTCCAAGTACATATGGGTTAGGGTTAGGATTAGTAAACTGTGGTCTTGCTGGATCATGCTACCCCAGCATGTCCTCAGTCAAAACAATCCTTTACTCCAACCCTCCATCTTCCATTACCACACACAAAATGCTGGTGGAATACAGCAGGCCAGGCAGCATCTATAAGGAGAAGCGCTGTCGATGTTTCGGGCCGAGACCCTTTGTCAGGACTAACTGAAAGGAAAGATAGTAAGAGATTTGAAAGTAGTGGGGGGAGAGGGAAATGCGAAATGATAGGAGAAGACCGGAGGGGGTGGGATGAAGCTAAGAGCTGGAAAGGTGATTGGTGAAAGTGATACAGAGCTGGAGAAGGGAAAGGATCATGGGATGGGAGGCCTCGGGAGAAAGAAAGGGGGAGGGGTGGATAAGCACCAGAGGGAGATGGAGAACAGGCAGAGGGATGGACAGAGAGAGAGAAAAAAACAAACAACTAAATATGTCAGGGATGGGGTAAGAAGGGGTGGAGGGGCATTAACGGAAGTTAGAGAAGTCAATGTTCATGCCATCAGGTTGGAGGCTACCCAGCCGGTATATAAGGTGTTGTTCCTCCAACCTGAGTTTGGATTCATTTTGACAGTCGAGGCCATGGATAGACATATCAGAATGGGAATGGGATGTAGAATTAAAATGTGTGGCCACTGGGAGATCCTGATTTCTCTGGCGGACCGAGCGTAGGTGTTCAGTGAAACAATCTCCCAGTCTGCGTCAGGTCTCACCAATATATAAAAGGCCACACCGTGAGCACCAGACGCAGTATACCACACCAGCCGACTCACAGGTGAAGTGTCGCCTCACCTGGAAGGACTGTCTGGGGCCCTGAATGGTGGTGAGGGAGGAAGTGTAAGGGCAGGTGTAGCACTTGTTCCGCTTAACAGGATAAGTGCCAGGAGGGAGATCGGTGGGAAGGGATGGGGGGGGGGGGGGGGTCGCGAGTGGACAATGGAGTCACGTAGGGAGTGATCCCTATGGAAAGCAGAAAGGGGGAGGAGGGAAAGATGTGCTTGGTAGTGGAATCCCGTTGGAGGTGACGGAAGTTACAGAGAATTATACACTGGACATGGAGGATGGTGGAGTTGTAGGTGAGGACAAGGGGAACCCTATCCCGAGTGGGGTGGCGGGTGGATGGGGTGAGGGCAGATGTGCAGGAAATGGGAGAGATGTGTTTGAGAGCAGAGTTGATGGTGGAAGAAGGGAAGCCCCTTTGTTTAAAAAAGGAAGACATCTCCTTCATCCTGGAATGAAAAGCCTCATCGTGAGAGCAGATGCGGCGGAGACGGAGGAATTGTGAGAAGGGGATAGCATTTTTGCAAGAGACAGGGTGGGAAGAGGAATAGTCCAGGTAGCTGTGAGAGTCTTGTAGGCTTATAGTAGATATCAGTAGATAAGCCGTCTCCAGAGATGGAGACAGAAAGATCAAGAAAGGGGAGGGAGGTGTCAGAAATGGACCAGGTAAATTTGAGGGCAGGGTGAAAGTTGGAGGCAAAGTTAATGAAGTCAACGAGCTCAGCATGCATGCAGGAGGCAGCGGCAATGCAGTTGTCGATGTAGTGAAGGAAAAGGGGGGGATGGATACCCATATAGACTTGGAACATATACTGTTCCACAAAGCCAACAAAAAGGCGAGCATAACTGGGACGCATGCGGGTGCCCATGGCTACACCCTTGGTTTGGAGGAAGTGGGAGGAGCCAAAGGAGAAATTATTGAGAGTAGGAACTAATTCCACTAGTCGGAGGAGAGTGGTGGTAGAGGGGAATTGGTTAGGTCTGGAATCCAAAAAGAAGTGAAGAGCTTTGAGAGCGTCCCGGTGGGGGACGGAGGTATATAGGGACTGGACGTCCAAGGTGAAAATAAGGCGGTGGAGACCAGGGATTTAAAATCATTGAAAAAATTCAAAATGTGAGAAGTGTCACGAATATAGGTGGGAAGAGGTTGAACAAGGGGGGATAAGACAGTGTCAAGGTATGCAGAAATGAGTTTGGTGGGGCAGGAGCAAGCTGAGACAATAGGTCTACCTGGACAGGCAGATTTGTGGATCATGGGTAGGAGGTAGAAACGGGAAGTGCGGGGTGTGGGAACTATGAGGTTGGTGGCAGTGGATGAGAGATCCCCAGAGCTGATAAGGTTGGTGATGGTATAAGAGACAGTGGCCTGGTGCTCCTTAGTGGGGTCATGATCAAGGGGTAAATAAGAGGAAGTATCAGAGAGTTGTTGCTGTGCCTCGGCCAGGTAGAGATCAGTACGCCAGACAACAACAACTCACCCTTTATCAGCAGGTTTTATAGTGAGGTTGGGATTGGTGCAGAGAGAGCAGAGTGTTCGGAAGGAGTTAGGTTGGAATTGGAACAGGGTGTGGTGAAGTCGAGACGGTTGATGTCCCGTCGGCAATTAGCAATAAAGACCTAGGAGAAGCAGATGAAGAGGCAGCGTCTGCCTACAACATGTTTGGGCTGGAAACAGATGAGGGACCACCTGAACCCTATTATGCCACAGTCACTGTCAAGGGAAAGGACATTAAGTGCGAGATTGATTCAGGGGCTACTGCATTGGTCATTAGTGAAGAGACCTACAGGACATGGGGATCCAACCTGCCTCCCATCAGACCATCTGAACTCTAACTCAGGACCTGTACGGGCAGCCCATACCTCATTTAGGAATGTTATATGTGGATATTTCGGCTGGGGGCCAGAAAGCTGAAGCCAGGCTGGTGATAGCTAAGGGCAGTGGGCCCAGTCTTCTGGGCCGCAATTGGCTTCGTAAAATCTGGCTCAACTGGCATGAATTTAAATATGCACACATGACAGAAGAGCATGAGGTGCAGCGTGCAGATAAGTCGCCAATGGCAATGTGAGTGACCCAGCTCTTGTACCACCTGCCCAGTTACAGCAAGTTGCATCTCAGCCTGATGATCTCGCTAACAGGAACCTGCATGTG
This sequence comes from Hemitrygon akajei, assembly GCF_048418815.1. Lineage (NCBI taxonomy): Eukaryota > Metazoa > Chordata > Chondrichthyes > Myliobatiformes > Dasyatidae > Hemitrygon > Hemitrygon akajei. The sequence goes on along the minus strand of NC_133126.1, from coordinate 120,893,473 downwards.
AAGGCAATCATAACAGTAGCAGACGGGGCACCCGCAGACGATGTAAGAACAGAGCCTCCAGGACCACCAGACAAGCATTCAGAAAGCACTCTAAGTGATTTGACAAAGAAAGAAGAATTTTCTGGAGGCAGTGGCCCCCTGGGAATCCATGTGGTGCCTTTTAACTCTACCCTGAGTGGAAGATTCCTTGGTCTGAGTATTTGTGGTATTGAAGAGAACAGCTGTTCAAGAAAAAAGAACCTGCTGCAGGTGATTGAATGCATCATCAAAATCAATGACTGTGATTTAACAGAAAAGACCTTTGTTCAAGCACAAGAGGTTTTCCGAAACGCATTGCGATTTCCTGCTGTTGAACTCCAGATAGTTCCAAGTGATAACAAGGAACTCCATGAAAAATTTGCAATTGGGTCTATTCTGAGCCACAGTCAAAAACCAAAAGTTCAAAAAACAAAGTTCCTTATTCAGTGCGTTCTAAGCTAGGTGGCAAACCTGCAGATGCCGTTTCTCCCAATAATGCTGAGAATAGCTTGCCACCGATTTCAAAGAAGCTCAGTAGTCCAAAACAGTTAAGGAGCAATGACCACTTAATGCATACCAGGAAAGCATGTCCACCAGTGACTTTGCTAGAGGGAGAGACACTGGCAGAGGGGGCAGAGTCCCCTGAAGAGGATAGACCATTCTCACGCGGACACACAGACCCCTCTCGTATCCCCAACTCTAGATCCACCCAAAACATCCTCACCAGCGGTGCATGCTTGGTCACTGGGAGTAGTGCGTAGATCGCAACACCCTCGCAAACCTCCTGACAGACTGAATCTTTGATTGGATAGTTCCTTCTGTTGTTAGATTGAATGTTGAATTTGCCATGTTTTTTAGGTGTTTTTGTATTGGTAACCTGTTGCTAATGATACCACTGTTTTTATTTCCCAGTTCTTCTATATTTGGGAAATGTTGGATTTTAAAGGGGGAGAAGTGTTGTAATGTGAGTATTACTAAAAGTAAGTTAATACTACTGGGGTTGGCGGGGTCTTTACTTCCACTCTTTTACTCCCAGTATGCATTGTATATAGTTCCTCCACAATCTATGAACGGCCAGACGGAGGTACAATGACCTTCCCCTCCCCCCCCCCCAGAAAATACAACCATCCTGCAGACTCAGTTCGGTCTTGTGTTTGGCATAAGGTCTCAGTTCCTCTCCTTCCACAACTCTGGGCCAACCTTATCAAAGAAAAATCTTGATTTCAGACAGGACTGGGTCCCTCTCTGTCCATTGATTGATCTGGGTCGCTTCTACAGGTGTCGCGGACAGCCTCTCCAATGAAAAAACAGTCTCATATGTAGTAACAGGTGTCTCAGGTAAAGGGAGTCGACTCAGCGCTTTAGTGTTTGCATTATCTCCACCCGCACTGTACACAATAGTATACTGTTAGGCTGAAAATGTGAGAGCCCAACTCTGTATCCTGGCTGAGGCTAGCGGTGGGATGCATCTGGTCTCCCTAAAAAGGCTCATCAGTGGTTTATGGTCCGTATAAATTGTGAATGCACATTCATAGAGGTACTGATGAAAACGGTTTACCGCAAAAACAATGGCCAGACCTTCTTTGTCTAGCTGTGAATATCCCTTCTCAGCACCCGTCAGGGTACGTGAATCAAAAGCAATAGGCTTCTCTGAACGGTCCTCCAGTACGTGTGAGAGAACTGCCTCGACTCCATAGGGTGAAGCGTCACATGAAAGGGTGATCTCCTTGTCTGGGTCATAGTGGCGTGCAGCTTCACTGAGTGCAGCAATGCTTTCACTTTCTTGAAAGTTTCCTCCTGCTCTTCACCCCACCGCCACTTAGTGTCATTGTGAAGCAGCTTATACAATGGGGCCAAAACCTTTGAGAGGTCCGGAAGAAACTTGCCATAATAATTCACCATGCCCAAAATTGATCCGAGTTCAGTGACACTCTTGGGGCTTGGGGGCTCCTTAATACCTCTCACTTTTTCCTCCGCTAGGCAAAGCCCCTCAGCTGTAATCTTGTGTCCCAGGTAGGTCACACTCGGAGCCAGGAAGACACATTTTCTGTGTTTCGACTGCACTCCTGCATCTCGGAGTCTCTTCATCACCTGTCTTAAGTTAGCCAGATGCTCCCCCTCCGTGGCTTCCGTAATCAAAATATCATCAAGATGCACTGCTACATGAGGAATCCCATGCAGCAAAGAGTCCATTGTCAACTGCATTTACTTGACAATTCATTGAAGAATTACACAAAAATAGAGGACTATATAAAATACATAAAGCATAGAAAGTTAAACTACAAAAAAAACTGAGAGAAGTAATAATTCTGCAGAGAGTCTGGAATGTGCTGCCAGGGTAGATACATTAGGGGCATTCAAAAGACTCTTACATAGGCACATTGATGAAAAGAAAAATAGTGACTTTTGTGGGAGGGAAGGGTTAGATTGCTCTTAGAGAAGGTTAAAAGGTTGGCACAACATCGTGGATTGAAGGGCCTCTACTGTTCCAGGCTTCACGTCTGCAAGCTCCACGACACTTTGCTCCATTGTGTGGTGATCTGAGACTGAGGGGTGGGCCTGCTCTGGCTGCTCTGTGCTTCGTGCCTGTGGATTCACTTTTGTTCCAGATGCTGTTGCTTGCATTTATTGTTTTCACGTTCTGTGCTTTTCTTTGATTTGTTGGTCTTTTTAAATGGATTATTTCAGGTTTCATATTTTGTGGCTGCCTGAAAAGAGACAAATTTCAAGGTTGTATAATTTGTACATACTTTGATAATAAATGTACTTCGAACTTTTTATACATTTTTTAAAATATATTGTAGTGATGTGCTATACACAGCGCTGAAACAATGACACGCAGTCGGTAAGTCGTTTCCAGACTAGTTTATTCAAACTTCGCGGCGCTGGCATTTAATCCCTAGCGCCCGCCCTCTCCAGGCGGAAATGACATCAGAGGTGCATTACCAAAGTCTCTCCCCACGCGCTGGCTATTTGTGAGGCTGTTCGCCTGCGGCAGAAAGTGGGTCGCCCCATGACCACCCCCCCCCCCCCCCAGGACTGGCAATACACCCCCCAATGTCCACAGTCTGGATCAGCCTCTGTTTGGGAGGTCTTCCTCTGCGCCGCGGTGCCTGAACCTCGACCGGCTGCGCCAAGTCCACATGGGCTGGTTTGAGTCGGTCCACTGTGAAAACCTCCACTTTCCCCCCAATGTCCAGAATGTACGTGGACCCATTGTAGTTAATCACCTTGAACGGCCCCTCGTATGGCCACTGTAGCGGTGCCCGGTGTCCGTACCTTCGTACAAACACAAACACAGTTCTGCAGGTCTTTGGTACATGGGTCAGGGTCCATCCGTGCTGTGAAGTCGGTACGGGGGCTAGGTTGCTGAGCCTTTCGTGTAGCCTGTCCAGGACTGCTGCGGGTTTTCCTCTTGCCCCCTTGGGGCTGGTATGAACCCTCCTGGGACAGCCAGGAGTGCGCCGTACACCAACTCGGCTGATGAGGCGTGCAGATCCTCTTTGGGTGCTGTGCGAATTCCAAGCAGGACCCAGGGAAGCTCCTCCACCCAGTTAAGTCCTCTCAGGTGGGCCATGAAATCCGACTTCAAGTGACGGTGGAAGCGTTCCACTAGTCCGTTCGATTGTGGGTGGTAGGCAGTAGTGTGGTGTAGCTGCATTCCCAACAGGCTGGCCACAGCCGACCACAGGCTGGAGGCGAACTGGGCGCCTCTGTCGGAGGTAATGTGGGCCGGTACCCCGAAGCGTTATACCCAGGCTGCAATCAGTGCTTGGGTGCAGGAATCGGCAGATGTGTCGGTGAGCGGGACCGCCTCTGGCCACCTCGTGAACCGGTCTACCATAGTTAGGAGATACCACGCTCCTCGGGACACTGGTAGGGGGCCCACGATATCCACATGAATGTGGTCGAACCTCCGGTGGGTGGATTCGAACTGCCACGATGGGACTTTAGTGTGCCACTGCACCTTGGCTGTTTGGCACTGCGCACACGTTCTGGCCCATTCACTGACCTGCTTGCGAAGTCCATGACATGCAAACTGCTGGAGACCATCCAGACGGTTGTCCTGATAGATGGGTGTGCCAAACTGTGTATGGAGTCAAAAACTCGCCGCCTCCAGGCCGCTGGGATGATGGGGCGAGGTTGGCCGGTAGCCACGTCGCACGGGAGGGTCCTCTCACCTGGGCCTACGAGAAAGTCTTGCAGCTGCAAACCCGAGACTGCGGTCCTGTAGCTGGGCATCTCGTTGTCTGCCTGCTGCGCCTCCACCAGTGCTGCATAGTCCACCCCCAGGGACAGAGCCTGGACAGCTGGTCTGGAGAGTGTGTCCGCCACGACATTGTCCTTTCCCGAGACATGCTGGATGTCCGTCGTGTACTCGGAGATGTAGGATAGATATCGCTGCTGGCAAACCGACCAGGGATCGGACACCTTCGTGAACGCGAAGGTCAGTGGTTTGTGGTCCATGAATGCCTTCTAAGAAGTACCTGCAATGCTGGATTGCCAGATACAGTGCCAACAGCTCCCGGTTGAAAGCACTGTACTTGAGTTCGGGTGGTCGTAGGTGCTTGCTGAAGAACACCAGGGGTTGCCAGCGCCCCTCGATGAACTGCTCCAGCACCCCACCGACTGCTGTGTCGGATGCGTCCACCGTGAGTGTGGTCAGAACGTCCGTTCTGGGGTGCACCAGCATCGCGGCATCTGCCAAGGCTTCCTTGGCTTTAATGAAAGCGGCCGTGGCCTCCTCCTCCCAAGTAATGTCCTTGCCTTTACCCGACATTAGGGTATACAAAGGGCGCATGATACGGGCTGCTGAGGGGAGGAAACAGCGGTAGAAGTTCACCATACCAATGAACTCCTGCAGGCCTTTGACCGTGTTGGGCCGAGCAAAGTGGCGGATGGCGTCTACCTTGGCAGGCAGAGGTGTTGCCCCGTCTTTGGTAATCCTGCGGCCCAGGAAGTCAATGGTATCGAGACCAAACTGACATTTGGCCGGGTTGATCGTGAGGCCGAAGACATAGTGCATAAGGCAATGGATGCACTTAATGGAATCTTGGTGTTGCTCCTTCATCCAGTTCAATTCTGGCCTTCATGGCTTTGATTTTACCAATCCCTTCTCAAACACCTTCTCATTAGCATTAAGCAGCTATGACAGTCTCTGGTTAGTGCTCCCAGGAGGGCTGCAGTTGCCTGTGATGCTACACTAAGAGCTTTGATTGCGTGCCAGTCTAGTGGGATTTTTCTCAACCATTCATGTCCAAAACGTGCTGCCCTCCACCTTTCAACCTTTGACTGGTTCCTATTGTGAAATCTAAATCTCTAAGCTATTACCAGCAGTTCAGGGCTCAAATGATTTTGTAAAATTGCAACAATTTCTTGAATGTCTTGCTTGCTGGCTTTTCATGTGTTACTAAGTTCAGATTCAGATTCAGATTCAGTTTATTGTCATTTAGAAACCACAAATGCAATGCAGTTAAAAAATGAGACAACGTTCCCCCAGAATGATATCACAAAAGCATATGACAAAACAGACTACACCAGAAAATCCACGTAACATTTGGCAACCCCCAATCCAGAGTCTGGAGAGGCTGCTGCGTATTAATATCGCGCTACCGTCTAGCACGTTCCCCGGAAAGGAGCTCCAAATCCACCAGACAAAAACAAGACCAAAAACTAAAGCTACAAGACCTGCACAAAACCACATAATTACAACATATAGTTACAACAGTGCAAACAATAGCATAATTGATAAAAAAAAAGACTATGAGCACAGTAGAAATAGTCCAAGATGTTAAAGGACTGTAAGTTCAAAAGAAATCACCACAGTTTCCACAAGTCCCCAGGGTCCCGACAGACTCGCCATCCCAAGCTGGCGGAAGAAGGAAGTACCCCCACTATGGATTTCCAAGGCGTCGCCCAACTCAGCCTCACAGACGCAGCACACACCGAAAGCGACCTGAGTCCGTTGAAAGCACTCCGAGTCCGTCGAACCTCCGAGCCGATGACCATCCCCTCCGGCACAGCTTCTCCGAGCACCATCCTCTGCCGAGCGTATTAAGACAGCCCTGCCAATGGCCATCGGCAATGTGACCCCAAGGACTGGGGGCTGTTCTTCCCAGCAGAGTCCCGGACCTCACAGCAGCAGCAGCATCGAAGAAGGTCTTCCTGGAATTTCCCGATGTTTCTCCGTGCTTCCTCGTCTGTTTTCAATCAATTATGATTGCACACGGCACCCTACTTCACAAACAGCGGATAATCAGTTCCAGAGTGGCCGCTGCAAGCTGCGTTGCGCCGCCATCTTGGAGCAAGACAGCGAACAGTGCAAGACATGCGCGCAATCCAACAGGTCAATGTGCATGGGTACGTTATCCGTCAATAAGAGGTGCCAAGGGGAGTCATTGTGATAAACAAAATGCATCCATACATTATACTAATTATTCTAATACACAGTCAATATTTATGTTTTAACTGGTTACAGGTATTATTTTATGTTAAATATGTTACAAGTGTATATGAAAAATAAAACTATTTTAAAGCTCTGAATAGGATTCTTTATTTACAATATATAAATATTCTTTTACAATATTCTTCCAACGAGCTGCAAAAACTTGACTAAAGCAACATTCAACTCAATAAGAGGTGGGAAATCCAATTATAAACAACATTGCTTTCGTCCAGAGCTGTGGAAAGCTATTTTAAATATCACTAGTTATTCTGAAACATTGTTTGCTGTGTCAGAATTTTGCTTGAGCTGTTGTATTGCTCTGCAGCTCAATAAGACATTCTTGCAATTTGGAGTCAACGTTGTTCACATTCAGTCCAAATGCATCCATCACCCACTTGGAAAATGCATTTCCAGCAGGTCTTGGAACCAAAATTCCATATCAGTGTGCAGTTGTTCAAGTGATCAATGTACATAATCGGATCACTGGTGAGGCCTCACCTTGAGTAATGTAAACAAATTTGGGCCCCTCGTCTTAGAAAAGATGTGCTGGCATTGGAGACGGTTCAGAGGAAGTTCACGAGGATGATTCCAGGAATGAAAGGGTTATCATACGAGGACAACATGCTGGAAGAACTCAGCAGGTCGGGCAGCATCCGTGGAAATGAGCAGTCAATGTTTCAGGCCGAGACCCTTCGTCAGGACTGAGAAAGGAGGGAGCAGGAGCCCTATAAAGAAGGTGGGGGGAGGGTGGGAAGGAGAAGGCTGGTAGGTGCCAGGTGAAAAACCAATCAGAGGAAAGATCAAGGGGTGGGGGAGAGGAAGCAGGAATCGTGAGAGAGGTGATAGGCAGCTGGAAGAGGAGGCAGAGTGAAAGTGGGATAGGGGAAGGGAGAGGGAGGAAATTACCGGAAGTTGGAGAATTCGATGTTCATACCAAGGGGCTGGAGACTACCCAGACAGAATATGAGGTGTTACTCCTCCAACCTGAGTTTGGCCTCATCATGGCAATACAGGAGGCCATGTATAGACATACCCCTATGGGAATGTGAAGCAGAATAGAAGTGGGTGGCAGCCGGGAGATCCTGTCTGATGTTGCGGACGGAGCGGAGGTGATCGACGAAGCGGTCCCCCAATCTGTGTCGGGTCTCGCCGAATGTAGGGGAGGCAGCACAAGGAGCACCGGATGAAATAGATGACCCCCAACAGACTCACAAGCGAAATGTTGCCTCACCTGGAAGGACTGTTTGGGGCCCTGAATGGTGGTAATAGAGAAGGTGTAGGGACAGGTGTAGCATTTACACTTGCAGGGATAAGTACCTGGTGGGAGATCTGTGTAGAGGGACATGTGGACCAGGGAGTCGCGGAGGGAACGATCCCTGGGAAAAGCGGAGAGGGGTAGAGAGGGAAAGATGTGCTTAGCGGTGGGGTCCTATTGAAGGTGGCAGAAGTTGTGGAGGATAATATGCTGGATCTGGAGGCTGGTGGGGTGGTAGGTGAGGACAAGGGGAACATGGTCCCTGTTGTGGTGACAGGAGGATGAGGTGAAGGCTGAAGTGCGGAAAATGGAGGAGATGCGGGTGAGGGCATCACTGATGCCGGCAGAAGAGAAACCATGATTTTTAAAGAAAGAGGACATTTGAGATGTCCTGGAATGGAAAGCCTCATCCTGGGAGCAGATGCGGCAGAGACGGAGGAACTGGGAATAATTGTCTAAGGGTAGATAAGTCTCCTGGACCAGATAGAGTGCACCCTCGTGTTCTGAAGGAACTAGCAATGGAGACTGAGGAGGAATTAGCAATGATATTTCAAAAGGCGATAGATTCAGGCCTGGTTCCGGAGGACTGGAAGATCGCAAATATCACTCCGCTATTTAAGAAGGGGGCAAGGAAGCAAAAGGGAAATTATAGACCTGTTAGCTTGACATCAGTGGTTGGAAAAATGTTGGAGTCGATCGTCAAGGATGAGGTTATGGAGTACCTGGAGGCATATGACAAGATAGGCAGAACTCAGCATGGTTTCCTTAAATGAAAATCCTGCCTGACAAACCTAGTGCAATTTTTTGAGGATATGACAAGTAATCTAGACAAGGTAGATGCAGTGGATGTTGTGTATTTGGATTTTCTGAATGCCTTTGACAAGGTGCCGCACATGAGGTTGCTAAACAAGATAAGAGCCCATGGAGTTACAGGAAAGTTACATACGTGGATAGAGCGTTGGTTGATTGGCAGGAAACAGAGAGTGGGAATAAAGGGATCCCATTCTGGTTGGCTGCCAGTTACCAGTGGTGTTCCGCAGGGGTCCGTGTTGGGGTCGATTCTTTTTACGTTGTATATCAACGATTTGGATTATGGAATGGATGGCTTTGTGGCTAAGTTTGCTGATGATACAAAGATAGGTGGAGGGGCCGGTAGTGCTGAGGAAACAGAGAGTCTGCAGAGAGACTTGGATAGATTGGGGGAATTGGCAAAGAAGTGGCAAATAAATTACAATGTCGGAAAGTGTATGGTCATGCACTTTGGTAGAAGAAGTAAATGGGCAGACTATTACTTAAATGATGAGAAAATTCAAAGTTCTGAGATGCAATGGGACTTGGGAGTTCTCGTGCAGGATACCCTTAAGGTTAACCTCCAGGCTGAGTCAGTGGTGAAGAAGGTGAATGCAATGTTGGCATTCATTTCTAGAGGAATAGAGTATAGGTGCAGTGATGTGATGTTGAGGCTCTATAAGGCACTGGTAAGACCTCACTTAGAATACTGTGTGCAGTTTTGGGCTCCATATTTAAGAAAGGATGTGCTGATGTTGGAGAGGGTTCTGAGAAGATTCACTAGAATGATTCCGGGAATGAGTGGGTTAAGATATGAGGAACATTTGACCACTCTTGGATTGCACTCCTTGGAGTTTAGAAGAATGAGGGGGGACCTCATAGAAACATTTCGAATGTTGAAAGACATGGACAGAGTGGATGTGGCAAAGTTGTTTCCCATGGTGGAGGAGTCTATTATGAGAGGATGTGACTTGAGGATTGCAAGGCGCCCATTCAGAACAGAGATGCGAAAACATTTTTTTATCCAGAGGTTAGTGAATCTGGAATTTGTTGCCACGGGCGGCAGTGGAGGCCGGGTCATTGGGTGTATTTAAGGCAGAGATTGATAGTTATCTGAGTACTCAGGGCATCAAAGGTTATGGTGAGAAGGTGGGGGAATGGGACTAAAGGGGTGATTGGATCAGCTCATGATGAAATGGCAGAGCAGACTCGATGGGCTGGATGGCCGACTTCTGCTCCTTTGTCTTATGGAATAGGGAATAGCATTTTTATATTTGGCAGGGTCGGAAGAGGTATAGTCGATGGTGTTCTGAGAGTCAGTGGTTTACCAGCCTTCTCCTTCTCACCCTCCCCCCACCTTTATAGGGCCCCTGCCCCCTCCTTCTTCAGTCCTGATGAAGGGTCTCGGACTGAAACATTGATCGTTTCCATGGATGCTGCCCGACCTGCTGAGTTCCTCCAGGGTGTTGTCCGTGTTGATTTGATTACAGCATCTACAGTGTACTTTGTGCTTACTTATCATACGAGGAATGTTTGATTGCTCAGGGTCTGTACACACTGGAATTCAGAAGGATGAGAGGGTATCTCATTGCCACCTTTCAAATATTGAAAGGCCTAGACAGAGCAGATGTGGAAAGGATGTGTCCCATGGTGGGAGAGTCTCGGACACGAGGGCACAACCTCAGGATAGAGGGGCGCCTTTTCAAAACTGATGCTGAGAAATTTCTTTAGCCAAAGGGTGGTGAATTTATGGAATTTGTTGCCACGTACAGCTGTGGAGACCAGGTGATTGGGTATGTTTAAGGTGGAGATTGATCGGTTCTTGATTGGATATGGCATCAAAGACTACTGGGAGTAGTCCGGGATCTGCGGTTGAGGGGGAGATAAAGAAAAGGGTCAGCCATGGTTGAATGGCGGAGCAGACTCAATGGGCCAGATGGCCTATTTCTACTCCTATGTCTAATGGTCTATAGATCATCATCTTGTAATTGCATTATAAAAGTGGCCTGGGAAGGAAAGGGCATAAACTTGTGAAATCCAATATTACTGCTGAGACATTTGAGTTTTCCATGGAAAACAGTAAGAGCCTCCTTGCAGGTTTTTCCCCATAACTGCCTTGTTTAATAAATTCAGTTTTTCAACTATATCTGACAGGTAAAATATGTCAGACTTAGCAGTGACAATTTGTTCTCCTAGAAATACTACAATACTGTCCCAAATGTAGGGCTGTCAGTACCATTAACTGTGGTGTTAACTATTCAGGCTAACAGAATGGCTTCTCTGTAATGTTACTTAATGCTGTAATGTGTTTTTGTGTCTGGAATGTTTGGGTTATGACTGCAGGTAAGGAGGGAACTAACCAATGGAGAATTGTTATGCTATCTTGTATGCGTAAGCTGAGCAGGTATTCGTGATCTTATTCAGGGAGATGAGCGAGGAGGACGGACGTGTGAGGAGCAGACAGCGGTTCCAGGGCGGCGGATACTGGAAGTCAGCAGCTTGGACGGTGGCTAAAGGCTTGGAAGGTCGTTGTGGATGGAACTGGAGGCGTGAGCTCCAATGTATTAAAATATTAGGTGCACAAACTGATAAACTTACTGATTTGGCGCCTTTAGGTTATCTGTTTCTACTAACCCATCACTAACTTTATAGTTAAAATTGTAATTATTTACTCGCCTTTGGTGTATTGTTTGATTTTTGTGTTGTGAGCGTGTACTGGGGGGGGGGGGGGGGCGCATTACACCGTATTTACACCGAAGTATTGCACTGCTGGCAGGGCGACGGCGGTTCACCCTAGATGAACGGGGTTAAATTGGGGGCACAGATGCCACACAAATTTCAACAAACCAACAAAGACAATTACCTTTTGATAACCATCGTACCTCAATGTGCATTAGTAGCCATTCAATATCTTGTTCACTTTCCTCACAAAGTTGTTGAAAAAGACGATATGAAGTGTGTTGAATGTGATGAAGTTGACAGCCATTATCACACAGCAAGGCTGTCTTATAAACATTCTCCCAATATTTTCACAAGATGGATGACACAAAGTATGTCAGGCAGAGCATTTTTCAATATCAGTTGCAAAGGCCATTATGTGTGACATCTGTCTGATTGGGCAGTCTGGACCGAAAGAAGCTGCAAAAGGTTGCAAATCTAGTCATCTTCATCTTGGGTACTAGCCTACAAACTACCCAGGAGATCTTTAGGGAGCGGTGTCTCAAAAAGGCAGCGTCCATTATTAAGGACCTCCAGCACCCAGGGCATGCCCTTTTCTCACTGTTACCTTCAGGGAGGAAGTACAGAAGCCTGAAGGCACACACTCAGCGATTCATGAACAGCTTATTCCCCTCCACCAACCGATTCCAAAATGAACTTTAAATCTTTGGACACTACCTCACTTTTCTTTTAGTATATAGTGTTTCTGTTTTTGCACATTTTAAAAAATCTGTTCAATATATATAATTGATTTACTTGTTTATTTAATATTTTGTTTATTTTATTTATTACTATTTTATTTTTATCTAGATTATGGATTGCATTGAACTGCTGCTGCTGAGTTAACAAATTTCACGTCACATGCCGGAGATGATAAACCTGATTCTGATTCTGATGGACTCATTGGGTGGAAGAGCCCATCATCATGCTGTATCTCTAAATCAACACAAACATTTGTAAAACCTGTGGAAGATGTTGGGAAAACCACATTTGGAGTACTGTATACAGTTCTGGTCATCCTGCAATGGGAAGGAAGTCATTAAATTCAAGTTACAAGGAAGTTACTGTGACCAGAACAGGAGGATTAGAGTTATAAGGAATGACTGGATAGGATCGGACATATTTTTTTGCTTGGAGCACAGAAGGTCGAGGGGTTGACAGGATAACATCATGAGGTCAGCTGTTCACACAGAGGGGAAGGTGATTACATGGACTGAGCTGCCAGAGGAAGTGGTAGAGGTGGGGACCACCACATTTAAAAGTCATTTGGATGGGAACTCGGATAGGAAATGTTCAGAGGGACATCCCCCAAATGTAGGCAAATGGGACCAGCTTAGACGGCATCGACCAATTGCATAACAACCTGCATCTTCCTGTAGTCACGTGTTTGATCATCATGAGGTAGATTGTGAAGTGGTTACGGAGCAGTACCTGACCACAAGAAACTGCAGGTTGAGTGCAGTACACGAGGAGAGGATACTTTCCTTGATGTGCTGAGATGCTTTTACAACATTTTCTCGGAATAACTCACAAAGTTAACAGAGTTTCATAAACTATATAGGCTGGTGGTCTTTGGTGGTATTGCCACCGTCTTCAGCTGGTGGGCTGCCTGAGGTTTGGCAAGAAGCGCCCCCAAGCTGTGACAGCCAAGCCCACAGTCGGCATAGCGCAGACACTAGATTCCAGCACTGAGGAAGTGGAGCCGGGGGGCAGTGCTGCTCACTCTGGACTACCAGTCAATAAAATTTACACTGTGGATCTGAAGCCACAAGGTTAGAAGCCAGAGTATGGAGGAGGGGTATATTCAGTCAGAGGATGGAGGAAATGAGCAGGGGATGTCGTCACTGCTCAGGGACTGGCAGATTGAAGTCCTGAACTTACCCAAACAAAGGCGACTGAATCAGTGGACGAACATGAGAAACGAGAGGAGGAGAGGGAGGAAAATGACAAACGAACCATCAGAGATCAGGAGGGAAAAAACAATGAAGGGAGGCTGGGGGGTGTGTGGGGTGACTCCACCAATGTCCAAGTGGGCAGGAGAAGGGGAATAAAATTGAACAAGAGAAAGAGATCCCTGGCAAAGAAGATAGTTGGAGAGGGGAAGAAAATGAGGAGGTGGAAGACAAAACTTCAAAGGGAACAGGTCTTTCTAGGTCAGAGAAGTAGAAGGGGACAATGGAGAACTCGCAGAAGAGTTCTCAGGTTTAGTGAACCTGTGCCTGAGGCTCGGTCAATGAAAGGAAAATGGAAAGAGCAATCCTTTGGCCCTAGCAGGAACACAGAAGACTGTGAAGAGAATGAAGGTAAAACTATTAGTTTAAATAGATCTGTCTGTGTGTACGTGTAAGAGTTTGAGAATAAATGTATAGGCACAATTGCTGTATCAAGTTTTTAATGTAAAGGGGTCTGTGTTCCAAAGACTTTGGGGCTCTAGAATATCTAAGTTGTAGAAGGCTACTGATCAAATGCTGATAACTGGGGCTAGTATGGATGACATCATTGAAATGATGGGTCCAAGGGTCTGATTCTGTGCAGATCTCTCGATGACGTGTCATGACATCACAGAACCTTTGTTTACCTGTAGTCTCCCACCCACCTTCATTATCTAACTGCCCCTTGCCTCTGGTACGGGGCAGTGGAGAAGCAATTAGTGCAACACTCCACAGTGCCAGCGATCACCAATCAGGATACAGTTCCACTGCTCTCTGTGAGGAGTTTGTACATTCTCCCCAAGACACCATGGATTTCCTCCAAGTTCAATCGGAAGTTTCCAATTCCCCCCCTTCCTGGTATCGGCTGTGCAGAGGAGATTCACTAGGATGCTACCTGGACTAGTTTAACCCATCCTCATGTAGTCTTATGAGGAGAGGATGAGCATGTGAGGGCTTTTCCCTTTGGAGTGAAGGAGGGTGAGAGAAGACTTGAGAGAGGTGTACAAGTTCATAACAAACATAGATCGAGTGGATAGCCAGAGATAGTTTCCCAGGGTGGGAATGGCTAATACCAGGGAGTGTACACAGAGAGTGGTGTGTGTATGGAACCACCTCAGGGGTGGTGGTAGAGGCAGATACATTGGGGACATTTAAGAAATACCTGTACAGAGCACATGAATGATAGAAAAAGGGAGTGCTCTATCTGGGGAAAGGGTTATATTGATCTTAGAACAGGTTAAAAATTTGGCACAATACTGTTGTTCATCAGGAGTCACTCCTGTTGAAGGGTTTCGGCCCGAAACGTCGTCACTACCTCCTCCCATAGATGCTGTCTGGCCTGCTGAGTTCTGCCAGCATTTTGTGTTTTTATTTATTTCCAGCATCTGCAGATTCACTGCCTAAACTGTACACAGTACTGCAAATGCAGTCTCTCCCGCTGCAACAGAATGCCCCAACTTCAACGCTCAGTGTGCTTTCTCTGACGACAAAGAAAGAATATTAGCTTAAGCAGTTTCTTCTGTGTCATCAAGCATCCACAGCTCATTAAGTGGTGCAAGAAGCACCCATGGGTGGGGTGGAAGGGTGGCAATGTGCATGCGCTAATATCCGTGAGCCTGGGGGTTGTGCAACCTGCCTGGTGGACTGGAACATCCGGGGGAGAAAGTGAGAGCAAGGGTGCCCTTCCAGGCTGTAGGCTCACACAGGTGCTTGTAGAACCGATTCCTGCCTCGTGTCCAAGGGTCAGAGTTACTCCAGCCCCAGGTTCTTGTCAGGGTGCACTCGGGCCCAGTTAAAACTGGCTAAGGCAGCAACAGTGTTATTCACCACACCACAGTGAGGAACACACTGACCCAATCTCCACCGATCCTGATGAAGGGTCTCGACCCGAAACGTCAAACATCAACTGTTCATTTCCCTCCATAGAAGCCACCAGCTATGCTGTGTTCCTCCAGCATTGTGTGTGTGTGTGTGTGCGTGCGTGCGTGCATACTGCTCTGGATAACAACTCTCCCAATTCCTTCAGCATTCCACAGGCAGAAGAACTTTTAGACGATATGACCCACATGTTGCAATATTCTCCTCCAAAGCTCCTTTTACACACACACACACACACACACACACACACACACACACACACACACACACACACACACACACACACACACACACACACACACACACACACACACACACACACACACACACACACACACACACACCTGTCTGCAGCATTCATCCTGATGGAGGATGTTGGCCTGAAGTGTTGACTCTTTACTCCTCTCCATAGATACTGCCTGACCTGCAGAGTTCCTCCGGCATCTTAGGGCACTACAATAGCAGAGGGGTTTGTGCAATGCTGTTGCTGCTCGGTCAGGGATGGGGTGCAGGGAGTGGGCAGGTAATAATTCAGAGTTCAATACCAGTGCTGTGTGTAAGGAGTTTGTATATTCTCCCTGTGACCATGTGGGTTTCCTCCTGTAGTTCAAAAAAGGCTGATTGGTGATTGGAAATTTTCCTGCGGTTAGGCTGGTGTTAAATAGGTGGGGTGTTGGGCAATGTAGCTTTTTGGGGCAGAAGGGCCAGTTCTACAGAGTATCTCTAAATAGATAGAGTACTGTGAATAAATAACTTTGTGTGTGTGTTACTCTGAATTTCCAGCTTCTGCAGAATCTCTTGTGCTTATGAATGTGTCTGAATCTCTTGTTCTGATCTCTGCTGCTGTTTTGCTCCCTCCCTTGCAGTCTCCATTAACGATATCAAGGAGCTGAAAGCTGGTCATCAGATGCAGGGAATGCAGCGGAATGCCACAGACAGACCAACCGACCAATGCTTCAGCATTGTATTTAAAGGCAGCCGAAAGAACTTAGATCTGGTTGCCACCAACACCGACGAAGCCGGGCATTGGATCCGTGGCATTTCAAAATTAATGGAGAGAAACAACCTCATGAAGAGGAGACAATGGCTGCTGAAGCATTTATCCAGCCATGTGCCACAGCACAGAGCCAGGGAGAGAGCGCCAGGCAGAGCATCAAGTCCACTGCTACCCCATGTGGAAGGTCAAAGGCACCTCTCCATCTTACAATACTTTTCTGTTTACTTACCTATGTGACCTTTAGTTCCCTCAGGCCCTCAGCCTCCACAGATTCCATTAGTTACTAATTTTTTTTCAGTATTATTTTAATATATAGTCAATCTTTAGGTTTTAACATGTTATAGGTATTATAGGCTAAACTTAATTTTATAGGTGTTTATGAAATATAAAACTACTTTAAAGCTCTGAATGAGATACTTTATTGATATAATATTCTTCCAATCATCAACAAAAATACACAATATTTTGTTTTTATAACCAATGCTGATGGTGGATGAAACCCTGTTTGCAAAATACAACAAGCACTGCATTTTAAATGAGTAATGAATCCTCTATGTCATCCTACCATCAAAGAAGGATGCTTCCTTACACAAGCTATGATATTTTCCAGCAGAATTTTGTTTTTCAAAAATAGTTTCACCTTTTGTATCTGTCTTTAACTGTCAGGAAAAAAGCATTTCCTCACTGGTGTAATCTCACGTGAAAAAGTATCAATATTAAATATACATGTAAAAATAAAACTAGCTTTTTAGGCAGGTTCTTAGACAGTGTCATAGAATCTGAGCAAAGCACAGCACAGAAACAGGCCCTTCAGCCCATCTAGTCCATGCCTAACTAAGCTACCTTCTCCTATCGATCAGAGAAGATTCACAAGAATGATTCCAGGAATGAAAGGGTTGCCATATGAGGGACGTCTGGCTGCTCTTGGACTGTATTCCCTGGAGTACAGGAGAATGAGGAGGGATCTCACTGAAACATTCCAAATGTTAAAAGGCCTGAACAGATTAGATGTGGCAGTTATTTCCCATGGTAGGGGAGTCTAGCAAAAGAGGACCTGACTTCAGGATTGAAGGATCAGGGATGTGGAGAAATTACTTTAGTCAGAGGGTGGTATGTCTGTGGAATTTCTTGCCATGAGTGGCTCTGGAAGCCAAGTCATTGGATGCATTTAAGGCAGAGACAGATAGGTTCTTAATTAGCCAGGGCATCACAGGTTATGGGGAGAAGGGAGGGGAGTGGGGATGCCTGAGAGATTTGGATAATCCTGGTAGCTCATTCACAATCTCACAATTCTAGACCCTAAGTTTAATCCTATAAACCTCAGGCGCTGTCCTGGTGGAGTTTCTGCATTCTCACTGTGACCATATAGACTTCCTCTGAGTATTCCAGCTCCTATTGGCTAAACTAGGTCAAATTCTGCCAATATCAAAGACAGTTTTTCCTGACCCTCCTATGGAATTCAGCTTTTCAGTGCCTCTTTGGACCAAGGGTGTGATGAACACAAGAACATTAGAACTAAGAGCACAAGTAGACCACCTGGCCTTTTGAACCTGCTCTGCCATTCAATAAGATCATGGCTGGTCTGGCCATGAACTCAGTTCCACTTACCACCCTTTTCCCCACAGCCCCTGCTATGCAAAACTCTGTCTATCTAAGTCTTATGTAACTGGGTGACCGTCGAATCTTATTCATTATCGTTAAAAGCGTACTTAGGCATCCATCTGCATGCTTATTGTGAAAACATTAAAGACTTGAGCTTTTACTATGTTACGCTCAGAGGACACACCAGTTGAATTTGATTTAAATGAGCAAATTAGGGAATTGCGTAGTAGGTTTGATGAAGCCATGGCAACCATAGATACATTAAGCAAAAGGTCCTATGTATATGGCCCAAGGGAAAAGACACATCGTTCCATTGATCGGGGTTGTTGAGAAAGCTGGGAGGCCTGTTGATGACTTTATTGAAGAAGTACAATGTGCACTTCATAGCAGAAATTAGTCTGACCAGGATCAGTATGACTTTGTCATGTCCCTGCTCAGGGGTGCAGCCTTAGAGGAAGCACGTATGCGCAGTGATGCTGAGGAAGACCGGCTGATGACTTGTTCACCTATCTCAGGGAAGCTTTTAGAGACAAGCGTAGTGCACCCCAGCTGTGGTCATAGCTTCTACAGTTGCAACCAACGTGAGGGTAAAGGTGGAAGAGAGTTTTCACATACCCTAGCCCAAGCTCTTAACTTGATACTGAAGTACTCCCCTGATGCCGTGACCAATAAGAGGGTGGTACAAAGAGATCAATTTATAGAGGGGATCAGGGATTCTTCCCTCATAAGAGAGCTCCACGGATTTGTGCAGAACCACCCTGTGTCCTCAATGATAGAAGTGCGAGAGGAGGCTCGTCTGTGGCCCTAGGAAATACAAAGTCTGGAAAGTCAGAGTGTAGCAGTAGCCAGGCACAGTGCTCGATTCTTAAAGCTCAGGAATCTGAATCTGTCACACAAGATGACATCCTTAAAGTAGTCGTAGAGCAGGGCAAAGCCCTTTGTGAATTGACTCAAGCAGTGAAAGATCTCACTGTACAGAGGGATTTTAAATGCACTACTAACAGCAGACATAATTTACACACTAGGTTCACAGAAAATGGGCAACCAATATGTTTCAAGTGTCAGGTGGGAGGGCATTTGGCCAAGAATTGCCCATGGAAGAGGGGTGCAAGGGAAGTGGAGTCTGCATCCTCCCGCCCTCAAGAGTTTGGGAGTCAGGCAATTCGGCGGAACCTCATAGGTACAGAGGATGTGCCACTATCCCGTGACCAGTTGCTGCAATGCGCCATAGGAACATGTCCAGCTGTTAAACTTGAAATAGCAGGTATCGCTCTCCATTGTCTGTCGAACACAGGTAGTCAAGAAAGCACCCTGACCGAGAGCAGTTCTTTTGAGAACACTTGAATGGAGAGGACTGCTGTCCTGGCTGTTGTCCACTGCTGGCTGGCTTAGTTTAACAGCTGCAAATGGTCTTGATATTCCCTGCCTTGGGTATCTAGACCTAGAGGTTCAAGCAGTGGGCATGAAGATACCAAATTGTAGCTTTCTATAAGTCGGGGATCCCGTTGGCACCGAACCACCTATCCTGTCTATTGTAGACATGAACATTATCAGCCAGTGTAGGCAACTTGTCTTTGCAGAGTTTGACACAACCCTAGAAGGGAAGCTGGATTCTGATTGCAGAGATGTTTTCCAGAAAGTGCAGATGCACACTACTGAAAAGAAAGCAGTAGTCTGAGTATTGGGAAAAGATACTGAGCACATACCTGCTGGAACTGTAGTCACCATTGCAGCTAGCAAGGCCACTGGCGATGCTGGCAGTGACCATAAAATGTTACTTGAGCCACTTAACAGCCCTTTACCTGGAGGTATTGTAGTCACTCCTGCGCTCATTGAGTCTGCTAATCATATAGTGCCAGTACAGATTTTAAACCTCTCTCGAGAGGATGTATGGCGCACACCTAGGACCTAGCTGGGTATCCTGTCAAAGGTGGAGTGCATAGATAGTGATCAACAATGTGCAGAAAGGTTTCAGCGGATCTCAGCTGGCATTGATCACGTGACAGTGGGTTTAAAGGAGCAGTGTAGTAATCACAAGTTGAAGTCAATTCTAGACAAGCTCGACATTGGGGGTAGTGAAAGACAACAAGCTCAGCTAAGAGTTTTACTGGTTAAGTACCTGGATATCTTTGCAGTTGAAGAGGAAGACCTTGGGTACACTGACAAAGTCAAGCATGAAATTCAGTTAATTGATGACAAGCCTGTTTGACAGCCACACTGTCGTGTTCTGCCGAATCAGTACAATGAAGTGAAAGAGCACATTGCAAAGTTGTTGAAGAAGGATGTGATTCAGGAGAGCAATAGTGCGTATGCCTCATCTGTGGTATTGGTCCGGAAGGCTGATGGGAGTACAAGACTGTGTAGATTATCGGAGACTGAATCTAAGACCAGAAAGGACGCGTTCCTGCTCCCACGTATTGATGAGAGTTCTGATGCCCTGCGGGGTGTGCAAATTTTCTCGACAATAGACCTCGCAAGTGGTTACCACCAAGTGGTAGTAGAGGAGCATGATAGGCATAAGACTCCTTTTTTGACCCTGTTTGGTCTATATGAATATCTTCAAATGCTGTTTGGGGTCTGCAATGGATCGGCGACTTTTCAAACGCTCATGCAGGCAACCATGAATGACTTAGTCTTCCAAATCATGCGTGTGTACCTAGATGATATTATGGTGTATTCACAGACTTTCCATGAACACTTGGAGAGACTCAACACTGTGCTTAAGTGCCTCAAGGAGAATGATCTGAAGGTAAAATTGGAGAAGTGTCATTTTCTGCAGTCAGAGGTCAAGTTCTCAGCCAAGGGGATAGGCACAGATCCTGAGAAGGTCTCAGCTGTTCAGCAGTGGCCAGTACCATCTACAGTTAAGGACTTAAGATCATTTCTGGGCTTTTGCAGTTATTATCGATGGATTCAGGGATTCTCAAAGATTTCAGTCCACTGCATGATGTAGTGAACTTGTGTACTAATGTAGGGAGTCCAAGTAAAACAAACCGGCTGTTACAACAGTCTTGGACAGAAGACTGTCAAACTGCCCTTGGCGACTTGCTCAAAGAGAAACTGACCAGCTCCCCCATCCTTGGCTTTGCCGATTTCTCACAGCCCTTTATAGTGGAGACCGATGCCAGCAATCATGGGCTAGGAGCTGTGTTATACCAACAGCAGGGAGTGGCAAAGTGGGTTATTGCATATGCAAGCCGGCGATTAAGGAATGCCGAAAAGAATGATAGAAATTATAGCAGCATGAAATTGGAGCTGCTTGCATTTAAGTGGACTGAAGTAGAGAAGTTTCATGGATTCTTGTGGGGTTCGAAATTCACTGTAATCACTGACAATAACCCCTTATCGCACCTGAAAACTGCCAAATTGGGAGCAGTGGAGCAGAGATGGATCTCACAGCTGTCAGTGTTTGACTTTGATGTCCAGTATCATCCGGGTCAGAGCCAAACCGTGGCTGATGCACTCTCGAGGCAGCCATTTGCAGGGGAGCCTGAGCCTGTCTCAGAGGATGGAGAGTTTGATGGGTCTGTGGTGATCTGTAGTTTGATCAATCGTGGCACTGCTCTTGACCTGGCACTGGTTACTGCTGGTCTCAAAAGCTGTAGGGTTAAGCAAATTCGAACCTGGGAAGTGGTACAAGTGATGTAAGTGGTCCAATGCAAGGGAACACTCCAACCCTCCCAGGTTTATTCTAATAGGGACTTGCATACTTTTCAGCAGCAAGACCCTGTGTTAAGTGTCCTAAGAGAGTTATGGGATCAGAAAAGAAAGCTGAGTTGCCAGGAGTGTAAAACTCTGCCTAAACCTGTTTCATCTCTGTTAAAGCACTGGGACAGTATCAGGGAGCATAAATGGTTGCTGTATGGGTAGTTGAGGATGAAAAGCTTGGGGAGTGTTACCAGCTTCTGGTACCTATCAGTTTGAGGAGCAAAGTATTAGAATATGTACATGACATCAAAGCATAGAACTTTGTTGTTGAGAAGCTGATGCTTTTGGGTGGGCATACATGAGGATGTGGCACGGTGGATCAAAAATTGTCCACGTTGTGTGCTAACTAAGATGCCGCAGCCTAGGATCCGTCCCCCATGAAGTCGTTTCTGGCTTCTAGGCCGCTTGAAGTTGAGGCTGTAGATTTCACTGTGTTGGAGCTGGTGACTGACGGGCGTGAGAATGTCTTAGTGGTCACGGACGTTTTCACTGAATTCACCCAAGCGTTTCCGACTCGGGATCAAAAGGCAGATACCACAGCAACAGTGCCCTTGAGGGAATGGTTCATGAAGTACAGTGTTCCTGAGGGATTGCATTGTGACCAGGGCCATAACTTCGAAAGTGAGGTCATAGCTGAGCTCTGCAAACTGTACGGGGTAAAGAAAAGCCGTTCCACACCTCATCATCCTATTGGCAACGCATAGTGCGAGCGTTTCAACGGGACCATGCATGATTTGTTGCATACGTTGTCTCCAGGAAAGCAGCGCAGGTGGCCAGAACATCTACCCAAGTTGGAGAATGCATATAATACGACCCCTCATGCCACCGCCGGGTATTCACCTTACTATCTGTTGTTTGTGGTGGATCCCAACTTGCCCGTGGATGCTCTGCTGGGACAAGAATAGACTGTGGACTGGAAACATGATTAACTAGCTGTACACCACAGCAACTGAGGGCAAAAGAATACTCCGAACAGAAGCCGGCAGAACGCATTGTCTGGCAGGAGGACAAAGTTTCCTGTCTCAAAGTTGATGTGAATGCGCTTGTTTACCTGGGGAACAGACCATTAGGCTGTAATAGGATCCAGGATGCTTGGAACTCGACCGTCTACAGGATGGCAGAGGTACTAGGCAACACATACACTGTGGAAACTTGGGAGGGTGGGCCTAGCAAGAGGGTGAACAGGGTAGACATCAGGCCCTGTGAGAACCATCCCCATTCCACTGAATGTGAACAAAACAAAAGAGATGGTTGTTGGCTTCAGGAGAGCACAGAGCGACCACTCTCCACTGAACATTGACGGTTCCTCCATTGAGATCGTTAAGAGCACCAAGTTTCTTGGTGTTCACCTGGTGGAGAGTCTCACCTGGTCCCTCAACACCACCTCCATAGCCAAGAAAGACCAGAAGCGTCTCTACTTTCTGTGAAGGCTGAGAAAAGTCAATCTCACACCCCCCCCCCCTCACCCGCTCCCATCCTCACCACCTTCTACAGAGGATGTATTGAGAGCATCCTGAGCAACTGCATCACTGCCTGGTTCGGGAATTGCACCGTCTCGGATCGTAAGACCCTGCAGCGGATAATGAGGTCAGCTGAGAAGATCATCGTGGTCTCTCCCCGCTATTACAGACATTTACACATCACGCTGCGCCCACAAAGCTAACAGCTTTGTGAAGGACCCCATGTACACCTCACACAAACTCTTCTCCCTCCTACCATCTGGCAAAAGGCATCGAAGCATTTGGGCTCTCACAACTAAACTATGTAAAAGTTTCTTCCCCCAAGCCATCAAACTCCTCAATATTCAGAGTCTAGACTGACATCTACATCATACATCATTTTACATAGTCTAGTGTAGTCTTGTGCTGTCTCACATAGTCTGGTGTAGTTTTGTGTTGTTTCATGTAGCATCAGGGTCCTGGAGGCACGTTGTTTTTACTGTGTACTATACCAGCAGTTTATAGTCGAAATGACAATAAACTTGACTTAACTTGATGACCTTGATGCACCATCAATAACTCACTCTGAGACGTAAAGGCGAGATATCGGCTTTTATTGACTGGAAGAAGGAACAAGCAGCGATTGACCACCATGCTACATCCTGGAGACTGAGGGCAGGGCTCAGGTCTCAATCGCCTTTATACCGGGGTCTGTGGGAGGAGCCACAGGAGCAGACAACAGGGGGGGGGGGGTGTCCAGACAGGTATATGTGTGCATCCAAAGATCCAATATTTAAATGAAAAGAGAAAGGAAACCTCCTCCTCACTACAACTTGGAACAAAGAGTGGAGCAAGGAGATGGAAAAGGAGGTTTCAGAGAGGAATTGGGTAAATGCATCTTAGAAGTGCAGGGGGAGGAGCAAGGGAGTGAAATGAATATTAGATCATTTGCAAGGTGGACTGGGTGGCCTCCTTGTTGATTATCAATACAAATAGCAATCATTGATATGATTTGTGCAAATTGCTCAGGTCTTGTATAACTGTACAGCATAGAACGAGGCCATTTGATCTATCACATATTCTTGCTCCTTTGAAAGAGCCACTCGCTTGCGATCTCCCCAAAGTGAATCTTCCATCCCACTCTGCTGCATTTAACCCTGGGGATTTGCCCTGTGTTTTGTTACCCAGGTGAGGGATGCATTGCTCTGCAAGCCGGCTCCAATGAGATAACGTTCAAGGTCCCGTTGGAACACCGTGGAGAGGAGGCAGGGAAGTTCAGCGGCTCCTATAAACTGATCATGTCAGAGGGGAAACAGCGAGAGAAGACTTACGGTAATTTTCAGTGGTTGATATATTGGGACAGGGAGGGTGGTCTAACTCCAAGTGGAGAGCTGGGTCTGCCCAAGGGACCATCGATGGACAGGGTTTGGAACTCCTTACCAACACACCCAAAGTGCTGAGGGGACTCAGTATGTCAGGCAGCGCCTGTAGAGGGGAATAAAATGTCAATCTTTTGGGCTGAGATCTTTTAGCCAGTCTTGGGCTCCTCCCCCTTATCGCTTTTTCCATTCCCCATTCTGGCTTCCCTCTTACCCTTCTCTTCTCCTCACCTGCCCATCACTTGCCTCTGATACCCCTCCTCCTTCCTTTTCTCCTGGTCCACTTTCCTCTCTTTTCAGATTCCTCCTTCAGCCTTTACTTTTTCTGGTTATCACTCCTAGCTTCTCACTTTGTTCCCCCGTCTCACTTCACCTGATTTCACATCAGCTTGTACTCCTTTCCCCTCCCCTACTTTTTCATTCTAGCTTCCTCTCCCTTCCTTCCCAGTCCTGATGCAGGATCCTGGACCAAAACGTCGTCGGTTTATTTCCCTCCACAGATGCTGCCTGATTTTGTTGAGTTCCTCAAGCATTTTGTGTGTATTGCTCAAGATTTCCAGCATCTGCAGAACCTCCTGAGTTTATTACGAGGGGTGATAAAGGCACTGGAGAAGGTGTAAATGATATTTACCAGAACTTCAAGAGTATAATAATTACAGCCTTTTTCTGTAAATCTAAAGAGGAATGATGTTACCCAATACAGCCTGTTAAAAGTAGAAAAAGATAGAGGTAACAAAATTACTGCATGTGGGAGAGTTTAAAACTCGAGACCATTAAGCTGATAGCTCTAAGTAAATGGTAATAATCTAGTAAATAATTCAGGAGAAACAACCCGGAGGCTGGTGGAGTAGAGTTTGCTATCAAAAGGAGCCACAGTGCTGAGTGGTATGGATTATGGATGTGGAAATAATATCAATTCAGAGAAGAATAGAGGTGAAGTTAAACAAAATTCAACACAATCTGTAGTGTGGACTCCTTGTACTGATTGTCTTATTTCTCAATTATAGACATAAAATATTCTGATATATCATGTAACATTACAACCACCGATCTTCAAACACAAGCAGGTACTTTGTATGGTAGGAAGGCATTCTTTCTTTATCGGTGTGCTCCATGCATATAATAGAAGGTGCTGGGCTGGGATTGGCACAGGCCTGGAGTACTGATGCTGATTCTAAAGGAGGAGTTGAGGCCTGCTTTGATGCTGAGGTACATCCGAGGGTGTATGCTGGGACACAAGAGGGATGTGACCCGGGGTCATCAGGTGTTTCGGATGCTTCGATGTCAGACACTCTCACCCAGGCCACCCAGCCAGGGTTGATCAGGCTCTGGCTTGTGTCCCAGCTGCGTTGGTCCACGGGTCACACCTCTTGATCGTTAGTCATCTGGAGGCTCGCTCAGCAGCCCCTGTGATGGTCCTAATGGCTGCCCCCATAATGCTAAGGAGAGAGTAGGTTATTCAATAATCAGGTTAGGCCCAACCACTGGGTTTGATCCTCTTTCGGACAATATCTAGACTACATTATTTATTAGGACAATGATTAGGAGCAGAGGTACTCTCTGAATCCAAGGGCTGCAGATATGTTGTGGACGTAAAGTATGATAATGGCAACGTAACGTGAAAAATCCCTATTTTTTGAATAGGAAAATGGTGGTAAATCCAATGTAATGTAGGAAAATTTGAGATCAGCAACTTTGGACCTAAAGGGGATAGAATTGAGAACTTTTTGTATGATGATAAAATAGAAAGAGTGAAGACTTCTGGTAAGATGGCGATTGTTTAGTCGCTTCAAACTTTTGCTCCGTTATATTTCCTATCTTTGCGCTATGTGTCTCCCTTTTTAAACCTTAGTTTGTTATTTTATTAGTTTTCTTTTATCTGCCTGCGAATACACCTATCTCATAATGGCTACAAAAGGTACTAAAATCGAGAAAAAAGAAACTTCCACGGCTCTGTCGGATATCAAGACTGAATTGAGAACTTCTATCAATCAGCTGGAATCAAAATTGGATCAGATTAATGCCAGAGTGGATGACCATGCTGAACATTTATCTCGCATATTCCTAACCTCTGAAGATTTAGAACGCCGTGTTCAACATCTCGAAACTTTCTGCTCCAACCTAGTGGAGGAGAACAGTAAACTTACTTCCAAAATGGTGGATCTCGAAAATCGGAGCAGACGCTGCAATCTGTGAATTCTCGGTTTGCCGGAGGCCACCGAAAAGGGCTCTTCCGTTGAATTTTTCTCTTCTTTTCTCTGTGAGATTTTCGGGAAAGAATTTCTTCCGACTCCACCTGAGCTAGAAAGGGCTCACAGGATTTATGTTCCTCGCGCAATTTTGGGTTCCCATCCACAGCCAATTATTTAATGCTTTCATCGATACCAGTTGAAAAACCGTTTGATTATGGAGGCACGCCGCAGAGGTACTTTTGCTTTTCAAAACACGAATATTCGTTTTGTGGAAGATTACGCCCCCCAGGTTCTGAAGATACGTGCTGAGTTTAAAGGTGTAATAAAAGTGCTTTTTGATCGTGGATTCAGACCTTCTCTCCGTAATCCAGCGGATCTTCGAAATACGCTTACTACTGGAGAAAATAAGTGGTTTAAATCAGTGAAGGAGGCTGAGTTGTTTTTTGGAAATCTTCCAGCCATCTTGACTTCTTCGGAACCGGTCTGACTTTCTAAAATGGCTGATAAGTACTTTTCGAAGTAAAGTTCTTTTTTCCGAACTCAGACTCTAATTGAATAATTCAGACATTAACTATTGAGATTCTAAGGGCTCTAGTTAATCTCTCCCTGGACTTGGTGCGTTTTTCCTAAATAGATGATTTAAATTTAATGTTTCCCTGTGGACTTTTAGATTTTACCTGTGTAATTTATTTTACTTCTGTATAATGTTATCTATAGAGAACTACAATTGATCTTAATTTGTTTTGGAGGCTTGGAGTTTTTTATTGAAGGCCTCCCTGTTGGTTGATTTATAGTATAAGATTTGCTTTTTTTTTTGTAAACGGCTGATAAGTACTCTCTTTAAATTTATAATTTCCCCCTTCCCCCCTTTTTATTTTTTTTTCTTTCAATTTTTCATAGAAGGTTGGCATCATTCAATGTCTGCAGTGAGATGCTGAAGATGTTCTATAGGTCAGTTGTTGAGAGCGCCCTCTTCTTTGTGGTGGCGTGTTGGGGAGGAAGCATTAAGAAGAAGGACGCCTCACGTCTTAATAAGCTGGTAAGGAAGGCTGGCTCTGTCGTGGGCAAAGTACTGGAGAGTTTAACATCGGTAGCTGAGCGAAGGGCGCTGAGTAGGCTACGGTCAATTATGGAAAACCCTGAACATCCTCTACATAGCACCATCCAGAGACAGAGAAGCAGTTTCAGCGACAGGTTACTGTCGATGCAATGCTCCTCAGACAGGATGAAGAGGTCAATACTCCCCAATGCCATTAGGCTTTACAATTCAACTGCCAGGACTTAAGAACTTTTTTAAAGCTATTATTAATGCTTTTTGAGTTAGTGATTTAGATGCATATCATATTATTACTGAGTTAAGTATTGTATGTAATGAGTTTTTGCTACAACAAGTGTATGGGACATTGGAAAAAAAAATGTTGAATTTCCCCATGGGGATGAATAAAGTATCTATCTATCTATCTATCTATCTATCTAGTTTCTCGCGGGTAGGTTAGTTTTTTTTCTGATTTTTTTAATATTAAGTTTTATACCTTTTCTGATGAAGTTGTTCCTATTTGTAATTTTGCTCTCTAGTGCATAAATTAGCTATTATTTGCTATATTATGTATACGGAACCTTTGTCAACGATACGGAACTGGAAGTCATTTTTGGGTTAATATTTTTCGTAGAGCTAGCTGCTTTTTTGGGTAGCCATCTAGTTATCTAGTTTTGGGTTGCGAGGGTGGGGTGGATTCTCCAGTTCCAACACTACTCACTGTTTTTTTTGTTTTCCCTTGTTATTCAGGACATGTCTGTGTCCTGATTCTACTGATTTATGTTTACATTTTTGCTCCCAGACTGTTATTGTACTGTTCGATTTTTTATATGCCTACTACCTTCTATGCACTAGCAATTGATAATGGTTAATACACTTAAATTTGTGAGCTGGAATGTGAAGGGATTGAATCATCCTGTTAAAAGAAGGAAGGTCTTCTCTCATATTAAACAACTCAAAGCTGACATTGCTTTCCTTCAGGAAACTCATATTCGTAGTTTTGATCATTCTCGGCTTTTGCCAAAGTGGGTGGGTCAACATTTTCATTCATCCTTTGCCGCCAAAGCTGGGGGGGGGGGTTTCTATCCTTATTAATTCAAATATTCCTTTTGAACTCCATAATAAGATATCTGATACAAATGGCTGTTTTATTATTGTTTCTGGTAAATTACATAATACTGAAGTTGTACTAGCAAACCTATATGCTCCCAATTTTGATTATGTTAATTTTTTTGAATGTTTTTTCTCCTCACTACCAGATTTAAATTCATATTCTCTTAAACTGGTTGACGACTTTAATTGTTGGTTAGATCCTAATTTGGATCGATCGTCCTCTGTTACTAGATCACCGACTAAGTCTGCTTTAGCTATTCACTCTTTTCTTTCTAATTATGGTATCTCAGATATATGGCATTTTCTTCATCCTACTGAGAGAGCTTATTCTTTTTTATCACATGTTCACCATACCTTTACTAGAATTGACTATTTTTTACTTGATAATCAACTTATTTCATTTGTCTATTCTTGTGATTATCAGAGTATACTGATTTCTGACCATGCCCCAATTACTTTGTCTTTAAACTTTCCTGGTCTCCCTCAGAGGAATAAACACTGGTGTTTTAATTCGACTTTATTATCGGATGATAACTTCCTAAAATTTATTAAGGATCGGATAACTTTTTATTTTAACACTAATACATCATCTGAAATGTCATCCCAGAATGTCTGGGATGCCATGAAAGCATATTTGAGAGGTCAAATAATCTCTTATACAGCAAATCTTAATAGAAAGTCCCGTATAGATCGATTAGACCTAATTAATCAGATTAAAGAATTAGATCAATTGTATGCTCAAACTAATAATCCTGAATTATACAAGAAGCGTGTAGAACTTCAAACTAAATTTGATCTTCTGTCTACTCAACCTGTTGAACACCAACTTCTTGAAAGTAAGAGTCGCTTTTATATTCATGGTGACAAATCTGGTAAATTTCTAGTTAATCAGCTGAGGCGTTCTAAAGCTAAACAACATATTACAAAGATCCAGAAGGAGAATGGGGATTTTACATCGTATCACTTAGAAATCAATGACGTATTTAAAAATTTATACTCTTGGCTTTATTCCTCTGAATCTCTGAATGAGAATATTTCTGTTGATCTTTTCTTAAATAATCTGAATATTCCTTCACTTTCATCTGATTTTAAAGAAAAACTGAATGAGCCTATATCATCAGAAGAAATATCTTTTGCAATTTCTGCATTGTCTTCAGGAAAATCTCCTGGACCTGATGGGTTCCCCGTAGAGTTTTATAAATCGTTCTCTTCACTCCTTGCTCCTCAGTTACTCTCAGTACTATCTGACTCGTTTAATTATGGTAAATTGCCACCCTCTTTTAATGAGGCATCTGTTATTCTTTTATTAAAAAAGGGTAAAGACCCAACAGAGTGCTTCTCGTAAAGGCCGATTTCTTTGCTTAATGTTGATGTTAAAATCTTGGCCAAAGTTTTGGCTCATAGATTAGAAACTGTTATTCCTTCTATTATTTCTGATGATCAAACTGGTTTTATTAAAAACCGTCTTCCTTTTTTTAACATTCAGCATTTATTTATTATTTTATATTCACCTTCAACTGGGATTCCTGAATGTGTTATTTCTTTTGATGCGGAGAAAGCATTTGATCGTATAGAGTGGAACTACCTCTTTGCAGTTTTAGAAAAATTTGACTTTGGTCAAAGTTTTATCTCTTGGATCAAATTGCTGTATCTGTGTCCTACCGCCTCTGTTTTGACTAATTTTCAGCTATTTAACCTCAAACATGGCACCCGTCAAGGATGCCCTTTAAGTCCCTTTCTCTTTGATTTGGCTATAGAACCTCTGGCGATAACATTCCGAAGCTGTCCTGAACTGACCGGGATCTGGAGGGGGGTTTTGAGCATAATGTTTCTCTTTATGCTGATGATCTATTACTTTTTCTTTCAAATCCGTCCACATCCTTACCTCCAATGTTTTCACTTCTTGATCAATTTAGCCAGTTTTCTGGCTATAAACTTAATTTACATAAGAGTGAACTTTTCCTAACTTCCCTGAAATGCCCGAGAAAAATGTTATGGATTTCTTTCTTTCTATTAATCCACTGGGTAAAGGTTTAATATCATTTATTTGTGATAAATCAGCATTCTTACAGCGTGCCCCTGTGGATAAAATTAGAATGGCTTGGGAGCATGATTTAAATATCTCTTTATCTGATGAGATTTGGGACTTGATTCTCAAATCGGTTAATTCAACCTCTCTTTGTGCTCGCCATTTCCTTTTACAGTTTAAGATTGTTCATAGAGCCCGTATGTCCAAATCTAAATTATCTCGATTTTACCCTAATATTAGTCCTCTTTGTGATAAATGCAAAAGGGGCGAGGCTTCTCTTATTCATATGTACTGGTCCTGTCCTAGTTTAGAGTAATTTTGGAAAGATGTTTTTATAACTTTATCCTGTATTCTGAATCACCACTTAGAACCTAACCCTTTAATTGCTCTGTTTGGTTTTTTGGGTGAGACAGATATACGGTTGAGTTCGACTAAGTGTCGAATATTATCTTTTGCTTCTCTCCTGGCTAGACATCTAATCCTCCTTAGATGGAGAGATGTTGTCCCGCCCACGCATGCTCAATGGCTTAATGATATTATGTCCTGTTTAGACCTTGAAAAAATTCATTATTCAATTCTTAATTCAGATATAAAGTTTCATAAGGTCTGGGGACCTTTTATTGAGTACTTTCATAACTTTCCTCTTAATTAAGGTTTTTTTTTCAATCCCTTACTTTCAGCTCTTTTTTTTTGGTAGTAGTTATTATTATCTTCTGTTTTCAAGTGTATTTACAGTTTTGGAGGTTTGAATGTCCTGATTTATATCCGCTATATTTTGTTGTGGTTGGTCTGGAGTTTTTTTTTGTTGTGGGACTTGGGGAGGATACTAACTTTACATGACTTCAATTTGGGTGCTTTCTCAATTATCTTTTTTGTATTATATTATTATTGTATGTTTATTTTGCTCTGTATTAATTTTTTATTTTGGTTTGGGTTTTTTTTTATTTGTAGTGTTGGAGAAAATGCATTAAAAATCAATTAAAAAAATAGAAAGAGTGGTAACATAAAGAGACGGTCCTGTAAAATGTCATGGATATACATGTTAAAACATATTACATACTCCAGGACTTTTACAAAGGGGGCCATCATTAATTTAAATCTAAACAAACTCCTAATTAGTCTTGGGGTTCGGTGAGAATTTCTGGGCTTTGGAAGGAGTGCAGCGTGAACGTTGCAGAATGATACATGGATTCCACTTGCAGGGTGAGATTAACTGTCACTTTTGAGGATGACAGTAAAAGTTTTCAAAGTATTGGGCTAAATCAAGCAGGCCTTCTCCCTGGACTCACTGCCATGGTCTCTACCAGGGCAGCCATCTTCTAGAAATGGTGGCCACTTCAAGCTGATCCTCTACAACAGGGGTCCATGAAATGGATGGGGTCTGAGCAGCAAGCCAGGCTCAATCATTGGATCCTAGATCTTTACCTCTTCATCCACACTACTAATTGCCATTGTCAAAGGATTTTTAACTCTGTATAATGGTTAAACATTTAAAAGCTATTCAGGTGGATTTCAATAATTACAAAATAAATATTTAAAATGTAGAAGTAAATCAAGAAACGCATCAAAATATGACATCGTAAATGTAAAGTGAGTTTTTAAGCGTCACGTGCACTGACCTTTTGAACCACCAGTGATCTCATGCAGGTGATCACCATCCACACACCAGTCCTCCGGGGTATAAGGCTGAAGGACCAAATGGAAATTGTTCCCTCACCCTGGCTGTAGTAAGCCAGTGTTGTGTCACTGTGCTCGATGGTAATCGGTGAACATTCAGGTGCACCAGTGTCTGACCTCAAGCATGCCTTTTAACTGTGCATGTTTCAAGGTGTGCTAACCTACAGAGGACAAAACCAGTGACTCCTTTGGTGCTGCTGGCAATATGAGTGGAGTTGATGGGATAAATGGAAACAATAAACTTCCATTGGTTGGAGAGTCTAGGTCCAGGTGATATTAGCTGAAAGAGAGAGCTAATTCTTTCAGAAGTGGTCTACACTTCAACATTAACTAGCTGGTTTAATACAATCATTCCACAGATCTAGTCAAAAACCTAGGCCTGACTGGAAGACCCCAGTCTATGCGGATTGGTACTAATATCTCTACCTTGCTGATAATCAACACAGATGACCCGTCAAGGAAGAGTGCTTAGCCCACTGCTCTGCTGTCTTTACACTTGTAACTGTGTGGCTAGGCACAGCTCAAGTGCCATTTTCTGATGACACTGCTATTGCTGACGGCATCTCAAATGATGAGAAGGCATACAGGAGTGAGGTAGATCAGCTGGTTGAGTGGTGTCGCAGCAACGACCTTTCACTCAGCATCAGTCCCACCAAAGAATTGATTGTGGACTCAGGAAAGGGTAAGCCGAGGGAACACATGGTCTTCATCAAGACATTAGAGGTGGAAAGAGTGAGCACTTTCAAGTTCCTGGGTGACAACATCTCTGAGGATCTATCCTGGGCCCAACGTATAGATGCAGTTACAAAGAAGGCACAACAGTGACTATATTTCATTAGGAGCTTGAGGAGATTTGGAATGTCACCAAAGACACTCACAAATATCTCATTGCTACCTTCAGGGAGGAGGTACAGGAGCCTGAAGAGGCACACTCAATGATTCAGGAACAGCTTCTTCCCCTCTGCCATCAGGTTTTTGAATGGATATTGAACCCAAGAACACTGCCTCACTATATATATCTTTTTTCTCTTTTATTTGTATGTATATACATTTGTATGTTGGCCAGTTGATCTGAGCACCCCGAGGCTGCATTTGGTTGCTCATGTTACATTGTTATTGTACTTGAGATCCACAACAAAAGGTGCAGGTTCCAGCATTAGTCCCATCGAAATGTTGTGAGAGCACAGGGATTCCAGGAAACTCCCCTACACCAACCTGTGTGGTACAGATATTCAAAGTATAGGGTTTAAGAGGACAAAGGAGCTGGTGCACAGAGCTTTATGATCCATAGCGAGAACTCAATATTTTCAGAGCAATATATAGATTGTATTACATCCTGACTGAATAGGTGCCCCACATTGAATGTGTTCCATGGCTCATTACTACATAGGCAATCCCTTTATATGCCAAGTCATCAGTATGCATGATAGGTGTGATTGTAATGGATAATATTACATTGAGAATATCATGTTCTAAATTGTGCATGGGATTTTCTAAACAGTTGTAATGTTAACCTTGTTTTTATATTTCTTTCACTCAGTTGGCATTTCATTTAATTTGCTTCTTAATTGCAGATTTTATACAGTTGGAAAAAGATGATATGATTTCAGTTAAACAAAACAAAACAAATACTTATGCAGAACCTCAAAAAACCGGAGACAGGTTCGCAAGGTAAGTTCCGTTTAGTTAATATAAGATTACATTTGTTTTAGATTTGAGTCGATGCTGGGATGGCTACATGGTGGGTTTTAGGAGACTTGAGGGGCCAAATGGCCTAATTCTGCTCCTATATTTTATGGGAACCCTAAGATTCAAGCAATGGCTGCTATGGCATTCGGAGTTAGCTAGTCCTCTTTGTGCCTTGTGGCACATCAGGTGGCAACCATTGCCGCTACCTTAGCATTTTGTGTGTTTTCCACAAAGCCGAGTTGCTAGCTCGACACTCAACCCAGTACAGATGGAAAGTGTGCAGGAGCCGGCGAGATTCGAACCCAGGACCACTCACCTCGAAGTCCGGTGCTGATGCCACTACACCACCAGGCCAACCATTTGGAGTTTGGACAAATAGAAATACATTTGGGACTGGAATTCGGGTGTTAGGGTGGATTTAAGGTTTAGGCTGCGATAGTGATTGAAGTAAACTTGGCATTAAGGTTGGGATAGCAATCAAATTGTTTCGATGGATTTGTTTCGAATTGGCATTGAGGCTAAAGATGTGTTTGGTAATGAAATTTGCACTTGGGAATAGAAGTGTGAATGGAATTTGTATCTTTGTTTCAATGGTACATCACAGTATTCCACTAGCTGTTATAACAGATCAGGCCACTGCCCACATCAGCAGTTTTTACAACTTCTCTTGTTCAGTAGCTCAGGAAGGCAGAGCAAAAATAACAAGATGGCTGGTGCATTATCCTACGGTTAGCTAGTTGTACTGAATTTTCCCCACTTTAAACTGGGCGATTGATTTATAAGGGGTCTGCATGGAGGGAGCACACTGATAAATTCATGCCAGCTCTTTAAGGTCAACCCAGTATGTCCCAGCGTTCAGTGTTGAAACGTAAGATCTTGTTAAATCATTGTGTTGCAGTTGACCTATTGGTGAGATTTCTAGGATTCCATTTGAGAAAACCATAAAAGACACTTTCAGTTTCTGGGTGAGAACTGATCTGCCCACAACACTTACTTCATTCAATGCCCAGATTATTGTAGTAACACCTAGCACCTTGAAGAGTTGATCTTTTCAACGATAAATATGGGATGCCTGACGTTTCACCTTGTATGATCATTATCTCTGAGAAATATCCACCACAGGATGTCATGATGGTAAAAGAAAAATAGAAAATAACAGCAGAGAAGGGTCAACAATAACGATTCCCGCTGTTGCCTGTAAGCCGTTTGTACATTCTCACTGTGACCGTATGGGTTTCCTTCGATGGTACGAAGACATACTCGTCAATTGGTGAAATTGGTCACATGGGTGTAGTTAGGCCGGAAGACCCTGTTACTATGCTGTATGTCTAAATAATAAAAGCTAAATAATAAAAAAAATTCTGTCAAATCCAAAACTCCCTCTCCACCTCCCACTCAGGCACTTCAGTGATTTTGAACCTCATTCTGATTAATCCCCCCCTCTCTCCCCTGTCCTCTCTGTCCCCCGTCCCTATAGCCCTTCCCCCCTGGACCCTCGGACCTCCACTGTCCCCCTCTCCAACCCCCCCCAACCTCCTCATCCAAACCTCCCTCCACCTCCCCTCTCTCCACCCCTCTCTACCTCCCTCCACTCCCCCCACCGCTGGTCCATAGACTGCCTTGCCTTGGCAGCACCATGAAAGCCTCTTGTGTCACCAGAATCTGCCATTTTCTACATTTCCAGGGCTTGCTTACTCCGCCAAGAAGTTTTTAGCTCCTTCGCCCGGTGCTGGACATTTGGCTTGGCCCTGGAGTAAAGTCTTCTTTTGGCTCTGCTGCCAATGTCATTCTGCCAAGGCAGAAAAGGCTTTCTGTTTCTTGGAGATAAATTGTTCTATCTCCCTGTCATTATCATCAAACCATTCCTGATGTTTCCTGGACTTGTACCATAAGGATGTTTTTGCAGGTATGAAAGGTGGTGGACTTAAGCAGACCCCAATGCTCTTCGATATCTTCCAGATAATCCTGTTGGAGGTTTTCCCCAAATGAGGCCCGAAGGTGCTTTTGGGTGGCAGTGTCAACCAGGCTCTTGAGTTTTAGTCTTGGCCTGGTCTCTTCTTATGAACATTTCTCTTTTTCATGAGTCTGATGGACACGATTCAAAGTTCAAAAAGTTCAAAGTAGATTTGTCATCAAAGCACGTGTGGGCAGAGACGTGGCAGATGGAGTTTAACACAGAGAAATGTGATGTGTTGCACTTTGGGAGATCAAATATAAAAGGACAGTACAAAGTTCAAAGTACATATATTATCGAAGTATATAAACATTATACAACCTTCAGATTCACCGCTTTACAGGCAGCCACAGAACAAAGAAACTCAAAAAAACCAATTTTTGGAAAAAAGATTATTAAGCACCCAATGCACAGGGGGAAAAAATAAATCTTGTAAACAATAAAAGCAAGCAAATAGCATTCAGAACTGAAGTCCACAAATAGAGTCCGTGCACAGACCCTTAGTTCAGTGCAGAGCCGAGTAAACATCATGGAGCAGCAAGCTGAACCTCGGCCCCTGACACCCTGACCTTTTCAATCCAGCCCAGTGCCTAAATCATCATCCAAACATAGGGTTCAGTCGCTTTGATACGCAATGGGGCCTGGACCCCGCTGCCTGGATTCAACCTGCACCCAGTCTTCCTGATCCGGCCCGGCGCTTGTTGGAGCGGATCAGTCAATGATCTGTCCAGCTGTCTTCGGGGCCATTCCTGGCCTTTGTGATATTCACATCGTGCCGATCCCTAACTCGGACAATGACACAGTCAATGAGATGCCACTGCCCAGATCGGGGCTGCTGCCACAATGCCTTGAATTTGTTTTTCTGATGCAAAAGAGTTTTGGTGATCAGATCGTGCTCAGCACATGTGGAGAGAAGCAGTACTCCAATTAAGTTGAAGTTGCCAATTCCTTCCTTTCCTACGCTACACTTCCAAAGCATGAAGTCCCAACCCCTAAAAGAATTACCTCATCCTTGGGGATGTTTGACACTGTCGCATCTAGGCAAGCATAGAAGGCCTCTTTTTCATACTCGTGCAAGTCCAGAGTTGGTGCATAAGCACTGATGATGGTTGCTATCTGGTTGTTGGCAAGTGCCAAATGGATCATCGTGAGACATTCACTGATTCCCCACGAGAAGTTCAGAGAGTTGACTGACGAGCTGGCAAACCCAATGCCATGGATGCTGGGCTTGATAGCTGTCTTCTTTCTTAACCGTAACAACACTGCTGAACCAAAGGTTACTAATCAAGTCCTCCAGAGACCTGTGAGAGGAAAGATGGGGGAAGCTCCTGGTATGAAAGAGGCTTGTGATGTCATCAGGAGTGTGAAGAGCAACAATGCCATTGGACCTGATGGGATCCTTAAGGAAGGTGGGCCAGCTGACCTGCACCACACACATGTCTTTCTCCTGAAGGTCTGGGAAAAGGAACTCAGAGCTCAGAGATGCTCTAATAATGAGCACATTCAAGAAGGGAGACAAGGCAGATTGCGACAATTACAGAGGCGTCTCCCTCATATCAGCAACAGACAAAGTGCTTGCACATATGCACGTATCCTTGTTAATTGACTCCATCCGCTATCTGAAGTACTCCCTGAATCACAATGTGGTTTCCACCCACCAAAAGGTAGTAGGTCTCTGTTAGTCTCGATAGACCATGGATTTGCACCTTGGAGAGTTTCCAGGGCGCAGGCCTGGGCGGGCAAAGTTTTTTTTTATGGAAGACTGGCAGTTGCCCAAGCTGCAAGTCTCCCCTCTCCACGCCACCGATG
The DNA here is from genome assembly GCF_048418815.1 of Hemitrygon akajei. Classification (NCBI taxonomy): domain Eukaryota; kingdom Metazoa; phylum Chordata; class Chondrichthyes; order Myliobatiformes; family Dasyatidae; genus Hemitrygon; species Hemitrygon akajei. The sequence goes on along the minus strand of NC_133126.1, from coordinate 120,855,815 downwards.
TTGTCCAAGGTAAGGGCATTAGGACCCATACAGCTTGGCACCGGTGTCGTCGCAGAGCAATGTGTGGATAAGTGCCTTGCTCAAGGACACGCATGCAGCCTCAGCCAAGGCTCGAACTAGCAACCTTCAGATCACTAGATGAATGCCTTAACCACTTGGCCACGTGCAAACCAAAAGGTACAATAGACATGATATTCCCAGCACACCAATTACAGGAAAATTGCCGTGAATAAAGGCAACCTTTGTACTTGGCTTTCATAGATTTGATACAGTAAACTGTCAAGCTCTCTGGCATATACTGTCAAATCTTGGCTATCCTGACAAGTACTTACAAATACTGAGACTGCTGTGTGATGATATGTCAGCCACAGTACTCAGTAAGTCTGGCGCTGAATTGGAACCATTCACTGGCAACTCAGGAGTCAAATTGGGTGCATCAAAGAAAGAAAACCTACAGCACAATACAGGCCCTTCGACCCACAAAGCTGTGCCAAACATGTCCTTACCTTAGAAACTATCTAAGTTTACCCATAGCCCTCTTTTCCTAAGCTCCATGTACCTATCCAGGAGTCTCTTAAAAGACCCTATCGGATCCACCTCCGCCGCCGTTGCCAGCAGCCCATTCCATGCACTCACCACTCTCTGTGTAAATAAAACTTACCCTGACATCTCCTCTGTACCTACTTCCAAGCACCTTAAAACTGTGCCCTCTCGTGCTAGCCATTCCATCCCTGGGAAAAAGCCTCTGACTATCCACACGATCAATGCCTCTCATCATCTTATACACCTCTATCAGGTCACCTCTCATCCTCCGTCGTTTGAAGGAGAAAAGGCTGAGTTCACTCAACCTATTCTCATAAGGCATGCTCTCCAATTCAGGCAACATCCTTGTAAATCTCCTCTGCACCCTTTCTATAGTTTCCACATCCTTCCTGTAGTGAGGAGAACAGAACTGAGCACAGTAATCCAAGTGGGGTCTGACCAGGGTCCAATACAGCTGCAATATTACCTCTCGGCTCCTAAACTCAATCCCACAATTAATGAAGGCCAATGCACCGTATGCCTTCTTAACCACAGAGTCAACCTACATAGCTGCTTTGAGTGTCCTTTGGACTCGGACCCCACGATCCCTCTGATCCTCCACACTGCCAAGAGTCTTACCATTAATACTATATTCTAACATCATATTTGACCTACCAAAATGAACCACCTCACACTTATCTGGATTGAACTCCATCTGCCACTTCTCAACCCATTTTTGCATCCTATCAATGTCCCTCTGTAACCCCTGACAGCCCTCCACACTATCCACAACACCCCCAACCTTTGTGTCATCAGCAAATTTACTAACCCATCCCTCCACTTCTTCATCCAGGTCATTTATAAAAATCACGAAGAGTAGGGGTCCCAGAACAGATCCCTGAGGCACACCACTGGTCACTGATCTCCATGCAGAATATGACCCATTTACAACCAATTGTTGCCTTCTGCAGGCAAGCCAGTTCTGGATCTACAATGCAATATCCCCTTGGGTCCCATGCCTCCTTACTTTCTCATTGCACCCACCCTATTTGCCATTTTTATTGCTGTCATCTTTCACCTCATTGGCCAAGGCCTGACTTAGGGAATCCCAATCGTGCACAGAACGGAAAACACTGTCAACCAGTTCCAGGCCAAGAACAAGGTCAGCACAACCACTATCATGGAGCATCATTATGCAGATGACGATGCCATCACAGCACACTCTGAAAGAGAACTCCAGTGTATCCCCAATACCTTTGCAAGACATATTGTGCCCTGGGTCTTGGTTTAAATATTAAAAAGACACAATCCCTTTCTCAGCCACCACCAAGCCAGTCATTTATCCTTGAAAATATAGTTCACTTTCCCTGCCTTGGTTGCATTCTCTCCTCAAAAGCAGACGTCGACTCAGAGATCAACCACCGCCTGAGCAATGTTAGTGCAGCCCATGTAATATTAAGGAAAAGAGTCTTTGAAGACTGTGACATACAGGCCCAAACAAAACTTTTAGTCTGCAGAGCAGTAGTCCTTCCTACATTCAGATCTTCCTAGATCTGAGTATGGACCACCTACAGTGGCCACCTGAAAACCCTGGAACAATCCTACCAAAGAACCTTATGAAAGGTTTTGAGGATCAGCTGGAAGGACACACGTACTAACGCTGGTGTACTGGAGGAGGCCACAGGAACAGCATCTCCTTCACAATAAAACAACACCAACTCCGATAGATAAGTCATGACATTTGGATGCCAAACTCACATCTCCTCAAACAGGTACTTGACTCCCAGTTGAAGGAAGGTCAGTGAGCCCCCGGTGGGCAAAGAAATTGCTTCAAAAATAGCATAAAAATCAGCATGAACAAATTCAACATGACATCTAAAAAGTGGGAAGACATTGCACTCAATAGATGCACCTGGAGGAAATCTGTTCAAGAGGGAGCAGTGCTACATGAGACCCACCTCTGCTGGGCAGCTGAGAAAGGAAAGAATGAACAACGAAAAGACCCAATCATCAGCCACTGCCACCACTTACTCGTGTCTGCAGATTGGCCTTTTCAACCACCTGAGGACCCACTAGGAACCACTACAATGGTACTACAAAAATGTTGGAAGTGGGGTCTCACAAAACAATATATGCCTATTAGTTAAAGACAGACAACTGCATTTTATACTGTGCAAGTCATTATATTTGCGATTTCCCAAAGCACTTAATCAGCTATGTGATCTCTTATAGGAAATGCCTGCGCAGAGCCAGCTCCCGCAAGCAAAAATGTGAGGATAACCAGGGATTTGTTTGGTTATGTTGTTTTATGGATGGATTTGGCACTAATTAAGGAATAAGTTCTATTTCTAAGAGATTGTCATGGTTCCATAATTTTGTTTGGTATTTGGTGATTGGTTTATTTTTGTCACACCGGCTGAGATGCAGCTCAATTTGTATGCCTTCCCGGCAGATCATTCCTTACATGGATACACCGAGGTGGTATAAAAGGGGCCAAAAACAAACCATGCAGAATGCAGAGTTGTTGTTGCAGAGAAAGTGTCGTGCAGGTAGACAAATACAGTGCCGGGGTTGTAACCATGAGTTATCCCTGTTATACAAGAGGTCCGTTTAAAAGGTTAGTGTTAATTGTACAAAATTAATAGAAGGAAGCAACAGACACAAAGTTCTGGAGGATCTCAGCAGGCCAGGGAGCATCTATGGAGGGAAATGAAGAGTAAATGTATCAGGCCGAGACCCTTCATCAGGGGAAGCTGGTTTCGTGATGTCTGCCTTACAAAGCTGTGATGCACCTGATAGGATGCTCTCTATGTGCCTCTAGGGTTGTGTCTAGGAGATGGCACCTCCAGCATCCTATCAAAATTGTCAGCCTAGATTTATACACTCAATGCTTTGGAATGAGAATTGAACCCAGAGACTTCTAGTTCATCTGTTTTTTATTGTCTAATCCATTCAGTCACTCCCAATCCAACACTGTGCTCCAGTTTGCTGTTATCTGCACTGCCTACATGCGAATGAAATTGGTGAGGAAGTCTTGTCACACAACTGTTAGTTCCAGTTCAGGCAGTGTATAAAATGTGCTGAATATTCTGATCGGAACGTTCTCAACAAAGATACTGGGCACAGTTGATGTTGAGTTGGTGTGAACGGGAAATAATATTTTCTTGGAAATGATGTGTCCTTTCACCATTGCATTAGGTTAGCAACAAGATCGTCCTCCAATGTGGTAGCAGAAAAAGCAGCTGCCAAGGCTCGAGACCGAGTGCCATTACCGTGCCTACCAGACAGCACCGCCAAGGATGATGCCAAGCCCTCAAGGTACTATAACTGAGAACCCAAAAAGAGGAAAGGCGTTAGTTCATGTGGGCCTCTCCCTGTGAACTCTGGATTAGGATCAAATTCAAAGGATGAAAAACTCAGCACTTGTGATGACTTCATACCTGTCTAGGGCCTTGTTAAAAGCATAATCTGAGCTCCGTTAGCCCAGTCCTTGCCAAGCATGAGTGCATAGAACAATACAGTGCATTCACTGCATAGTCTGACCCTGTTATAGGCAAGCAAGCCTACAAAGTGAGTCAGCACTGGTTGGTGTTGAACAAAATCAACTCAAACGTGAGACCATCCTCATTGTAGACCCAGAGTGTGCAAGGGCAATGGTTCCATTTTCTGGAACTGTACTGGATTTGTGACACAAGTCAATGTTACAATGCAGAGTTCCACCTAGGTTTTGCCTAAACAATTTGGAGTTGCAACTGCTTTTGATCAACTATAAGGTCTTCTGTGGCAGTATAGGGGTGGCTTAATATGTGAGAATAGTGTGATGAGAAGCCTCGGGGTAGACAGTTAATAAGCTGTATCAGCAAGTTACAAAACGGTTATAGCACGGGAATTCAGTCTGTCCACCGTGCCTGTACCAGTACTATGCAAGATTAATGCAGATGCTACACATCCTTTTGCTCCTCCCTTAGCAGAACAAATCCTTTCAGGTTACTCAGGGAGCTGCATCTTTGCTTCGCTCATCCTTCGCTCTCTCAGGAACAGGGCCACACTGCAGCTGGAGCATCCCTGTTTTAAAGGCCACCCATTATTCAATGATAACTTCACTTGTCAGCTTTTCATTCTGATGTTTCCCAGGCTAGATCTGTTTTCTCCCTGGCCCTGCTTTGCAGGGGGATATTCCTTCGATCCGCTGTGTCTCTGTGCTGAGCCCTTTTGTGTTCTGTTACTGGACACTTCGATGATGCAGTGCAACTCTTGAGTAGCTGTGCTAAATGTGGACGCGTCCCAGCCCCAGGTCCTATTTGCCTGCCATCAGACTCACAGGCACCAGATAGTGCGAGGGAACATAACTAGCATTTAGTGACAGAAAGTAATTCATTTCTGTCCTTTTTAACAATTATTTTATTCTGTTTACTTAATGTGAAAGTATAGTTTTATTTATTTATTGGGATACAGTGCGGCACAGGCCTTTCCAGCTCATCGAGACATGCCTCCCAGCAAACCCCCAATTTAACCCCAGCCTAATCACGGGACAATTTATAATGACCAATTGACCTAGCATGTCTTTGGACTGTGGGAGGAAACTGGAGCACCCGAGGGAAACCCACAAAGTCATGGGCAGAATGTACAAACTCCCTACAGGCAGTGGCGGGAATTGAACCTGGGTCACTGGTACTGGATCAGCATCTCAGGCAACTAATTCCAACCTAATAAATTGACCGCAGTAACCGGAATATTACTCGTGCTTTGAAAAGGTTCAAAAAGAACTTGTATTGCCTTTAATAAATTAAGCTTATATAAGTTTATTAATGATAGAGTTATATTCCTGCAGATTAATGTTTTCCTATATATTTGTATCTCTGTCCCAGTGTAGACCCACCTTCAAACTCTTGATTTTCTCAGATATTGTTGTATTTAGTGGCACATTCGTATTAATTAGTTTCCTGTCATCTACAGAATGTATCTCTGAATGTTTGTTTCAGTTTTGAATGTGTACTCATCACCCTTCATCTTCTATTTACAAATATTTATATTTAATTTTTATCCTCTACGTGCACTGCTTTCAGATCATATTCATGGCTTAGAGATTTATTTGCCATTACTGTTGTATTTACAGTGGATTCCTGTTAATCATGATACACCGGGACCAGTACATTTTGTCCTAATTAAGAGGCGACCTCATTAGCTGAAGTTTCTTGGAAATAGCTAAAAACATATAAGAAAGAACAACCTACCACTTAACTAATAAATTATGCATTTAAGAGAAGTACAGAATGACTTAGAAAGTAACAGTGCTACTACAGTACTATAAAACTGTATTTCCCAATGGTTATGTATGGATAACCTTCTAGTTATAGTTATTGGAATAGTTACTCAGTGTATGCTGCCATATTCTTTTGATTGACTTGTAAATGAACAAAATCAATGCAGATTCAGAGTACGTATAATGGACAGCCTTCATACAATCTTTTTGATGATTGCATCCTTCAAATCTTCATTTTCATTGTAACATTCAAAATGATTGTCAATACCTTCAAATTCTTTCTGGTCCCAAGCTTGTTGAAGTAATGCAATTGTTTCATTTTCACCCCCGGTCGTCTCTGGCATCTTCAATTCTGAATGCTTGAAACCGCAGTGAGCAAACCAGTTTTGAGATGTCTTACTGCTTGTATCTTGTCAACATTCACTGCTTTTTGAACACACACTCAACTGAAGCTATTTAAAAACTGTTTGCCCTAGTCTCCTGTCCCAATTAAGCATCATAATTTCTCAAATAAACAAAGGGAATCCCAGCTATTTTTTTTCAATTGTTTTTTGTTCTTTAAGAGTTGTCCAAATAAGCGGCTGCCCCAATTAACCGATGACTCAATTAATCGGAATCCACTGTTTTCAGAGTATTTGGTGGAGGCAAGGTTTCTACCTGAGGAGACCAAACCAAGGGCAATGAATATTAGGGAGTGAATATTTAATCCAGCAGGAAATTCAGTAGAATCCTCTTCATCCTGAGAACGTGGAACTCGCTACAGCATTGAGGAAAATACCATTGATGCATTTCACAGGAACCTGGAGAAACTCGTGAAAGAGAAACTAACAGTGTTGTTAGTGTAGAGTGAGTGGAGGCTTCAGGGAATCATAAACACCTGCGTGGAGCAGTTGTTTCCATTCCGTGTCATCTATGTAATTCACTGTATACATCTACAAAAAACAGCAAATGCCAAAAATACTTAGCAGGTCAGACAGCACCTGTGGAGAGGGAAACTGGGTTAACCCCTCAGATTCGTGGCCCTCTATCAGTTCTGATGAGTGCGGCTGAGCTGAAAGATTAACTCCATTTCTGTCACCATCTGGCCTGTGGAGTACTTCCATTATTTCAAATCTCCAGCATATACGTTTTTTTGTTTTTTCAATGATATATTGCTGTGTATGTGATGTTTTTGTATTTGTATCTTGGGCTCTTCACTCTGCATTCCTTTAATTGTATTTCATTCCTGTTTGTAAATACTTGTTTGCCTTTTCCGTCCCCGTGTACCCTAATATTATATGTGCTGTACTTCTATAATACTTATGTCTTGGAAGCTTTATTACTGTATGTTCTGTTTATGTATGCTGTGCTAAACTAATGTATTTTTCTGCATCACTGTCAAAGTAACACTGGGACTGAGAATGGTTTATAACATTCATTCTTACAAATGGATATGTTTGACATGTTCAGTGCCCACAGAGCCGCTTCAGTCAGAGGCAAAGTAGAGGCACTGGAAGGCCAACCAAGAGCACACAGAAGGTGTTAATCACACCAGGAAACCTGAAGCATAAAGAAGAGCAACAGCAGTGGTCAGGAGGTCTCAATGAAACAGGAAGGACTTGAGGACCATGTCGGTAATAGAGATGTGCGTAGGGACGAGAGGGCAGTGCAAACGGCGATGGAACAGGAGCTGGCAGGAAATGGAGGAGAAGCTGGGAAAAGTCAGTTTGCTTCATGTGTTGTACTGGCAGAAATACTTCTAATATAGAACAAATGAATAAAAATAAAATGGGTCAGTGTGACGGTGAATCTGATGCCCAGAAGCTGATCAAAGGCGAGTCATGTACAACTTGAAGGTAATCTGGAAAATGAAGCTTGAAAACAATGTTAAGATTCAGCAAATATACCTTAAGAGTTTTTTTCCATTGATGAAAAATACTCATTTAAGATATAATAAAGTATAAGCATGAAGAAATTAATTTGCATTGCAAATCAAACAGAATCGATGCACATTTTACTGGGACAGCATCTCAGGCATCTAGGTTCAAGTTAACAAATTGGCCACAGTCATATCTGAACATTATTCATGCTTTGACAGGTTCAGAAAAGGAACTTGGATTGCCTTTCATTTCTTTACACTTTTACAAAAACACTTACAGGGGCTCTGAAGCAATTCTGCAGACTACTCCGCTAATGGTGGATAAAGCGTCACAAGGTGTTGATGATTTCTGCAGAATAATAGCCATGCCATCAGAAAAAGGGTTCCCAGCCGCCTTACGCCATGGATCGGTGCCACTAAGGAAGGGATCTGTGCTGCCCCGGGTTGGAAACCCCTGCTTTAGAAGAATACCCAGTGCTGCTTCTCATGATGCAGGGAGAACCTATTATTGGACCCTGTACAAACAGTGAAGTTCTCATTTATTATGTCCCAGTCAAAAATAGCACTTCAAACTGCGGTATACCCTCAGTACTGGATTAAAGTGTCAGCCTGGGTTGTGAGCAAAAATAACCCACCTCATTCTGAGAAGAGTGACACTTGAGAAGAGATTAGGAGAGGGCAAACCTGGGAATAATTATCATTGAGTTTTTTTCCTCTGCAACAAACCATGAAATAAGGTAAGAAAGTACCTCTAGTTCGGAGCATTTAGAACCCAAGGAGTTTTTACAAAGAACCACACTTGTATGGAATGTGGGAAGAATCCAGAGCAACCACAGGAAATTCCCCAGAATCACCGAGAGGTCATGCATACTCCTCACACGTGTGTTAGCTAAGTCACTGCCCTTCAGTTACAAGTAAATTGGAGCGCAAGGGTCTAATAATAAAAAGGAGAAAGTCTGCAGAGGCTGGACGTCCAAAGCAACACACACAAAACGCTGGAAGAACTCAGCAGGCCAGGAAGCATCCATGGAAATGAATAAACAGCCAACATTTCAGATGGAGCCCCTTCTTCAGGACTGGAAATAAAAGGGGAAGGTGCCAGAATAAAAAGGTGGTGGAGGGGGGTTTGTGAAGGAGGACAGCTAAAGGTGCTAGGTGAAGCTAGGTGTGTAGGAATGATAAAGGGATGGAGAGGAAGGAACCTGATAAGAGGGGTGAAGGAGGAGGGGAGGTGACAGGCAGGTGAGAAGAAGTAAGAGGTCAGTGTGGGGAAAAGAAGAGAAGTCAAGGAGGTGGGAAAAATATTTTTACTGGAAGGAGAAATTGATACTCATGCTAATAGATTGGAGGCTGCTCAGATGGAATATAAGGTGTTGCCCTTCCACCCTGTGGGTGGCCTCATCTCGGCACAAGAGGAGGTCATAGAAATGGGAAATAGAAATGTTTGGCCACCAGCAAGTTCCACTTCTAAGTGCTCAACAAAGTAGAAGACTAACTGACTTTTGATGAGACCATACTTGGAATAAATTATTGATCTTATACCTAAGCGTGGATATTACTTGACCCCAAAGTTAGTGGAGCTATGTTGACTGGGATGAGGGCTTTGTCTTTTGAAGAGAGACAAGATGCATGCAGCTTCTTCCCCTAGTGAGGTGACCCCATTGAAATGTATACTGTATTTCTGGTATATCGTTTGACCAAGCCACTTGAGATAATGCTTTACCAGTGAGGAGATCCTGAATCTATTGGTCAGAACATTAGAATAATGGATCACTCACTAGGGCCAAAATAAAGAAAAGCTCTAAAGGTTGTGAATGTTTGGGATCATCTACCATGGAAAGTTATACATGTTCATACATGGCACACATTCACATCACAAATCAACATAACCTTGATAGCAAATAATCAAGGTATCTGAGGGAAGTTTGGATTTTAGATCAACTATAATCTCATTAAATGGTGAAAATGTAAAACCTGGAGGGCAGATCCTGGTCTTGTTGTAATGGTGGGACTCGTGATGAATATTAGACAAATGAGTGGGAATGAATTCCAGTGACAAGAACTGATGTGAAAAATGGCTGAGGTACCAACAAATGAGTTAAGAGTCCATTCAGACGTGGAGTTTTAGTTATTCCAGGAATACCAAGAGAATACTGAAATTGTTCAGAGATCATCCTCTGAAAACCAGGATTTCTGCTCCAAGCCCCAGCTGTGTGGATTTTGGCCCTAAAAGAAGAAAGAACGTACAGATAGGTAGAGTCTTCTGTATCTGTCAAAGATCTTTACCATCGATTAACAGCAATGGATCAAATTATTGACGTAATGCTTCAGCCAAATTTACACACAATTAAGGCCTACAAATTAAGAGCACATTGATATGTGGCAAGTGTTGACTTAATGAATTTATAACTTAAAGACATCAGTGCAAATAATCCTATCTACTTGTCCATTAATAGCCTGCCAGTATGTCTATTGATAATCCTCCTGTTTCCAGTTATAATCCTTATAATCTTATAATCCTTTAATAAAACAAACTTGCCAATTAATATTGTTCCTGACGGCCTAATAATAACTTTCAATATAGCCTATTAAAGCCATCTTAAGCAATTAATAACAATAATAAAATGTTAAAACTTCCCTGGTCCTTTAGAAACCCTCACCCCAAACCCACTAATAACTCACTAAAATGTTGATTGGTGCCACCTATTGTTACACCCATTACCTTTCCTTCATGCCCATTATTAACTTGTGGTGAACTACGTATACCTGTCTAGACTGCTCCTGTGGCTCCTCCCACAGACCCCTGTATAAAGGCGACTGAGCCCTGTTGCCCTGCCTCATTCCCCAGGATGTAGTGTTGTTCATTCTTCCAGTCAATAAAAGCCGATACCTCGCTTCCTACGTCTCGGCGTGAGTTATTGATGGTGCATCAATTTTATTGACTGGAAGTTAAAGCATGGAAACCGTTTTACGCCCGGAACGTTTGGATTTGGACCCCCAGGACCCTGAAGCAGCTCTTGCCTTTGAACTCTGGCTTGCATGCTTCCAATCATACTTGGAGGAGGTTCGTGCAACTGATCCCGCTGTTAGGCACAGACTTCTCCTCTCGAGAGTCGCCCCAAAAGTTTATTCATTCATCAGGGACTTCTCGACCTACGAAGGGGCGCTTGATGCCCTCAAAAGACAGTACCTGCGGCCGGTGAACGCCGTCTACGCCAGGCATCACTTGGCCACCCGCAAACAGCGGCCTACAGAGTCGACCGCTGAATTTCTCCGAGCTCTACAGACACTCGTGTGGAATTGTGACTGCAAAACACTCACAGCGGAACAGCATGCGGAACTCTTGGTCCGAGACGCCTTTGTGACCGGAATCAGGTCAGTGTATGTGCGCCAGCGGCTGCTGGAAAAAGCTGATCTGACCTTACTCTCAGCGATCGAGACGGCTGATACGCTGGAGGCTGCTCTGCTCTACACCGATGCGGTCCAGCCGCGCGATTCCCCGCCAGGTCCGTGGACATCTCCGGCCCTACCACTACCGGTTCCCACGAGCGAATTTGCCAGCGCCGCTGCCAGTCGCGGTATCCCGAACTCCCCGACCTCGTCAGGCAGTAAACTTTGTTACTTTTGTGGGCTCCGGAAACATTCTAGAAACAGTTGTCCAGATCGCGAAGCGACCTGCTCCAGCTGCGGGAAAAAGGGCCATTTCGCCAAGGTCTGTAAGTCTAAACCACGCGCGGGGTCGAGCAGCGCTGCGTCTGAGACCTGGGGGCCGCCATCTTGCATGCCCGGATGTGAACAACCATCTTTGCCGGCGTCACCATGCCCCGCCCCCGACTCGCCGGAGATTACCGGGCACCAAGACGGCATTTCAACTCTGGCCACCGTAACCCTCGATCAAAGCGCTCCGCATCAGCTCGCAAGGTCAATGATGGACATCCTGGTGGAGGGACACAGGACTAGCTGCCTGTTTGACACAGGCAGCACTGAGAGTTTTCTTGACCTGGCCACAGTGCAATGCTGTGGACTCGTGACACGGCCGGTAAGTCAGAGGATCACCTTGGCTTCAGGGTCGCATTCCACAGACATCCGGGTGGGTTGTGTAGCGACATTGGTGGTGCAGGGCACAGAATATCGGAACTTTGCGCTCCTAGTCATGCCTCGACTGTGCGCACCTGTGCTATTGGGCCTGGACTTCCAGAGCCATCTCGAAAGTGTGACTATGGCATATGACGGGCCCCTCCCACCACTCACTGTCAGGAATCCTCAGTTTGGTGGGACTTCGCCATATACTCCGTTAGCACACACACATACACACCGAACCACACATCCCGCCCAGCACCATGCCGATAGCTGTGCTACTGGCACTACTTGCAGCCTCTCCACCCTCAAGATCCCTCCCCCTTCTCTGTTCACCAACCTAACCCCCGACTGTAAACCGGTGGCGACTAAAAGCAGGAGGTACAGCGCAGGGGACAGGGCCTTCATTCAGTCAGAGGTGCAGCGGCTGCTCGGGGAGGGGATCATTGAGCCAAGCACAAGCCCTTGGCGGTCCCAGGTGGTTGTTGTTCGGACTGGGCAGAAATATAGGATGGTTGTGGACTATAGTCAGACCATCAATAGGTTCACGCAGCTTGACGCGTACCCCCTACCCCGCATCGCGGATATGGTCAACCAGATAGCTCAGTACAAGGTGTACTCGACGATAGATCTGAAATCCGCTTATCACCAGCTCCCCATCCGCCCAGAGGACCGCCCCTACACTGCCTTCGAGGCGGGTGGCAGGCTCTATCACTTCCTGCACGTCCCATTTGGTGTCACAAATGGTGTCTCAGTCTTCCAGAGGGAGATGGACCGGATGGTGGACCGGTACAAACTGAAGGCCACATTTCCCTATCTAGATAACATCACCATCTGTGGTCGCGACTGGTCGGATCACGACGCCAACCTACAACGATTTTTCCAAGTGGCCGAAGCTTTGAACCTTACTTATAACAGGGACAAGTGTGTGTTCAGAACCACCCGACTCGCTATCCTTGGGTATGTCGTGGAGAACGGGGTCATTGGCCCTGATCCCGACCGTATGCGCCCCCTGTTAGAACTCCCTCTTCCCACCACTCTCAAAGCCCTCCGGCGGTGCCTGGGTTTTTTTTCCTATTACGCCCAATGGGTCCCCAATTACGCAGACAAGGCCCGCCCCCTGGTCAAGTCTACCACTTTTCCCCTCTCTGCTGAGGCCTGCGCGGCCTTCAGCTGTATTAAAAGGGACATTATTAAAGCAACGATGCATGCGGTGGACGAGACCATTTCCTTCCAAGTAGAGAGTGACGCCTCTGACTTCGCGCTGGCTGCTACCCTCAATCAGGAGTGCAGACCAGTGGCATTTTTTTCTTGTACCCTTCAAGGCTCTGAACTTCGGCACTCCGTGGTGGAGAAAGAAGCCCAGGCCATAGTGGAAGCTATTAGGCACTGGAGGCACTATCTCGCCGGCAAAAGGTTCACCTTGCTGACCGACCAGCACTCGGTTGCGTTCATGTTCAGCAACCAACAGCAGGGCAAAATCAAAAATGATAAATTTTTGCGGTGGAGAATAGAACTCTCCACCTACAATTATGATATCCTGTACCGGCCTGGCAGACTCAATGAGCCTTCTGATGCCCTATCCCGGGGAACGTGTGCTAGCGCACAGCTCGACCAGCTGTATGCCCTTCATGCACATCTTTGCCATCCAGAGGTCACCCGATTTTACCATTTTGTTAAAGCCCGGAACCTGCCGTACTCCCTGGAGGACATCAGGACGATGACCAGGGACTGCCAGATCTGCGCTGAGTGCAAACCGCACTTCTACCGTCCTGACACTGCGCAGCTTGTCAAGGCCACCTGCCCTTTTGAGCGACTGAGTGTTGACTTTAAGGGCCCCCTTCCCTCCACCGACCGCAATGTCTATTTTCTCAGTATTATTGACGAGTACTCGCGATTCCCCTTTGCCATTCCCTGCCCCGACACTACTACCACATCCGTCATAAAAGCCCTGCGCCAACTCTTCACTCTGTTCGGATATCCCTGCTATATCCACAGTGATAGAGGGTCCTCCTTTATGAGTGACGAGTTGCGCCGGTTCCTGCTAGCTAGGGGCATTGCTACTAGTCGAACCACGAGTTATAATCCCCGGGGGAATGGCCAGGTGGAGAGGGAGAATGCCACAGTGTGGAAGGCCACACTTTTAGCCCTTAAGTCAAAAGGGTTGCCGGTCTCCCGATGGCAGGAGGTCCTCCCTGAGGCACTCCACTCTATCCGCTCCCTGTTGTGTACATCCATTAATGCCACCCCTCACGAACGCCTATTCTCTTTTCCCAGGAAGTCTGTCACTGGGACCACCCTACCAGTTTGGCTGACGTCCCCGGGACCAGTGCTGCTACGTAAACATGTGAGGAGTAATAAGTACTCCCCGCTGGTCGAGAGGTTTCACCTCCTGCATGCTAACCCCCAGTATGCCTACGTGGTCTTGCCTGATGGGCGGGAGGACACGGTCTCTGTCCGTGACCTGGCGCCCGCCGGAGCAGCAGACCACTACCCCGTACACTCCACGGTAACTATGAACCCTGTACCCAAGGTGACACCGCACACACCGTGCCACACCCAGACTGCTCACGACGCTCATGTACCGGGCATCTCATACGCGTCTATTCCGGGGGCCTCGCACACACATGAGGGATCCCTGACACCTCCAGTTGGGCCAGAACCAGCCCAATCTCCGTCTCCGGTGCAATCACCACCTCCGGCACCTGTGCAATTGCAGCCGGAGCTATGTAGATCGCAGCGAAAGATTCGACCACCTGATAGACTTAACTTGTAAATATACTTGGGGACTCTTTTAAAACAAAGGGGGGAGGGGGTGAATGTGGTGAACTACGTATACCTGTCTGGACTGCTCCTGTGGCTCCTCCCACAGACCCCTGCTGACTGCTCCTGTGGCTCCTCCCACAGACCCTGCTGACTGCTCCTGTGGCTCCTCCCACAGACCCCTGTCTGACTGCTCCTGTGGCTCCTCCCACAGACCCTGCTGACTCCTCCCACAGACCCCTGCTGACTGCTCCTGTGGCTCCTCCCACAGACCCCTGCTGACTGCTCCTGTGGCTCCTCCCACTGACCCCCTGCTGACTGCTCCTGTGGCTCCTCCCACAGACCCCTGCTGACTCCTCCCACAGACCCCTGCTGACTGTTCCTGTGGCTCCTCCCACAGACCCTTCTGACTGCTCCTGTGGCTCCTCCCACAGACCCCTGTATAAAGGCGACTGAGCCCTGTTGCCCTGCCTCATTCCCCAGGATGTAGTGTTGTTCATTCTTCCAGTCAATAAAAGCCGATACCTCGCTTCCTACGTCTCGGCGTGAGTTATTGATGGTGCATCATAACTCTTCATGAAACACATTAACATCTGTCTGTATAATTCTTCATGGCACTCAATACACCCAGAAATGGCTGTGCAGTCCTTTAATAACTCCATTGTAATCTATTTATATGTTGTACTGCACTTTTGTAACAACTCTCTCATAGTCCATTAATAATTTTTGTTAATAGCTTTACTAATAATGCATCAATAAATCTCTCTATTAGCTCTCATTGTCCATCAACAGCTCCTCCATATCCTGTTTATATCACTCCTTATGATCCATCAGTAACTCTACTGGTAGGTCATTAATAACTATTTATTTATAACATTCTCTGTACTTCAAGTATTCTCCAAATAGTCCACTAAATGCTTTCCAAATCCTTCAATAACTGCATTCCCTTATTAAATTTCCTTACAATTCATTAATGACTCTGTACAACTGTGATTCACTAATAACTCTCCACATAGTTCATAACTAACTCTTCTGCCAATTAATAACTCCCAATGTACCCAATAAATAACTCACTGTAGCTCATTGATAACACTCCACAGAATCTATTAAGAGCTCTCCATGTGATTCACAGATAACCCTCTCTATAGACCGTTACTAACATTCTATGTGGTCTACTAATTGTCTCTACAGTCCGTTAATAATACAGTACTTCATGTGTTAAAGTAATAACACTCCATTCTCCATTAATAATCCATCATGTAATTCACCCGTTAATAACTCTTTGTGTAATCTGTTAGTAACCCTTTCTGCCGTCAATTATAAGCTCTCCATGCAGTCATAAATGGTACTTCTGAAGAAGCATTAATAACTCCAAATGTAAGTTGTTAAGAACATTTCCTGCAACCCATCAACAAATCTCTGTATTTCCATTACTAACTGCCCATGTAGTCTGTTCCGACATTTATAGTCTTCTCCGTAGGTGAATAATATCTAATCATAAGACTGTAAGACATAGGAGCAGAATTAGGTCATTGGGCCAATTGAGTCTGCTCTACCATTTAATTATGGCTGATCCTTTCTTCCCCTCCTCAACCCCAGTTCCCGGCCTTCTCCCTGTAACCTTTGATGCCATGTCCAATCAAGAACCTATCAATCTCTGCCTTAAACGTATCCAACATCTTGGCCTCCACGGCTATCAACGATAACAAATTCCACAAATTCAGCACCCTCTGGCTAAAGAAATTTCTCTGCATCTCAGTTTTGAAAGGTGCTCCCCTCTGTTCTGAGACTGTGTCCTTTTGTCCTAGACTCTTCCACCATGGGAAACATCCTTTCCACATCTACTCTGTCTAGACCTTTCAACACTAGAAAGGTTTCAATGAGATCCCCTCTCATCCTTCTGAATTCCAGTGAGTACAGACCCCGAGCCATCAAACATTAGAAACATAGAAAACCTACAGCACAATACAGGCCCTTCGGTCCACAAAGCTGTGCGGAACATGTCTCTACCTTAGAACTACTTAGGCTTACCCATAGACCTCTATTTTTCTGAGCTCCATGTACCTATCCAGCAGTCTCTTAAAAGACCCTATCGTTTCCACCTCCACTGGCAGCCCATTCCATGCACACACCACTCTGAGTAAAAAACTTACCCCTGACATCTCCTCTATACCTATATCCAAGAACCTTAAAACTATGCCCTCTCGTGCTAGCCATTTCAGCCGAAGTGAATACTGAAGCTAAGTATTCATTAAGTACCTCTGCTATCTCTTCTGGTTCCATACACACTTTTCCACTGTCACACTTGATTGGTCCTATTCTCTCACATCTTATCCTCTTGTTCTTCACATACTTGTAGAATGCCTTGGGGTTTTTCTTAATCCTGTCTGCCAAGGCCTACTCGTGCCCCCTTCTTGCTCTCCTAATTTCATTCTTAAACTCCTTCCTGCTAGCCTTATAATCTTGTAGATCTCTATCATTATCTAGTTTTTTTAACCTTGCGTAAGCTCTTCTTTTCTTCTTGAATAGATTTATAACAGCCTTTGTACACCACAGTTCCTGTAGCCTACCATCCTTTCCTTGTCTCATTGGAATGTACCTACGCAGCACCCCTTGCAAATATACCCTGAACATTTGCCACATTTCTTCTGAACGTTTCCCTGAGAACATCTGTTTCCAATTTATGCTTCCAAGTTCCTGCCTGATAGCCTCATATTTCCCCTTACTACAATTAAATGTTTCCCTAACTTGTCTGTTTTGAGCATTTCTTTGTTTTTGGAATACATCTGTCGTACACCTTCCTCATTTTTCCCAGAACCTCATGCCATTGCTGCTCTGCTGTCATCCCGGCCAGCAGCTCCCTCCAATTTTCTCTGACCAACTCCTCTCTCATATCACTGTAATTTCCTTTACTCCACTGAAATACTGCCATGTCTGACTTTACTTTCTCCCTATCAAATTTCAAGTTGAACTCAATCACATTGTGATCTCTGGCTCGTAAGGACTCATTTACCTTAAGCTCCTTAATCACCTCCGGTTCTTTACATAACACCCATGTAATCCATTAATTACACTCTAAGTGATCTATTACATTCCCTCCCTGCATTCTATCTATTTCTATGGGTCTTCCATTAATAAATCTTGCTGCAACCTAAACATAACTCCCTGTATACTCAGTTAACATTTTCAGACTCTCTGCTGCCCATTAGTGTTTCCCAGTAGCCCAATAATAACTTAATATACATTCCACTCCTTCTGTCAATTAATACCTCATTAAGACAATAATAATCTTTGCATAACTAATTACTAACTTCCCATGTTGTTCATTTATAAGTGTACCTGTACTATATTGATTGCTCCAGTCTCTTAATAACCCAAAATGTAATTTATAAATCAACTCTCCTTTTGATCATGAATAATTTTCCTTATTGATGATTAAGGACTGTCCATCTATTCCATTAATAACTTTAAATATAGCATTTTAATAATTCTTCTTATATTCCATTTATAGCCAATTAGTGACTCCCCAAATATACCATTAATAACTACCCATGCAATCCATTAATAATCCCCTATAGATAAGTAGTAACTTTATAGATACCCCATTAATCATCTCCCAATTATGAATTAATACCCCCCCAACCATTGGTCCATTAATAACATAATCCATAGCCTGTATTTCACTAATAACTCTCCTTTCAGTCTATAATACCTATCCCTATATCCCTACTAAGTATTATTAGTGTCTCTTAATATTTAACCCTATCATCATTTAATAGTTCTCTGTGTCATTTTGTAATAATTATCCCTGTAGTTAAATAACATATTCCAATGCTATTTGTGAATAACATTCCCTTCTCTCCATTAATAACACCTCATGTGTCCAGGAATGTTCAGCTCTTTGTCCAGAACTATCTAGACACTCACTTTTATGGACTTTCTCAAAATCATATTCTTAAGTTCCTACTGTCATTTGATAGTTCTCTGCTCAACCGCTCAATAAATCTCTATGTAGTCCTTTAATAGCTCTCTATTGTGGACGACCAGTAATTTCCCTGTGGTTCATCAATAATCCCATATAGTGGATTATATGCTCTGTTTTAGCCTATTAACTACTCCCCATTTGATCATTCTTAATTATAACAGTGATGAAAAAACAACCTACCATATGAAATATCAGTGTGCCACAAGAAGTCATAAAAGGTTCATATGCCAAGGTTGTAAAGGATTGCATAAAGATTCCTATTCCTCCCTATAATCTATGAGTAACCTTCTAAAAGACCTATCGTTAACTCTTGTAGTCAGCCATTAGCCAGGAAATAACGGTATCTATAATTCATTCAGATCCTCTCTCTGACTATTTAATGATACTCTGTATCCGAGTGCTGCCTCCTCTGCTGTCAAGATGAAGCCACACTCAGGCTGGAGGAACAACACCTTATATTCTGTCTGGGTAGCCTGCAACCTGATGGCATGAACATTGACTTCTCTAACTTCTGTTAATGCCCCTCCTTCCCTTCTTACCCCATCCCTGACATATTTAGTTCCCCCCCTTCTTTCTCTCTCTCTGCCCATCACTCTTTGCCTGTTCTCCATCTCCCTCTGGTGTTCCCCCCCTTTCTTTCTCCTGAGGCCTCCCATCCCATGATACTTTCCTTCCTCCAGCTCTGTATCCCTTTTGTCAATCACCTTTCCAGCTCTTAACTTCACCCCTCCCCTCCAGTTTTCTCCTATCATTTCGCATTTCCCCCTCCCCCTCCTATTTTCAAATCTCTTACTATCTTTCCTTTCAGTTAGTCCTGACAAAAGGTCTCAGCCCGAAACGTCGACAGTGCTTCTTCCTATAGATGCTGCATGGCCTGCTGTGTTCCACCAGCATTTTGTGTGTGTTGCTTGAATTTGCAGCATCTGCAGATTTCCTCGTGTTTGATAATTTTTCATGTTGTATATGATACTCTGCATCTGAGTGATAATTTTTCATGTAGTATATGAAAAAAGGACTTTGAGTAAGTAATTGGTAAAGATTTCTTCATGATTCATTATGACTGTTCCTAAAATCCATTGATAAATCTCGTTTGTCGATTAATGACTCCCCATGCAATTCTGCAATCCACATAGTCTATTTATTACAATCTCCTTTTCAATTGATTAGTTACTCCCTCTAATTCCTCTCTCCATTGTGCATTAATAACACTCAAAGTATCCCATTCATAACTTATTCCTGTAGCCCATTCATAGTTCTTTATGTAGTTCATGAATTACCCTCCCAATAATTAAACAATTAATTTATAAATAATCTTTCCTGTAGTTTTTTAATAACTCCTTGTGTAGTCTGTCAGTAACTCTCCCTGCTATCCATGTGACTATAACATTCACCCTCTTGTCCATTAATAACAGTCCATGAATTTAATTAATAAATGGTCACGTAGTTGATTAAGAACCCTCTCCTCTAGGCTACTTATAGGTCTGCCTTTAGTTGAGCAATGACTCACCTAATCATCTGTTCATGTCCCTCCCTATTGTCCAAAAAAAACTTGTCATGTGGTCAATTAATAACATTTTCTATAGTCTATTAATAAATATCACTGCACACCATTAATATCACAACATATAGTCCATGAGATCCATTTACAACTTCCCCTTTAGTTACTAATAACCAACCCAGTAATTCATTAATAATTCTCATTTTAGTTCATTGTTATTAATGCTCTGGTCAATTAATAACTCTTCATGTATTCCATTATGAACTCTCTTTAATATCTTACAATGTACCCCACTAACAGGTTATCATGTAATTCACGAATAGCCATTTAATTGGCACTTAATAACTCAGTATAGTTCAATGAACTCCTTGTAGCCCATTAATATATTTCCCGATAGCCCGATAATACTTTTGACAATGCTATTAACAATTCTGTCTATCACACATTAACAACTATATAGTCAATCAATAACCCTCTTTATAAACAATAATAATCCAATTTATAATACATTCATTGTTCTCCATTTAGCCAGTAACTACTATCCTTGCAGTTCATTTGCAATTTTGCCTGTAGACGATTAATTACTGTGGTGCCTAATAATGCATTTATAGCCAATTAATAAACCTCCCTTTAGATCAGTACTAACTCTTTCTATAGCCCCTTAATAATTTCATATATTATAAAAAGAACTTTTCTTTTAGTCTAAAACTAATTTTCTCTGTAACCCATACCTTTCCTATCATCCAATATCTCTCCCTGAAATCTATCATTAACTTTCCATGTAATGCATTAATAATTATTCACTTATTCCTTTAGTAGCTCTTATAGTTCATTAATAACCAAGCCTATGGACTATAATTAACTCCTCACATCATCTATTATTGGCTGATTAGATATTTGTACTACAGAGCTGGTGTACAGGTATACTTAATAAAGTGGCCTCGGAGTATATAAATACACAAGCTTTATATTAATATCTGATAACTCACAAGTGAAGTTATCACTGACAATTGAATCTACATACATAGTAGCCTGGTCATTCATGGTAGCACACATTTATAAACAGTGCAGTTTTATAATTAGTGCCCTCTTCTAATTGCTGGCAGGAGATGCATAAAACAGAATTCTGTACCAATGAATATATCTCATTCTTTTTTTTTAATAAACTTTTTTATTGAGTTTTCAAATAATTACAGAATTAAAAGAAAATATATGAACAAAAAATGTATATACCCTTCCCCCCTCCCCTTAACCCCTCCCCCCTAACACCCCTATAGAAAAAAGAAAGAAAGAAAAAAAAAGAAAGAGTGCCTGGATATCAGAAGATCCCCACATGCTCCATGGAGTTTGTAATAACTTTACTATATATATTTCTTTCCCCAAATAACCAATTATTTCATCTTCGGAGCACCTATATATTTAATCCTGTCTTTTGTAAATAAGGGCGCCAAATTTTCAAAAATGTTTCATATTTATCAGGAAGATATAAAATAAAGCAATTACATCCATGTTCAGGGGAAAAATTAAACCCAGTTCAGGACTTCACCTGACCTGATCTGTATAACAATGCAAAAGATCCCCATATATGGTAACTCTCTACGCTGAAAAATTGGGTAGACTGTCATTCAGAGGCCTTTGCACACTCGTAATGGATTCAGTCTGCCGAAGTCAGACTCCACAGCTGGACTGAAAGCCTGTATATATTCAAATAAGCATTGGTGTAGAATCTAATCCACATTAGTGTACTTGTGAACGCAGCATTGTGCAGATTCTATCCCACATTAGTGTACTTGTGAACACAGAGTTGTGCAGATTCTATCCCACATTAGTGTACTTGTGAACACAGTGTTGTGCAGATTCTATCCCACATTAGTGTACCTGTGAACGCAGCATTGTGCAGATTCTATCCCACATTAGTGTACTTGTGAACACAGAGTTGTGCAGATTCTATCCCACATTAGTGTACTTGTGAACACAGAGTTGTGCAGATTCTATCTCACATTAGTGTACCTGTGAACGCAGCATTATGCAGATTCTATCCCACATGAGTGTACTTGTGAACACAGCGTTGTGCAGATTCTATCCCACATTAGTGTACTTGTGAACACAGCGTTGTGTAGATTCTGTCCCTCATTAGTGTACTTGTGAATAGAGCACTCTGCAGATTCTGTCCCACATGAGCGTACTTGTGAACAATGTGTTGTGCAGATTCTATCCCACATGAGTGTACTTGTGAACACAGCACTGTGCAGATTCTGTCCCACATGAGTGTACTTGTGAACACAGCGTTGTGCAGATTCTATCCCACATTAGTGTACTTGTGAACTCAGCATTGTACAGATTCTATTCCACATTAGTGTACTTGTGAACACAGCATTGTGTAGATTCTATCCCACATGAGTGTACTTGTGAACACAGCGTTGTACAGATTCTATTCCACATTAGTATACTTGTGCAGCTGTGCATCTTGAATTGCCTAGCCGTGCTCATCTCGTATTTCTTCTTACACTTGATTGTATTCATTGAGTGGATCAGAAGGAAACATAAAGACAGACAAAAGAGCCAAAAGCAATATCTGTATAAAAGACCATCACAAAGTGGCTGAATTGCTAAGCCCAGAATCCGAAATTCCATCATAATCATTTATTCAGACTGTAAATTCTAAACTTTTTCCTGGTTGTTTTTGTGTGAATGTCTATGTTAACCTCGTGCAGTTTTAACCACATGAACCTAGCAAGCAGGCTCACGCTAGTCCTGTAAGAGCACAAGTACTCTGCAAGAGACACAAGAAATATCTGATGTCGGCAATCGGGAGCAACATACAAAATGCTGGAGGAACTGAGTGGGTCAGGCAGCATCCATGGAGGGAAATGGACTGCTGGCTTTTCAGCTCAAGGCCTTTCATTGGGACTGGAAAGAAAGGTAGCCAGTGTTAAAATCTGGATGAAGGGGCTGGGTGAGAGGAGGATGATATGAAGGTGAGGGAGACTCTTAAGGGTGTAGAAGATGGGTGTAAGTAACGAAGGGCCAGAGAAGTGGACCATAGAAGGGGGCAAGGAGGGGAACTGGTGGGAGGTGTCTCTGGGTAATGGACAGATGGCGTGAGTCAGGGAGAAGAAAAATATAGGGTAATAGGAACTAGTGGGATAATGGAAAAATAGAAGGGACAAGAAGAATGGTTATTAGAAATTAGGGAAATGATGTTCATGGCCCTCATCACCCTATCTGTTTCCCCTCCCTTCACCCCCACCTGCCCATCATCAAGACACCCCTACTACCAGTTCCTTCTCTCATCTTCTTCCCTTTATTACATGGTTCCCTGTCCTAGCAGATTCCATTTTCTTCAGCCCTTGGTCATTTCCACCTATCATTTCCCAGCTTCTTGCATCATTCCCACTCACCACCCCCTCCTCACCTTTTTATATTGACTCTCTTCCTCTCTCTTTCCAGTCCTGATGAAGGATCTCAGCCAAAACGTAGATTGTTCCCCTGAAACGTAGATTGGCCCACTGACTTCCTCCAGCATGTCTGAGTGGTGCTCACATTCTTTGAATGGAAATGTTAAATCCTAGCAAAGTCACTTCTTTTATCTGTCCACACTTCTGTGAAAACTCGTTGGATGTTTTCCTTTGTTAAAGGTGGTGTGCAGAACATGATGAGGTTTCGAGAGACTGTAGTTTCAGGGTTAGTCAGGATACCGTGTGTCCAGGGGGATGAAGGTTCCGAACTTCATTGACACAAGGTGTGCCTCTGGCAGATTGGAGTGTTGGCTTATACCAGAGTGGTAATGGGAAGTAGAGTTGAAATGGGTGGCCACCTGGAGATCCCTTTTCTTTCTGGCGGATGGGGCATAGGTGCTTGGCGAAGCGGTCTCCCAATCTACATCGGGTCTCACTGATAGACAGGTCACACTAGGAACACTGGATACAGCAGATGATCCCAACAGACCCACAGCCTCACCTAGAAGGACAGTTTGGGGCCCCAAATGGTAGTGAGGGGGGTGGTGTAGGGGCAACTGTAGCACTTGTTCCGCTTGCAAAGATAAGTGCCAGGAGGGAGATCATTGAAGAGGGACGAATGGAGAAGGGAGTCGCATAGGGAGTGATACCGGTGGAAAGCGAAAAGTGGGAGGAGGGGAAAGATGTGCTTGGACCTCCCACAGCGGGATCATATCGGTCAATTGTGGGGCAGTGTGGCTTGAAGGGCTGGGAAAACCTACTCCATGCTTTATCTCAATAAATAACTGTGCAAGTGTTTAGATAATGTCTGTGCACAATGTGCTATATAGCTCTGTATTATTCCAAACCTCTGTGTACCTTGTAATGCTCTCCTGTATGTGTTATTTTGTGCTTGTTTATATTTTTGTACAGTAATTCTTTTCTTTTTTCTTTTTACAATATTTTTATTCAGAAGAAAAAAAACAAGATTTACAGAGTGCAACACATTGATACATCTCAACATAACTTGTGTACCTTCATATATTGTAATAAAATTGATCAAAATGCTATAGCATAACACTTAAAGGAATAGCACTCTGTAATCAAAAATTTAAAGATAAGTCATACATCATAAAAGACATTTTTAATATAAAAAAGTCAACCCCCTACCAACTACCAAAGAAAAAAGCTGAAGGATGACAATGGATAATTAGAAAAAAAAGACATATTCACTTAAGAAGGGAAGATAAAAATATACATAAAAGTCTATGCACTGTTAAACTTTATAAATTGGAAAAGTAATTTAGGAAAGGTCCCCAAATATCATAAAAAGATTGTTTTGAATTTAAGACTGAGCAGCGGATCTTTTCTAAATTTAAATAAGACATAATATCACGTAGCCATTGAAGATGTGTAGGAGGGGTAGACTCCTTCCATTTGAGCAAGATTGCTCTTCTTGCTAAAAGAGAGGTAAAAACTAAAACCTGTAGGTTAGGAGTATTTAAAGTTATCTCTTCATTTGCAATAATACCAAACAAGGCAGTAAGGGGATTTGGGTCAAATTGGACCCTAAAAAGTTGTGAGAAGGTATGAAATACTTCCCGCCAAAACTTTTCAATTGTAGGGCAAAATCAAAACATATGAATTAAAGAGGCATCAGCAGAGTTGCATTTATTACAAAGTGAAGAAACATTCGGGTCAAAACTGGAGAGCTTCTGTTTAGAAATGTAAGCTCTATGAACCACTTTAAATTGTAGAAGAGAATGACGAGCACAGAAAGATGATTTATTAACCTGTTTAAGAATTTTATTCCATCTATCATCAGAAATCTGACAATTTAGGTCATCCTCCCAAGCTTTTTTTATTTTATCTAAAAAGTCTTGTCTAGAATCAATCAACAAGTTATAGATACTGGTAATAGAACCATTAACAAAAGGTTTTAAATTTAAAAGATCGTCCAGTAAATTTTTATCAGGACCTATAGGAAAAGTAGCTAATTGGAAACGTAGAAAATCTCTAATTTGAAGGTATCTGTAAAAATGTGTTTTTGGGAATGCAAATTTATTTGACAATTGGTCAAATGAAGCAAGAGATCCTGAGATAAGCAGGTCCCAAAAACACTTAATACCTAGTTCATCCCAATCTTTAAAGACTTTATCAGTCATGGAAGGGATAAAAAAAAATTAAGGAGAATGGGAGATGATAATGAAAAATTTGTTAAACCAAAACATTTTCTAAATTGAGACCAGGTCCTTAAAGTTTGCTTAACAATTATGTTATCTGTTGTTTTATTTACTGAAAAAGAAGAATATGATCCAAGAAGAGAGACAATAGAGGAATTTTTTACAGAATTAACTTCTAAGGAGGCCCATGATGGGCAATCTTTACGATAAAAATAATAGGACCAGAAAGTAATATTCCTTATATTTGCAGTCCAATAGTAAAACCTAAAATTGGGTAGGGCTAGTCCACCCATCTCTTTATTTCTTTGTAAGTAAACTTTACTTAAACGAGCTTGTTTATTATTCCAAATATAAGAGGTTAAAATTGAATCTAAAGAATCAAAGTACGTCTTAGGAATAAAAATAGGTAAGGCCCGAAAAAGATATAAAAATTTAGGAAGAATCTTCATTTTAATCGAATTAATTCGGCCAATTAGGGATAAAGAAAGAAGGGACCATTTAGAAAGCGTCTTTTTCACATAATTCAATAAGGGGTTTAAGTTTTCTTTAAATAAATTCTTGAAGTTTTTAGTAATTGTTACACCTAGATATGTAAATTGACTTGTAACAACTTTGAACGGAAATTTGGCATTTGATGACATTAGGTCATTTAAAGGAAATAGCTCACTTTTATGTATGTTCAGTTTATATCCTGAAAAAGAACTAAACTGGGAGATTAAAGAAAGAAGCAAAGGTAAAGAAGTTTCAGTGTTAGAGATAAAAAGTAAAATATCATCAGCGTATAATGAAATTTTATGAAACATACCTTCCCTTAGTATACCAGAAATGTCCTTAGATTCTCGAAGTGCTTTTGCTAAGGGTTCTATAGCTAAAGCAAAAAATAAAGAACTAAGAGGACAACCTTGTCTAGTTCCCCGCTGTAATTTAAAGGGCTTAGAAATTTGGGAGTTAGTAATAACCTGAGCGGTAGGAGACAAGTAGATTAATTTAACCCAAAGAATAAAATTAGGCCCAAAATTAAACTTTTCTAAGGTCTTAAAAAGATAATTCCACTCACTCCGGTCAAAGGCTTTTTCTGCATCTAAGGATAATATACACTCTGATTTTTTTTGGATGGTGAATATATCACATTCCATAACCGACATATATTAAAATGTGAGTAACGATTTTTAATAAATCCTGTTTGGTCATGTGATATAATGAATGATAGAATATTTTCAAGTCTTCGAGCTAAGATTTTGGATAAAATTTTTGCATCAACATTTAATAAAGAAATCGGTCTGTATGAAGAACATACAGCTGGATTTTTATTTTTTTTTAAGAATAAGAGAAATAAAAGCTTCATAAAAAGATTGAGGGAGTTTACCTGATATAAAGGACTCTGATAAAACAGAGGATAAATAAGGTGTAAGTAACATAGTGAAAGTTTTATAAAACTCCCCAGGAAAGCCATCAGGTCCTGGGGTCTTACCAGAATGTAAAGCATGTATAGCCTCAGCCACAACTTCATTGGAAATAGGCTGATCTAACTGTGTTAGACTATCAGCAGACAATGTAGGAATGTTGATATTACTGAAAAAAGCATTCATATAGGTATCATCTGAAGAAGAGTCAGACTGATACAACTTAAGGTAAAAGTCTTTAAATACATTGTTAATTTCAGAATGGTCGGATGTCTTAGTTCCATTATCTTTAAACATTTCAGTGATTTGACGATTAACTGTAAAAGATTTTACGCGATTGGCTAATAAACTACCAGTTCTATCCCCGTGAATGTAAAATTGAGTTTTATCTCTCAACAGCTGTCGTTCAATTGGGTAAGTCAGCAGAAGATTATACTTGGATTGGATTTCAATACGCTTATTATATATGCTTGGATCTGGAGATAGGACATACTTTCGATCAAGATCTTTTATTATCGCCGCTAGGTCAGACCTTCCTTTGTCAGCTTTTTTCTTTATATAGGTAGAGTAAGAGATAATTTCTCCACGAATATATGCTTTAAAAGTATCCCAGACTATATTACCAGCAGTATCTCATTTAAAATTTTCTTTAAAGAAAAAAGTAATATGGTTTTCCAAAAACTTTAGAAAATTTTTATCAGATAACAATGATAAGTTAAAACATCAACTTCTATTTGGTACAGAGTAAACAGGTAGTCTTAAAGCCAGAAGCACAGGTGCATGATCAGACAAAGCAATCTCATAATCACAGGATCATACCGGTGGAAGCAAGTTTCTATCTATTAAAAAAAATCAATCCGAGAGTACATATGATGAACCTGAGAGAAATACGGATATTCCTTTTCTTTGGGGTGTAAAAAACGCCACACATCAAGAATACCACATTGAGATAAAAAAGATTTAAAAAGTAGGACTGATTTATTAGTGACAGGGGTTTTACTTGAAGAGTGGTCTAATATAGGGTCAAGCCAAAAATTAAAATCTCCACCCATCACTAAGGAATACCGATTCAAATCAGGCAGAAAAGAGAAAAGACGTTCAAAGAACAAGGAGTCATCTGTATTTGGAGCATATACATTCACAAATACGATTAGTTTATTCTCAAGACTACCCGAAACAATAACAAAGTGCCCATTTGTATCAGAAATTACATTATGTTGAATAAAGGATACATTCTGATCAAACAGGAGAGAGACGCCTCTCGATCTAGATTGAGAGGGTGAATGAAAATGTATACCCTTCCATCCTTGAAAAAGCGTGAAATATAATCGTTACGAATTAAGTTTTCCTGGAGAAAGATTATACCAGTTTTAAGTTTCCTGATATAAGAGAAAATCTTATTTTGTTTAACAGGGTTATTTAGACCTTTCACATTAAAATTGAGTATATTAATAAAAGAATCCATCAAGTATCCTTTAGTAATGTATAAAAGGTAATCACAGACATGTAGTTAGTGGATAAATAAAACAGTAAAAACATCCAATCAGCTTTCTGGAAGAACCCATTTCCCCCCTCCCTCCCCCCAAGAGAGAAATCAGCCAAGAGAGGCTGAAGACTAATTCTAACGTTCCCAACCCAAAACTCCAGTGGCTCCAGAAAATATATATGTATAGCTGTGCTTAATAAACGATTGTAAATATTTATATATACATAAACAAAATATCAAAGTAAATAAGTTTGCTAATTACGAAAAAAAACACTATGGGAAAATATACGTATTAGTCTCGGTAAAAAAGGAAAGACAGATAAGGAAAATCAATAAGTAAGACAACATATACTCGCGGGTGCAAAAAAAAAGGAGTAAAGAAACAAATAGAAGATAATTAAAAAGGGAAGCTGTTTAGATAGATTCCTACATGACTAATTTAAGGCATTCAAGGGAGAGAAAAAAAAGGATAACATGGCAAAATAATGGGAAAAAAATCAAAAACCAGCAATAAGAAATATAGAATATTGTATACTATTGAAAAACAGTAAAAGACCAAAAGGTATATAAATAATCAAAAGATAGGAAAAATCTGAGTGAATTTAAGGTAAAACAAAACACCCTATAGTTTCATTCCCCAGTAATTACTACATGTACACCCTACATAATTACTTTCAGTCAAATTACTAAAAGGAAGGTAAAAATCAACATAGAGAATATAACGTATTGTTTAAAAAGAGCTGCGAAAAAGTAACATCAGAGGACCCATATAAAGGCAGAAAACAGCAAAAGACTTCATAAAACCAAAAAACCTTGTTATCAACTGTTATGAACCCCATAACTGGGTCACTTACCAGCAAAGATAGAGAGGTCCGCTGAAGTCTGATGGTACCATTTTTAAACGTTTTTATTTATAAAGGGGCACAAAAGTAAAGTTAATACAAACATTCAGATAATATATGTCGTCAATACTCAATCTAAAGCACGGGTATAGTAATAATCAACAATTCGAAGTAGCTCTATCGTTTGTCTAGGGGTAAAACCATTGTCCGATGGAAATATAAAAAGTCTCGCCAGTTCATGAAGGCTTTTAGCCATTTGAGGGACCGCTGGGTGTTCACGGGTTGGAGAGAGAAAATAAACCTGCCAGCCTGTTGGACTCAAATCGTGGAATCGGGAACGTGAGTTCCCCGTTGTCAGTTCGGAATCCTTTTCGGGGTTATCAGCCACTCGATTCCCTAGCTAGGGGAACCAAATCACACGTGGCTCCTGAACAGCTTCCCGTCCTTACGGGAGCGATGAGCGATGGTGTCTCCGTCTGGTGCGTCGCTGGAGTACCGCCTCCTGCAGTCTCCGTTTTATCATGGCTGGCAGATTTGTAAATGTCAATCAAGGTAGGGTGATACAATCCCCACCCCACATTGCCCGAGGGTGTCCATGTCCCTGATAGCTGGCACGTACTATAGAGTTGCAATTCACACAGGTGCTTCTAAGAACAATGGTCAAATCCGTTGCATTGTCTCTCATTTCCTGGGTCCAAGACCCAAATTAATAGCGATCTTGCGATTCTCCGGAAGGAGGGGGCTGGTCCCGCACCCTTCGGCCCCTCAGAGCTGTGGTACATTTATAACACCCTCTTTCTTCAAAGCGTTTTCACCAGCGGTGAAACGAAGTGGTACAGAGTCTTACAGGATTTTAGAATCTAACACAATACACAAGCTTTCCATGTCACTACAGAGCTATACAGTTATACATTTAATTCAGCATCTAAACAGGTAACGAGTACAGTGGCACTTCCTTTAATATTTTTTTGTTTCTCTTGTACCTGACTAAAGGCTGGTAGCATCAGATTTCAACTTAACAGGCAGGTTCCAAGGGGGTTGTCTTTGTTATTCACATGCTTTGTCAAAATCCCGTACAGCCAGTTTTCCTATTTAAAATGGCGCCCCCATTAACCATCACCTTTTTTTCGGTGAGTTTCTATGGGAGGAACTCGAGTAGTTTGGCAGGGTAAACTTCCGTCTGCCTTATTCATAGGAGTTCTTGTATCAACACCGGATCCCAGACCTAATTCATTCCTACCCAATTCTTTAGTTTTAAGCAAGTTGCTATTTTTCTCTTCAGGACCCGTCATGTTATTAGTTTCCAATTTAAGATCTGCAAGCGATCCTGCTTTTTCCAGACAGCCTGTCAAGTGCTGCCTGTTCACTCCACATCCTTGAATAACAATAGCGTGTGGGGCCCTGGCAGCTCTCGACTTACTCTGTAAGCGAGCTGCCGGGTTTTAAATTTTTTCATTCGATTTGGGAACTACAAACTTTCCGTTCCCTTCAATAATAATGTTTATCCCCACATGGTCGAGTTCCACTTTAAGGTTCACCACCCCTTCGTGTACAAACACCTGGGTACCCTCCCTTCCACCAATTACCAGGGTTAACCCTGTCTTCACTGAACCCAGTCCATCTGACCCACAGGGACTGCATTCCTTTTCAACTGAATCAAATACCTCAGACTTTTTCTGAGCTCCATTACTCGGTTCAGTACCACGTGCATCCACATCTTGGACACACTCAAACGGGACATCTGCCTCTTCCTGGCTTTCAATACCCGTACCCTTTTCAAATTCTAAATTCCCCTGATCCTCCCAGTTCCTCTCTGGGCAACTCCCTTCCGGAGTAAACTTAACCCCGCGGGCTGAAACAACCTCATCTGCCAACCCAGCAGACCTCTCCAAGGTAGTGGCATCCTTTTCATCTAGGACTGCCTTCATCTCATTATTGGGAACACCTTGATAACTCTCAACTTCTTCAAACAGGGCTGCCACCCCCGACAGATCATCCATGTCCAACTCTGGACCTTTTAACAGCTTTTTCCGTTTCTCATCTTTATTTCCTATCTCTAGGACCTTTCTCTTCACTAAGGGCCGATCTATCTCCTCTCCCTTACCCTCTTTCACATTACTATTCCTCTTTTTACCACCCTCTAAACCTTCGTGGCAGAGGGTCGGTAAAGACGTCTCGGCCAAATCAAAACTGGCCAATTTTAAACTGCTCCCGTTCTCAGCTGCCGATCTCGACAGGCTGCGAGTGACCGCGCATGCGGTATAGCTCGGGGACGCTAGGGGCGGGGCCTCAACACGCACCGGTCGGCGGGTCATAGTCATGGTTGACCAAATCCTACCCCCGGCTAAATCGTTCCCAAGGAGGACGTCCACGTCAGTTCTCGGGAATTCTGATGGCACCCCTATTTCAACTGATCCATACACCAGCTCACAATCCAAAATGAGCCTATGTAAGGACACCATTTCTGTCCATTTTCCTATTCCTCTCAGGGCTACCTCACCCGTCTAAGGTCCGAATTGTAATACGTTACGGCTAATTAATGATAGCTCTGCCCCCGTGTCTCTCCAAATCCGTACGGGAATTGGTGGGTCCCCCTCCCTCACAGACACAGTTCCGTGTGACAGATAAATCTCAGACCCCTCGCGTTCTCTGCTTACCCGGGACCCTCTTGCCAATTTTCTGATTACCACTGCACACCCGATAGGGACCGCTGCTTTCCCTTTTTCTGGCTCCTTCCTCGGAGCAAAGCACCTAGATGCAATATGTCCTCCCTTCTCACAATTAAAACAGGTCAAGCCCGGAAATCTCAGGCCGCCTGGCCTTTCCCCCTCAACCTTACCACTAGCTCCCGGCGGGACCTCTGCCTCAGCCGGCGGACTTTCTTGGTCGTTCCCATGGTCTCTCGGGGTACTTTTATTCGAGGGAAACTTTGTCTTGTGGGTTAGGGCATATTCATCTGCGAACCTAGCAATTTCCGAGATGGACTTATTCGGCTTCTCATTCAAGTACATCCGGATCTCCTCCGGAACACACCCTTTTAATTCCTCAATCAAAAATAACTCCCTGATACGCCCATAATCCCCGTCCACCTGTTCCGCGGTGCACCAATGGTCCAAGAGCACACCCTTTTCATGGGCTAGCTCGGTATACGTTTGATTCCACCCTTTTCGTAAATTTCTGAACCTTTGTCGATAAGCTTCAGGTATTAGCTCGTAACTCCGGAGAATGGCCTCCTTTACTTTGGCATAATTCTCCGCTTCCCCCTCCCCGACGGACAATGCCGCATATGCTCGTTGTGCCTTCCCTTTTAACTCACTTTGTAACAACGCCACCCACTGCTCTTTGGGCCACTTCTGATTTACTGCCACCTTTTCAAAAAGCAAGAAATAACTATCAACATCCGACTCTTCGAATGGAGGTACTACCCTCAACTCCCGACTAACATTAAACCTCTCCTCTCCATCTAACCCTGGATCTCTTCGCTCTTTCCTTAACTTCTCCATCTCTAAGTCATGTTCCCTCTGTTTCTCTTTCTCCTCATACTCTCTTTGCTTTTCAGCTCGGTCCTGCTCTCTCTCGGCCCGTTCCTTCTCGTTCTCGGCTGCTTCTAGCTCTTTTAGCTGAATTTCATGCTGTCTTTGCCCCTCAGCTTGGTCCTGCTCTTTTTTCACCTCTAACCCCTTTAGTTGGAGCTCCTGGTCCCGTTTCACCTCTAACTCCTTTAGGTGGAACGCCTGCTCCCTTTGTTTGTCGGCCCTTTCTTTCTCTTTCTCAGCCCTTTCTTTCTCTTTCTCAGCCCTTTCTTTCTCTTTCTCAGCCCTTTCTTTCTCTCTCTAAGCCCGTTCTTTCTCTGTCTCAGCCCGTTCTTTCTCTTTCTCGGCTGCTTCCAGCTGCTTTATTTTAAATTCATGTTCCAACCTTAATTTCTCCAACTCTAACTGATCCGTCTCACTTGCTAGTACCTTTTCAGGGATATTTTCCAACTCCTCAGCTGCAAACACCTTCTTCCCAATGTAATACTGAGTTATGACCCTTCGCACTTCCCGCATTTTCATTGATGACCTCACCTCTGTGAGGCTTAACCCCTTCGCCAGATTTACCAAGTCTAATTTTGTAGCTGCCTCTAGCGCCCCCAGAGTCGGGTCTTTCATAAATTCATCCACGTCCATCTTTGCTGGTTTCCCGTCTGGCTACCCGCGTACCAGATACAAATTTTTTGACTTACAAACCCAATTCACTGACCTCCCAATTTGGTATCAAATCTCGAGACGAGGCCCCACGTTGTTATGAAACCCATAACTGGGTCACTTACCAGCAAAGATAGAGAGGTCCGCTGAAGTCTGATGGTACCATTTTTAAACATTTTTATTTATAAAGGGGCACAAAAGTAAGGTTAATACAAACATTCAGATAATATACGTCATCAATACTCAATCTAAAGCACGGGTATAGTAATAATCAACAATTCGAAGTAGCTCTATCGTTTGTCTAGGGGTAAAACCATTGTCCGATGGAAATATAAAAAGTCTCGCCAGTTCATGAAGGCTTTTAGCCGTTTGAGGGACCGCTGGGTGTTCACGGGTTGGAGAGAGAAAATAAACTTGCCAGCCTGTTGGACTCAAATCATGGAATCGTGAGTTCCCCGTTGTCAGTTCGGAATCCTTTTCGGGGTTATCAGCCACTCGATTCCCTAGCTAGGGGAACCAAACCACACGTGGCTCCCGAACAGCTTCCCGTCCTTACGGGAGCGATGAGCGATGGTGTCTCCGTCTGGTGCGTCGCTGGAGTACCGCCTCCTGCAGTCTCCATTTTATCATGGCTGGCAGATTTGAAAATGTCAATCAAGGTAGGGTGATACAATCCCCACCCCACATTGCCCGAGGGTGTCCATGTCCCTGATAGCTGGCACGTACTATAGAGTTGCAATTCACATAGGTGCCTCTAAGAACAATGGTCAAATCCGTTGCATTGTCTCTTATTTCCTGGGTCCAAGACCCAAATTAATAGCGATCTTGCGATTCTCCGGAAGGAGGGGGCTGGTCCCGCACCCTTCGGCCCCTCAGAGCTGTGGTACATTCATAACACAACAAAGCGCCAATTACTTGATTGAACACCTGAAATTAAAACATTTAACATAAAACAACTCAAGGTTGAATTTAAGCATGGAGACTTTGTAGCTTCTTCAGGCTTCGTAAACCAAGAAACCTTATTATCTGAAGTAGTAACCTTGAGTTTACATGGATCTTTGAGAGAAAGGCGACAGCCAAGCTTAAAAAGATCAGACATGACCTCTTTAAAAGCCTGTCTAGCTCTTGGAACTTCCGGTGGATAATCTTGAACGATCCGAAACTGTTGATCACAAAATTGTAATATACGTTTCTTCCTTGATTCACGAAGGATCTGTTCTTTAATCTGATAGTCATAAAAGCGAATGATAACAGAGCGATGTTTGGCAAGATCCCAATTAGGCAGGGTAACTCGGTGAACGCCCTCAAGTTTTGGTAGTTCCGATAATATATCAGGGAATAAATCTTTCAGCATTTGAGCACAAAAATCGATAGGTTCATTACCCTGCAATTTTTCAGGAAGTCCAAGAATTCTGATATTGCACCTTCGGTTCCTGGTCTCCAAATCTGTAAGTTTCTTCAGTAACGCGTTGTATTTTTAAAGTTGTTCCTTAGAAATTTTCTTGAAACCTTCGATATCCTTCTGCAACACCGGCAGAGATTCTTCGTGTAGCTTAATACGAACTTTGTGGTCATTCACAGTCTGCTGTATACTTCCAAGTTTCCGATTAAGCGTTTTCAGTTCAGATTTAACCAGGTCGAAGGAATTCTGTAACAAGTCAAACTTGGATTCCAAGTCATCCAGTTTATCCAATTTTTCGAGTTTCTCTGACATTTGTTGAAACATTTCAGTCAAAGTCTCTAAAGTAGTCTCTTTTTTTTTAGTGTTTTCTACTCATGGTGTTCTCACCGAGATAGGTTTAAACAGCAAAGTAAGCAAATAATTTCGGAGCACATAGCTACCGCAACCTACTCCATTACACCCACCGGAAGTCTCCCGTACAGTAATTGGTAATAACATGAGCAAACACGAGGAAATCTGCAGATGCTGGAAATTCAAACAATACACACAAAATGCTGGTGGAACACAGCAGGCCAGGCAGCATCTATAAGGAGAAGCACTGTCGACGTTTCGGGCCGAGACCCTTCGTCGGGACAGTGCTTCTCCTTATATATGCTGCCTGGCCTGCTGTGTTCCACCAGCATTTTGTGTGTGTTGATTGATGATAATATTATATCTTTGCAGTGTACTGCTGCCACAAAACAACACATTTCATGTCATCTAAGGCGGTGATAATAAATCTGGTTTTGATTGATTGTGTACACAAAACTTTATAATATAATTTTATATATTACAGTATATGTGTGTGTGTGTGTGTGTATATAATATATAGACACACTGCACAAAAACTGCAAAGTGTGCCGACTGTGACGTATCTCTTTGGGAGTTGCAGTCCAGATCTTGAATCACTATCCTGTACGGGTGCACATGCAGCATTTTGTGTGTATTGACTCATTCTTTGATTCATGTTGTAATGTCACCTTCTGCGCTTCTTAACCAAACAGCAGCGTGCCTGAAAATTCCTGGAAAATAAACTCACCGAAAGCCCAAAGGAGGCCACCAACCCCATCGTGTGAGCAGAGGTCAATGGAGGTGATTAGTAATCCCTTGTATGAAACATTTGAACAGAGGCCGAACGCGGGCTTAAGGAGCGAGCCAGGAACAGCCTGGCCCCCAAGGAAAGAGGCCCCAGCAGCTGCGGATAAGATCTCTGCCAATAAATTGACCAAGTCAAATTGGCAGGTGCTTCACCAGACAGCAGTGGTGCGGAATCACTCCTACACCGTATCAGAGATGAAGAGCTCGGCCCAGGAGAATCCGCAGACCAAACAAGCTCCTGCCCCAGCTAACTTTTCCAAGCCAGGTGCCAACCTGCCAAGCACGTGGGCCCCCTTGCCCAACAGACCCCCACTGCCGGTCAAGAGTCAGAAGGTGCTGGAGCAACAGCACGCACTGAAAGACTACAGGAATAGCACAGAGATCATGGGTCAAGCCAAGCAACGCGGCAGCCAAAGTGTAGGACAACAGGCCAGTGTCTCGGTGAGTAAGATATGTTTGCTATAAATATAGGCACTTGCAGACAACCTTCATATGGAATTCGAAAGATGCATTAATTTTAATCATGAACTAGATTAGGAGGGGCACAAGGTAGGAGACGGACTCTCTAGCTGGGCTTAGTGGCCTGTTTCAATGCCAGAAATTCTATCCAACATTCCCTTGGCCAAGTTTCTATCCCAGGTCCGTAAGAAAAGCACTGACAGTGTGAAGAACAATCCGATCTACTGATTCCGTCGGCAGAGCCTTCCGCCCACCAGCACCAACATGACCCAGGGCTGCTTTCAGCTCCATCCTCACAGGTTGGGATGTGGGTTTATTCAGGCAAACTCTGGCCTAGAGATGTCACCGCATGCTGCAAAACCTGCACTCAATGCAACGCCAAATGTAACTGCAAATCGGGGACTCCCTGTGGGTTGCCAGAAACCAGTCTCCTGCCCAGGCACAACCACACCCCCAGTCACCTGATAACCATGTTCTTATCCCAACACCAATCTGCCTGTACCTGCAAACTTTCCTGTGGAACGGCTAAGTCAGCTGTTTTGTCTTTGGGTCGGATTGGGAGGTGGTGGGGGAAACGGGTGTTTGGCTTCCATAGGCAAGTTGCATCTGGGGTTATTGCACTAGTCTGTATGGTGTTCGGTGGTCACAAGTCAGAAGGTGGTCAAAAACAAAGAATGACCATTAAATGCCCAACATATTCCAAAGCCGTCAATATTTTTAACAAAGACGTCATCCTTGTGTGGAATTCATGTGTCTAAGCACTGTGCGAAGTTTAAAATAATTTTGATATAAGGGGAATTTTGGGAGCTAGAGGTTGGAGAGCTGCTGAGAGGGGGAGGAAGACCCCAACGGTAATGTAATCATCACAACTAATTGTTAATGAAAATCAAAAGTCTACCTGTTGGTGGACTTGTGAAATAAAACTAGAAAATGCTGGGAAGACTCAGCAGGTCATCTGCAAAATGAGAAACAGACTTAGCTTTTTCAGCTGAAGTCTCTTCTAATTGAACTGAGAAAGAGAGAAAACAAGCAAATTCTTTGTTTCCCTGTTCTGACGAAGGGTCTTCAATAATATTGGCCTGGATTGCAAACCTGCTCACAAATCTCTCTTTCTCTCTCTCTTTGCAGTGATCAAGACCACGCCTGTGATCCTTGTCAGGAACTTTGTGAAAAGTAAAGCGTTTCCTTTTTTCCTGTTTGCTTTTACTCCCTTGACAGATGTAAGCTGTGGTCCTTTGGTTGGCAGAATTCTTTCAATAAGCTAAGTACCAGAGAGAGAGGGGGAGAGAAAGAGAGAGAGAGAGAGAGAGAGAGAGAGGGAGAGGGGGGAGAGAGAGAGAGGGGGAGAGGGAGAGAGAGAGAGAGAGAGGGGGGGGAGGGGGAGAGAGAGAGAGAGAGAGAGAGAGAGACATGATTGAATTCAGTACTGATGCCAAGGAACTGGAAGTGAGGATGCTCAGGCAGCCTAAAGAAGTTTCAGTGTTACAGGAGTTTTGAGAACCACCTACTTGTCACCCCACCCTCAACATGCACCTATTTCGTTGGTGACAGAGATTCAGTCTTTGGATTCATCCTCACACCTTTCAACCGGATCCAACCCAGGTGCACTGCAGCTTCATCACTCGGCCTATTCTGCTGAACGGCCTGGTTATGGGAGCCACATGATCGCACTATAATCAGCATCTTTCAGCTCAGGCAACAACACTATTAACATGGATCACGGCACCAGAGTAGTCCGCCAGTTTGGAAAGCATTAAAGGGAAGAGAAAGAACTGACTTTACTACGGCACTTTCCACAAACTTGGAACATCTAGAAGTGCAGTCGCTATTAAAATGCGGGAGATACAGCACGCAACCTGTGCCTCACAGACAGCAGTTCTATGTCGAGGGTGTTGATAGGTGAATAGATATCACGCAGCACATTGTAAATAACTTCATTTCTCTTCAGCTTTGAACCAGGAGCTTTTCCGTTGTTACTGGACGGGCATGCAGAACTTCAGTTCAACATCTCTTTGGCTGTGACTGACAGATCAATGCTCCCCCAGTACTGCACAGCAGCACCCAACCTAACATTCTGCTGAAGTGATTTGAAAGGAGGCTTGACCCTCGGGCCAGCTGCGTCGGAGATAGGAACACTACCCACTGTGCTGTGGCAAGAAGACACTCCTTGGTTGGGACACAGGGGCGTGGCTCATGTGAGAAAGATTGTGATTTGATTGTGTGGGGACGAGAAAGGACTGGGGGAGCAGTTAGAATTATGTGTCAGAAACCATACAATGACACTTGTATGCCTTCAGGTTTTGTCCTCAGTTTGCAAATCACCCTGGAAGTTCTTCCCTGCAGGTTTGGAGATAGTGCAATCTGCCCCTGTGTGAAACGCCACATGAGATGTGTTAACCCTGCTGTCCATTCTGTGACATCAGGGAGATGACAGTGGCTTATGCCCTAAGAGGAACTGTTGATAATGCCTCTTCTCTACCCCTCATACCCTCGTTTCACACTTGTAGGTGTCCCCAACTCTGCTGCCATTGCTGTAGGAACAACTGCATATGAGAAGAAACTGTTTTAATTCTGCTGCTCCTTTCACCTGTCTGGGACATGACTGAGGCCCTCAACACACTGCCAAGTGTCGCTCCCTGTGTAATCTCATGCTTTAAGGGATGTACCAGTGGGAGCCAGTATCAGGCTCTTAGATGCCTTTCAACTCTTTCATCTTTCCCATACAACAATGTTTTTCAAAATTTTGACATTTCTGTGGAATTTAACACTTGGCCTCCATTTGTTATTGAATGTACAATGACAACCCCATGAAAGAGAATATGGATGAAATAAAATGCTGTCAAATCAACCATACAATTTTGTCCTTGACCCCGTTTGATGCTACTGGCTCATGTGATCCAGCCTAACGTTTTCCAGCATAACAATACATCCTGGTGGTTTGGTGGCATTTTGTCTCAACTTTGCACATCCCCACTGTTGTGGATAGTGTGGAGGGCTGTCAGAGGTTACAGCGGGACATTGATAGGATGCAAAACTAGGCTGAGAAGTGGCAGATGGAGTTCAACCCTGATAAGTGTGAGGAGGTTAATTTTGGTAGGTCAAATATGATGGCAGAATATAGCATTAATGGTAAGACTCTTGGCAGTGTGGAGGATCAGAGGGATCCTGGGGTCCGAGTCCAAAGGACACTCAAAGCTGCTGAGCAGGTTGACTGTGTGGTTAAGAAAGCATACAGTACATTGCCTGTCATCAATCGTGGGATTGAGTTTAGAAGCAGAGAAGTAATGTTGCAGCTATATAGGACCCTGGTCAGACCCCACTTGGAGTACTGTGCTCAGTTCTGGTCACTTCACTATAGGAAGGATGTGGAAACTACAGAAAGGGTGCAGAGGAGATTTACAACGATGTTGCCTGGATTGGGGAGCATGCCTTATGGAACAGGTTGAGTGAACTTGGCCTTTTTTCCTTGGAGCGATGGAGGATGAGAGGTGACTGATAGAGGTGTATAAGATGATGAGAGGCATTGATTGGATGGATGGTCAGAGGCTTTCTCCCAGGGCTGAAATGGCTAACACGAGAGGACACAGTTTTAAGGTACTCAGAAATAGGTACAGAAGAGATATCAGGGTAAGTTTTTTTATGCAGAGAGTGGTGAGTGTGTGGAATGGGCTAACAGCAGCGATGGTGGAGGTGGATACAATAGGGTCTTTTAAGAGACTCCTAGACAGGTACATGGAGCTCAGAAAAATAGAGGGCTATGGGTAGCACTAGGTAATTTCTCAGGTAAGGACATGTTCGGCACAGCTTTGTGGGCTGAAGGGCCTGTATTGTGCTATAGGTTTTCTATGCTTCTATGATATAAATTAAAGGTAAGGAGTAAGAGATTTAGAGGCTATCAGATGGGGACCTTTGGCACCCAGAGAGAAGTGAGACACTGTCTGAGAGAGGGATGGAAGCTGAATCACTGATAACATTGCCAAAATGTCAGGACAAGCCCAGGCATAGAAGGCTATAGGCCAAGTTCAAGAGGAGGAGTTTAATATGGATGGGTACTCACTAGTCAGCGTGGAATTGGTGGCCAGATTGTCCTCTTTCTGTGCTGTATGACTCAATAACTCTAATAAACTAACGATTAATGAGACTGGGCAGCTGATTGTGCGAGCTCTGTGAGGCCTATTTCTGCTTTGTATCTCTACATGACTATATTGAAGAGTGTGAATACAGATCATGTCTACCACCTCATGCTCAATTCTCTGAGTTTCAGCACACTATTACAAACCCTGTGCCTCAGTTTCCCCTGAGGCATTGTTCTGCTGCCATTAGCAAAGGTTAACTCCTGTTATCACTCAGTGCTCTCCATCTCAGCGTTCACCGTCTCCACATGCACCATCCCACAGATCACACACTAAGGTCGGTGCTCTCTAGCGGACTCTCTGGTGAACTGGAAGTCACAGGGTGAATCGACACAAAGTGCACAAACAGAAACGAGCTGACAATTTAGAATTCAGCAGCAAATTTCCATTGAAAAAGGTGCGCATGTTTCTGGGACATTGTGAACAACTGTTTTCAACCCAATTCTGAATGTTATTTGGAGATGGTGCTCTAGTTTGCAGTCCCCAGAACTGTGGCTGGAGTTGTCCGAGACCCTACCTCCCGACTCAGCCACGGTATTGCTCTGACCTGGACGATACTGGACATCGAAGTCAAACACTGACAGCTGTGAGATCCATCCCTGCTCCACTGCTCCCAATTTGGCAGTTTTCAGGTGGGATAAGGGGGGTTATTGTCAGTGATTACAGTGGATTTGGAGCCCAACAAGTACCCACAAAATTTCTCTACTACAGCCCACTTAAGTGCAAGCAGCTCCAACTTCATGCTGCTATAATTCCTATCATTCTTTTCAGCATTCCTTAATCGCCGGCTTGCATATGCAATAACCCTCTTTGCCTCTCCCTGCTGTTGGTATAACACAGCCCCTAGCCCATGATTGCTGGCATCGGTCTCCACTGTAAAGGGCTGGGAGAAATCGACAAAGCCAAGGATGGGGGAGCTGGTCAGTTTCTCTTTGAGCAAGTCAAAGGCAGTTTGACTTTCATCCAAGACTGTTGTAACAGCCGGTTTGTTTTACTTGGACTCCCTACATTAGTAAACAAATTCACTACATCATGCAGTGGACTGAAATCTTTGAGAATCCCTGAATGAATCATCGATAATAACTGCAAAAGCCAAGAAATGATCTTAAGTCCTTAACTGTAGATGGTACTGGCCACTGCTGAACAGCTAAGACCTTCTCAGGATCTGTGCCTATCCCCTTGGCTGATATCTGGTGTCCTAAGAACTTGACCTCTGACTGCAGAAAATGACACTTCTCCAATTTTACCTTCAGATCATTCTCCTTGAGGCACTTAAGCACAGTGTTGAGCCTCTCCAAGTGTTCCTGGAAAGTCTGTTGTTACAAATGTGGAGCAACTCTGAGGGGCCGAAGGGTACAAAGTCGCCCCCTCCTTTTTGAGAATCGCAAGATCGCTATTATTTCGGGTCTGAGACCCAGGAAATGAGAGAGATACACAGCATGTCAGTAATGAGGGAGACACAGGATAACAGCAAAGGCAGTTGTTATAGACAACACAGAATACACAAGGTTTGGAATGTCTCCTTACATAAGCGGAACGGAACCACTGATAACGGCTATCGTCTCTTGGAGAAGGAATTGTGTATTGAGTACTGTACTATTCATTGAATCCCCTAAGTGGACAACCAGAGTGGTCTGGTTGAGGGATTGCATCATCCCAACCTGATTGACATCTGAGACCCCGTGAGTGAGGATAAAAGACGGGTCTGGGGAACACCCCTTAGATGCACCAGGAGAAACGCTAGAGATCCAGGGACAGCGTTTTATAGCAAAAGCCGGTGAGAGCTCATGTGCATCCTCCGTTGCCTGGGTGGCGGGCTCATCACGGAAGAACGGCTTAGCTAAAGGAGAGGTCACACTTGAACGGCCACAACAACGAGACACCGACGGATCGAAATCATAAAGGAAGGTTGGCAAAACACTTAGCGGTAACTGTTCCCATTCTCCTATCTCTCTCTCTCCACAACAATTGCAACACAGCGACAAACAAACGACGGCAGCCTGTGTGAACTGCAGCGAACTTTATATTTCCATCGGACAATTCATTATCCCCTAGACAACGATAGAGCTTATTTCTTATTATTATTATATCCGCACATTTAGGTTTAGTATTGACGACGTATATTATCTGTATATTTGCATTGATATTATTTTTGTGTATTTTTACTAATAAAATTGTGTATTTTTACTGTTAAAAATAGTATCACCAGACTCCAACGGACATCTCTATCTTTGCTGGTAAGTAACCCAGTTATGGGGTTCGTAACACTGTGAATACACCAAATATCATCCAGGTACAGAAGCATGATTTGGAAGACTAAGTCATTCATGGTTGCCTGCATGAGCCTTTGAAAAGTCGCCGGTTCATTGCAGACCCCAATCAGCATTTGAAGATATTCATATAGACCAAACAGGGTCAAAAAAGCAGTCTTATGCCTATCACGCTCCTCTACTACCACTTGGTGGTAACCACTTGCGAGGTCTATTGTCGAGAAAATTTGCGCACCCCGCAGGACATCAGAACTCTCATCAATACGCGGGAG
Source organism: Hemitrygon akajei (assembly GCF_048418815.1). NCBI lineage: Eukaryota > Metazoa > Chordata > Chondrichthyes > Myliobatiformes > Dasyatidae > Hemitrygon > Hemitrygon akajei. Next base: position 120,812,638 of record NC_133126.1, on the reverse strand, counting down.
CAGGAACGTGTCCTTTCTGGTCTGAGATTCAGTCTCCAATAATCTACACACAGTCTTATACTACCATCAGCCTTCCGGACCAACACCACAGATGAGGCATACACACTATTGCTCTCCTGAATCACATCCTTCTTCAACAACTTTGCGATGTGCTCTTTCACTTCATTGTACTGATTCGGCGGAACACGACGGTATGGCTGTCAAACAGGCTTGTCATCAATTAACTGAATTTCATGCTTGACTTTGTCAGTGTACCCAAGGTCTTCCTCTTCAACTGCAAAGATATCCAGGTACTTAACCAGTAAAGCTCTTAGCTGAGCTTGTTGTCCTTCACTACCCCCAATGTCGAGCTTGTCTAGAATTGACTTCAACTTGTGATTACTACACTGCTCCTTTAAACCCACAGTCACGTGATCAATGCCAGCTGAGATCCGCTGAAACCTTACTGCACATTGCTGATCACTATCTATGCACTCCACCTTTGACAGGATACCCAGCTAGGTCCTAGGTGTGCGTCATACATCCTCTCGAGAGAGGTTTAAAATCTGTACTGGCACTATATGATTAGCAGACTCAATGAGCGCAGGAATGACTACAATACCTCCAGGTAAAGGGCTGTTAAGTGGCTCAAGTAACATTTTATGGTCACTGCCAGCATCGCCAGTGGCCTTGCTAGCTGCAGTGGTTACTACAGATCCAGCAGGTATGTGCTCAGTATCTTTTCCCAATACTCGGACTACTGCTTTCTTTTCAGTAGTGTGCATCTGCACTTTCTGGAAAACATCTCTGCAATCAGAATCCAGCTTCCCTTCTAGGGTTGTGTCAAACTCTACAAAGACAAGTTGCCTACACTGGCTGATAATGTTCATGTCTACAATAGATAGGATAGGTGGTTCGGTGCCAACGGGATCCCTGACTACTAGAAAGCTACAATTTGGTATCTTCATGCCCACTGCTTGAACCTCTAGGTCTAGATACCCAAGGCAGGGAATATCAAGACCGTTTGCAGCTGTTAAACTAAGCCAGCCAGCAGTGGACAACAGCCAGGACAGCAGTCCTCTCCATTCAAGTGTTCTCGAAAGAACTGCTCGGTCAGGGTGCTTTCTTGACTACCTGTGTTCGACAGACAACGGACAGCCATACCTGCTATTTCAAGCTCAGCAACTGGACATGTTCCTATGATGCGTTGTAGCAACTGGTCACGGGATAGCGGTTCATTCTCCGTATCTGTGAGGTTCCATCGATTTGCCCGACTCCCAACCTCTTGAGGGCGGGAGGATGCAGGCTCCACTTCCCTTGCACCCCTCTTCCATGGGCAATTCTTGGCCAAATGCCCTCCCACCTGACTCTTGAAACATATTGGTTGCCCATTTTCTGTGAACCTAGGCTGTAAATTTTGTCTGCTGCTAGTAGCGCACGTAAGCTCCCTCTGTACAGTGAGATCTTTCACTGCTCGAGTCAATTCACAAAGGGCTTTGCCCTGCTCTGCGACTACTTTAAGGACGTCATCTTGTGTGACAGACTCAGATTCCCGAGCTTTAAGAATCAATCACTGTGCCTGGCTACTGCTACACTCTAACTTTCCAGACTTTGTATTTCCCAGGGCCACAGACGAGCCTCCTCTCGCACTTCTATCATCGAGGACTCAGGGTGGTTCTGCACAAATCCGTGGAGCTCTCTTATGAGGGAAGAATCCCTGATCCCCTCTATAAATTGATCTCTTAGTACCACCCTCTTATTGGTCACGGCATCAGGGGAGTGCTTCAGTATCAAGTTAGAGCTTGGGCTAGGGCATGTGAAAACTCTCTTACATCTTCAACCTTGATGCACCATCAATAACTCTCGGAGACGGGAGGCAAACGATAGGCTTTTATTAGCTGCAAACGTGACAACATCTTGGAGACTGAGGGAGGAGCAGTGCCTCCAATCGCCTTTATACAGGGGTGTGTGGGAGAAGCCATAGGAGCAGTCGGCAGAAGGGCGTGTCCAGACAGGTATACACATAGTTTACCACATTCACCCCCCCTTTGTTTTAAAAGAGAGTCCCAAGGGGCGATGTTTCTCACAAGTATATTTACAGGTTAAGTCTATCAGGTGGTCGAGACTGTCGCTGCGATCTACGTAGCACCGGTGACGGTGGTTGTGCTGGCTCCGGCCTGACTTGAGGTGCCAGCCCGTTGGGCGTCAGTAATCCCTCATGCGTGTGCCCGGCGCCCGGTATGGGAGTGTCGTGAGGAGACTGCGTAGGGCTTGGTGTGCGCATGGGCCTCGGCTGAGAGGGGAGTGTGGGTGGGGTCTCGTGGGTATATATAAATACATCAGTGGGTACAGGGTTTATAGTCACCGTGGAGTGTTCGGGGTAGGGGTCTGGTGCTCCTGCGGGTGCCAGGTCACGGACGAGCTGCGCGCTGGCACACACTCCCCGTTATAGGGCATCAGGGGGTTCATTGAGCCTTCCAGGCTGGTACAGGATGTCATAGTTGTAGGTGGAGAGTTCTATTATCCACCTCAAAATTTTATCATTTTTGATTTTGCCCCGCTGTTGGTTGCTGAACATGAACGCAACTGAGCGCTGGTCGGTCAGCAAGGTGAAACTTCTGCCGGCGAGATAGTGCCTCCAGTGCCTAATAGCTTCCACTACGGCCTGGGCTTCTTTCTCCACTGCGGAGTGCTGAATTTCAGGGCCTTGAAGGGTACGAGAGATGAGGACCCGCCCGATGGAAGCAACGGGCAGGAAGGGGCAGAAAACCCTCCGGGCAGCGGCAGTCCGGCCGGATGCGCCCGATGGAGGCAATGGGCAGGAAGGGGCAGAAAACCCTCCGGGCAGTGGCAGTCTGGCCGGATGCACCCGACGGAGGCAATGGGCAGGAAGGGGCAGAAAACCGGACGGGCAGCGGCAGTCCGGCCGGACCCGCCCGACGGAGGCAACAGGTAGGAAAGGGCAGAACCCCAGCCGGGCAGCGGCAGTCCGGCCGGACGCGCCCGAAGGAGGCAATGGGTAGGAAGGGGCAGAACCCCAGCCGGGCAGCGGCAGTCCAGCCGGATCCGCCCGACGGAGTGAACGGGCAGGAAGGGGCAGAAAACCGGCCGGGCAGCGGCAGTGCGGCCGGATCCGCCCGACGGAGGCAACGGGTAGGAAGGGGCAGAACCCCAGCCGGGCAGCGGCAGTCCAGCCGGATCCGCCCGACGGAGGCAACGGGAAGGAAGGGGCAGAAAACCGGCCGGGCAGCGGCAGTCTGACCGGAGCCGCCCAACGGATGCAACGGGTAGGAAGGGGCAGAAAACCCTCCGGGCAGCGGCAGTCCGGCCGGACGCGCCCGACGGATGCAACGGGAAGGAAGGGGCAGAAAACCCAGCCGGGCAGCGGCAGTCTGACCGGACGCGCCTGACGGAGGCAACGGGTAGGAAGGGGCAGAATCCCAGCCGGGCAGCGGCAGTCAGACCGGAGCCGCCCGACGGAGGCAACGGGTAGGAAGGGGCAGAAAACCCGCCGGGCAGAGGCCAGTCCGGCCGGACCCGCCCGACAGAGGCAACAGGTAGGAAGGGGCAGAAAACCCACCGGGCAGCGGCAGTCCAGCCGGATCCGCCCGACGGAGGCAACAGGTAGGAAGGGGCAAAACCGCCGCCGGGCAGCGGCAGTCTCGCCGGATCCGCCCGACAGAGGCAACATCCCACAGTTCCGGGGCAGGCAGGCAAGCAGATCCCACAGTTCGAGGCAGGCAGGCAGATCCCACAGGTCAGGGCCGTGAGGCAGTCAAATCCGACAGTTTGGGGCAGGCAGGCAGGCAGATCCAACAGTTCGGGGCCGTGAGGCAGTCAAATCCGACCGTTCGGGGCAGGCAGGCAGGCAATTCCCACAGTTCGGAGCAGGCAGGCAAATCCCACAGTTCGGGTCAGGCAGGCAGATCCCACAGTTCGGGTCAGGCAGGCAGATCCCACAGTTCGGGCAGGCAGGCAGATCCCACAGTTCGGGCAGGCAGGCAGGCAGATCCCACAGTTCGGGCAGGCAGGCAGGCAGATCCCACAGTTCGGGCAGGCAGGCAGGCAGATCCTACAGTTCGGGGCAGGCAGGCAGATCCCACAATTCGGGTCAGGCAGGCAGGCAGATCCCACAGTTCGGATCAGGCAGGCAGGCAGATCCCACAGTTCGGGGCAGGCAGGCAGGCAGATCCCACAGTTCGAGGCAGGCAGGCAGATCCCACAGTTTGGGGCAGGCAGGCAGGCAGATCCCACAGTTCGGGGCAGGCAGGCAGGCAGATCCCACAGTTTGAGGCAGGCAGGCAGATCCCACAGTTTGGGGCAGGCAGGCAGGCAGATCCCACAGTTCGGGGCAGGCAGGCAGGCAGATCCCACAGTTCGGGTCAGGCAGGCAGATCCCACAGTTCGGGGCAGGACGGCAGATCCCACAGTTCGGGGCAGGACGGCAGATCCCACAGTTCGGGTCAGACAGGCAGATCCCACAGTTAGGGTCAGACAGGCAGATCCCACAGTTCGGGTCAGACAGGCAGATCCCACAGTTCGGGGCAGGCAGGCAGATCCCACAGTTCGGGTCAGGCAGGCAGATCCCACAGTTCGGGGCAGGCAGGCAGATCCCACAGTTCGGGTCAGACAGGCAGATCCCACAGTTCGGGGCAGGCAGGCTGATCCCACAGTTCGGGGCAGGCAGGCAGAAGCCACAGTTCGGGTCAGGCAGGCAGGCAGATCCCACAGTTCGGGGCAGGCAGGCAGATCCCACAGTTCAAGGCAGGCAGGCAGAAGCCACAGTTCGGGTCAGGCAGACAGGCAGATCCCACAGTTCGGGGCAGACAGGCAGATCCCACAGTTCGAGGCAGGCAGGCAGATCCCACAGTTCGGGTCAGGCAGGCAGATCCCACAGTTCGGCGCAGGCAGGCAGATCCCACAGTTCGGGGCAGGCAGGCAGAAGCCACAGTTCGGGTCAGGCAGGCAGATCCCACAGTTCGGGTCAGGCAGGCAGATCCCACAGTTCGGGTCAGGCAGGCAGGCAGATCCCACAGTTCGGGGCAGGCAGGCAGGCAGATCCCACAGTTCGGGGCAGGCAGGCAGATCCCACAGTTTGGGGCAGGCAGGCAGATCCCACAGTTCGAGGCAGGCAAGCAGGCAGGCAGATCCCACAGTTCGGGTCAGGCAGGCTGATCCCACAGTTCGGGGCAGGCAGGCTGATCCCACAGTTCGGGGCAGACAGGCAGATCCCACAGTTCGTTCAGGCAGGCAGATCCCACAGTTCGGGGCAGGCAGGCAGATCCCACAGTTCGGGGCATGCAGGCAGATCCCACAGTTCGGGTCAGGCAGGCAGATCCCACAGTTCGGGTCAGACAGGTTGATCCCACAGGTCGAGGCAGGCAAGCAGATCCGACAGTTCGGGTCAGGCAGGCAGATCCCACAGTTCGGGGCAGGCAGGCAGGCAGATCCCACAGTTCGGGGCAGGCAGGCAGGCAGATCCCACAGTTCGGGGCAGGCAGGCAGATCCCACAGTTCGGGGCAGGCAGGCAGATCCCACAGTTCGAGGCAGGCAGGAAGGCGGATCCCACAGTTCGGGGCAGGCAGGCAGATCCCACAGTTCGGGGCATGCAGGCAGTTCCCACAGTTCGGGGCAGGATGGCAAATCCCACAGTTCGGGGCAGGCAGGCAGATCCCACAGTTCGGGGCAGGCAGGCAGATCCCACAGTTCGAGGCAGGCAGGCAGATCCCACAGTTCGGGGCAGGCAGGCAGGCAGACCCCACAGTTCGGGGCAGGCAGGCAGGCAGACCCCACAGTTCGAGGCAGGCAGGCAAATCCCACAGTTCAGGGCAGGCAGGCAGATCCCACAGTTCGGGGCAGGCAGGCAGATCCCACAGTTCAGGGCAGGGAGGCAGATCCCACAGTTCGGGGCAGGCAGGCAGATCCCACAGTTCAGGGCAGGCAGGCAGATCCCACAGTTCGGGGCATGCAGGCAGATCCCACAGTTCGGGGCAGGCAGGCAGGCAGATCCCACATTTCGGGCAGGCAGGCAGGCAGATCCCACATTTCGGGCAGGCAGGCAGGCAGATCCCACAGTTCGGGGCAGGCAGGCAAATCCCACAGTTCGGGTCAGGCAGGCAGATCCCACAGTTCGGGGCAGGCAGCCAGATCCCACAGTTCGGGGCAGGCAGGCAAATCCCACTGTTCGGGGCAGGCAGGCAGATCCCACAGTTCGGGTCAGGCAGGCAGATCCAACAGTTCGGGGCAGGCAGGCAGATCCCACAGTTCGGGGCAGGCAGGCAGATCCCACAGTTCGGGGCAGGCAGGCAGAGCCCACAGTTCGCGTCAGGCAGGCAGGCAGATCCCACAGTTAGGGGCAGGCAGGCAGATCCCACAGTTTGGGGCAGGCAGGCAGAGCCCACAGTTCGCGTCAGGCAGGCAGGCAGATCCCACAGTTCGGGGCAGGCAGGCAGATCCCACAGTTCGGGGCAGGCAGGCAGAGCCCACAGTTCGCGTCAGGCAGGCAGGCAGATCCCAGAGTTAGGGGCAGGCAGGCAGATCCCACAGTTTGGGGCAGGCAGGCAGAGCCCACAGTTCGCGTCAGGCAGGCAGGCAGATCCCACAGTTCGGGGCAGGCAGGCAGATCCAACAGTTTGGGGCAGGCAGTCAGGCAGATCCCACAGTTCCGGGGCAGGCAGGCAGATCCCACAGATCGGAGCAGGCAAGGAGATCCCACAGATCGGAGCAGGCTGGGAGGCAGGCAGATCCCACAGATCGGAGCAGGCAGGGAGGCAGGCAGATCCCACAGATCGGAGCAGGCAGGGAGGCAGGCAGATCCCAAAGATCGGAGCAGGCTGGCAGGCAGATCCCACAGATCGGAGCAGGCAAGGAGATCCCACAGATCGGAGCAGGCTGGGAGGCAGGCAGATCCCACAGATCGGAGCAGGCAGGGAGGCAGGCAGATCCCACAGATCGGAGCAGGCAGGGAGGCAGGCAGATCCCACAGATCGGAGCAGGCAGGGAGGCAGGCAGATCCCACAGTTCGGAGCAGGCAGGGAGGCAGTCAAATTCCACAGATCGGAGCAGGCAAGGAGATCCCACAGATCGGAGCAGGCTGGGAGGCAGGCAGATCCCAAAGATCGGAGCAGGCAGGGAGGCAGGCAGATCCCACAGATCGGAGCAGGCAGGGAGGCAGGCAGAGCCCACAGTTCGCGGCAGGCAGGCAGGCAGATCCCACAGTTAGGGGCAGGCAGGCAGATCCCACAGTTCGGGGCAGGCAGGCAGGCAGATCCCACAGTTCGGGGCAGGCAGTCAGGCAGATCCCACAGTTCGGGGCAGGCAGGCAGAGCCCACAGTTCGCGTCAGGCAGGCAGAGCCCACAGTTCGCGTCAGGCAGGCAGGCAGATCCCACAGTTCGGGGCAGGCAGTCAGGCAGATCCCACAGTTCGGGTCAGGCAAGGAGATCCCACAGATCGGAGCAGGCAGGCAGATCCCACATTTCAGGGCAGGCAGGCAGGCGCTTCCCACAGTTCCGGGGCAGGCAGGCAGATCCCACAGATCGGAGCAGGCAAGGAGATCCCACAGATCGGAGCAGGCAGGCAGATCCCACATTTCGGGCAGGCAGGCAGGCAGATCCCACAGTTCGGGGCAGGCAGGCAAATCCCACAGTTCGGGTCAGGCAGGCAGATCCCACAGTTCGGGGCAGGCAGCCAGATCCCACAGTTCGGGGCAGGCAGGCAGATCCCACAGTTCGGGGCATGCAGGCAGATCCCACAGTTCGGGTCAGGCAGGCAGATCCCACAGTTCGGGTCAGACAGGTTGATCCCACAGGTCGAGGCAGGCAAGCAGATCCGACAGTTCAGGTCAGGCAGGCAGATCCCACAGTTCGGGGCAGGCAGGCAGGCAGATCCCACAGTTCGGGGCAGGCAGGCAGGCAGATCCCACAGTTCGGGGCAGGCAGGCAGATCCCACAGTTCGGGGCAGGCAGGCAGATCCCACAGTTCGAGGCAGGCAGGAAGGCGGATCCCACAGTTCGGGGCAGGCAGGCAGATCCCACAGTTCGGGGCATGCAGGCAGTTCCCACAGTTCGGGGCAGGATGGCAAATCCCACAGTTCGGGGCAGGCAGGCAGATCCCACAGTTCGGGGCAGGCAGGCAGATCCCACAGTTCGGGGCAGGCAGGCAGATCCCACAGTTCGGGGCAGGCAGGCAGGCAGACCCCACAGTTCGAGGCAGGCAGGCAAATCCCACAGTTCAGGGCAGGCAGGCAGATCCCACAGTTCGGGGCAGGCAGGCAGATCCCACAGTTCAGGGCAGGGAGGCAGATCCCACAGTTCGGGGCAGGCAGGCAGATCCCACAGTTCGGGGCAGGCAGGCAGTCAGATCCCACAGTTCGGGGCAGGCAGGCAGATCCCACAGTTCGGGGCAGGCAGGCAGATCGCACAGTTCGGGGCATGCAGGCAGTTCCCACAGTTCGGGTCAGGCAGGCAGATCCCACAGTTCGGGGCAGGCAGGCAGGCAGATCCCACATTTCGGGCAGGCAGGCAGGCAGATCCCACATTTCGGGCAGGCAGGCAGGCAGATCCCACAGTTCGGGGCAGGCAGGCAAATCCCACAGTTCGGGTCAGGCAGGCAGATCCCACAGTTCGGGGCAGGCAGCCAGATCCCACAGTTCGGGGCAGGCAGGCAAATCCCACTGTTCGGGGCAGGCAGGCAGATCCCACAGTTCGGGTCAGGCAGGCAGATCCAACAGTTCGGGGCAGGCAGGCAGATCCCACAGTTCGGGGCAGGCAGGCAGATCCCACAGTTCGGGGCAGGCAGGCAGGCATATCCCACAGTTCGGGTCAGGCAGGCAGATCCCACAGTTCGGGGCAGGCAGGCAGAGCCCACAGTTCGCGTCAGGCAGGCAGGCAGATCCCACAGTTCGGGGCAGGACGGCAGATCCCACAGTTCGGGGCAGGACGGCAGATCCCACAGTTCGGGTCAGACAGGCAGATCCCACAGTTAGGGTCAGACAGGCAGATCCCACAGTTCGGGTCAGACAGGCAGATCCCACAGTTCGGGGCAGGCAGGCAGATCCCACAGTTCGGGTCAGGCAGGCAGATCCCACAGTTCGGGGCAGGCAGGCAGATCCCACAGTTCGGGTCAGACAGGCAGATCCCACAGTTCGGGGCAGGCAGGCTGATCCCACAGTTCGGGGCAGGCAGGCAGAAGCCACAGTTCGGGTCAGGCAGGCAGGCAGATCCCACAGTTCGGGGCAGGCAGGCAGATCCCACAGTTCAAGGCAGGCAGGCAGAAGCCACAGTTCGGGTCAGGCAGACAGGCAGATCCCACAGTTCGAGGCAGGCAGGCAGATCCCACAGTTCGGGTCAGGCAGGCAGATCCCACAGTTCGGCGCAGGCAGGCAGATCCCACAGTTCGGGGCAGGCAGGCAGAAGCCACAGTTCGGGTCAGGCAGGCAGATCCCACAGTTCGGGTCAGGCAGGCAGGCAGATCCCACAGTTCGGGGCAGGCAGGCAGGCAGATCCCACAGTTCGGGGCAGGCAGGCAGATCCCACAGTTCGGGGCAGGCAGGCAGATCCCACAGTTCGAGGCAGGCAAGCAGGCAGGCAGATCCCACAGTTCGGGTCAGGCAGGCTGATCCCACAGTTCGGGGCAGGCAGGCTGATCCCACAGTTCGGGGCAGACAGGCAGATCCCACAGTTCGTTCAGGCAGGCAGATCCCACAGTTCGGGGCAGGCAGGCAGATCCCACAGTTCGGGGCATGCAGGCAGATCCCACAGTTCGGGTCAGGCAGGCAGATCCCACAGTTCGGGTCAGACAGGTTGATCCCACAGGTCGAGGCAGGCAAGCAGATCCGACAGTTCGGGTCAGGCAGGCAGATCCCACAGTTCGGGGCAGGCAGGCAGGCAGATCCCACAGTTCGGGGCAGGCAGGCAGGCAGATCCCACAGTTCGGGGCAGGCAGGCAGATCCCACAGTTCGGGGCAGGCAGGCAGATCCCACAGTTCGAGGCAGGCAGGAAGGCGGATCCCACAGTTCGGGGCAGGCAGGCAGATCCCACAGTTCGGGGCATGCAGGCAGTTCCCACAGTTCGGGGCAGGATGGCAAATCCCACAGTTCGGGGCAGGCAGGCAGATCCCACAGTTCGGGGCAGGCAGGCAGATCCCACAGTTCGAGGCAGGCAGGCAGATCCCACAGTTCGGGGCAGGCAGGCAGGCAGACCCCACAGTTCGGGGCAGGCAGGCAGGCAGACCCCACAGTTCGAGGCAGGCAGGCAAATCCCACAGTTCAGGGCAGGCAGGCAGATCCCACAGTTTGGGGCAGGCAGGCAGATCCCACAGTTCAGGGCAGGGAGGCAGATCCCACAGTTCGGGGCAGGCAGGCAGATCCCACAGTTCAGGGCAGGCAGGCAGATCCCACAGTTCGGGGCATGCAGGCAGATCCCACAGTTCGGGGCAGGCAGGCAGGCAGATCCCACATTTCGGGCAGGCAGGCAGGCAGATCCCACATTTCGGGCAGGCAGGCAGGCAGATGCCACAGTTCGGGGCAGGCAGGCAAATCCCACAGTTCGGGTCAGGCAGGCAGATCCCACAGTTCGGGGCAGGCAGCCAGATCCCACAGTTCGGGGCAGGCAGGCAAATCCCACTGTTCGGGGCAGGCAGGCAGATCCCACAGTTCGGGTCAGGCAGGCAGATCCAACAGTTCGGGGCAGGCAGGCAGATCCCACAGTTCGGGGCAGGCAGGCAGATCCCACAGTTCGGGGCAGGCAGGCAGATCCCACAGTTCGGGGCAGGCAGGCAGGCATATCCCACAGTTCGGGTCAGGCAGGCAGATCCCACAGTTCGGGGCAGGCAGGCAGAGCCCACAGTTCGCGTCAGGCAGGCAGGCAGATCCCACAGTTAGGGGCAGGCAGGCAGATCCCACAGTTTGGGGCAGGCAGGCAGAGCCCACAGTTCGCGTCAGGCAGGCAGGCAGATCCCACAGTTCGGGGCAGGCAGGCAGATCCCACAGTTCGGGGCAGGCAGGCAGAGCCCACAGTTCGCGTCAGGCAGGCAGGCAGATCCCAGAGTTAGGGGCAGGCAGGCAGATCCCACAGTTTGGGGCAGGCAGGCAGAGCCCACAGTTCGCGTCAGGCAGGCAGGCAGATCCCACAGTTCGGGGCAGGCAGGCAGATCCAACAGTTTGGGGCAGGCAGTCAGGCAGATCCCACAGTTCCGGGGCAGGCAGGCAGATCCCACAGATCGGAGCAGGCAAGGAGATCCCACAGATCGGAGCAGGCTGGGAGGCAGGCAGATCCCACAGATCGGAGCAGGCAGGGAGGCAGGCAGATCCCACAGATCGGAGCAGGCAGGGAGGCAGGCAGATCCCAAAGATCGGAGCAGGCTGGCAGGCAGATCCCACAGATCGGAGCAGGCAAGGAGATCCCACAGATCGGAGCAGGCTGGGAGGCAGGCAGATCCCACAGATCGGAGCAGGCAGGGAGGCAGGCAGATCCCACAGATCGGAGCAGGCAGGGAGGCAGGCAGATCCCACAGATCGGAGCAGGCAGGGAGGCAGGCAGATCCCACAGTTCGGAGCAGGCAGGGAGGCAGTCAAATTCCACAGATCGGAGCAGGCAAGGAGATCCCACAGATCGGAGCAGGCTGGGAGGCAGGCAGATCCCAAAGATCGGAGCAGGCAGGGAGGCAGGCAGATCCCACAGATCGGAGCAGGCAGGGAGGCAGGCAGAGCCCACAGTTCGCGGCAGGCAGGCAGGCAGATCCCACAGTTAGGGGCAGGCAGGCAGATCCCACAGTTCGGGGCAGGCAGGCAGGCAGATCCCACAGTTCGGGGCAGGCAGTCAGGCAGATCCCACAGTTCGGGGCAGGCAGGCAGAGCCCACAGTTCGCGTCAGGCAGGCAGAGCCCACAGTTCGCGTCAGGCAGGCAGGCAGATCCCACAGTTCGGGGCAGGCAGTCAGGCAGATCCCACAGTTCGGGTCAGGCAAGGAGATCCCACAGATCGGAGCAGGCAGGCAGATCCCACATTTCAGGGCAGGCAGGCAGGCGCTTCCCACAGTTCCGGGGCAGGCAGGCAGATCCCACAGATCGGAGCAGGCAAGGAGATCCCACAGATCGGAGCAGGCAGGCAGATCCCACATTTCGGGCAGGCAGGCAGGCAGATCCCACAGTTCGGGGCAGGCAGGCAAATCCCACAGTTCGGGTCAGGCAGGCAGATCCCACAGTTCGGGGCAGGCAGCCAGATCCCACAGTTCGGGGCAGGCAGGCAGATCCCACAGTTCGGGGCATGCAGGCAGATCCCACAGTTCGGGTCAGGCAGGCAGATCCCACAGTTCGGGTCAGACAGGTTGATCCCACAGGTCGAGGCAGGCAAGCAGATCCGACAGTTCAGGTCAGGCAGGCAGATCCCACAGTTCGGGGCAGGCAGGCAGGCAGATCCCACAGTTCGGGGCAGGCAGGCAGGCAGATCCCACAGTTCGGGGCAGGCAGGCAGATCCCACAGTTCGGGGCAGGCAGGCAGATCCCACAGTTCGAGGCAGGCAGGAAGGCGGATCCCACAGTTCGGGGCAGGCAGGCAGATCCCACAGTTCGGGGCATGCAGGCAGTTCCCACAGTTCGGGGCAGGATGGCAAATCCCACAGTTCGGGGCAGGCAGGCAGATCCCACAGTTCGGGGCAGGCAGGCAGATCCCACAGTTCGGGGCAGGCAGGCAGATCCCACAGTTCGGGTCAGGCAGGCAGGCAGACCCCACAGTTCGAGGCAGGCAGGCAAATCCCACAGTTCAGGGCAGGCAGGCAGATCCCACAGTTCGGGGCAGGCAGGCAGATCCCACAGTTCAGGGCAGGGAGGCAGATCCCACAGTTCGGGGCAGGCAGGCAGATCCCACAGTTCAGGGCAGGCAGGCAGATCCCACAGTTCGGGGCAGGCAGGCAGGCAGATCCCACATTTCGGGCAGGCAGGCAGGCAGATCCCACATTTCGGGCAGGCAGGCAGGCAGATCCCACAGTTCGGGGCAGGCAGGCAAATCCCACAGTTCGGGTCAGGCAGGCAGATCCCACAGTTCGGGGCAGGCAGCCAGATCCCACAGTTCGGGGCAGGCAGGCAAATCCCACTGTTCGGGGCAGGCAGGCAGATCCCACAGTTCGGGTCAGGCAGGCAGATCCAACAGTTCGGGGCAGGCAGGCAGATCCCACAGTTCGGGGCAGGCAGGCAGATCCCACAGTTCGGGGCAGGCAGGCAGATCCCACAGTTCGGGGCAGGCAGGCAGGCATATCCCACAGTTCGGGTCAGGCAGGCAGATCCCACAGTTCGGGGCAGGCAGGCAGAGCCCACAGTTCGCGTCAGGCAGGCAGGCAGATCCCACAGTTAGGGGCAGGCAGGCAGATCCCACAGTTTGGGGCAGGCAGGCAGAGCCCACAGTTCGCGTCAGGCAGGCAGGCAGATCCCACAGTTCGGGGCAGGCAGGCAGATCCAACAGTTTGGGGCAGGCAGTCAGGCAGATCCCACAGTTCCGGGGCAGGCAGGCAGATCCCACAGATCGGAGCAGGCAAGGAGATCCCACAGATCGGAGCAGGCTGGGAGGCAGGCAGATCCCACAGATCGGAGCAGGCAGGGAGGCAGGCAGATCCCACAGTTCGGGGCAGGCAGGCAGGCAGATCCCAAAGATCGGAGCAGGCAGGGAGGCAGGCAGATCCCACAGATCGGAGCAGGCAGGGAGGCAGGCAGATCCCAAAGATCGGAGCAGGCTGGCAGGCAGATCCCACAGATCGGAGCAGGCAAGGAGATCCCACAGATCGGAGCAGGCTGGGAGGCAGGCAGATCCCACAGATCGGAGCAGGCAGGGAGGCAGGCAGATCCCACAGATCGGAGCAGGCAGGGAGGCAGGCAGATCCCACAGATCGGAGCAGGCAGGGAGGCAGGCAGATCCCACAGTTCGGAGCAGGCAGGGAGGCAGTCAAATTCCACAGATCGGAGCAGGCAAGGAGATCCCACAGATCGGAGCAGGCTGGGAGGCAGGCAGATCCCAAAGATCGGAGCAGGCAGGGAGGCAGGCAGATCCCACAGATCGGAGCAGGCAGGGAGGCAGGCAGAGCCCACAGTTCGCGGCAGGCAGGCAGGCAGATCCCACAGTTAGGGGCAGGCAGGCAGATCCCACAGTTCGGGGCAGGCAGGCAGGCAGATCCCACAGTTCGGGGCAGGCAGTCAGGCAGATCCCACAGTTCGGGGCAGGCAGGCAGAGCCCACAGTTCGCGTCAGGCAGGCAGAGCCCACAGTTCGCGTCAGGCAGGCAGGCAGATCCCACAGTTCGGGGCAGGCAGTCAGGCAGATCCCACAGTTCGGGTCAGGCAAGGAGATCCCACAGATCGGAGCAGGCAGGCAGATCCCACATTTCAGGGCAGGCAGGCAGGCGCTTCCCACAGTTCCGGGGCAGGCAGGCAGATCCCACAGATCGGAGCAGGCAAGGAGATCCCACAGATCGGAGCAGGCTGGGAGGCAGGCAGATCCCACAGATCGGAGTAGGCAGGGAGGCAGGCAGATCCCACAGATCGGAGCAGGCAGGGAGGCAGGCAGATCCCACAGATCGGAGCAGGCAGGGAGGCAGGCAGATCCCACAGATCGGAGCAGGCAGGGAGGCAGGCAGATCCCACAGATCGGAGCAGGCAGGCAGGCAGGCAGAGCCCACAGTTCGCGGCAGGCAGGCAGGCAGATCCCACAGTTCGGGGCAGGCAGGCAGGCAGATCCCACAGTTCGGGGCAGGCAGGCAGGCAGATCCCACAGTTCGGGGCACGCAGGCAGATCCCACAGTTCGGGGCAGGCAGGCAGATCCCACAGTTCGGGGCAGGCAGGCAGAGCCCACAGTTCGGGGCAGGCAGGCAGATCCCACAGTTCGGGGCAGGCAGGCAGAGCCCACAGTTCGGGGCAGGCAGGCTGATCCAACAGTTTGGGGCAGGCAGTCAGGCAGATCCCACAGTTCGGGTCAGGCAAGGAGATCCCACAGATCGGAGCAGGCTGGGAGGCAGGCAGATCCCACAGATCGGAGTAGGCAGGGAGGCAGGCAGATCCCACAGATCGGAGCAGGCAGGGAGATCCCACAGATCGGAGCAGGCTGGGAGGCAGGCAGATCCCACAGATCGGAGTAGGCAGGGAGGCAGGCAGATCCCACAGATCGGAGCAGGCAGGGAGGCAGGCAGATCCCACAGATCGGAGCAGGCAGGCAGATCCCACAGATCGGAGCAGGCAGGGAGGCAGGCAAATTCCACAGATCGGAGCAGGCAAGGAGATCCCACAGATCGGAGCAGGCAGGGAGGCAGGCAGATCCCAAAGATCGGAGCAGGCTGGGAGGCAGGCAGATCCCACAGTTCGGGGCAGGCAGGAAGGCAGGCAGATCCCACAGATTGGAGCAGGCAGGGAGGCAGATCCCAAAGATCGGAGCAGGCAGGGAGGCAGGCAGATCCCACAGATCGGAGCAGGCAGGGAGGCAGGCAGATCGCACAGATCGGAGCAGGCAGGCAGGCAGGCAGATCCCACAGTTCGGGGCAGGCAGGGAGGCAGGCAGATCCCACAGTTCGGGGCAGGCTGGGAGGCAGGCAGATCCCAGAGATCGGAGCAGGCAGGCAGATCCCACAGATCGGGGCAGGCAGGGAGGCAGGCAAATTCCACAGATCGGAGCAGGCAAGGAGATCCCACAGATCGGAGCAGGCAGGGAGGCAGGCAGATCCCACAGATCGGAGCAGGCAGGGAGGCAGGCAGATCCCACAGATCGGAGCAGGCAGGGAGGCAGGCAGATCCCACAGTTCGGGGCAGGCAGGCAGGCAGGCAGATCCCACAGATCGGGGCAGGCAGGCAGGCAGATCCCACAGTTCGGGGCAGGCAGGCAGGCAGATCCCACAGTTCGGGGCAGGCAGGCAGACAGATCCCACAGTTCGGGGTAGGCAGGCAGACAGATCTGGGTTAAAAACTTTAATAACTAATTGAATCTGTGGATGCTGAGGGCCTGAGGGAACTAAAGGTGATGTAGGGGAAGCAAACAGAGAAGTATTGTAAGATGGAGAGGTGCCTTTGACCTCCTACATGGGTTCGGGGTGGACTTGATGCTCTGCCTGGTGCTCTCTCCCTGGCTCTGTGCTGTGGCACACTGCTGGATAAATGCTTCAGCAGCCATTGTCTCCTCTTCATGAGGTTGTTTCTCTCCATTAATTTTGAAATGCCTCGGATCCATTGCCTGGCCTCGTTGGCGTTGGTGGCCACCAGATCTAAGTTCTTCTTGCTGCCCTTAAATACAATGCTGAAGCATTGGTCGGTTGGTATGTCTGTGGCATTCCGCTGCATTCCCTGCGTCTGATGACCTGCTTTCAGCTCCTTAATATCATTAATTGAGACTGCAAGGGAGGGAGCAAAACAGCAGCAGAGATCAGAACAAGAGATTCAGACACATTCATAAGCACAAGAGATTCTGCAGAAGCTGGAAATTCAGAGTAACACACACAAAGTTATTTATTCACAGTACTCTATCTATTTAGAGATACTCTGTAGAACTGGCCCTTCTGCCCCAGAAAGCTACATTGCCCAACAGCCCACCTATTTAACACCAGCCTAACCGCAGGAAAATTTCCAATCACCAATCAGCCTTTTTTGAACTACAGGAGGAAACCCACATGGTCACAGGGAGAATATACAAACTCCTTACACACAGCACTGGTATTGAACTCTGAATTATTACCTGCCCTCTCCCTGCCCCCCCATCCCTGACCGAGCAGCAACAGCATCGCACAAACCCCTCTGCTATTGTGGTGCCCTAAGATGCCGGAGGAACTCTGCAGGTCAGGCAGTATCTATGGAGAGGAGTAAAGAGTCAACACTTCAGGCCAACATCCTCCATCAGGATGAATGCTGCAGACAGGTGTGTGTGTGTGTGTGTGTGTGTGTGTGTGTGTGTGTGTGTGTGTGTGTGTGTGTGTGTGTGTGTGTGTGTGTGTGTGTGTGTGTGTGTGTGTGTGTGTGTGTGTGTGTGTGTGTGTGTGTGTGTGTGTGTGTGTGTGTGTGTGCGTGCGTGTAAACAGTTGTGGATGCTGCCTGGCCTGCTGAGTTCATTCTGCATTTTGTGTGTGTTGTTCTAGCATCTGCAGAATCTCTTGTGCAAAGGCATCATTTTGTTGCTCAGCTGCAGAAATTAGGGCTGTGTGGTGTGGGGCTTCAGGTTTCCCTAGCTCCTGCCTGATGGATATGCCTCATGTCATGTTTGTGGGAAACCTGGATGAACAGAGAAATGGAAATGGACCAAGAGCTGAGAGACAAAGGAGCTTTGCAGGAGAATATTGCAACATGTGGGTCATATCGTCTGAAAGTTCCTCTGCCTGTGGAATGCTGAAGGAATTGGAGAGTTCTTATCCTGAGCAGTACGCACGCAGGCACACAAACACGCGCGCGCGAATCGGTTCTACGAGCGCCTGTGTGAGTCTACAGCCTGGAAGGGCACCCTTGCTCTCACTTTCTCCCCCGGCTGGCTCAGTCCACAAGGCAGGTTGCACAACCCCCAGGCTCACGGATATTAGCGCACGCACATTGCCACCCTTCCACCCCACCCATGGGTGCTTCTGGCACCACTTAATGAGCTGTGGATGCTTGATGACACAGAAGAAACTGCTTAAGCTAATATTCTTTCTTTGTCGTCAGAAAAAGCACAGTGAGTGTTGACGTTGGAGTATTCTGTTGCAGTGGCAGAGACTGTGTTTGGAGTACTGTGTACAGTTTAGCCCTGTTTTGCAAAATGCATGATTCAACTGGAAAGAGTTGAGAGAAGATTTTCCTGTCTGCAGTCAGGACCCGAGGGTCTGAGTTAATAGGGAGAGGTTGGGCAGGCTCAGACTCTCGCCTTTTGTCTATGTGTCAAGAGTGATATATATTTAGTCGGTGCACTGTGGTTTGGAGTAACATTGTTTCGTTTGGTTGTAGATAATTACTGTCACATGGCAATAAACTCAAACTTGAACTTTATTCCTTGGAATGCCCAGAGACTGAAGTGAGGAAAATGATCAGGGCGAATACACATATTCTTTACCCAGGGACATGGAACCAAAAACTAGGGCACAGAGGTCTAAGGTGCGAGGGGAAAGATTTAAAAGGGACATCAGGGTATTGTCATATGGAGTTGTGGCAGGTTGAATAATAATATTTCAGACCTTTGGTTAAGTGCATGTTTAGGAAAAGCTCAGAGGGATTTGGGCCAAAAGTGAGCCAATGGGACGAGCTTGGTGGACTCTGTGGTTGAATGGATGGTGGCTGTGGCATTGACTCTCAGGAGTCATGTGACTTTGGCAGAGTTGCTGAGACTCGCCCCAGTTCGCTCCTCTTGTTTGGCAGATTATAATCCAACCTCTGGGATTTAAGGTAAAATGAGCTTTATGTGTCTCATGTACATCGTAGCGAACAATGAAACATCTCATTTGCATCAACGAGCAACGCGATTGGAGGATGTGCCGGACACAGCCTGCAAATGTTGCCATGCTCCTGGTGCTACCATTGCAAATATTCAGGTAAGATTAGTGAGTTGTGGGCATGCCGTGTTGGTACCAGGACATGGTGATGCTTTTGTGGGCTGCCCAGCATAACCTTCGGTGATTTGATTTGATGCATTTCACTCTACTTTCAATGCACGTGTGACAAATGAAGCTGATCTTGATCTTTTCTCGCCACCACCCCTGGCAGCCTCTGCACCCACCGCAGTGTGTCCATTCCAGTGTTGTCTGTATGGAGTCTGCATGTCCTTCCTGTGAGTGTGGGGGTTTCCTCCGGGTGCTCTGGACTCCACCCACAGTCCAAAGACCGACCAGTTAGTAAGTGAATTGGTCGTTGTAAATTGTCCTGTGATTTGGCTGGCGCTAAACTGGTGGACCGCTGGGTGGTGTGGCTGATTGGGCCAGAAGGACCTGTCTGTACTCTATCTCCAAACAAAATAGAATCAATGAAAGACAGAATCTAGGTCACTGGTGCAGTGAAGCAGTAACTCTACTGGCCTGAGAGTGGTGCCATACCAGGAATCAAGGACTAACACCTGCAATTGTTGGTGCCCAAGACAATTTTTTAAAACTCATTTAAAGTATGTTTGCCATCACACCATCCCTCCAAGTTTTGAGCAACACTCACACGTTTGGCTCCTGGCTGACTTCAGGATCTTTTTGGAATTGTACCACACCGTCTGACAGTCTTCCTGGAGCTTGTAAAACCGGGTCTTCCTCCACGATCTGGATCTGAGCTTCTGCATGTGACTACCCTCGAGCATGGCTTTAATATCCTTGTCCTTGGCGAGGCCTTGGGAGGAGCACAGAGAGGACACGTCAGTCAGAGTGATGGCAGAAGGAAAGTGGGTAGTGAAGGAGAAGTGGAATGGAGGGAAGGAGTGATGGAACACACAAGAGGAGAGTGAGTGAGGATCTGGTGAGGTAGGGGTAGGAGTTCAGGAGTTAGGAAGGTAGAGGAGAGCAGTGGAGGACAGAGGAACGGTGTTAATGTGTAGGAGAGGGGCAGGTATTGCAATGAGTGAGATAGAACTCTAGAGCACACTACAGGCTCTTCAGCCCACAGTATTGTGCCAAATTTTGAACTGTTCTAAGATCAATATAACCCTTTCCCCAGATAGAGCATTCCCTTTTTCTATCATTCATGTGCTCTGTACAGGTATTTCTTAAATGTCCCCAATGTATCTGCCTCTACCACCACCCCTGAGGTGGTTCCATACACACACCACTCTCTGTGTGCACTCCCTGGTATTAGCCATTCCCACCCTGGGAAACTATCTCTGGCTATCCACTCGATCTATGTTTGTTATGAACTTGTACACCCCTCTCAAGTCTCCTCTCACCCTCCTTCACTCCAAAGGGAAAAGCCCTCACGTGCTCATCCTCTCCTCATTTTTCATTTTCAATCTTTTTTTATTGATTTTCCAGCAGAGAAAAAATTGCAGATCAGAGGAGAAGTTTTAACAAAAACATAATACAAAAAACATATAAACAACAATATAATGTCAAAGTCAATTAAATATAATATTACGCTGTTGTATATAATATATAAACAAGAAACCACAACTCCTCTTGGCAGGTCGTAAAGAAAAAAAAATTGGAAATTTTATTGTATAAGAAGAAAATAAAACCCGCTAAACTAGCCTAAAAAAAAGAAAGATTGGGCAGTCCATTTGAGGATAAAATTAGAAAAAAGAAGAAAGAAAGCATCCTTCCAGTCACCTCCAAACGGTCAGGGACGAGGAAAATTTTTCCTTAAAGAAATAAAAAAAATAAATAAATAAAATTAAATCGTATGAAAATATTGAATAAAGGTCACCAGACTTGCTCAAAGTTAAAAGATGAGTTAAACGTCTGGCTTCTAATTTTCTCCAAACTTAAACAGGACATAATGGAGGAGAGCCAATGAAAAACGTTAAGTGGATTAGACTCTTTCCAGTGTAACGAGATAGCTCTCCTAGCCAGTAAAGTTGAAAAGGTTTCCTCTGGAATAATCCCAAAAATTGCCGTGAGTGAATTGGGTTGTAAATCCACACCTATAACTTTTGATAATAACCTAAATACATCCCTCCAAAAGTTATTTATCGTTACACAGGACCAAAACATATGAGTTAGAATAGCCACCTCTGTGTTGCATCTGTCACAAATAGGGCTTATATTAGAAAAAATATGTGCAAATTTATCTTTTGACATATGGGCCCTGTGTACTATCTTAAACTGAATTAAGGAATGACGAGCACAGATGGATGAATTATTAAGTAGATAATAAATTTTACTCCATTGATCATCTGAAAGTGAATGTTGAAATTCTATTTCCCAAGTACGTTTAACCTTATCATTAGGCGTCATATGTGCATTCTTTGACTGTTTATAAATAGCTATTAATCGTTTCTGAAATGGTTTAAGCTGAAAAATAGCATAAACCAAATTTGGTGAGTAAGCCAAGGGATAATTCAGTAAAAAATCACGTAAAAATTCCTAACTTGTAAATATCTAAAAAAAATGCGTACTAGGTATATCATATTTATCCATTAACTTTGAAAAAGACATTAACAATCCTCTGAAAATAAATCTAAAAAATTTTTTATTCCCTTAGTTTTCCATATTAAAAAAGCCTTATCCAGAGTTAATGGTTTAAAGAAAAAAGTTAGAATAGATATTACTAGAGAGTACAAAACATTCAAAAAATCTACGAAACTGAAACCAAATTTTTAAAGTATGTTTACCAATAGAACTAAGACATTGTCTACCTATTCTGGAGAACGAAAAAGGAAGGGGAGCTCCTAGTAAGGAAGCTAAAGAAAACCCCCTTACCAAATTCTCCTCCAAATCTGACCATGAAGGGTAATCCTGGTTATCTATACCATGAATCCAGAAGGTGATATAACAAATATTAATTGCCCAATAATAAAATCTAAAGTTTGGTAGCACCAGTCCTCCCTCATTTTTTGATTTTTGCAATAAAAATTTACTCACTCTGGAGCTTTTATTATTCCAAATGTAAGGCAAGATCATAGAATCAATTTTATCAAAAAATGTTTTTGGAACAAAAAATGGAACTGCTTGAAATGTATAGAAAAATTTTGGTAAAATAACCATTTTTATAGCATTTATTTGACCAATCAATGACATCGACATAGGCGACCATTTAGAAAGCGCTTGTTGAGTATATTCAATTAGAGGGGAAAAATTATACTTATATAGGTCTTTTAAAAGTTTTAATAATTTTAATACCAAGGTATGTGTAATAGCTTTTAGCAATATTAAAAGGTATTTGATCATAATAATCAGAATAATTATTAATAGGAAATAGTTCACTTTTATGTAAGTTAAGTTTATATCCAGAGAAAATACTAAATTCCGTAATTATAGAAAACATAAAAGGAATAGATTTCCTAGGGTCTGAAATGTAAACTAATACATCATCTGCATATAACGAAACCTTATGTAATTTATCCCCTCTCCTAATACCCTGCACAGAATTAGAATCCCTAAGAGAGATTGCAAGTGGTTCTAAAACCAAATTAAATAATAAAGGACTGAGAGCACAGCCCTGACGGGTTCCTCTATATAATCTAAAATAAGGAGACTTTTGATTATTAGTTATAATTGCAGCCACCGGGGCTTGATAAATCAGTTTAATCCAGGAAATAATTCCCGGACCAAAATTAAACCTCTGCAAAATCTGAAACAAATAAGGCCATTCCACCCTATCAAAAGCTTTCTCTGCATCCAGAGACACAATACATCCAGATTCTTTAACCGAGGGGAATTAAATGATATTAACAGTCGTCAAATATTAAAATGTGAGTATCTGTTTTTATTAAATCCTGTTTGATCATTTGAGATAACAGTAGGCAAAATATTCTCAAGTCCATCGGCTAGAATCGTAGAGAGAATTTAAAAATCTACATTCAGTAAAGAGATAGTTCTATAGGATACACATTCCAGTAAATCTTGTCCTTTTTTAGGAATCAATGAAATTAATGCCTCATAAAAAATTTTCGGAAGATTCCCAGACGGTATAGAATCAATAAGAGTTTGATGAAGATGTGGTATAAGCATTTCATGGAAAGTCTTGTAAAATTCCACCGTGTAACCATCTGGTCCCGGAGCTTTCCCTGATTGCATAGAGGATATAGCTTTAGCTATCTCCTCTTGTTTAATAGGTGCATCTAATATATCAACATCTTGAGTCGAAATTTTGGGTATATTTAACTTTTGCAAAAATCTATTCATAATAATAGTATTATCAGAGAATTCAGATTTATACAGATTAGAATAGAAATCCATAAATATCTTCTTAATTTCACAAGGATCTAAGGTTTCAATTCTATCTGGTCTACGAATTTTTAAAATCTGTCTTCTAACCATACCAGCCTTTAACTGACCAGCCAAAAGTTTACCAGATTTACATCCATGTATATAAAATAAACTTTTAGATTTAAGAATTTGCTGTTTGATAGGAAAGGTCAAAAGCAAATCATATTGTGATTGAAGTTCGACCCTTTCTTTATATAGGTCTTCAGTAGGTTTAACTGAATACGCTTTATCTATCTCTCTAATTTTATTAGTAAGCACTGACAGTTCCACTTTAGTTTTCTTTCTTAAAGCTGCTGAGTATGAAATTATCTGTCCCCTAAGAAAAGATTTCATCGTGTCCCATATAACTAGGTTTGATATTCCTTCAGTTGTATTAAATTCAAAAAATATAGAAATTTGCTCCTTAATAAAACTAACAAAAGCGGGATCCTGTAACAATACGGGATTCAATCTCCACTGTGACATTTTCAAAAAGCTATCCAAAAACTTCAGGGTTAACTTCAAAGGCGCGTGATCCAACTTTACAATGATGCCATACGCACACTCAACAACAAAGTGTAGCAAAAGTGTGTCTAGAAAAAAGTAATCAATTCTAGACTATTTATGATGAAAGTGTGAAAAAATAGAGACATCTTTGTCGTTAGGGTGCTTATATCTCCAGATATCGACCAGGCCATATTCTAGTAAAAAAGAATTAATACACGCCGCCGCTTTATTAGGAAGCGACGGATTGGTTGATGACCTGTCAATTGCCAGATTCAGACAACAATTAAAGTCACTGCCCATGATCAACTTATATTACTTCAGATTCGGTAGCTCAGAAAAAAGCTTCTTAAAAAATTCAGAACTATCTACATTAGGTGCGTATATACACACCAGAGCTACCTTTTACTTGCACAATAAACAAGTAACAATTAAATATCTTCCAGTCGAATCAGTAATAGTATTAAAATGTACAAAAGGAATTTTGGAGGTAACAAAAAGTAGATACACCTCTAATTTTATTAGTCGATAACAAATGAAATAAAGGAACCTTTTCAAAATTTGAAAAACCAGTTCTCATTCTATCTCCGTATATGATCTTCTTGCGCAAAAATAATATCTGCGTTAAATGTTTTTAATTTCTTAAAAATCTTTTTACGCTTACTAGGATGATTCACACGTTCAGATTCCAACAGATTATATTAATGTTATTAACATCCATGTTTAAAATTTCATTTAATATTTTATAAATCCAAAAGGCACGGATATGACTAGAAGGAATGACGTATTTGCGAAAAAAAATCCATCCAAAGAACAGCCCAATCGAGAAAAGAAATCTACTCTAATAGCCCCCTCCTGCAAAGCCAGAAAGACAGCAACCAATAGGCTGGTCGCATGCTAACCTAGTGACTCTTGACTCCATCCTCCATTTTGCAGCTACATATATTAAATTTGAAATATTAATCCCACTCAATATAGCCATAATAAAAGGAACAAACAAATTTCAAATACTGCAATGTTATGTCTAACAGTAATAAAAACATAATTGGCGATGGCCATCTTTAATTCATCTACAGTATATTAATCACATATTAAAAGAAAAGTAAATCCAAGCAAATAATATTACAAAGTTCTTTCTCTCAAAAAGAAAAAAATGAAAATATATATATATATATATATATATATATATATATAAAACAAACCTAAAATTATATCAATGTTGAAGCAAACAAAAAAAAAGTAATACACGGCAGGTCCTATACAGACCTTTATAGTATAATACTGTAAGAGTTCCCTCCAAAACAATTTGATATATATATACTAATTATTAATGAGTAAAAAAAAAGTTTGATCAGCCACATCCCATACCAGAGACTCAAAAAGCATAGAATAAACTTAACTCAGGGCATCTGTAAACATCTCATACATCAGAATTACCTATTCAGCAATCAGCTTAACTTTAAGATTTTTAATGTCAAAACACAAAAATACAACTGCAGATGCTGTGGATCAAAGAATACGTATACAACGCTGGAAGAACTCAGCAGGTCAGGCAGCATCCGTGAGAAAAGAGTAGCCAACGTTTCGGGCAGAGACCCTTCATCAAGATTTTTAATGTACTCCCATCCCTCCTGGGGAGAGTAGATTCTCAGTGACTGAGACCCTTCCGGAAAGATTATCAGCTGTGCTGGATGCCGAAGTGATGGATGTAAATTTAGCTTATACATTTCACTCATGACGTCTCGGTATTTCCTTCTTTCGGCAAAAATTTCAGGAGGAAAATTTTCGACTATACGAATCTCTGTTGATTTAAAGATTATCTTTCGCTTTCTTCTGGCCTCTCGAAGTACGGCTTCTTTGGTTGTATAATAATGCAAACAAAGTACAATTGGTCGAGGATGTAATTCAGATGAACGCTGAGAAATAGAATTCTATGGACTCTATCGATTAAAGGGCTAGCTTCCAGGGTCTCACTAAAAAGTGAGTACAGCATGTCTGAGAAGAACTTTAACAGATCAGCAGCTTCAGTATTTTCAGCCAATGCTAGTATACGCAAATTCCTCCGTCGCGCTCTACTATCTTAATCAACCATTTTTTCTTCATTTTAGATAGATCCAAGGTAATTTCATTCATTTTCTTTTCCGTCGAAGACACCTTAACTCCTTGTTCTTTAATAGTTTGCCTGAATTCATCATGTTCGTTCTCAATTCGATTTGTAGTCTGCTTAAGCGTCTGAAATTGAAAGTCCAAATTCTTCAGAGATTCTTACACTAGAGATAGACTTTTCAAGCTTCCCGTTGGTGTCCGTCAGCTTATCAATCTTAGTATTGAGCAATCCAAATTCCAACTTCATGTTTTCTATTGAAGAAAATATTCCCGCTGAAGTAACAGGTTCCTCCGCTTTCTTTACTTGTTCAGTTTGGTCTGTTTCAGGAAAAGTCTTGCCGCTTCTCAGTTCAATACCAGATCGACTTACGGCCATCGTAATTCCTTCAGTAGAAGTAATAAATCATCAAACTTAAAAGGAATCTGTCAGTGGGATGTAAAAAGAAAAGTGGCGCCGCTGTGAAATGCGACTTACTCCATGCGCTGCAAAATGGCGGATCCCATCCTCTCCTCATAAGACTACATGAGGATGGGTTAAACTAGTCCAGGTAGCATCCTAGTGAATCTCCTCTGCACAATCAATACCAGGAAGGGGGGAAATTGGAAGATTTCAATTGAACTTGGAGGAAATCCATGGTGTCTTGGGAAGAATGTACAGACTCCTTTCAGAGAGCAGTGGAACTGTATCCTGATTGGTGATCGCTGGCCCTGTGGAGTGCTGCACTAATTGCTTCTCCACTGCCCTGTACCAGTGACAATCGGCAGTTAGATAATGAAGGTGGGTGGGAGACTGCAGGTAAACAAAGGGTCTGTGATGTCATGATGTGTCATCGAAAGATCGGCACAGAATCAGGCCATTCAACCCATCATTTAATGATGTCATCCATACTAGCCCCAGTTATTAGCATTTGATCAGTAGCCTTCTACAACTTGGATATTCCAGAGCCCCAAAATCTTTGGAACACCGACCCCTTTATATTAAAAACTTGATATAGCAATTGTGCCTATACATTTATTCTCAAACTCTTACACGTACACTCAGACAGATATATTTAAACTAATATTTTTACCTTCATTCGCTTTACGGTCTTCTGTGTTCCTTCTAGGACTAATGGACTGCTCTATCCATTTTCCTTTCCTTGACCCAGCCTCAGGCACTGCTTCACTAAACCAGAGGACTCTTCTGCAAGTTCGCCGTTGCCCCCTTCTACTTCTCTGACCTAGAAAGACTTGCTCCCTTTGAAGTTTATTCTTCCATCTCCTCAATTCCTTCCCCTCGCCAACCAACTTCTTTGCAAAAGATCGCTTTATCTTGCCCAATTTTATTCTCCTTTGCTTGCACACTTGGCCATTAGTGGGGTCACCCCACATCCCCCCCAGCCTCTCTTCATTGTTTGGCTCTTCCTGATCTCCGATGGTTTGTTTGTCGTTTTCCTCCCTCTCCTCCTCTCGTTGCTCGTGTTCGTCCACTGATTCAGTCGCCTCTTTTTGGGTATCTTCAGGGCTCCGATCTGCCAGTCCCTGTGATGACATCGCATGTTCATTTCCTTCATCCCCTAACTGAATATGCCCCTCCTCCATACTTTCGTTGTAACCTTGTGGCTTCAGATCCACAGTATTAATTCTCAGAGTGTGAGCACTGCCCCCCGGCTCCACTTCCTCAGTGTTGGAATCTATTGTCTGGCCTGTGCCAACCACGGGCTTGGTTGTCACAGTTTGAGGGTGCTTCTTGTCAAACCTCAGGCAGCCCAACAGCCGAAGAAGGTGGCAATACCACCAGAGACCACCAGCCTGTATTGTTTATGGAATTCCGTTAACTTTGTCAGTTATTCCAAGAAACTGTTGTAAAAGCAGCTCAGCACATCGAGAAGAGTTCCCTTTCCTCGTGTACTTGGATGAACTGCACTCAGCCTGCAGTTTCTTGTGGTCAGGTACTGGATCATAATGACCTCACAATCTACCTCATGATGATCAAGATGTGACTACAGGAAAATGCAGGGTGATATGGACACAACTTAGCACATCACAGAAATCATCCTTTCCTCCTTGGACTCTGTCTACATTTCTCACTGCCTCAGTAAAACAGCAAGCACAATCCAAGACACCTCCCATATTCTGTCTTATCCCCTCTCCCATCGGGCAGGAGATAGGAAAGCCCAAAAACACAAACCAACAGGCTCAAGGAGAGCTTCTACCCTGTCTGCCATTGAATTTAGGACAGACACAGTAGGAACAATTAAACTCTTAGATAGGCACATGGATGGGGGAGAGACTGAGGGCTATGTAGGAGGGAAGGGTTACATAGATCTTAGAGTAGGATAAAATATTTGCAGAACATAGTGGGCTGAATGGCCTGTATTGTGCTGTAATGTTCTATTGAATGGTCCTCTACTGTGATGTGGACTGTTGATCTCACAATGTCAATTGCTACAATCCTGCACCTTACTGTTTACCAACACTACACTTCTCTGTAGCTGCTGCACTTTACTCTGCATTCTGTTATTGTTTTACCTTGTTCTACCTCAGTTCCGTGTGTGATGATTTGATCAGTATGAACAGTTTGCAAGTCAGGCTTTTCACTGTATCTCAGTACATGAGAAAATAATAAACCAACACCAAATAGTGAAAGTAAAGAATGAAGCCTGAGGTCTAGACTGGTGGTCATTTTGGGAAGGGGTGAGGAGATGTCCATTTTAATTTCATCATGGTTATTTCTGGCCACACTTCCTGTGAGTGCCCCTCACTCTCCCTTGACTATGACACTGAGGCAACGCTGATAATGGAAGACCTTGTTCTACTGGGGACAAGGAAGATGGCAGATCAGTCATGGTTGCATACAGCACACAAACAGGCCCTTGGACCCAATTGGTCCATGCCAACAAAGCTGCACGTCTACGCTGGTCCCATTTGCCTACATTTGGCAGATGTCCCTCTGAACATTTCCTATCCGTGTTCCCTTCCAAATGACTTTTATATGTGATGGTCCCCACCTCTACCACTTCCTCTGGCAGCTCAGTCCATGTAATCACCTTCCCCTCTGTGTGAACAGCTGACCTCATGATGTTATGTTGTCAACCCCTCGACCTTCTGCGCTCCAAGCAAAAGAAACTGTCCGATCCTATCCAGTCTTTCCTTATAACTCTCAATTCTCCTGTCCTGGTCACAGTAAATTCCTTGTAACTTGAATTTAATGACTTCCTTCCCATTGCAGGATGACCAGAACTGTACACAGCACTCCAAATGTGGTTTTCCCAACATCTTCCATAGGTTTTACAAACATTTGTGTTGATTTAGAGATACAACACGATGATGGGCTCTTCCACCCAATGAGTCCATCAGAATCAGAATCAGGTTTATCATCTCCAGCATGTGACGGGAAATTTGTTAATTCAGCAGCAGCAGCAGTTCAATGCAATACATAATGTAGATAAAAATAAAATAATAAACAAACAAGTAAATCAATTACATATATTGAACAGATTTTTTTAAATGTGCAAAAACAGAAATACTGTATACTAAAAGAAAAGTGAGGTCGTGCCCAAAGATTCAAGGTTCATTTTGGAATCGGTTGGCAGAGGGGAATAAGCTGTTCATGAATCACTGAGTGTGTGCCTTCAGGCTTCTGTACCTCCTCCCTGATGGTAACAGTGAGAAAAGGGCATGCCTTGGGTGCTGGAGGTCCCTAATAATGGACGCTGCCTTTCTGAGACACCGTTCCCTAAAGATCTCCTGGGTAGTTTGTAGGCTAGTACCCAAGATGGAGATGACTAGATTTGCAGCTTCTTTCGGTCCAGACTGCCCAATCAGACAGATGTCATACATAATGGCCTTTGCAACTGATAATAGTGCTGCTTCGATGAGAAGAAGATACTGTGGTGAACTAGATATACCTGTCTGACTGCTCCTGTGGCTCCTCC
Source organism: Hemitrygon akajei (assembly GCF_048418815.1). NCBI lineage: Eukaryota > Metazoa > Chordata > Chondrichthyes > Myliobatiformes > Dasyatidae > Hemitrygon > Hemitrygon akajei. The sequence goes on along the minus strand of NC_133126.1, from coordinate 120,783,335 downwards.
CACAGACCCTGCTGACTGCTCCTGTGGCTCCTCCCACAGACCCCTGTATAAAGGCGACTGTGGTCTGCTGCTCTCCCTCATTTTCCCAGGATGTAGTGTTGTTCTTCAGTCAATAAAAGCCGATATCTCACTTCCTAAGTCTCAGCGTGAGTTATTGATGGTGCATCAATTTTATTGACTGAAAATTACAACATGGAAACCGTTTTACGCCCAGAACGCCTGGATTTGGACCCCCAAGACCCTGAAGCAGCTCTTGCCTTTGAACACTGGCTTGTGTGCTTCCAGTCATACTTGGAGGAGGTTCGTGCCACCGACTCGGCTGTTCGGCTCAGACTTCTCCTCTCGAGGGTCGCCCCAAAAGTTTATTCGTTCATCAGGGACCTCTCCACCTAAGAGGGGGCGCTTGCCGCCCTCAAAAGACAGTACCTGCGGCCGGTAAACGCAGTTTATGCTCGGCACCGCTTGGCAACACGACAACAGCGGCCTACGGAGTCGACTGCTGAATTTCTCCGAGCTCTACAGGCACTCGTGCGGACTTGTGACTGCCAAACGCTCACAGCGGAACAGCATACGGAACTCTTGGTCCGAGACGCTTTTGTGACTGGGGTCCGGTCAGTGTATTTGCGCCAGCGGCTGCTGGAAAAAGCTGATCTTACCTTACGCTCCGCGATAGAGACGGCCGATACGTTAGAGGCTGCGCAGCTGTACGCCGAAGCGGTCCAGCCGCGCGATTCCCCGGTTCCGAGCGAATTCGCCAACGCCGCTGCCAGTCGCGGTATCACGAACTCCTCGAATTCGCCGTGTATAAAACACTGTTACTTTTGTGGGCTTCAGAAACATGCCAGAAACAGCTGTCCGGCTCGCGACGCGACTTGTTCCAGCTGCGGGAAGAAGGGCCATTTCGCCAAGGTCTGTAAATCTAAACCGCGCCCGGGGTCGAGCAGCGCTGCGTCTGAGACCTGGGGGCCGCCATTTTGCATGCCCGGATGTGGACAACCATCTTTGCCGGCGTCACCATCTTTGCCGCCCCTACCTACCCATGTGCGACCTGGGAGCCGCCATCTTGCATGCCCGGTACATGAGCGTCGTGAGGAGTCAGGGTGTGGCACGGTGCGTGCGGTGTCACCTCGGGTACAGGGTGCATAGTTACCGTGGAATGCTCGGGGTTCTCCTCTCCGGCCTCTGCGACTTCTTGGAGAAGTACAGAGTGATGACGGTGCCCACTTCTAAACTCCTGCACAGCTCCGCGATTTGGGTTTCGCTCTGGACCCCGTGGTCGAGTTGTGGCATCCCATGGTGGAATAGCCCTCCTGCAACAGCCATGTCCCTTTCCTTATAAATGAGTGTGTGTGAAGAAGAAAAAAAGGAGGTTCACCTTGCTGACCGACCAGCGCTCGGTTGCGTTCATGTTTAGCAACCAACAGCGGGGCAAAATCAAAAATGATAAAATTTTGCGATGGAGAATAGAACTCTCCACCTACAACTATGATATCCTGTACCGGCCTGGCAGGCTCAATGAACCCTCTGATGCCCTATCCCGGGGAACGTGTGCTAGTGCCCAGCTCGACCGGCTGTATGCCCTTCATGCCCAACTTTGCCACCCGGGGGTCACCCGATTTTACCATTTCATTAAAGCCCGGAACCTGCTGTACTCCCTGGAGGACATCAGGACGATGACCAGGGACTGCCAGATCTGCGCTGAGTGCAAACCGCACTTCTACCGTCCTGACACTGCGCAGCTTGTCAAGGCCACCCGCCCTTTTGAGCGACTGAGTGTTGACTTTAAGGGCCCCCTTCCCTCCACCGACCGCAATGTCTATTTTCTCAGTATTATTGACGAGTACTCACGATTCCCCTTTGCCGTTCCCTGCCCCGACACCACTGCCACGTCCGTCATAAAAGCCCTGCGCCAACTCTTCACTCTGTTCGGATATCCCTGCTATATCCACAGTGATAGAGGGTCCTCCTTTATGAGTGACGAGTTGCGCTGGTTCCTGCTAGCTAGGGGCATTGCTACTAGTCGAACCACGAGTTATAATCCTCGGGGGAATGGACAGGTGGAGAGGGAGAACGCCACAGTGTGGAAGGCCACACTTTTAGCCCTTAAGTCAAAAGGGTTGCCAGTCTCCCGATGGCAGGAGGTCCTCCCTGAGGCACTCCACTCTATCCGCTCCCTGTTGTGTACGTCCACTAATGCCACCCCTCACGAACGCCTATTCTCTTTTCCCAGGAAGTCTGTCAGTGGGACCACCCTACCAGTTTGGCTGACGTCCCCGGGGCCAGTGCTGCTACGTAAACATGCGAGGAGTAATAAGTACTCACCGCTGGTCGAGAGGGTTCACCTGCATGCTAATCCCCAGTATGCCTACGTGGTCTTGCCTGATGGGCGGGAGGACACGGTCTCTGTCCGCGACCTGGCGCCCGCCGGAGCAGAAGACCACTACCCCGAGCATTCCACGGTAACTATGCACCCTGTACCCGAGGTGACACCGCACGCACCGTGCCACACCCTGACTCCTCACGACGCTCATGTACCGGGCATCTCGTACGCGTCTATTCCAGGGACCTCGCTCACACGCGAGGGATCCCTGACACCTCCTGTTGGGACAGAACCAACCCACTCTCCGCCTCCGGTGCAAACACCACCTCCGGCACCTGTGCCATCACCAACTCCGGCTCCTGTGCAATTGCAGCCGGAGCTACGTAGATCGCAGCCAACGATTCGACCGCCTGATAGACTTAACCTGTAACTATACTTGGGGATTTTTTTAAACAAAGGGGGGGTGAATGTGGTGAACTAGATATACCTGTCTGACTGCTCCTGTGGCTCCTCCCACAGACCCTGCTGACTGCTCCTGTGGCTCCTCCCACAGACCCCTGTATAAAGGCGACTGTGGTCTGCTGCTCTCCCTCATTTTCCCAGGATGTAGTGTTGTTCTTCAGTCAATAAAAGCCGATATCTCACTTCCTAAGTCTCAGCGTGAGTTATTGATGGTGCATCAGATACAGAGGATTCATTACTCATTGAAAAATGCTCTGCCTGACATACTTTGTGTCATCCATCTTGTGAAAATATTGGGAGAATGTTTATAAGACAGCCTTGCTGTGTGATAATGGCTGTCAACTTCATCACATTCAACACACTTTCATATCGTCTTTTTCAACAATTTTGTGAGGAAAGTGAACAAGATATTGAATGGCTACTAATGCACACTGAGGTACGATGGTTATCAAAAGGTAATTGTCTTTGCTGGTTTGTTGAAATTTGTGTAGCATCTGTGCCCCCAATTTACCCCCGTTCACCTAGGGTGAGCCGCCGTCATCCTGCCAACAGAGCAATACTTCGGTGTAATGCCCCCCACCCCAGTACACACTCACAACACAATAATCAAATACACCAAATGCGAGTAAATAATTACAACTTTAACTATAAAGTTAGTGATGGGTTAGTAGAAACAGATAACCTAAAGGCGCCAAATCAGTAAGTTTATCAGTTTGCGCACATAATATTTTAATACATTGGAGCTCACGCCTCCAGTTCCTTCCACAATGACCTTCCAAGCCTTTGGCCACCATCCAAACTGCCAACTTCCGTATCCGCTGCCCTGGAATCGCTGCTCGCTCCTCACACGTCTGTCCTTCTCGGTCGCTTCCCTGAATAAGACCACAAACACCCGCTCAGCTTACTCATACAAGACAGCATAACAATTCTCCATTGGTTAGTTCCCCCCTTACCTGCAGTTATAACCCAAACATTCCAGGCACAGAAACCCATTACAGCATTAAGTAACATTACAGAGAAGCCATTTCATTATAACAATACAGAGAAGCCATTCTGTTAGCCTGAATAGTTAACACCACAGTTAATGGTACTGACAGCCCTACATTTGGGACAGTATTGTAGTATTTCTAGGAGAACAAATTGTCACTGCTAAGTCTGACATATTTTACCTGTCAGATATAGTTGAAAAACTGAATTTATTAAACAAGGCAGTTATGGGGAAAAATCACCTGGTCTCCACAGCTGTACGTGGCAACAAATTCCATAAATTCACCACCCTTTGGCTAAAGAAATTTCTCAGCATCCCTGTTTTGAAAAGGCGCCCCTCTATCCTGAGGTTGTGCCCTCGTGTCCGAGACTCTCCCAACATGGGACACATCCTTTCCACATCTACTCTGTCTAGGCCTTTCAATATTTGAAAGGTGGCAATGAGATACCCTCTCATCCTTCTGAATTCCAGTGAGTACAGACCCTGAGCAATCAAACATTCCTCGTATGATAAGTAAGCACAAAGTACACTGCAGATGCTGTGGTCAAATCAACTCAGCAGGTCGGGCAGTATCCATGGAAACGATCAATCAACGTTTCGGGCCGAGACCCTTCGGCAGGACTGAAGAAGGAGGGGGTAGGGGCTCTATAAAGGTGGGGGGAGGGAGAGAAGGAGAAGGCTGGTAAACCACTGACTCTCAGAACTACCTCGACTATACCTCTTCCGACACTGCCAAATATAAAAATGCTATTCCCTATTCCGTAAGACGATAAGACAAAGGAGCAGAAGTCGGCCATTTGGCCCATCGAGTCTCTCTGCCATTTCATCATGAGCTGCTCCAATCTCCCCTTTAGTCCCATTCCCCCACCTTCTCACCATAACCTTTGATGCCCTGACTACTCAGATACCTATCAATCTCTGCCATAAATACACCCAGTGACCCGACCTCCACTGCCGCCCGTGGCAACAAATTCCACAGATACACCACCCTCTGGCTAAAAAAAATTTTTTCCATCTCCGTTTTGAATGGGCGCCTTGCAATCCTCAAGTCACGTCCTCTCATACTGGACTCCTCCCACCATGGGAAACAACTTTGCCACATCCACTCTGTCCATGCCTTTCAACATTCAAAATGTTTCTATGAAATCCCCCCTCATTCTTCTAAACTCCAAGGAGTACAGTCTAAGAGTGGTCAAATGTTCCTCATATGTTAACCCTCTCATTCCCGGAATCATTCTAGTGAATCTTCTCTGAACCCTCTCCAATGTCAGCACATCCTTTCTTAAATAAGGAGCCCAAAACTGCACGCAGTATTCCAAGTGAGGTCTTACCAGTGCCTTATAGAGCCTCAACATCACATCCCGGCTAATATACTCTATTCTTCTAGAACTCCTCTAGAACCACAAAATGGAGTAAAGTGTCGTGGAGCTTGCAGACGTGAAGCCTGGAACAGTAGAGGCCCTTCAATCCACGATGTTGTGCCAACCTTTTAACCTTCTCTAAGAGCAATCTAACCCTTCCCTCCCACAAAATTCACTATTTTTCTTTTCATCAATGTGCCTATGTAAGAGTTTTTTCAATGCCCCTAATGTATCTACCCTGGCAGCACATTCCAGAGACTCTCTGCAGAATTGTTACTTTTCTCATTTCTTTTTGTAGTTTAACTTTTTATGCTTTATGTATTTTATATAGTCCTCTATTATTGTGTAATTCTTCAAGTAAATGCAGTTGACAATGGACTCTTTGCTGCAGGGGATTCCTCATGTAGCAGTATATCTTGATGATATTTTGATAACGGAAGCCACGGAGGGGAAGCATCTGCCTAACTTAAAACAGGTGATGAAGAGACTCTCAGATTCAGAACTGCGGTTGAAACGCGGAAAATGTGTCTTCCTGGCTCCGAGTGTGACCTACCTGGGGCACAAAATTACAGCTGAGGGGCTTTGCCCAGTGGAGTAAAAAGTGAGAGCTATTAAGGAGGCCCCAAGCCCCAGGAGCATCACTGAACTCAGATCGTTTTTGGGCATGGTGAATTATTATGGCAAGTTTCTTCCGGAGCTCTCAAAGGTTTTGGCCCCACTGTATAAGCTGCTTCACAATAACACTAAGTGGCAGTGGGGTGAAGAGCAGGAGGAAACTTTCAAGACAATGAAAGAACTCCTGCACTGAGTGAAGCTGCTCGTTCACTATGACCCAGACAAGGAGATCACCCTTTCTTGCGACGCTTCGTCCTATGGAGTCGGGGCAGTTCTCTCACACGTAATGGAGGACTGTTCAGAGAAGCCTATTGCTTTTGCTTCACGTACCCTGACGGCTGCTGAGAAGGCATATTCACAGCTAGACAAAGAAGGTCTGGACATTATTTGCGGTCAAACTTTTTCATCAGTACCTCTATGGTTGTGCATTCACAATTTAAATGGACCACAAACCACTGATGAGCCTTTTTAGGGAGACCAGATGCATCCCACATCTAGCCTCAGCCAGGATACAGCGTTGGGCTCTCACATTGTCAGCCTAACAGTATACTATAGTGTACAGAGCGGGTGGAGATAATGCAAACACCAATGTGCTGAGTCGACTCCCATTACCTGAGAAGCCTGTTACTACGTATGTGCCTCCAGAGACTGTTTTCATTGGACAGGCTGTCCGCGACACCTGTAAAGGCAACCCAGATCAAGCAATGGACAGAGAGGGACCCAATCCTGTCTGAAGTCAAGATTTTTCTTTGATAAGGTTGGCCCAGAGTTGTGGAAGGAGAGGAACTGAGACCTTATGCCAAACACAAGACCAAACTGAGTCTGCAGGATGGTTGCATTTTCTGGGGGGTGGGGGGGGGAGGGTCATCGTGCCTCCCTCTGGCCGTTCATAGATTGTAGAGGAACTATATACAATGCATACTGGGAGTAAAAGAGTGGAAGTAAAGACCCCGCCAACCCGGGTAGTATTAACTTATCTTTAATAATACTCACATTACAACACTTCTCCCCCTTTAAAATCCAACATTCCCCAAATATAGACGAACTGGGAAATAAAAACAGTGGTATTATTAGCAACAGGTTACCAATACAAAAACACCTAAAAAACATGGCAAATTCAACATTCAATCTAACAACAGAAGGAACTATCCAATCAAAGATTCAGTCTGTCAGGAGGTTTGCGAGGGTGCTGCGATCTACACACTACTCCCGGTGACCAAGCATGCACCGCTGGTGAGGATGTTTTGGGTGGATCTAGTGTTGGGGACATGAGAGGGGCCTGTGTGTCCGCGTGAGAATGGTCTATCCTCTTCAGGGGACTCTGCCCCCTCTGCCAGTGTCTCTCCCTCTAGCAAAGTCACTGGTGGACATGCTTTCCTGGTATGCATTAAGTGGTCATTGCTCCTTAACTGTTTTGGACTACTGAGCTTCTTTGAAATCTGTGGCAGGCTATTCTCAGTATTATTGGGAGAAACGACATCTGCAGGTTTGCCACCTAGCTTGGAATGCATTGAGTAAGGAACTTTGGTTTTTGAACTTTTGGCTTTTGACTGTGGCTCAGAACAGACCTAATTGCAAATTTTTCATGGAGTTCCTTGTTATCACTTGGAACTATCTGGAGTTCAACAGCAGGAAATCGCAATGCGTTTTGGAAAACCTCTTGTGCTTGAACAAAGGTCTTGTCTGTTAAATCAGTTATTGATTTGATGATACATTCATTCCCCTGGAGCAGGTTCTCTTTTCTTTAATGGTTGTTCTCTTCAATACCACGAATACTCAGGCCAAGAAATCTTCCACTCAGTGTAGAGTTAAAAGGCACCACAAGGATTCCCAGGGGGCCACCGCTTCCAGAAAATTCTATGTTCTTTGTCAAATCACTTAGAGTGCTTTCTGAATGCTTGTCTGGTGGTCCTGGAGGCTCTGTTCTTACATCGTCTGCGGGTGCCCAGTCTGCTACTGTTACGATTGGCTTCACATGCAGGTTCCTGTTAGCGAGATCATCAGGCTGAGATGCAACTTGCTGTAACTGGGCAGGTGGTACAAGAGCTGGGTCACTCACATTGCCATCGGCGAATTCATCTGCACGCTGCACCTCATGCTCTTCCGTCATGTGTGCATATTTAAATTCATGCCAGTTGAGCCAGATTTTACGAAGCCAATCATGGCCCAGAAGACTGGGCCCACTACCCTTAGCTATCACCAACCTGGCTTCAGCCTTCTGGACCCCAGCCGAAATATCCACATATAACATTCCTAAATGAGGTATGGGCTGCTCGTACAGGTCCTGAGTTAGAGTTCAGATGGTCTGATGGGAGGCAGGTTGGATCCCCATGTCCTGTAGGTCTCTTCACTAATGACTGATGCAGTAGCCCCTGAATCAATCTCGAACTTAATGTCCTTTCCCTTGACAGTGACTGTGGTATAATAGGGTTCAGGTGGTCCCTTGTCTGTTTCCAGCCCAAACATGTTGTAGGCACATGCTGCCTCTTCGTCTGCTTCCCCTAGGTGGTGTGTGGCTGCCTGAGTCTATTGAGCTTTCCCCTGCCCAGGCTTAACCTTACCCTTTATGCTCCTGCACTTCTTAACTAAATGTCCCTTCTTGCTACAAGCACGGCTGACAGCATCTTTGAATTTACAAACATTTGCATAGTGCGTTCCTCCACACTGAAAACATTCCACCCACTATGCCTGTTTACCGGTCTCCCTTCTGACTTGGAGCACCGCCGTCCACTGCGACCACCCCCCCCCCACCCCATTTGCTTTGTGTATATCCTTGGCATTATTAACAGCCAACTCCATGCCTTGAGCAATTTCTAGGGCTGTCTTGATAGTCAACGGTGGGGTTTCCCCCAACAAGTGGCGTTGTACGGTGTCATTATTATTGCTGCATACTAATCTATCACGGAGCATGTCATCCGACACGGCTCTGAAATCGCAATGTTCCGACAGCTGCCGAAGCTTGGCCACAAAATCGCCCGCAAGCTGACCTGGCTGTGAAACTTGAACTATCACCGAAAGCTTCGGATTGCGGTGGTTCCCCACAAGCATGACCAGTTCGTCATATGGAATTTCTCCCGGTTTCTGCGGCGTAGCCAAGTTCCATATCAGCTTGTATGTCTTTGCCCCACACACACTCAGGAGAATAGAGTGCTTCTTAACCTCCTCAGTGATTCCATTAGCACAGAAAAAGTGGCCCAACCTTTCCTCGTACTCCGGCCACTCCTCGATTTGCTTGTCGAACACACCGACCGTTCCTAACGCAGCCATCCGAACACGAGGCTCCTTGCCCGCTCACAGCTCTTGATTGAAAACGGGGCCGACCCATCCACAAAACCAGTTTACCTCGTCACCAAAAATATGTGGTAATTTCTACTTTACAAAAAGACCACTCGACAGCTTGATGGCCAAAAGAGCATCTTTATCTGGGACGGCAAATGATATTTACAATACGGAGGCTTCCAGGTACCTCGTGCAGCATGGGTCGACAACAATGCATACTGGGAGTAAAAGAGCGGAAGTAAAGACCCCGCCAACCCCAGTAGTTTAAACTTACTTTTAATAATACTCACATTACAACAGTAGTAAAGCTGGTTCTGTATTTTTCTCACTCTCTGCCTGTACTTCATCTCCCTCTGGTGCTCCCCCCCACTTTCTTTCTCCCGAGGCCTCCAATCCCATGATCCTTTCCCTTCTCCAGCTCTGTATCACTTTTGCCAATCACCTTTCTAGCTCTTAGCTTCATCCCCCCCCCCCCCCACCCCCGGTATTCTCCTACCATTTTGCATTTCCCCCTCCCCCCACTACTTACAAATTTTTTATTATCTTTCCTTTCAGTTAGTCGTGACAAAGGCTCTCGGCACAAAATGTCGACAGTGCTTCTCCTTACAGACGCTGCCTGGCCTGCTGTGTTCCAGCAGCATTTTGTGTGTGTTGTTTGAATTTCCAGCATCTGCAGATTTCCTCGTGTTTGCTCATCGGGTATACTTAAGGCAGAGATTGATAGGTTATTGATTAATCGGGGCACAAAGGAATATGGGGGAAGGCAGGAGGTTGGAGCTGAGAGGGAAATAGGTCAGGCATGATGAAATGGTGGAGCAGACTCAATGGGCCAAATGGCCTACTTCTGCTCCTATATCTTATGGTCTTATGGTTTCATATGTATGGTGTTTGATGATCTGTGAGGACTTGGTGGGCCAAAGGTTCTGATTCTGTGCTGCAGAGAAATTGAGCCAAAGGCCCTGTTCCAGGCTCTGTGACTCTGTGATTCTATTACACGAAAAGATGTTGCGAGCATTGACAGAACTTCCTGTTTTTATTTCAGCTTCTGTTTTTATTTCAATTTTCAAGAAAGGTTGTGATAAGATACAGAAAAGATTCACAAAGATGCTGGACTAGAGATTTTTCAGTTATAAGGAGAGGGGGCTGACAGTAATGTATAGAATTTTGAGGGCACACACGGAGGTTAGTCACAGTCCTTTTCCCAGGGTAGGGGAGAGTTTTAAGGTGAGGAAAATAATTTAAAGAGCACCTGGGGGGCAGGTTTTTCACAGAGTGTGTGGTGAATTCATGGAACAACCAGAGCAATACAATAAACCACATTCCTGGTCTCATCCCATATCCTATGACAAATCCCTCGAACGTAGAGTACTTCTAGAGATTTTATCTTAGGCTTATAATGACACAGAAGGTCCATTAAGTGCATGGTTCCTCTCCCCCCCCCCCCCACCTCGCCAGGGACAGTAGTCCATTCATCCCATACTCTTCACCCTTGTCATTTATCGTCTCACACACCTCTGGCATTCTTCTTTGAAACTTTTTATTGCCGTTTACTGACGACTGAATTCTCTGAGGTAAAGGTTAACTGATGTACAGCAGAAAATGACTTTGATAAGGTCCCAAGCAAGAGGCTTGTACAAAGGAAGGTTATAAATTCAAGGAAAAAGTGATGGTTTGAATGCTCAATTGATTCAGCGACAGGAAGGCAGGTGGTCATGTTCAGTTACTGGTTAATCTACTGGGATGTAGGAGGAAATGGCTGCAAACCCATGTGACTGTGGAGAGAATATCCAAACTCTGCACAGACAGTGCCTGAAGTCACTACCTAGGTCTGCCCATGCCATTGAGCTGTGAGATAGCAGCTCTACAGCACTGTTCCATAAACGTAATACCTTTATTCAAGAAAAAGGGGGAAGTAAACGTATCAGTTATCTTCAGGGCAGCTGCCAGAAAAATGCTGGAGTTCATTATTAGGACCGCTTGGAAAAGCTTAACATGTTTAAGACAAATCATGCCACGAAAGAAATGTTGCCCTGAATGAGCTTCATGTTTTGGAGATGTGACAGGTAGGAGATTGAAATGGTTCGTAAGCTGGAATGTCGTCAAGTGAAGAAGCAATTACCTTTTATTTATATGGGAAAAATCTGTGACCGTTCGCAGACCCAAAAAATAACCTGCCAAATCATGCCAAATAACACATAAAACCTAAAATAACAGTAACATATAGTAAAAGCAGGAATGATCTGATGAATACACAGCCGATGTAATGTAGGAATACTTTTCTACAATTATTGCAGCACTGACCACCCCCCCCCACCCCCGCAACGAAAATCTCACGCAAGCGCTCTCGGCAGGAACACACAGCGCAAGCGCGCCCGGCCCGGCAGGAACACACGGCGCAGGCGCGCCCGGCCCGGCAGGAACACACGGCGCAGGCGCGCCCGGCGGAAACATGAGCGCAAGCCTTCCCGGCAGAAGCACTTTTTCCAGGAACCTTAAATTTCAGCTATGAAGCTCCCGAATAACACATAAAAATACAGAGCCTATATAAAGTTGATATAATGTATATACAGCGTAGTTAACTTACTGAAAATCGGTAAGACAGCGAGCACACTGATGATGGTGTGCTAGGCTGAGTCGTCGGAGGTTGGGGTGGTGGGACACTGGGGTGTCATCGCATCGTCGTCTGTTTCCATCAGGGCAGGCAGGTCACCTTCTTCTATGTCGAAGGTCGAGCTTCGTCGTCTGATGTGGCTCATCTGGAAGGCTTGTAAAACGACAGTATGCTTGACTGCTCAGCCTCGCACATTTTTGTCATTCAATTCTTTGTAAGCAATCAAACCATCCTGCAAACCTGCCCTGAACCTACATACCCTTTCAAAATTAAAGTCAAACTTTTCTGCAATCTTTGCAGCGTTGTCAATCACAGCGAAAATCTCACGCAATTGCTTCCCGTTCAGTTCCTGGACGTCTTCACTTTCGCTACTGCGTTCGGCTTCAATTGTTATCCTTTCCTCTTCATCAGCTCTTCATCCATCAGCTCTTGGTCTCGGGATGCCAAAACCTCTTCAACATCATCTTCGTCAATTTCCACAAACCCTTAGCCAAACTCTCTATATATTTACTTCGTTCACCACGATCGAAACGCTTTATTATCTCTAGTTTTACGCTGTGTAACACCCTTATGCGCTCTTTTAGGCTTTTCCGATACCTTAGAACTCATCTTGCTAATGGATGTACAAAATAAAACGACATGAAGCACAGATGCTCACAGGCACGTGTTTAAGCAATGGCGGCTAGAATCCGGTTCCGGGGGAGGAGCTAGTCTGCACGGCGCGTGCGCTGCCCTTTACCCGCGCGCTGCCGTTACCCGCGCGCTGCCCTTTACCCGCGCGCTGCCGTTACCCGCGCGCTGCCCTTTACCCGCGCGCTGCCGTTACCCGCGCGCTGCCCTTTACCCGCGCGCTGCCGTTACCCGCGCGCTGCCCTTACCCGCGCGCTGCCGTTACCCGCGCGCTGCCCTTATCCGCGCGCTGCCCTTATCCGCGCGCTGCCCTTACCCGCGCGCTGCCCTTTACCCGCGCGCTGCCCTTATCCGCGCGCTGCCCTTACCCGCGCGCTGCCCTTTACCCGCGCGCTGCCCTTTACCCGCGCGCTGCCCTTTATCCGCGCGCTGCCCTTTACCCGCGCGCTGCCCTTTATCTGTGCGCTGCCCTTTATCCGCGAGCTGCCCTTTATCTGTGCGCTGCACTTTATCCGCGAGCTGCCCTTTATCCGCGCGCTCCCCTTTATCCGCGCGCTGCCGTTACTCGCGCGCTGCCCTTTATCCGCGAGCTCCCCTTTATCCGCGCGCTGCCCTTTATCCGCGAGCTCCCCTTTATCCGCGCGCTGCCGTTACTCGCGCGCTGCCCTTTATCCGCAAGCTCCCCTTTATCCGCGCGCTGCCGTTACTCGCGCGCTGCCCTTTATCCGCGAGCTCCCCTTTATCCGTGCGCTGCCATTACCCGCGCGCTGCCCTTTATCCGCGAGCTCCCCTTTATCCGCGCGCTGCCGTTACTCGCGCGCTGCCCTTTATCCGCGAGCTCCCCTTTATCTGCGCGCTGCCGTTACCCGCGCGCTGCCCTTTACCCGCGCGCTGCCCTTTTCTGCGCGCTGCCATTACCCGCGCGCTGCCCTTTTCCGCGCGCTGCCCTTACCCGCGCGCTGCCCTTTTCCGCGCACTGCCCATTACCCGCGCGCTGCCCTTTATCTGCGCGCTGCCCTTACCAGCACGCTGCCGTTTTCCGTAACGGTGAAAACACTTTCTGTTACCTAAAACAGGTAACTAATGTAGGTCTCTCGTAACAGCGAGTTGACGTAAAGCGAACGTTAGAAAAATGGGGGACTCCTGTACTGTAGCTTTCTATGTCCATCTGTTCATTTTGTCTTGCATCCTCACTTCATCTCCTTGCTGCAGTTCAGGTAATAGACGAGAACATCTGTCAAAGTATGTTTTCTGCTTTGCTTTGTGTTCATCTTTCCATCTTTTCACTTGTTCACCTCTCTCTGTTCGCAGGAGGCTCTCACCTATTGGCAGATTGGATCTCAAACGGTGTGGCATCAAGAGCTGAGCAGGTGAAATCCACATTCAAGTGTAGTACTACGGTAGGCTAACAAAGCTTTATTAAAATCACTTCCACTATCTTTTACTTTGCGCATTAGTTTCTTGATAATTCCTATCGACTTCTCAACTAATCCATTGGATTGAGGGGAAAATGCACTAGATGTTGTATGAACAAAGCCCCATTCATGAGCAAAATATCTCATACATTCACCATTGAATTGTAGACCACTGTCTGTGAAAACTTCATCAGGTATACTATGTCTATGTCTACTATATACTATGTCTGGAAAAAACTGTTTTCTTGCATGTAATTATGTTCTCTGCTGTTGTTCTGCTCAAAACCACACACTTCAGGATACAATGAGTAGTAATCTGTTATTAATAGATAATCTTTGTTGTCATTTACAAAAAGATCAACGTCTACCTTCTGATAAGGTCTCTGAGGACTAGGATGTGGAAGCAGTGGCTCCTTCAGGTTGCTAGGTTGGTATTTAAAGCATATTCAACAAGAAGACACCATTTCTGCAATTTCTTGATTCATCCTGGGTCAAAACATCACTTCCCGCACCCTTCTCTTACACGTTTCAATACCTAGGTGGCCTTCATGAATTTTCCCAAGCATTTCTTTTCGGAGACTTTTAGGTATCACAATTCTACTACCTTTGTACAATATCCCATGCACAACAGACAGTTCTGATCTATGGTTCCAATAATCTTGTACTACTGAGGTACAGTCATGCCTATTATCTGGCCATCCATCCATCACCACTTGTATTACATGACTGAGAATTATGTCCTTCTCTGTCTCAAGGCACAGCAGTTCCAACTTTCCGGGAGCAACAGGTACAGTCTCTATGATCACATCAACAAATGCCTGAACATCATCAGCGTCCCTGTGACTGTATTTTGTTGTTGGATCCACAGCGCTGGAAAGTGTGTCAGCCGTGTACATGAATTTTCCAGGTGTGTATGACACATTCAATGCGTATCTTTGCAATTTGTTCATCGTTCGCTGAATTTGCAAAGGACAGTCACTTAAAGGTTTGTTAAACAATGCAATCAGAGGCTTATGCTCAGTTTCAACATCAATAGATTGCCCTGACACAAATTGATGAAATCTCTCACAAGCAAACATAATGCTGAGCAATTCTGTTTCAATTTGGGCATACCTTGTTTCTGGATTGGATAATGCACGAGATGTATATGCCACTGGTAGCCATTCCTGATCATGTTTCTGGAGTAATACTGCCCCTAAGCCTGCTTGAGATGCATCACATGAGATTTTGATGGGTCTGTCAGCATCATAGAATTTCAACACAGGTTCTTTGGCAAGCACTTTCTTGAGATTTTGCCATGCCTTCTGTTCATGATTCCAGCTCCATTTGTTTTTCTTTTCTGTTAGCTGCCTAGGTGGAGCATTCTATTCCAAAAGAATTTTCCCATGTAGTAGACCATTCCCATAAACCTTTGAACATCCTTTTTATATTGTGGTCTTGGCATGTTCTCGATACTAGAAACCTTCAGTGGATCAGAACGCACACCCTCTTTGCTGATGATATCACCCACAAAGGTAAGTTAAGTCACTCCTAGCTGAGATTTGTCTTTATTCAACTTGAGGCTTGCCTTGCGTGTTGCCCCTAAGACTTGTCTTGAGTCTGGTGTCATGCTCTTCTTTAGATAATCTCCAAACAATAACATCATCCATGGAAGTATCCACACCCTCAATGTGCTCATAGAGCATGTGAATGGTTTTATGGTACACTTCAGGAGCTGATACCGTTCCAAATGGAAGCCTAAGAAAACGGTATCCAGAAAAAGGAGTGTTAAAGGTACACAACTTTGAACTCGGTTTATCTAGTTTTCTTTTCTTTTTCAATCTTTTTATTAATATCATCATGATAAGATTAATACATAGTTATTGGGATTACAAAATTAAAATGAACATGAAAGGATACACAAGCAATAAGTACAATATAGTTAAGTTCCCAAATCATGAATGATACAACTATCATATAAACGAAACAACAAAAAAAACTGGGTATATCATGTTGAGAAAAAAAAAGAAAAGAGAAAAAAAATATTGCCCTAAGAAAAACTAATCTAACAAAACTAACCACTAACTAATAAAGAGAAAAAAAAGAAAAAAGGGAAGAAAAAAAATGGGCTGTTTATAATATCTATAAAAAGACAAAGAATTATCAGTGTCCCCCAACCCTGATCCTCTCAACAAATATATAATCAAAACCGGAAAAACAAATAGGATTGGAACAGGGTCAAATTACATCATGTGAAAATATTGAATAAATGGCCTCCAAGTCTTTTCAAATTCAATAGAAGGGTCATATATGACACTTCTAATTTTTTCCAAATTTAGACATAACATAGTTTGAGAAAACCAATGAAATATGGTAGGGGGATTAATTTCTTTCCAATTCAGCAAAATAGATCTTCTAGCCATTAATATAAGGAATGCAATCATCCGACAAGCCGAAGAAGATAAATGAATTGACTATCATTGGTAAACCAAAGATTACAGTAATAGGATGAGGTTGTAAGTCAATGTTCAATACCGTGGAAATAATATCGAAAATGTCTTTCCAATATTTTTTCAAAAGTGGACATGACCAAAACATATGTGTTAAAGAAGCTATTTCAGAATGACATCTGTCACATATAGGATTTATATGGGAATAAAAATGAGCCAATTTATCCTTGGACATATGAGCCCTGTGCACTACTTTAAACTGTATCAATGAATGTTTTGCACATATAGAGGCTAAATTAACTAATTGAAGAATTTTATCCCAATTCTCAATAGGGATAGTAAGGTTAAGTTCTCTTTTCCAATCATTTTTGATCTTATAAAAGGCCTCTGAATGTATTTTCATAATTATATTGTAAACATTTGATATTACACCTTTCTGAAAAGGATTTAGTTGTAACAATTTCTCCAAAATACCCGAAGAAACAAGATTTGGAAAGGTAGGAAGTCCAGTGTTTAGAAAATTCCTAATCTGTAAATATCTAAAAAAATGAGATCTAGGCAAATTATATTTATTAGATAATTGTTCAAAAGACATAAAAAAATTATCCAAAAATAAATCAGAAAATCATAGTATACCTTCAGTCTTCCAAGCTGAATAAGCTTGGTCCATAATAGAGGGATGAAAAAAGAAATTGGATACAATAGGAATTGCTAAAACAAACTGATTCAACCCAAAAAGTTTCCGAAGTTGAAACCATATACGTAAAGTGTACTTAACTATCGGATTGTCAATTCGTTTATGCAATTTAGAAAGAGCAAAGGGAAGAGAAGTCCCTAAAATAGAACCCAAAGAAAATCCTTGTACAGATTTAGTTTCCAGATTTACCCAATGAGGGCTAGGAGATAAATCCAAATCCCTTAACCAACAATTCAAATATCGAATATTAATTGCCCAATAATAAAATCTAAAATTAGGCAATGCCAATCCACCTTCCTTCTTTGACTTCTGTAAATATCTTTTACCCAATCTAGGATTTTTATTCTGCCATATATATGAGGAAGTTTTTGAATCAACATTGTCAAAAAAGGATTTTGGAATAAAAATTGGTACCGCTTGAAATATATATAAGAACTTGGGTAAAATAATCATCTTAATAGCATTAATCTGACCTATCAGAGATAAAGACAATGGTCACCATTTAGTAAACAAACATTTAATCTGATCAATTAAGGGTAAAAAATTAACCTTGAATAACTCCTTATGATTTTTTGTAATTTTAATCCCTAGGTATATAAAAAAGTCATTAACTAATTTAAAAGGTAAATTTTTGTAAATTGGAACCTGTCTCTTTAAGGGGAACAATTCACTCTTATTAAGATTCAATTTATACCCGGAAAAATGACTAAACTGAGCCAATAATGATATAACTGCAGGAATGGATTTCTCAGGATCAGAAATGTATAATAACAGATCATCTGCATATAATGATAACTTATGTATATCTATCCCTTGAGTAATGCCAAAAATGTTAGGTGATTCTCTAATAGCAATTGCCAAAGGTTCCAGAGCAATATCAAATACTAATGGACTAAGAGGACAGCCTTGCCTGGTACCCCGAAATAAACGACAAAAGAGAGGTCTTTATTAGTAAAAACCGAGGCTACTGGAATATGATATATCAATTTAATCCAGGATATAAATGTCGGACTAAAATTAAACTTCTCAAGCACAGTAAATAAATATGGCCATTCAACTCTATCAAATGCTTTCTCCGAATCTAATGAAATGACACATTCTGAGGTACTGCGTGAAGGATTATAAACAATATTCAATAATCTCCTAATATTGAAAAAAGAATAACATTTTTTTATAAAACCAGTTTGATCCTCCGAGATAATTTGATGTAATACCTTCTCCAGCCTGGTTGCCAATAACTTGGAAAAGATCTTGGAATCTACATTCAATAGAAATATTGGTCTATAGGATGCACAGTCAGTAGGGTCTTTATCTTTTTTCAATATTAAAGAAATGGAAGCTCTATAAAAAGATTGTGGTAGTTTACCTAGTCTAATTATTTCTTCAAAAACCCTGCATAACCAAGGAGAAAGAGTAGAGGAAAAAAACTTTAAAAATTTCACTGTATACCCATCTGGACCTGGTGCTTTCCCGGAATTCATAGAGGAAATAGCACCTTTAATTTCTTTTCTTTTTTTATTATTAGTTATTTATTAAATTTTAGAAATTACAATGAATAAATGTGATGATAAAATAGTAAGAAAAATAATATTAACCCTCCCCCTCCCCTTAACCCTCCCCCCCCTTAACCCTTATCTAAAGAAAGGAAAGAAGAGAAAGATTGCCTGGATATCGGAGGATCCCCACAAGCTCCATGGAGTTCAAAATAATTTTGATATTTATTTTTACTTTCCCCCATTATTTTATAATTTTATCTTCAAAGGACCTATGTATTTAATCCTATCTTTTGTAAGTATGGGAACCAAATTTTCAAAAATATATCATATTCATTTCTTAGATTGTACGTAATTTTTTCAAGTGGAATACAACTATGTATTTCGTTATTCCAACGATCCATAGTTAAATATAAATCAGATTTCCAAGTAACTGCGATAACTTTTTTGGCTACTGCCAATGCAATTTTTATAAATTTTTTCTGATACTTATTCAATTTAAGTTTCGGTATTGTCCCTTCAATGTCTCCTAATAAAAATTATAGTGGACTATGTGGGAGTTGTACTCCAGTAATTTGTTCCAATAAAAGTCTTAAATTTATCCAAAATGGTTGAATTTTAAAACAAGACCAAGTAGAATGTAAAAAAGTACCAATTTCTTTATTACATTGAAAACATTGGTCAGACATATTTGAATTTAATCTATTTATTTTCTGTGGTGTTATATATAAAAATGAAATATATTTCCTAGATTGCAATATTTATTTCAAACTTTACCAATGCAATTACCTCAGAAGTTTTTTCAAGAACTGAATAAATATGTAAGGAAATTTCTTTGGAAAGGAAAGATGTCAAGAATATCATTGGAAAAATTGACATGTAAATTTGATTTAGGAGGGTTACAACTTCCAAATTTAAAAATTGTTATAAAGCAAATCAACTTAGATTTATTGCGTCTTTTTTTGCTGAAGAAAAACCGGCATGGATTAGAATAGAATTAGATAAGATAGGAGAAAACATACCGGAAGATTTTATATATAAATGGGAATCCAAATGGATATGGGAGAAAAAAGAGTCTCCTATATTAAGACACTTGATTGATTTATGGAATAAGGTAAATATGGACGATGAGATAAAGAAATATTTATTAGCAAAAAGAACTTTAATTCAAAATAGGCTTATTCCTTTTACAATGGATAATAAATTTTTACATAATTGGTTCCAAAAGGGGATTAAATATATAGGTGATAGTTTTGAAGGAGGTATATTGATGTCATTTGATCAATTAAAAAATAAATATATCAAATAACACTATTTTCTGTTATTTTCAATTAAAAGCTTACTTACGAGAAAAGCTGGGTCAAACAATGTTGATACCAAAACCTAGTGAAATAGAAATATTAATTCAGAAAGGAAAAATAAAAAAAAATTACATCTTGTATGTATAATTTGATTCAAAAACAGACAATTAAATCAGGAATTCATAAATCAAGACAAAAATGGGAATCTGATTTGAATGTTAAAATTGATGGAAAAACTGGTCAAGATTATGTTCTGATAGTATGAGAAATACAATAAATGTTCGACTTAGATTAATACAATATAATTTTTTACATCAATTACACCTTTGATTTCTGCATCCGTAATAGGAGTTTCTAATATTAAAAGTTCTTCAGATGATAATTTTGGAAAATTCAATTTCCCTAAAAAATCATGCATGGTATTATGATCATGAGGAAATTCAGAATGATACAGGGAGGTATAAAAATCTTGAAAAGCTTTATTTATCTCACCATGATTAACTGTCAGTTCACCATTCTGTTGACGAATCTTAATAATTTGACGTTTAACCAAAGCACTCTTCAATTGGTTAGCTAACAGTTTACCCGATTTATCACTATGTATATAAAAATCACTTCTGGTTTTCATTAATTGATTTTCAATCGAAGATGTAAGTAATAAACTGTGTTCCATTTGAAGCTCAACCCTTTGTTTGTGAAGCTCCTTACTAGGAGCAATCAAATATTTCTTGTCAATTTCTTTAATCTTATCAACCAATAAAAGAGTTTTCTTCTTAATACATTTTCTCAAACCAACAGAATAGGAGATAATCTGTCCACGTATATATGCTCTAAAAGTGTCCCAAAGTGTTCCGCAGGAGATTTCATCCGTGGAATTAGTTGAAAAGATCAATCTGTTCCTTTATAAATTTAATGAAATCTGGATCTTGTAGTAAGGTAGAATCAAATTGCCATTGCTTAGTACTGGGAGCTGTGTCCATTAATTTAATAGAATGTTTCATTGGAGCATGATCAGAGATGGCTATAACGTCATAATTTCAACCAGTTACAGATGGAATAAAACGAGAGTCAATGAAAAGTAGTCAATTCTCGAGTAAGAATGATAGACATGTGAGAAAAATGAAAACTCTTTGTCCTTAGGATGTAGAAATCTCCAAATATCGAAAATTCCAGTATCAGTCAAAAAAGAGTTGATATAAGTGGCGGACTTATTTGGTAAAGTCTGAATGGATATAGATCTATCCAGCAAAGGATTTAAACAACAATTGAAGTTGCCACCCATTATTAACATATATTCATTTAGATCAGGTAGAGAAGTAAATAAAGACTTAAAGAAATCAGGATAATCCACGTTTGGAGCCTAAACATTAACCATAGCAAACTTCTTATTGAAAAGTAACCTAGTAATTAACAAAAATCTACCATTCAGATCCAAAATATTATCGTGTTGAACAAATGTAATAGAGGAGTCAATAAAAATTGAAACTCCTTTTACTTTGGCATTCAAATTCGAATGGTACTGTTGACTCCTCCAAAAGCTTAAAAAAAGTTGATTGTTCTCTTTCCTCACATGAGTTTCTTGTCCAAAAATAATATGCGCTTTCAGTCTTCGGAATACTTTAAAAATCTTTTTCTGTTTAATTGGATGGTTTAAGCCATTAGTATTCCAAGAGACAAAATTAATGGTCTGAGCCATATTTCTAAAATCAACCCTTTGGTATATAAAGAGTTAACCAAAGTACGAACTCATGCACCCGGAAGAGGAACAAAAATAAGTGGAGGAACTGGAAATGACGACACATCGGACATTTTAGTAGTTTGAAATCAGCCCAAATGAAAAAACTAGAAAAACTAATAAAAGGACCAATAGAATTAGAAAGAGATCCCCCACCCACCACCCACAAAAAAGAGACTCTCCTGAGCCTAAAGGAGGCACGGGAAAAAAAGCTTGACACTAAATCTACCCCCATGTCTCCAGAAGGCGACTCCAAATATATAAAGGAGAGAAAAAAATCCTCCCAAAATCCTAAAAAGTAATTAACACTATGCTAAAACAGACTTCTTAATATAATTGCTAGTAAAAAGAAAACAAAAAGAATATGAACACTGATAACTTATAAATCGGGTTAAAACCCGAACAAATAAAAGTTAGGATGTGATAAGAAAGGCATTATAGGAAGAAAAAGACAAAAAAAATGGCAAAATCAAAAAGAAAGCAAGAAGTATTTTAAAAAAGAAACCGCCATCTTAGTTACACAAAAAAATGAAAAAAAGATATATATCAAAACGTTAAAAAAATTCACCTTCAGAGAATTAATATAATAATGACCAAAAAATGAAATACAATGGTTAAAGTAAATAAATTTTAAAAATTAGTATGTTGATAAAGAAAAGCTTTAATAGGAATATAAAATGTAGAGTAAACCTACACCAATAACCAGAAACAAAATCTGGCTTTGGAAACAAAGATTATCTTGTAACGATCAAAACCATACATTTATTAGAGACGAGAAACTGAAGCAGTAGGATAATTCTCATCCAGAAAGCTTTGAGCATCAGATGTGGAGAGAAAAACATGTCATGGTGCATTCGAAGGCGAGATTCTAAGTTTCGCAGGGTATAAAAGCGCTGGTTTTAGGCTTTTCTCATAACATTTAGACATCAAAGGTTTAAAAGCGAGCCACGCCTTCATCACTTCTAGGCTAAAATCCTCCGCAAGCTGGAATTGGAATTCTCGCAATTTAACAATCTCTAAACGACGAGCCAAACGAATAAGGTGCTCTTTAACATGCACATAGTGAAATCGAACAATTACAACAGGTAGTTTAGATGAAGAACTTGGTGATCGGCACATAATTCTATGGGCACGATCAAGTAACGGAGGACTACCTGGGAAAACAGAAGGGAACGCATCCTTTAAAAGTTGAGCGAAATACTTTGAGGGGTCTCCTTGTTTGATACCTTCTGGGAGAACAAGTATGCGTAAGTTCTGTCTTCTAGATCGATTTTCAAAATCAACACTCTTGGCTTTAAGTATTTCCAACTATTTAATCGCCAAAGATAATTTCTGCTCCAGATTCTGGATTTTCAAGTCTCGCTTCCGAGTGTCCTCTTGCAGAGTTGCGATTAAAGTTTGATGCTGTTTAACTTCATGACCAATCTTATCCAGAGAATCCTGGAAAGCCTTTAAATCTTCTTTGGAAGTTTGGCATTGTTCTTCAAATTTTTCATTTAAGAGCTCCAAAAACGTATCATAAGTCAATTCAGTACATTTAGGATCAATCTTTTTTTTTCTTTCCATTGCCATTAGAATCTTCCCCAGGGTCTCGCCCTTTAGATCTTAAAGCCATTTCTGTACTCATTTCTTCAAAATTCACAGTACACTCTTAAAGATAAGTCCAAGAAGGTAACAAGAATCTTCTGGTGTAGGTAAAAATAAGTTAAATAGGGGTGATCATAGGTTAAAAAAGTAAAGGTTATGGAGCGAATCTAAAATAGTGCTCACTCCATGAGCGTTTCCTGGTGACCTGGTTTATCTAGTTTAAGTTGCCAGAATCTAGAGGATGCATCTAATTTACTAAAGTCTCCTGGAAATCCCACATCTTACACCCAGAACAGAACACTGGCTCTGTAAACATACTGCCTATTCTCTCTGAAGTTAATACAGAATAAGAAATAAGGAACTAACTTACCTACTTACCTTGCCTCTGCCTGTTCTCGCCAAAGCCTTGTTGAGCGAGGCCTTACAACTCTGCCTCAGTCGACTCCGATGACCGCACACACGATGACCGCTCTGCTAGGTGGTACCTCTCTTTTATAGAGATGCCCCATGTGTCTTATTTGTTATACTGTACTGTCTAATGAAGCCATGAAACTGTCAAGATGGCAGGAACACTTTTGTAAAAGGCACCCTGATAAAGCTGCTTGTGGTATTACCCGGTTCCAGATGGTGAAAGAAGCATTTGAAAAGTGTTGATGCCAAGAAAGCTAAAAATGATCTTGTTCTTAATGGTGTCATTGTTTCTTATAACATTACAAAAATGTTTGCAGAGTGTGGAAAATCTCACACAATCAGTGAAAGATTAATAATGCCTGCTGTATCAGAAGTGCTCATCACTGTTTGCAAAATGGATACCAGTATTTTAAAATCAAATCCTTTGAGTAGTAACTCTGCAGCTTATCCTATTGAGGAAATGAGTGAAGACATTGAGTATCAACTATGCACAGAGCTACAAAACACAGAATTTGGGATCCATCTGGATTAGTCAATTGTGCAAGATAACAAGGTGTTGCTGATAGCATATGTACAGTTTGTCAAAAGTGGATTCTTTCCTCCAATCACCATAAAATTATGCCCTCTTGTACTAGCCATTTGCTCTCAGGAAATAAGTCACTGGCTAGCCATTCGATCTATGCCCCTTTTCATCTTGTACACCTCCTCAAGACATTTCTCATCCTTTATCATCCTCTATTGCTCCAAAGAGAAAAGCCCTAAATCACTCATCCTATCTTCATAAGATGTGCTCCCTAAACCAGGCAGCATCCTAGTAAATTTCTTTTGCACCCTCTCTAAAGCTTTCAATTCCATCCTACAATGAGGTGAGCAGAACCAAACACGATACTCCTAAGGTCGTCTAACCAGAGATTTATAAAGGTGTAACATTTTCTCACTTCTCTTGAACTGAATCCCCCACCATTTGAAGACCAGCACACCATACATTTTCTTAACCACCCAATCAACTTGCATGACAACTTTAAGGATCTTTGGATGTGCCCTCCTATTTCCCTGTTCCTCCACACCGCAAAAAAATTGCCATTTACTCTGTATTCCGCCTTCAAGTTCAACCGTCTAGAGTGAATCATTTAATACTTTTCCAGGATGAACTCTTATCTGCCACTCAGCCCAGCTGTGCATCCTATCAATGTGTCATTTAATCCTACAGCAATCTTCTACCCTATCTACAACACCATCAACCTCTGGAGTCCCATTAAATGTTCTCAGTGACTCTGCTTCCTCCACTCTCCAGCAGTCTTTTCCAAGTACTCACCGCTATCTGGGTGAAAAAGGACCCCTCAACTCCCATCAAAATCTCTTTCTTTCTATGTCCTTTTATTCCAGAAGAAGGGGGAAGAGATTTGTTCAGTCTACCCCTATATAGCCCACATAAATTTTGTTATGAAAACCCCGTAACCAGGTAACTTACCAGCAAAGATAGATGGATCAGCTGAGTCGGATGCTACTATTTTCAACCGTTTTATTCAACAAGGGCACAAACGTATGGTTAATACAAAACATTCAGATCATCAAAACTCAATCTAAAACACTGGAATAATAATAATCATTCAAAACACAAGCTCGATCGTCGTCTAGGGGTAATGTAGATTTTATATCGTTCACTGGATATCTAAAAGTCTTTTAGATCACGGCAGTTTCACTTAGTTGCCGGCGGAAGTGTCGCGTTGGTGCACTTTTAGTTAGAAAGACAGAGAACATGAAGCATTTACCCGACAGGTTTTCCAACCTGTAGGAGGTAGTCGGAAGTCTCGTTGGGGGAATGGACTCTCATCTGTGGCTTCCCCTGTAGCTAGGCCGTCTTCCGTGGTGAAGTCGCCAATCCCAGGCAAGGGAAGGACGCACACGAACCCCACCACCGGCTGTAGCTATTAAAACGCTGTCGCAGGATTTCTAGCGTTTCTCCTTCGTGTGTTTCCTTGGTGCATCTGAGGGTCCTCCCCTCAGACCCGCCTTTATACTTCTTCACGGGATCGCAGGTGTCAATCAAGTTGCAGGTAATGCGATCTCTCTCTCAACCAGCCCACTTTGCCCGAGGGCTTTTCAGGTGGTCTCCATGAGACAATAGTCAAAGTCACTTTTATTCTGCTTCTTGGGAGAACGTGGTCTTTCGCACGTCTCTCTCTCTTGGGTCAGTTGACCCCCCTTGACTAGAGTTCTTGCGATTTTCACAAAGGAGGGGGCCAACGGCATAACACCTCCCCCCATAATGGGTTTTTAACCAGCGGTTAAAAACAGGTTGACACAGGAATTTATTTTTTTTTTTGAATCTACATACTACACAAGCTTTTCTCTTCACAGAGTACTACTGTTATACATTCAAGTCAGTATCTAAACAGGTAACGAGTACAGTGCCCCTTTTCTTTAATACCTTAACCTCATGTGCCCTACTAACGCCTGGTAGCATCAAACTTCAGCTCAATAACCACCTTATTTATTTGCTTTCTTCAGCAACATAACTAAGGAGGTGTGATCTTAGCTTACACACATCTACAAAGGTTCATGCAAAAGACAAATTTTTATGCTACTTTCAAACTTAACAGTCAAGCTTCCATGGGTGTTGTCTTTATTATTCACATACTTTGTCAAAATCCCTTAAAACCGGCTTCTGCTATTTTAAAAAAAATCGCGTCCCCATTAACCCTCGCCTTTTTTCCGGTTAATTCCCTCGTGGCGATCTTGGGCACCCTGGCGAAATAGGCTTTCGCCCGCTCCTTTCATAGGAGTTATTTTATCAGCGTGTTCCAAACTTAGACCACCCAATTCCTTAATTTTAGGCAATTTGTCGTTTTTCTCTTCAGGACCCGTCATGCTATTAGTTTCCAATTTAAGATCCGCAAGCGATCTCGCTTTGTTCAGACAGCATTTCAAATTCTGCCTTTTCACACCACACTCTGGAATAACAATAGCGTGTGGGGCCCCTTTACCTTCCAACTCAACCTGTAATTGATTCACAGGCTTTGTGGTACCAAGCCATTGCCTCTGTAGCCTGGTTGCTGCTTTTGATATCAGTCCAGCCTTTAAATTTTCTTCATTCAATTTGGGAACTACACATCCCCCTTTCCCTTGAGTTCCGTGACTAGGTTCAGCACCATGTGTATCCCCATCTTGGACACACTCAAACGGGACATTGGCCTCTTCCAGGTTTTCAACACCCGTACCTTTTTCAAATTCTAACGTCCCCCCCTCCTTCCAGTAACTCTCCGGGCAGCCCCCTGTTGGGGAAGGCGCAACCCTGCGAGCTGAAACAACCTCCTCGGCCATGTCAGCTGACTTCTCCACAGCAAGGATACCCTTCTCCTCTAAGACTGCCCTCATTTCACTCTCGGGACCATCGAGAACATCTTTAGAACTCTCAACTTCTCCAAACAATTCTGCCAAACCAGACAGATCAACCACGTCCAACTCTGGACGTTTTAACAGCTTTATCCGTTTCTCATCTTTATTTCCTACCTCTAGGACCTTTCTCTTCACTAAGGGGGGAGCTATCTCCTCGCCCTTACCCCCTTTTACTTTACTACCTTCCGTTTTACCACCCTCTGAACCCTCGTGGTGTAGGGTCGGTAAAAACGTCTGGGCCAATTTCAAACTGCGCGCTGTCCCAGCCGCCGCTCTCGACAGGCTACGAGTGACCGCGCATGCGCGATAGCTCGGGGACTCCATGGGCGGGGCCTCAACTATCAGGGCGGTTCCCATCTTCCCACCCGCGAGGTCATTACCCAACAGGAGGTCCACGCCCTCCCCCGGTAACTCCGGCAGGACTCCTAGCTCCACAGGTCCCGACACCAACTCGCAATCGAGAAAGACCCTATGCAAAGGCACGACTGCGGTCTGGTTCCCGATTCCTCTCAGGGCAACCTCCCCCGTCCGAGGGCCGAAATTTAACACATTACGGCTAATTAACGATAGTTCCGCCCCCGTGTCGCTCCAAATTCGTACGGGGATGGGGGGGTCCCCTTCCCTCAAAGACACGGTTCCTTCGGAACTAAATGTCTCCCGCCCCTCCGGTACTCCATCTACCTGGGGCCCTCTTGTCAACTTCCTGATTACCACTGCACGCCCGATAGGGGTCGCTGCTCTCTCCCTCTCTGGCTCCTTTCTCGGAGCAAAGCATTTTGATGCAATATGTCCCACCTTTCCACAATTAAAACAATTTAAACCAGGAGATCTCCAGGTTTCCTGTCTGTTATCCTCACTTTTTGTGCTAGCTCCCGGCGGAGTTTCTCCCTTAGCCGGCGGACTTTCCCTACCATTCCGACGGTCTCTTGGGTAACTTTTTGGTGAGGAAAACTTTGTCTTGTGGGTTAGGGCATATTCATCTGCGAGCCTAGCCATCTCTGAGATGGACTGATTTGTCCTCTCATTTAAATACATTCGGATCTCTTCCGGAACGCAACCTTTAAATTCCTCAATCAAAACTAACTCCCTGAGATGCCCATAGTTCTCGGCCACCTTTTCAGCTGTGCACCAACGGTCCAAGAGCACACCCTTCTCATGGGCTAGCTCGGTATACGTTTGATTCCACCCTCTTTTTAAATTTCGGAACCTTTGTCTATATGCCTCAGGTACTAACTCGTAACCTCAGAGAATGGCCTCTTTTACTTGATCATAATTCCCGTCCCTTTCTGTGGGCAGCACGGTATATACCCGCTGTGCTTTTCCTCGTAACACACTTTGTAACAACGCCACCCATTGCTCTCTGGGCCACTGCTGATTCCCTGCCACCTTTTCAAAAAGCAAGAAATAACTATCAACATCCGTCTCCTCGAACGGGGGGACCAACCTCAACGCCCGACTAATATCAAACCCCTCCTCTCTCTCATCCCCTCGAGTTCTTCGCTCTTGCTTTCGCCTGTCCAGCTCCAATTCATGGCCCCTTTGTTTCTCTTTCTCTTCTGCTTCTAGCTGCTTTAGTTTGAACACATGCTCTCTTTCCACAGCCCTTTCCTTTGCGGCTCTCTCGGCTTTTTCCCTCTCAGCTCTCTCGGCTTCTTTTTCCCTCTCAGCTCTCTCGGCTTCTTTTTCCCTCTCAGCTCTCTCGGCTCTCTCTCTCTCTCTCTCTGCAGCCTTCTCAGCTGCTTCTACTTCTAGCTGCTTTATTTTAAACTCATGTTCCAGCCTTGCTTTCTCCAACTCTGCCTGATTTGTCCCACTCACTAATCTCCTTTCGGGAATATTTTCCAAATCCTCAGCTGCAAACACTTTCTTCCCAACGTAATGCTGTTGTATGACCCTTCGCACTTCCTGCTTTTTCATTGTTGGCTTCACCGCTGTGAGGTCTAATGCCTGCGCCAAATTTACCAAGTCTGATTTTGTAGCTTTCCCTAGCGCCTCTACCGTCGGGTTTCTCGTAAATTCCGACACATCCATCTTTGCTGGTTTCCCGTCTGGCTACCTGCGTAACCAGATTTAAGTTTGGACTTACAGCCCGATTCACTGACCCTCCCGTTTGGTTTCAAATCCCGGACGAGCCCCCACTTGTTACGAAAACCCCGTAACCAGGTAACTTACCAGCAAAGATAGATGGATCAGCTGAGTCGGATGCTACTATTTTCAACCGTTTTATTCAACAAGGGCACAAACGTATGGTTAATACAAAACATTCAGATCATCAAAACTCAATCTAAAACACCGGAATAATAATAATCATTCAAAACACAAGCTCGATCGTCGTCTAGGGGTAATGTAGATTTTATATCGTTCACTGGATATCTAAAAGTCTTTTAGATCACGGCAGTTTCACTTAGTTGCCGGCGGAAGTGTCGCGTTGGTGCACTTTTAGTTAGAAAGACAGAGAACATGAAGCATTTACCCGACAGGTTTTCCAACCTGTAGGAGGTAGTCGGAAGTCTCGTTGGGGGAATGGACTCTCATCTGTGGCTTCCCCTGTAGCTAGGCCGTCTTCCGTGGTGAAGTCGCCAATCCCAGGCAAGGGAAGGACGCACACGAACCCCACCACCGGCTGTAGCTATTAAAACGCTGTCGCAGGATTTCTAGCGTTTCTCCTTCGTGTGTTTCCTTGGTGCATCTGAGGGTCCTCCCCTCAGACCCGCCTTTATACTTCTTCACGGGATCGCAGGTGTCAATCAAGTTGCAGGTAATGCGATCTCTCTCTCAACCAGCCCACTTTGCCCGAGGGCTTTTCAGGTGGTCTCCATGAGACAATAGTCAAAGTCACTTTTATTCTGCTTCTTGGGAGAACGTGGTCTTTCGCACGTCTCTCTCTCTTGGGTCAGTTGACCCCCCTTGACTAGAGTTCTTGCGATTTTCACAAAGGAGGGGGCCAACGGCATAACAATTTGCATACTTCAATCATGTCCTCGCTTAACCTCCTCCACACCAGAGAAAACAGACACATCCACTCCAGTGTCTCCTTATGACTGAAAGGGTCAATCCCTAACAACGTCCTGGTGAATCTCCTCTGCACACTTTCTACAGTGACCACATCCAACAATATTTTGTATTCTCTTGTGTGGTGGCATGGTAGCGAAACGATTAGCACAATACTTTACAGTGCTCAGGGTTCAAAACCTGCCACTCCCTGTAAGGAGTATGTATGTTCTCCCCATGACAGTGTGGGTTTTCTCTAAGTGCTCTGCCTTCCTGTCACATTCCAAGTACATATGGGTTAGGGTTAGGATTAGTAAACTGTGGTCTTGCTGGGTCATGCTACCCCAGCATGTCCTCAGTCAAAACAACCCTTTACTCCAACCCTCCATCTTCCATTACCACACACAAAATGCTGGTGGAACACAGCAGGCCAGGCAGCATCTATAAGGAGAAACACTGTCGACGTTTCGGGCCGAGACCCTTTGTCAGGACTAATTGAAAGGAAAGATAGTAAGAGATTTGAAAGTAGTGGGGGTGAGGGAAATGCGAAATGATAGGAGAAGACCGGAGGGGGTGGGATGAAGCTAAGAGCTGGAAAGGTGAAAGAGCTGGAGAAGGGAAAGGATCATGGGATGGGAGGCCTCGGGAGAAAGAAAGGGGGAGGGGTGGATAAGCACCAGAGGGAGATGGAGAACAGGCAGAGGGATGGGCAGAGAGAGAGAGAGAAAAAACAAACAACTAAATATGTCAGGGATGGGGTAAGAAGGGGTGGAGGGGCATTAACGGAAGTTAGAGAAGTCAATGTTCATGCCATCAGGTTGGAGGCTACCCAGCCGGTATATAAGGTGTTGTTCCTCCAACCTGAGTTTGGATTCATTTTGACAGTCGAGGCCATGGATAGATGTATCAGAATGGGAATGGGATGTAGAATTAAAATGTGTGGCCACTGGGAGAACCTGATTTCTCTGGCGGACCGAGAGTAGGTGTTCAGTGAAACAATCTCCCAGTCTGCGTCAGGTCTCACCAATATATAAAAGGCCACACCGTGAGCACCGGACGCAGTATACCACACCAGCCGACTCACAGGTGAAGTGTCGCCTCACCTGGAAGGACTGTCTGGGGCCCTGACTGGTGGTGAGGGAGGAAGTGTAAGGGCAGGTGTAGCACTTGTTCCGCTTAACAGGATAAGTGCCAGGAGGGAGATCGGTGGGAAGGGATGGGGGGGGGGCGCGAGTGGACAATGGAGTCACGTAGGGAGTGATCCCTATGGAAAGCAGAAAGGGGGAGGAGGGAAAGATGTGCTTGGTAGTGGAATCCCGTTGGAGGTGACGGAAGTTACGGAGAATTATACACTGGACCTGGAGGATGGTGGAGATGTAGGTGAGGACAAGAGGAACCCTATCCTGAGTGGGGTGGCAGGTGGATGGGGTGAGGGCAGATGTGCAGGAAATGGGAGAGATGTGTTTGAGAGCAGAGTTGATGGTGGAAGAAGGGAAGCCCCTTTGTTTAAAAAAGGAAGACATCTCCTTCGTCCTGGAATGAAAAGCCTCATCGTGAGAGCAGATGCGGCAGAGACGGAGGAATTGTGAGAAGGGGATAGCATTTTTGCAAGAGACAGGGTGGGAAGAGGAATAGTCCAGGTAGCTGTGAGAGTCTTGTAGGCTTATAGTAGATATCAGTAGATAAGCCGTCTCCAGAGATGGAGACAGAAAGATCAAGAAAGGGGAGGGAGGTGTCAGAAATGGACCAGGTAAATTTGAGGGCAGGGTGAATGTTGGAGGCAAAGTTAATGAAGTCAACGAGCTCAGCATGCGTGCAGGAGGCAGCGGCAATGCAGTTGTCGATGTAGTGAAGGAAAAGAGGGGGACGGATACCCATATAGACTTGGAACATGGACTGTTCCACAAAGCCATCAAAAAGGTGAGCATAACTGGGACCCATGCGGGTACCCATGGCTACACCCTTGGTTTGGAGGAAGTGGGAGGAGCCAAAGGAGAAATTATTGAGAGTAGGAACTAATTCCACTAGTCGGAGGAGAGTGGTGGTAGAGGGGAATTGGTTAGGTCTGGAATCCAAAAAGAAGCGAAGAGCTTTGAGACCATCCCGGTGGGGGATGGAGGTATATAGGGACTGGACGTCCAAGGTGAAAATAAGCCGGTGGAGACCAGGAAACTTAAAATCATTGAAAAAATTAAAAGTGTGAGAAGTGTCACGAATATAGGTGGGAAGAGGTTGAACAAGGGGGGATAAGACAGTGTCAAGGTATGCAGAAATGAGTTTGGTGGGGCAGGAGCAAGCTGAGACAATAGGTCTACCTGGACAGGCAGGTTTGTGGATCATGGGTAGGAGGTAGAAACGGGAAGTGCGGGGTGTGGGAACTATGAGGTTGGTGGCAGTGGATGGGAGATCCCCAGAACTGATAAAGTTGGTGATGGTATAAGAGACAGTGGCTTGGTGCTCCTTAGTGGGGTCATGTTCAAGGGGTAAATAAGAGGAAGTATCAGAGAGTTGTTGCTGTGCCTCGGCCAGGTAGAGATCAGTACGCCAGACAACAACAACTCACCCTTTATCAGCAGGTTTTATAGTGAGGTTGGGATTGGTGCGGAGAGAGCAGAGTGTTCGGAAGGAGTTAGGTTGGAATTGGAACAGGGTGTGGTGAAGTCGAGACGGTTGATGTCCTGTCGGCAATTAGCAATAAAGACCTAGGAGAAGCAGACGTAGAGGCAGCGTCTGCCTACAACATGTTTGGGGTGGAAACAGACGAGGGACCACCTGAACCCTATTATGCCACAGTCACTGTCAAGGGAAAGGACATTAAGTGCGAGATTGATTCAGGGGCTACTGCATCGGTCATTAGTGAAGAGACTTACAGGAGGACATGGGGATCCAACCTGCCTCCCATCAGACCATCTAAACTCTAACTCAGGACCTGTACGGGCAGCCCATACCTCATTTAGGAATGTTATATGTGGATATTTCGGCTGGGGGCCAGAAAGCTGAAGCCAGGCTGGTGATAGCTAAGGGCAGTGGGCCCAGTCTTCTGGGCCGCAATTGGCTTCGTAAAATCTGTCTCAACTGGCATGAATTTAAATATGCACACATGACAGAAGAGCATGAGGTGCAGCGTGCAGATGAAGTCGCCAATGACAATGTGAGTGACCCAGCTCTTGTACCACCTGCCCAGTTACAGCAAGTTGCATCTCAGCCTGATGATCTCGCTAACAGGAACCTGCATGTGAAGGCAATCATAACAGTAGCAGACGGGGCACCCGCAGACGATGTAAGAACAGAGCCTCCAGGACCACCAGACAATCATTCAGAAAGCACTCTAAGTGATTTGACAAAGAAAGAAGAATTTTCTGGAGGCAGTGGCCCCCTGGGAATCCATGTGGTGCCTTTTAACTCTACGCTGAGCAGAAGATTCCTTGGTCTGAGTATTTGTGGTATTGAAGAGAACAGCTGTTCAAGAAAAAAGAACCTGCTGCAGGTGATTGAATGCATCATCAAAATCAATGACTGTGATTTAACAGAAAAGACCTTTGTTCAAGCACAAGAGGTTTTCCGAAATGCATTGCGATTTCCTGCTGTTGAACTCCAGATAGTTCCAAGTTATAACAAGGAACACCATGAAAAATTTGCAATTGGGTCTTTTCTGAGCCACAGTCAAAAACCAAAAGTTCAAAAAACAAAGTTCCTTATTCAGTGCGTTCCAAGCTAGGTGGCAAACCTGCAGATGCTGTTTCTCCCAATAATACTGAGAATAGCTTGCCACCGATTTCAAAGAAGCTCAGTAGTCCAAAACAGTTAAGGAGCAATGACCACTTAATGCATACCAGGAAAGCATGTCCACCAGTGACTTTGCTAGAGGGAGAGACACTGGCAGAGGGGGCAGAGTCCCCTGAAAAGGATAAACCATTCTCACGCGGACACACAGACCCCTCTCATGTCCCCAACACTAGATCCACCCAAAACATCCTCACCAGCGGTGCATGCTTGGTCACCGGGAGTAGTGTGTAGATCGCAGCACCCTCGCAAACCTCCTGACAGACTGAATCTTTGATTGGATAGTTTCTTCTGTTGTTAGATTGAATGTTGAATTTGCCATGTTTTTTAGGTGTTTTTGTATTGGTAACCTGTTGCTAATGATACCACTGTTTTTATTTCCCAGTTCTTCTATATTTGGGAAATGTTGGATTTTAAAGGGGGAGAAGTGTTGTAATGTGAGTATTATTAAAAGCAAGTTAATACTACTGGGGTTGGCGGGGTCTTTACTTCCACTCTTTTACTCCCAGTATGCATTGTATATAGTTCCTCCACAATCTATGAACGGCCAGAGGGAGGTACGATGTCCTTCCCCTCCCCCCCCCCCACCCCCAGAAAATACAACCATCCTACAGACTCAGTTCGGTCTTGTGTTTGGCATAAGGTCTCAGTTCCTCTCCTTCCACAACTCTGGGCCAACCTTGTAAAAGAAAAATCTTGACTTCAGACAGGACTGGGTCCCTCTCTGTCCATTGATTGATCTGGGTCGCTTCTACAGGTGTCGCGGACAGCCTCTCCAATGAAAAAACAGTCTCATATGTAGTAACAGCTGTCTCAGGTAAAGGGAGTCGACTCAGCGCATTAGCGTTTGCATTATCTCCACCCGCTCTGTACACAATAGTATACTGTTAGGCTGAAAATGTGAGAGCCCAACTCTGTATCCTGGCTGAGGCTAGCGGTGGGATGCATCTGGTCTCCCTAAAAAGGCTCATCAGTGGTTTATGGTCCGTATAAATTGTGAATGCACATTCATAGAGGTACTGATGAAAACGTTTGACTGCAAAAACAATGGCCAGACCTTCTTTGTCTAGCTGTGAATATCCCTTCTCAGCACCCGTCAGGGTACGTGAATCAAAAGCAATAGGCTTCTCTGAACGGTCCTCCATTACGTGTGAGAGAACTGCCCCGACTCCATAGGGTGAAGCGTCACATGAAAGGGTGATCTCCTTGTCTGTGTCATAGTGACGTGCAGCTTCACTGAGTGCAACAATGCTTTCACTTTCTTGAAAGTTTCCTCCTGCTCTTCACCCCACCGCCACTTAGTGTCATTGTGAAGCAGCTTATACAATGGGGCCAAAACCTTTGAGAGGTCCGGAAGAAACTTGCCATAATAATTCACCATGCCCAAAATTGATCCGAGTTCAGTGACACTCTTGGGGCTTGGGGGCTCCTTAATACCTCTCACTTTTTCCTCCGCTAGGCAAAGCCCCTCAGCTGTAATCTTGTGTCCCAGGTAGGTCACACTCAGAGCCAAGAAGACACATTTTCTGTGTTTCGACCGCACTCCTGCATCTCGGAGTCTCTTCATCACCTGTCTTAAGTTAGCCAGATGCTCCCCCTCCGTGGCTTCCGTAATCAAAATATCATCAAGATACACTGCTACATGAGGAATCCCCTGCAGCAAAGAGTCCATTGTCAACTGCATTTACTTGACAATTCATTGAAGAATTACACAAAAATAGAGGACTATATAAAATACATAAAGCATAGAAAGTTAAACTACAAAAAAAACTGAGAGAAGTAATAATTCTGCAGAGAGTCTCTGGAACGTGCTGCCAGGGTAGATACATTAGCGGCATTCAAAAGACTCTTACATAGGCACATTGATGAAAAGAAAAATAGTGGGTTTTGTGGGAGGGAAGGGTTAGATTGCTCTTAGAGAAGGTTAAAAGGTTGGCACAACATCGTGGATTGAAGGGCCTGTACTGTTCCAGGCTTCACGTCTGCAAGCTCCACGACACTTTGCTCCATTGTGTGGTGATTTGAGACTGAGGGGTGGGCCTGCTCTGGCTGCTCTGTGCTTCGTGCCTGTGGACTCACTCTTGTTCCAGATGCTGTTGCTTGCATTTATTGTTTTCACGTTCTGTGCTTTTCTTTGATTTGTTGGTCTTTTTAAATGGATTATTTCAGGTTTCATATTTTGTGGCTGCCTGAAAAGAGACAAATTTCAAGGTTGTATAATTTGTACATACTTTGATAATAAATGTACTTCGAACTTTTTATACATTCTTTTTTTATATATTGTAGTGATGTGCTATACACAGCGCTGAAATAACGACACGCAGTCGGTAAGTCATTTCCAGACTAGTTTATTCAAACTTCGCAGCGCTGGCATTTAATCCCTAGCGTCTGCCCTCTCTGGGTGGAAATGACATCACAGGTGCATTACCAAAGTCTCTCCCCGTGCGCTGGCTATTTGTGAGGCTGTTCGCCTGCGCAGAAAGTGGGTCGCCACATGACCTCCTCCCCCCAGAACCGGCGATACACCCCCCAATGTCCACAGTCTGGATCAGCCTCTGTTTGGGAGGTCTGCCTCTGCGCCGCGGTGCCTGAACCTCGACCAGCTGCGCCAAGTCCACATGGGCTGGTTTGAGTTGGTCCACTGTGAAAACCTCCACTTTCCCCCCAATGTCCAGAACGTACGTGGACCCGTTGTTGTTGATCACCTTGAACCGCCCCTCGTATGGCCACTGTAGCGGTGCCCGGTGTCCGTACCTTCGTACAAACACAAACTTACAGTTCTGCAGGTCTTTGGTACATGGGTCAGGGTCCATCCATGCTGTGAAGTCAGTACGGGGGCTAGGTTGCTGAGCCTTTCACGTAGTCTGTCCAGGACTGCTGCGGGTTTTCCTCTTGCCCCCTTGGGGCTGGTATGAACTCTCCTGGGACAGCCAGGAGTGCGCCGTACACCAACTTGGCCGACGAGGCGTGCAGATCCTCTTTGGGTGCTGTGTGAATTCCATTCACTGACCTGCTTGCGAAGTCCGTGCCATGCAAACTGCTGGAGACCATCCGGACGGTTGTCCTGATAGATGGGTGCGCCAAACTGTGTATGGAGTCGAAAACTCGCCGCCTCCAGGCCGCTGGGATGATGGGGCGAGGTTGGCCGGTAGCCACGTCGCACAGGAGGGTCCTCTCACCTGGGCCTACGAGAAAGTCCTGCAGCTGCAAACCCGAGACTGCGGTCCTGTAGCTGGGCATCTCGTTGTCTGCCTGCTGTGCCTCCGCCAGTGTTGCATAGTCCACCCCCAGGGACAGAGCCTGGACAGCTGGTCTGGAGAGTGTGTCCGCCACAACATTGTCCTTTCCCGAGACATGCTGGATGTCCGTCGTGTACTCGGAGATGTAGGATAGATATCGCTGCTGGCACACCGACCAGGGATTGGACACCTTCGTGAACGCGAAGGTCAGTGGTTTGTGGTCCATGAACGCCTTCTAAGAAGTACCTGAAATGCTGGATTGCCAGATACAGTGCCAACAGCTCCCGGTCGAAAGCACTGTACTTGAGTTCGGGTGGTCGTAGGTGCATGATGAAGAACACCAGGTGTTGCCAGCGCCCCTCAATGAGCTGCTCCAGCACCCCACCGACTGCTGTGTCAGATGCGTCCACCATGAGTGTGGTCAGAAGGTCCGTTCTGGGGTGCACCAGCATCGCGGCATCTGCCAAGGCTTCCTTGGCTTTAACGAAAGCGGCCGTGGCCTCCTCCTCCCAAGTAATGTCCTTGCCTTTACCCGACATTAGGGTATACAAAGGGCACATGATACGGGCTGCTGAGGGGAGGAAACGGTGGTAGAAGTTCACCATACCAACGAACTCCTGCAGGCCTTTGACCGTGTTGGGCCGAGCAAAGTGGCGGATCGCGTCTACCTTGGCGGGCAGAGTTGTTGCCCTGTCTTTGGTAATTCTGCGGCCCAGGAAGTCGATGGTATCGAGACCGAACTGACATTTGGCCGGGTTGATCGTGAGGCCGAAGACATAGTGCATAAGGCACTGGATGCACTTAATGGAATGTTGGTGTTGCTCCTTCATCCAGTTCAATTCTGGCCTTCATGGCTTTGATTTTACCAATCCATTCTCAAACACCTTCTCATTAGCATTAAGCAGCTATGACAGTCTCTGGTTAGTGCTCCCAGGAGGGCTGCAGTTGCCTGTGATGCTACACTAAGAGCTTTGATTGCATGCCAGTCTATTTGGATTTTTCCCAACCATTCATGTCCAAAACGTGCTGCCCTCCACCTTTCAACCTTTGACTGGTTCCTATTGTGAAATCTAAATCTCTAAGCTATTACCAGCAGTTTAGGGCTCAAATGATTTTGTAAAATTGCAACAATTTCATTGAATGTCTTGCTTGCTGGCTTTTCATGTGTTAATAAGTTCAGATTCAGATTCAGATTCAGTTTATTGTCATTTAGAAACCACAAATGCAATGCAGTTAAAAAATGAGACAACGTTCCCCCAGAATGATATCACAAAAGCATATGACAAAACAGACTACACCAGAAAATCCACGTAACGTTTGGCAATCCCCAATCCAGAGTCTGGAGAGGCTGCTGCGTATTAATATCGCGCTACCGTCTAGCATGTTCCCCGGAAAGGAGCTCCAAATCCACCAGACAAAAACAAGACCAAAAACTAAAGCTACAAGACCTGCACAAAACCACATAATTATAACATATAGTTACAACAGTGCAAACAATAGCATAATTGATAAAAAAAAAGACTATGAGCACAGTAGAAATAGTCCAAGATGTTAAAGGACTGTAAGTTCAAAAGAAATCACCACAGTTTCCACAAGTCCCCAGGGTCCTGACAGACTTGCCATCCCACGCCGGCGGAAGAAGGGAGTACCCCCACTATGGATTTCCAAGGCGCCGCCCAACTCAGCCGCACAGACGCAGCACACAATGGAAGCTCTGTCGAAACCAGCCTCACAGACGCAGCACACACTGAAAGAGACCTGAGTCCGTCGAAAGCACTCCGAGTCCGTCGAACCTCCGAGCCGACGACCATCCCCTCCGGCACAGCTTCTCCGAGCACCATCCTCTGCCGAGCGTATTAAGACAGCCCTGCCAATGGCCATCGGCAATGTGACCCCGAGGACTGGGGGCTGTTCTTCCCAGCAGAGTCCCGGACCTCACAGCAGCAGCAGCATCGAAGAAGGTCTTCCTGGAATTTCCCGATGTTTCTTCGTGCTTCCACGTCCGTTTTCAATCGATTATGATTGTGCACGGCACCCTACTTCACAAACAGCAGATAATCAGTTCCAGAGTGGCCGCTGCAAGCTGCGTTGCACCGCCATCTTGGAGCAAGACAGCGAACAGTGCAAGACATGCGCGCAATCCAACAGGTCAATGTGCATGGGTACGTTATCCGTCAATAAGAGGTGCCAAGGGGAGTCATTGTGATAAACAAAATGCATCCATACATTATACTAATTATTCTAATACACAGTCAATATTTATGTTTTAACTGGTTACAGGTATTATTTTATGTTAAATATGTTACAAGTGTATATGAAAAATAAAACTATTTTAAAGCTCTGAATAGGATTCTTTATTTACAATATATAAATATTCTTTTACAATATTCTTCCAACGAGCTGCAAAAATTTTCTTACTTTGGCTGTTCAGGGAGATCCTCGGGACTGATGCAAACAAGAGATATTTTCAATATCTGACTGCAACTTGGTTAAAGATAATCGAAGATCACCTCTTTTCACAACATCAAGAGGGTTATGAGCTTTTGATAGCAGGTGTCGAACTTGACTAAAACAACATTCAACTCAATAAGAGGTGGGAAATCCAATTATAAACAACATTGCTTTCGTCCAGAGCTGTGGAAAGCTATTTTAAATATCACTAGTTATTCTGAAACATTGTTTGCTGTGTCAGAATTTTGCTTGAGCTGTTGTATTGCTCTGCAGCTCAATAAGACATTCTTGCAATTTGGAGTCAACGTTGTTCACATTCAGTCCAAATGCATCCATCACCCACTTGGAAAATGCATTTCCAGCAGGTCTTGGAACCAAAATTCCATATCAGTGTGCAGTTGTTCAAGTGATCAATGTACATAATCGGATCACTGGTGAGGCCTCACCTTGAGTAATGTAAACAATTTTGGGCCCCTCGTCTTAGAAAAGATGTGCTAGCATTGGAGACGGTTCAGAGGAAGTTCACGAGGATGATTCCAGGAATGAAAGGGTTATCATACGAGGACAACATGCTGGAAGAACTCAGCAGGTCGGGCAGCATCCGTGGAAATGAGCAGTCAATGTTTCAGGCCGAGACCCTTCGTCAGGACTGAGAAAGGAGGGAGCAGGAGCCCTATAAAGAAGGTGGGGGGAGGGTGGGAAGGAGAAGGCTGGTAGGTGCCAGGTGAAAAACCAATCAGAGGAAAGATCAAGGGGTGGGGGAGAGGAAGCAGGAATCGTGAGAGAGGTGATAGGCAGCTGGAAGAGGAGGCAGAGTGAAAGTGGGATAGGGGAAGGGAGAAGGAGGAAATTACCGGAAGTTGGAGAATTCAATGTTCATACCAAGGGGCTGGAGACTACCCAGACAGTATATGAAGTGCTACTCCTCCAACCTGAGTTTGGCCTCATCATGGCAATACAGGAGGCCATGTATAGACATACCCGTATGGGAATGTGAAGCAGAGTTGAAGTGGGTGGCAGCCGGGAGATCCTGTCTGATGTTGCAGATGGAGCGGAGGTGATCAACAAAGCGGTCCCCCAATCTGTGTCGGGTCTCGCCGAATGTAGGGGAGGCAGCACAAGGAGCACCGGATGAAATAGATGACCCCCAACAGACTCACAAGCGAAATGTTGCCTCACCTGGAAGGACTGTTTGGGGCCCTGAATGGTGGTAATAGAGAAGGTGTAGGGACAGGTGTAGCATTTACACTTGCAGGGATAAGTACCTGGTGGGAGATCTGTGTAGAGGGACATGTGGACCAGGGAGTCGCGGAGGGAACGATCCCTGGGAAAAGCGGAGAGGGAAAGATGTGCTTAGCGGTGGGGTCCTATTTAAGGTGGCAGAAGTTGTGGAGGATAATATGCTGGATCTGGAGGCTGGTGGGGTGGTAGGTGAGGACAAGGGGAACATGGTCCCTGTTGTGGTGACAGGAGGATGAGGTGAGGGCTGAAGTGCGGAAAATGGAGGAGATGCGGGTGAGGGCATCACTGATGACGGCAGAAGAGAAACCATGATTTTTAAAGAAAGAGGACATTTGAGATGTCCTGGAATGGAAAGCCTCATCCTGGGAGCAGATGCGGCAGAGACGGAGGAACTGGGAATAATTGTCTAAGGGTAGATAAGTCTCCTGGACCAGATAGAGTGCACCCTCGTGTTCTGAAGGAACTAGCAATGGAGACTGAGGAGGAATTAGCAATGATATTTCAAAAGGCGATAGATTCAGGCCTGGTTCCGGAGGACTGGAAGATCACAAATATCACTCCGCTATTTAAGAAGGGGGCAAGGAAGCAAAAGGGAAATTTTAGACCTGTTAGCTTGACATCAGTGGTTGGAAAAATGTTGGAGTCGATCGTCAAGAATGAGGTTACGGAGTACCTGGAGGCATATGACAAGATAGGCAGAACTCAGCATGGTTTCCTTAAATGAAAATCCTACCTGACAAACCTAGTGCAATTTTTTGAGGATATTACAAGTAGGCTAGACAAGGTAGATGCAGTGGATGTTGTGTACTTGGATTTTCAGAAGGCCTTTGACAAGGTGCCGCA
Source organism: Hemitrygon akajei (assembly GCF_048418815.1). NCBI lineage: Eukaryota > Metazoa > Chordata > Chondrichthyes > Myliobatiformes > Dasyatidae > Hemitrygon > Hemitrygon akajei. The sequence goes on along the minus strand of NC_133126.1, from coordinate 120,742,053 downwards.
CATGAGGTTGCTAAACAAGATTAGAGCCCATGGAGTTACAGCAAAGTTACATACGTGGATAGAGCGTTGGTTGATTGGCAGGAAACAGAGAGTGGGAATAAAGGGATCCCATTCTAGTTGGCTGCCAGTTACCAGTGGTGTTCCGCAGGGGTCCGTGTTGGGGCCGATTCTTTTTACGTTGTATATCAACGATTTGGATTATGGAATGGATGGCTTTGTGGCTAAGTTTGCTGATGATACAAAGATAGGTGGAGGGGCCGGTAGTGCTGAGGAAACAGAGAGTCTGCAGAGAGACTTGGATAGATTGGGGGAATGGGTAAAGAAGTGGCAAATGAATTACAATGTCGGAAAGTGTACGGTCATGCACTTTGGTAGAAGAAGTAAATGGGCAGACTATTACTTAAATGGGGAGAAAATTTGAAGTTCTGAGATGCAATGGGAATTGGGAGTTCTCGTGCAGGATACCCTTAAGGTTAACCTCCAGGCTGAGTCAGTGGTGAAGAAGGTGAATGCAATGTTGGCATTCATTTCTAGAGGAATAGAGTATAGGTGCAGTGATGTGATGTTGAGGCTCTATAAGGCACTGGTAAGACCTCGCTTAGAATACTGTGTGCAGTTTTGGGCTCCATATTTAAGAAAGGATGTGCTGATGTTAGAGAGGGTTCTGAGAAGATTCACTAGAATGATTCCGGGAATGAGTGGGTTAACATATGAGGAACATTTGACCACTCTTGGATTGCACTCCTTGGAGTTTAGAAGAATGAGGGGGGACCGCCTAGAAACATTTCGAATGTTGAAAGACATGGACAGAGTGGATGTGGCAAAGTTGTTTCCCATGGTGGAGGAGTCTATTATGAGAGGACATGACTTGAGGATTGCAAGGCGCCCATTCAGAACAGAGATGCGAAAACAGTTTTTTATCCAGAGGGTGGTGAATCTGGAATTTGTTGCCACGGGCGGCAGTGGAGGCCGGGTCATTGGGTGTATTTAAGGCAGAGATTGATAGTTATCTGAGTAGTCAGGACATCAAAGGTTATGGTGAGAAGGTGGGGGAATGGGACTAAAGGGGAGATTGGATCAGCTCATGATGAAATGGCAGAGCAGACTCGATGGGCCGGATGGCCGACTTCTGCTCCTTTGTCTTATGGAATAGGGAATAGCATTTTTATATTTGGCAGGGTCAGAAGAGGTATAGTTGAGGGTGTTCTGAGAGTCAGTGGTTTACCAGCCTTCTCCTTCTCACCCTCCCCCCACCTTTATAGGGCCCCTGCCCCCTCCTTCTTCAGTCCTGACGAAGGGTCTCGGACTGAAACATTGACTGATCGTTTCCATGGATGCTGCCCGACCTGCTGAGTTCCTCCAGCGTGTTGTCCGTGTTGATTTGATTACAGCATCTACAGTGTACTTTGTGCTTACTTATCATACGAGGTATGTTTGATTGCTCAGGGTCTGTACACACTGGAATTCAGAAGGATGAGAGGGTATTTCATTTGCCACCTTCCAAATATTGAAAGGCCTAGACAGAGTAGATGTGGAAAGGATGTGTCCCATGGTGGGAGAGTCTCGGACACGAGGGCACAACCTCAGGATAGAGGGGCGCCTTTTCAAAACGGATGCTGAGAAATTTCTTTAGCCAAAGGGTGGTGAATTTATGGAATTTGTTGCCACGTACAGCTGTGGAGACCAGGTGATTGGGTATGTTTAAGGTGGAGATTGATCGGTTCTTGATTGGATATGGCATCAAAGACTACTGGGAGTAGTCCGGGATCTGCGGTTGAAGGGGAGATAAAGAAAAGGGTCAGCCATGGTTGAATGGCGGAGCAGACTCAATGGGCCAGATGGCCTATTTCTGTGCCTATGTCTAATGGTCTATAGATCATCATCTTGTAATTGCATTATAAAAGTGGCCTGGGAAGGAAAGGGCATAAACTTGTGAAATCCAATATTATTGCTGAGACGTTTGAGTTTTCCATGGAAAACAGTAAGAGCCTCCTTGCAGTTTTTCCCCCATAACTGCCCTGTTTAATAAATTCAGTTTTTCAACTATATCTGACAGGTAAAATATGTCAGACTTAGCAGTGACAATTTGTTCTCCTAGAAATACTACAATACTGTCCCAAATGTAGGGCTGTCAGTACCATTAACTGTGGTGTTAACTATTCAGGCTAACAGAATGGCTTCTCTGTAATGTTACTTAATGCTGTAATGTGTTTTTGTGTCTGGAATGTTTGGGATATGACTGCAGGTAAGGGAGGAACTAACCAATGGAGAATTGTTATGCTATCTTGTATGCGTAAGCTGAGCAGGTGTTCGTGGTCTTATTCAGGGAGATGAGCGAGGAGGACGGACGTGTGAGGAGCAGACAGCGGTTCCAGGGCGGCGGATACTGGAAGTCAGCAGCTTGGACGGTGGCTAAAGGCTTGGAAGGTCATTGTGGATGGAACTGGAGGCGTGAGCTCCAATGTATTAACATATTAGGTGCACAAACTGATAAACTTACTGATTTGGCGCCTTTAGGTTATCTGTTTCTACTAACCCATCACTAACTTTATAGTTAAAATTGTAATTATTTACTCGCATTTGGTGTATTGTTTGATTTTTGTGTTGTGAGCGTGTACTGGGGGGGGGGGGGGGCATTACACCGTATTTACACCGAAGTATTGCACTGCTGGCAGGGCGACGGCGGTTCACCCTAGATGAACAGGGGTAAATTGGGGGCACAGATGCTACACAAATTTCAACAAACCAACAAAGACAATTACCTTTTGATAACCATCGTACCTCAATGTGCATTAGTAGCCATTCAATATCTTGTTCACTTTCCTCACAAAGTTGTTGAAAAAGATGATATGAAGTGTGTTGAATGTGATGAAGTTGACAGCCATTATCACACAGCAAGGCTGTCTTATAAACATTCTCCCAATATTTTCACAAGATGGATGAAACAAAGTATGTCAGGCTGAGCATTTTTCAATGAGTAATGAATCCTCTGTATCTTCTTCTCATCGAAGCAGCACTATTATCAGTTGCAAAGGCCATTATGTATGACATCTGTCTGATTGGGCAGTCTGACAGAAAGAAGCTGCAAAAGGTTGCAAATCTAGTCATCTCCATCTTGGGTACTAGCCTACAAACTACCCAGGAGATCTTTAGGGAGTGGTGTCTCAAAAAGGCAGCGTCCATTATTAAGGACCTCCAGCACCCAGGGCATGCCCTTTTCTCACTGTTACGATCAGGGAGGAGGTACAGAAGCCTGAAGGCACACACTCAGCGATTCAGGAACAGCTTATTCCCCTCCACCAACCGATTCCAAAATGAACTTTGAATTTTTGGACACTACCTCACTTTTCTTTTAGTATATAGTGTTTCTGTTTTTGCACATTTAAAAAAATCTGTTCAATATATATAATTGATTTACTTGTTTATTTATTATTTTGTTTATTTTATTTATTACTATTTTATTTTTATCTAGATTATGTATTGCATTGAACTGCTGCTGCTGAGTTAACAAATTTCACGTCACATGCTGGAGATGATAAACCTGATTCTGATTCTGATGGACTCATTGGGTGGAAGAGCCCATCATCGTGCTGTATCTCTAAATCAACACAAACATTTGTAAAACCTGTGGAAGATGTTGGGAAAACCACATTTGGAGTACTGTATACAGTTCTGGTCATCCTGCAATGGGAAGGAAGTCATTAAATTCAAGTTACAAGGAAGTTACTGTGACCAGAACAGGAGGATTAGAGTTATAAGGAATGACTGGATAGGATCGGACATATTTTTTTGCTTGGAGCACAGAAGGTCGAGGGGTTGACAGGATAACATCATGAGGTCAGCTGTTCACACAGAGGGGAAGGTGATTACATGGACTGAGCTGCCAGAGGAAGTGGTAGAGGTGGGGACCACCACATTTAAAAGTCATTTGGATGGGAACTCGGATAGGAAATGTTCAAAGGGACATCCCCCAAATGTAGGCAAATGGGACCAGCTTAGACGGCATCGACCAATTGCATAACAACCAGCATCTTCCTGTAGTCACGTGTTTGATCATCATGAGGTAGATTGTGAAGTGGTTACGGTGCAGTACCTGACCACAAGAAACTGCAGGTTGAGTGCAGTACACGAGGAGAGGATACTTTCCTTGATGTGCTGAGCTGCTTTTACAACATTTTCTCAGAATAACTCACAAAGTTAACAGAATTCCATAAACTGTATAGGCTGGTGGTCTTTGGTGGTATTGCCACCGTCTTCAGCTGGTGGGCTGCCTGAGGTTTGGCAAGAAGCGCCCCCAAGCTGTGACAGCCAAGCCCACAGTCGGCATAGCGCAGACACTAGATTCCAGCACTGAGGAAGTGGAGCCGGGGGGCAGTGCTGCTCACTCTGGACTACCAGTCAATAGAATTTACACTGTGGATCTGAAGCCACAAGGTTAGAAGCCAGAGTATGGAGCAGAGGTATATTCAGTCAGAGGATGGAGGAAATGAGCAGGGGATGTCGTCACAGGGACTGGCAGATTGAAGTCCTGAACTTACCCAAACAAAGGCAACTGAATCAGTGGACGAACATGAGAAACGAGAGGAGGAGAGGGAGGAAAACGACAAACGAACCATCAGAGATCAGGAGGAAAAAAACAATGAAGGGAGGCTGGGGGGTGTGTGGGGTGACTCCACCAATGTCCAAGTGGGCAGGAGAAGGGGAATAAAATTGAACAAGAGAAAGAGATCCCTGGCGAAGAAGATAGTTGGAGAGGGGAAGGAAATGAGGAGGTGGAAGACAAAACTTCAAAGGGAACAGGTCTTTCTAGGTAAGAGAAGTAGAAGGGGACAATGGAGACCTCACAGAAGAGTTCTCAGGTTTAGTGAACCAGTGCCTGAGGCTCGGTCAATGAAAGGAAAATGGAAAGAGCAATCCTTTGGCCCTAGCAGGAACACAGAAGACTGTGAAGCGAATGAAGGTAAAACTATTAGTTTAAATAGATCTGTCTGTGTGTACGTGTAAGAGTTTGAGAATAAATGTATAGGCACAATTGCTGTATCAAGTTTTTAATGTAAAGGGGTCTGTGGTCCAAAGACTTTGGGGCTCTAGAATATCTAAGTTGTAGAAGGCTACTGATCAAATGCTGATAACTGGGGCTAGTATGGATGACATCATTGAAATGATGGGTCCAAGGGTCTGATTCTGTGCAGATCTCTCGATGACATGTCATGACATCACAGACCCTTTGTTTACCGGCAGTCTCCCACCCACCTTCATTATCTAACTGCCCCTCGCCTCTGGTACGGGGCAGTGGAGAAGCAATTAGTGCAACACTCCACAGTGCCAGCGATCACCAATCAGGATACAGTTCCACTGCTCTCTGTGAGGAGTTTATACATTCTCCCCAAGACACCATGGATTTCCTCCAAGTTCAATCGGAAGCTTCCAATTTCCCCCCTTCCTGGTATCGGCTGTGCAGAGGAGATTCACTAGGATGCTACCTGGACTAGTTTAACCCATCCTCATGTAGTCTTATGAGGAGAGGATGAGCATGTGAGGGCTTTTCCCTTTGGAGTGAAGGAGGGTGAGAGAAGACTTGAGAGAGGTGTACAAGTTCATAACAAACATAGATCGAGTGGATAGCCAGAGATAGTTTCCCAGGGTGGGAATGGCTAATACCAGGGAGTGTACACAGAGAGTGGTGTGTGTATGGAACCACCTCAGGGGTGGTGGTAGAGGCAGATACATTGGGGACATTTAAGAAATACCTGTACAGAGCACATGAATGATAGAAAAAGGGAGTGCTCTATCTGGGGAAAGGGTTATATTGATCTTAGAACAGGTTAAAAATTTGGCACAATACTGTTGTTCATCAGGAGTCACTCCTGTTGAAGGGTTTCGGCCCGAAACGTCGTCACTACCTCCTCCCATAGATGCTGTCTGGCCTGCTGAGTTCTGCCAGCATTTTGTGTTTTTATTTATTTCCAGCATCTGCAGATTCACTGGTGTTGCCTAAACTGTACACAGTACTGCAAATGCAGTCTCTCCCACTGCAACAGAATGCCCCAACTTCAACGCTCAGTGTGCTTTCTCTGACGACAAAGAAAGAATATTAGCTTAAGCAGTTTCTTCTGTGTCATCAAGCATCCACAGCTCATTAAGTGGTGCAAGAAGCACCCATGGGTGGGTTGGAAGGGTGGCAATGTGCATGCGCTAATATCCGTGAGCCTGGGGGTTGTGCAACCTGCCTGGTGGACTGGGACATCCGGGGGAGAAAGTGAGAGCAAGGGTGCCCTTCCAGGCTGTAGGCTCACACAGGTGCTTGTAGAACCGATTCCTGCCGCGTGTCCGAGGGTCAGAGTTACTCCAGCCCCAGGCTCTTGTCAGGGTGCACTCGGGCCCAGTTAAAACTGGCTAAGGCAGCAAAAGTGTTATTCACCACATCACAGTGAGGAACACACTGACCCAATCTCCACCGATCCTGATGAAGGGTCTTGACCCGAAACGTCAAACATCAACTGTTCATTTCCCTCCATAGAAGCCACCAGCTATGCTGTGTTCCTCCAGCATTGTGTGTGTGTGTGTGTGTGCGTGCGTGCGTGCGTACTGCTCAGGATAACAACTCTCCAATTCCTTCAGCATTCCACAGGCAGAAGAACTTTTAGACGATATGACCCACATGTTGCAATATTCTCCTCCAAAGCTCCTTTGTCACACACACACACACACACACACACACACACACACACACACACACACACACACACACACACACACACACACACACACACACACACACACACACACACACACCTGTCTGCAGCATTCATCCTGATGGAGGATGTTGGCCTGAAGTGTTGACTCTTTACTCCTCTCCATAGATACTGCCTGACCTGCAGAGTTCCTCCGGCATCTTAGGGAACCACAATAGCAGAGGGGTTTGTGCGATGCTGTTGCTGCTCGGTCAGGGATGGGGGGGCAGGGAAAGGGCAGGTAATAATTCAAAGTTCAATACCAGTGCTGTGTGTAAGGAGTTTGTATATTCTCCCTGTGACCATGTGGGTTTCCTCCTGTAGTTCAAAAAAGGATGATTAGTGATTGGAAATTTTCCTGCGGTTAGGCTGGTGTTAAATAGGTGGGGTGTTGGGCAATGTAGCTTTCTGGGGCAGAAGGGCCAGTTCTACAGAGTATCTCTAAATAGATAGAGTACTGTGAATAAATAACTTTGTGTGTGTTACTCTGAATTTCCAGCTTCTGCAGAATCTCTTGTGCTTATGAATGTGTCTGAATCTCTTGTTCTGATCTCTGCTGCTGTTTTGCTCCCTCCCTTGCAGTCTCAATTAATGATATCAAGGAGCTGAAAGCAGGTCATCAGACGCAGGGAATGCAGCGGAATGCCACAGACATACCAACCAACCAATGCTTCAGCATTGTATTTAAAGGCAGCCGGAAGAACTTAGATCTGGTGGCCACCAACACCGACGAGGGCAGGCAATGGATCCGTGGCATTTCAAAATTAATGGAGAGAAACAACCTCATGAAGAGGAGACAATGGCTGCTGAAGCATTTATCCAGCAGTGTGCCACAGCACAGAGCCAGGGAGAGAGCGACAGGCAGAGCATCAAGTCCACCCCGAACCCATGTGGAAGGTCAAAGGCACCTCTCCATCTTACAATACTTCTCTGTTTACTTACCTATGTGACCTTTAGTTCCCTCAGGCCCTCAGCCTCCACAGATTCCATTAGTTACTAATTTTTTTTCAGTATTATTTTAATATATAGTCAATCTTTAGGTTTTAACATGTTATAGGTATTATAGGCTAAACTTAATTTTATAGGTGTTTATGAAATATAAAACTGCTTTAAAGCTCTGAATGAGATACTTTATTGATGTAATATTCTTCCAATCATCAACAAAAATACACAATATTTTGTTTTCATAACCAATGCTGATGGTGGATGAAACCCTGTTTGCAAAATACAACAAGCATTGCATTTTAAATGAGTAATGAATCCTCTATGTCATCCTACCATCAAAGAAGGATGCTTCCTTACACAAGCTATGATATTTTCCAGCGGAATTTTGTTTTTCAAAAATAGTTTCACCTTTTGTATCTGTCTTTAACTGTCAGGAAAAAAGCATTTCCTCACTGGCGTAATCTCACGTGAAAAAGTATCAATATTAAATATACATGTAAAAATAAAACTAGCTTTTTAGGCAGGTTCTTAGACAGTGTCATAGAGTCTGAGCAAAGTACAGCACAGAAACAGGCCCTTCAGCCCATCTAGTCCATGCCTATCTAAGCTACCTTCTCCTATCGATCAGAGAAGATTCACAAGAATGATTCCAGGAATGAAAGGGTTGCCATTTGAGGGACGTCTGGCAGCTCTTGGGCTGTATTCCCTGGAGTTCAGGAGAATGAGGAGGGATCTCACTGAAACATTCCAAATGTTAAAAGGCCTGAACAGATTAGATGTGGCAGTTATTTCCCATGGTAGGGGAGTCCAGCAAAAGAGGACCTGACTTCAGGAATGAAGGATCAGGGATGTGGAGAAATTACTTTAGTCAGAGGGTGGTATGACTGTGGAATTTCTTGCCATGAGTGGCTCTGGAAGCCAAGTCATTGGATGCATTTAAGGCAGAGACAGATAGGTTCTTAATTAGCCAGGGCATCACAGGTTATGGGGAGAAGGCAGGGGAGTGGGGATGCCTGAGAGATTTGGATCATCCTGGTAGCTCATTCACAATCTCACAATCCTAGACCCTAGGTTTAATCCTATAAACCTCAGGCGCTGTCCTTGTGGAGTTTCTGCATTCTCACTGTGACCATATAGACTTCCTCTGAGTATTCCAGCTCCTATTGGCTAAACTAGGTCAAATTCTGCCGATATCAAAGACAGTTATTCCTGACCCTCCTATGGAATTCAGCTTTTCAGTGCCTCTTTGGACCAAGGGTGTGATGAACACAAGAACATTAGAACTAAGAGCACAAGTAGACCACCTGGCCTTTTGAACCTGCTCTGCCATTCAATAAGATCATGGCTGGTCTGGCCATGAACTCAGTTCCACTTACCACCCTTTTCCCCACAGCCCCTGCTATGCAAAACTCTGTCTATCTAAGTCTTATGTAACTGGGTGACCGTCGAATCTTATTCATTATCGTTAAAAGCGTACTTAGGCATCCATCTGCATGCTTATTGTGAAAACTTTAAAGACTTGAGCTTTTACTATGTTACGCTCAGAGGACACACCAGTTGAATTTGATTTAAATGAGCAAATTAGGGAATTGCGTAGTAGGTTTGATGAAGCCATGGCAACCATAGATATATTAAGCAAAAGGTCCTATGTATATGGCCCAAGGGAAAAGACACATCGTTCCATTGACGGGGGTTGTTGAGAAAGATGGGAGGCCTGTTGATGACTTTATTGAAGAAGTACAATGTGCACTTCATAGCAGAAATTAGTCTGACCAGGATCAGTATGACTTTGTCATGTCCCTGCTCAGGGGTGCAGCCTTAGAGGAAGCACGTATGCGCAGTGATGCTGAGGAAGACCGGCTGATGACACCGCCCTCAAGAGTTTGGGAGTCGGGCAATTCGGCGGAACCTCATAGGTACAGAGGATGCGCCACTATCCCGTGACCAGTTGCTGCAATGCGCCATAAGAACATGTCCAGTTGTTAAACTTGAAATAGCAGGTATCGCTCTACATTGTCTGTCGAACACAGGTCGTCAAGAAAGCACCATGACCGAGCAGTTCTTTTGAGAACACTTGAATGGAGAGGACTGCTGTCCTGGCTGTTGTCCACTGCTGGCTGGCTTAGTTTAACAGCTGCAAACGGTCTTGATATTCCCTACCTTGGGTATCTAGACCTGGAGGTTCAAGCAGTGGGCATGAAGATACCAAATTGTAGCTTTCTATAAGTCGGGGATCCTGTTGGCACCGAACCACCTATCCTGTCTATTGTAGGCATGAACATTATCAGCCAGTGTAGGCAACTTGTCTACGCAGAGTTTGACACAACCCTAGAAGGGAAGCTGGATTCTGATTGCAGAGATGTTTTCCAGAAAGTACAGATGCACACTACTGAAAAGAAAGCAGTAGTCTGAGTATTGGGAAAAGATACTGAGCACATACCTGCTGGAACTGTAGTCACCATTGCAGCTAGCAAGGCCACTGGCGATGCTGGCAGTGACCATAAAATGTTACTTGAGCCACTTAACAGCCCTTTAGCTGGAGGTATTGTAGTCATTCCTGCGCTCATTGAGTCTGTTAATCATATAGTGCCAGCACAGATTTTAAACCTCTCTCGAGAGGATGTATGACGCACACCTAGGACCTAGCTGGGTATCCTGTCAAAGGTGGAGTGCATAGATAGTGATCAGCAATGTGCAGTAAGGTTTCAGCGGATCTCAGCTGGCATTGATCACGTGACTGTGGGTTTAAAGGAGCAGTGTAGTAATCACAAGTTGAAGTCAATTCTAGACAAGCTCGACATTGGGGGTAGTGAAAGACAACAAGCTCAGCTAAGAGCTTTACTGGTTAAGTACCTGGATATCTTTGCAGTTGAAGAGGAAGACCTTGGGTACACTGACAAAGTCAAGCATGAAATTCAGTTAATTGATGACAAGCCTGTTTGACAGCCATACCGTCGTGTTCCGCCGAATCAGTACAATGAAGTGAAAGAGCACATCGCAAAGTTGTTGAAGAAGGATGTGATTCAGGAGAGCAATAGTGTGTATGCCTCATCTGTGGTGTTGGTCGGGAAGGCTGATGGGAGTATAAGACTGTGTGGATTATCGGAGACTGAATCTAAGACCAGAAAGGACGCGTTCCCGCTCCCACGTATTGATGAGAGTTCTGATGCCCTGCGGGGTGTGCAAATTTTCTCGACAATAGACCTCGCAAGTGGTTACCACCAAGTGGTAGTAGAGAAGCGTGATAGGCATAAGACTCCTTTTTTGACCCTGTTTGGTCTATATGAATATCTTCAAATGCTGTTTGGGGTCTGCAATGGATCGGCGACTTTTCAAAGGCTCATGCAGGCAACCATGAATGACTTAGTCTTCCAAATCATGCTTGTGTACCTAGATGATATTCTGGTGTATTCACAGACTTTCCAGGAACACTTGGAGAGACTCAACACTGTGCTTAAGTGCCTCAAGGAGAATGATCTGAAGGTAAAATTGGAGAAGTGTCATCTTCTGCAGTCAGAGGTCAAGTTCTTAGGACACCATATATCAGCCAAGGGGATAGGCACAGATCCTGAGAAGGTCTTAGCTGTTCAGCAGTGGCCAGTACCAACTACAGTTAAGGACTTAAGATCATTTCTGGGCTTTTGCAGTTATTATCAATGGATTCAGGGATTCTCAAAGATTTCAGTCCACTGCATGATGTAGTGAATTTGTGTACTAATGTAGGGAGTCCAAGTAAAACAAACCGGCTGTTACAACAGTCTTGGACAGAAGACTGTCAAACTGCCTTTGACTTGATCAAAGAGAAACTGACCAGCTCCCCCATCCTTGGCTTTGCTGATTTCTCCCAGCCCTTTATTGTGGAGACCGATGCCAGCAATCATGGGCTAGGAGCTGTGTTATACCAACAGTAGGGAGTGGCAAAGTGGGTTATTGCATATGCAAGCCGGCGATTAAGGAATGCCGAAAAGAATGATAGAAATTATAGCAGCATGAAATTGGAGCTGCTTGCACTTAAGTGGACTGAAGTAGAGAAGTTTCATGGATACTTGTGGGGTTCGAAATTCACTGTAATCACTGACAATAACCCCTTATCGCACCTGAAAACTGCCAAATTGGGAGCAGTGGAGCAGAGATGGATCTCACAGCTGTCAGTGTTTGACTTTGATGTCCAGTATCGTCCGGGTCAGAGCCAAACCGTGGCTGATGCACTCTCGAGGCAGCCATTTGCAGGGGAGCCTGAGCCTGTCTCAGAGGATGCGGAGTTTGATGGGTCTGTGGTAATCTGTAGTTTGATCAATCGTGGCACTGCTCTTGACCTGGCACTGGTTACTGCTGGTCTCAAAAGCTGTAGGGTTAAGCAAATTCGAACCTGGGAAGTGGTACAAGTGATGTAAGTGGTCCAATGCAAGGGAACACTCCAACCCTCCCAGGTTTATTCTAATAGGGACTTGCATACTTTTCAGCAGCAAGACCCTGTGTTAAGTGTCCTAAGAGAGTTATGGAATCAGAAAAGAAAGCTGAGTTGCCAGGAGTGTAAAACTCTGCCTAAACCTGTTTCATCTCTGTTAAAGCACTGGGACAGTATCAGGGAGCATAAATGGTTGCTGTATGGGTAGTTGAGGATGAAAAGCTTGGGGAGTGTTACCAGCTTCTGGTACCTATCAGTTTGAGGAGCAAAGTATTAGAATATGTACATGACATCAAAGCATAGAACTTTGTTGTTGAGAAGCTGATGCTTTTGGGTGGGCATACACGAGGATGTGGCATGGTGGATCAAAAATTGTCCACGTTGTGTGCTAACTAAGATGCCGCAGCCTAGGATCCGTCCCCCATGAAGTCGTTTCTGGCTTCTAGGCCGCTTGAAGTTGAGGCTGTAGATTTCACTGTGTTGGAGCTGGTGACTGACGGGCGTGAGAATGTCTTAGTGGTCACGGACGTTTTCACTGAATTCACCCAAGCGTTTCCGACTCGGGATCAAAAGGCAGATACCACAGCAACAGTGCCCTTGAGGGAATGGTTCATGAAGTACAGTGTTCCTGAGGGATTGCATTGTGACCAGGGCCATAACTTCGAAAGTGAGGTCATAGCTGAGCTCTGCAAACTGTACGGGGTAAAGAAAAGCCGTTCCACACCTCATCATCCTATTGGCAACGCGTAGTGCGAGCGTTTCAACTGGACCATGCATGATTTGTTGCATACGTTGTGTTACGTAACCTCGTAACCAGGTAACTTACCAGCAAAGATAGCGGGATCAGCTGAGTCAGATGCTACTATTTTCAAACGTTTTATTCAAAAAGGGGCACAAACGTATGGTTAATACAAAACATTCAGAACATATACATCATCAGAACTCAATCTAAAACACCGGTGTAATAATAATCAATCAGAAATAAGCTCTATAGTTGTCTAGGGGGTAATACTGAGTCCAATTGAAATATAACGAGTCACTCAGAAGTCTGCAGGCTTTTCCCTTTTGGGAACCGCTGGGGTTTCACGTTGGGGAAAGAGAGATGGATGAGAAAGGATAAACACTTGCCCGTTGTCTTTACAGAGCAAATCCTTGGAATCAGGGGAGCAGGCTTCCCCATTGTTATTTAAAAGCGGTCTTCCGTTGGTTCTAGCCACAGATTCAAAATTTGGAATCTAACGCACGTGGCTTCCTTCAAAATGGCTTCCCGCTCCCATGGGAATCGGTATCGTGCTTCCTTGGTGTCTCCTTGGTGCGTCTGAGGGTTGTCCCCCCCTCAGACCCTCCTTTATACTTCTTCACAGGATCGCAGGTGTCAATCAGTTTGCAGGTGATGCAATCTCTCTCTCAACCAGCCCACTTTGCCCGAGGGCTTTTCACGTGGTCTCCATGAGACAATAGTCAATGTCGCCTTTATTCTGCTTCTCGGGAGAACGTGGTCTTCCGCACGTCTCCCTCTCTCTCTCCCATTTCCTGTGTCTATTCAGCACGTCTCTCCCCCTCTTGGGTCAGTTGACCCTCCCTTGACTAGGGCTCTTGCGATTCTCACAAAGGAGGGGGCCGAGGTCATAACACCTCCCCCCATAGCAGGTTTTCTTTACCAGCGGTTAAAAACAGGTTGGTACAGGACCTTTTTTTTTTGTGAATCTACATACTACCCAAGCTTTTCTCTTCACAGAGTACTACTGTTATACATTCAAGTCAGTATCTAAACAGGTAACGAGTACAGTGCCCCTTTTCTTTAATACCTTAACCTCATGTGCCCTACTAACGCCTGGTAGCATCAAACTTCAGCTCAATAACCACCTTATTTATTTGTTTTCTTCAGCAACATAACTAAAGAGTTGTGATCTTAGCTTACGTGTGTACTACAAAAGTTCATGCAAAATACTAATTTTTATGTTACTTTCAAGCTTAACAGTCAAGCTTCCATGGGTGTTGTCTTTATTATTCACATACTTTGTCAAAATCCCTTAAAACTGGCTTCTGCTATTTAAAAATTGCGTCCCCATTAACCCTCGCCTCTTTTCCGGTTAATTCCCTCGTGGTGATCTTGGGCACCCTGGCGAAATAGGCTTTCGCCCGCTCCTTTCATAGGAGTTATTTTATCAACAATGTGTTCCAAACTTAGACCATCTTCCGAATTTCCACCCAATTCTTTAATTTTATGCAAGTTGTTAGTTTCCTCTTCAGGACCCTTCAGGCTATTAGTTTTCAGTTTAAACTCTTTGTTCAAACAGCATTTCAGATTCTGCCTTTTCACACCACACTCTGGAATAACAATAGCGTGTGGGGCCCCTTTACCTTCCAACTCAACCTGTAATTGATTCACAGGCTTTGTGGTACCAAGCCATTGTCTCTGTAGCCTGGTTGCTGCTTCTGATATCAGTCCAGCCTTTAAATTTTCTTCATTCAATTTGGGAACTACACATTTCCCTTTTCCTTCAATAATAATATTCACCTCACCAACTTGTAACCCACCTTCGAGCACAAACACCTGGGAACTCTCACTTCCCAAGGTTAACCCTTTTTTTCCCGAACCAAGTCTATCTGCTCCAAAAGGACGACCGTCTCATCCAGCTGAGTCAAATACCTCAGCTTTTTCCTGAGCTCCGTGACTAGGTTCAGCACCACGTGCATCCCCATCTTGGACACACTCAAACGGGACATTGGCCTCTTCCAGGCTTTCAATACCCGTACCTTTTTCAAATTCTAACGTCCCCCGATCCTTCCAGCTACTCTCTAGGCAGCCCCCCATTGGGGAAGGTGCAACCCTGCGAGCTGAAACAACCTCCTCGGCCATTTCAGCTGACTTCTCCACAGCAAGGATACCCTTCCTCTCTAAGACTGCCCTCATTTCACTCTCGGGACCATCGGGAACACCTTTAGAACTCTCAACTTCTCCAAACAATTCTGCCAAACCAGACAGATCAACCATGTCCAACTCTGGACCTTTGAACAGCTTTATCCATTTCTCATCTTTATTTCCTACCTCTAGGACCTTTCTCTTCACAAAGGAAAGGGCTATCTCC
Source organism: Hemitrygon akajei (assembly GCF_048418815.1). NCBI lineage: Eukaryota > Metazoa > Chordata > Chondrichthyes > Myliobatiformes > Dasyatidae > Hemitrygon > Hemitrygon akajei. Next base: position 120,726,874 of record NC_133126.1, on the reverse strand, counting down.
TCGCCCTTATCCCCTTTCACTTTACTATTTTCTGTTTTACCACCCTCTGAACCCTCGTGGTATAGGGTCGGTAAAAACGTCTTGGCCAATTCACTATTGGCCCGATTTAAACTGCTCTGGTTCTCAGCTGCTTTTCTCGACAGGCTGCGAGTGACCGCGCATGCGTGATAGCTTTGGGACTCTAGGGGCGGGGAGACCGTACTCGCCGGTCGGCGGGTCGGCATCATGGCTGCCCAAATCCTACCTCTGGCTAAATCGTCCCCCTCCCCTCTCTCTCCCCCTTGAGCTCTTCGCTCTTGCCTTCACCTGTCCAGCTCCAATTCATGGCTCCTTTGTTTCTCTTTCTCTTCTGCTTCTGCTTCTAGCTGCTTTACTTTAAGATCATGGTCCAACCTTGCTTTCTCCAACTCTACCTGATCTGTCCCACTCGTTAATCTCTTTTCGGGGATATTTTCCAAATCCTCAGCTGCAAACACCTTCTTCCCAACGTAATAATGTTGTACGACCCTTCGCACTTCCTGCTTTTTCATTGCCGGCTTCACCGCTGTGAGGTCTAACGCCTGCGCCAAATTTACCAAGTCTGATTTTGTAGCCTTCCCTAGCACCTCTACCGTCGGGTTTCTCGTAAATTCATCCACATCCATCTTTGCTGGTTTCCTGTCTGGCTACCTGCGTAACCGGATTTAAGTTTGGACTTACAGCCCGATTCACTGACCCTCCCCTTTGGTTTCAAATCTGGGAGGAGAACCCCACTTGTTACGTAACCTCGTAACCAGGTAACTTACCAGCAAAGATAGCGGGATCAGCTGAGTCGGATGCTACTATTTTCAAACGTTTTATTCAAAAAGGGGCACAAACGTATGGTTAATACAAAACATTCAGATCATATACATCGTCAGAACTCAATCTAAAACACCGGTGTAATAATAATCAATCAGAAATAAGCTCTATAGTTGTCTAGGGGGTAATACTGAGTCCAATTGAAATATAACGAGTCACTCAGAAGTCTGCAGGCTTTTCCCTTTTGGGAACCGCTGGGGTTTCACGTTGGGGAGAGAGAGATGGTTGAGAAAGGATAAACACTTGCCCGTTGTCTTTACAGAGGAAATCCTTGGAATCGGGGGAGCAGGCTTCCCCGTTGTTATTTAAAAGCGGTCTTCCGTTGGTTCTAGCCACAGATTCAAAATTTGGAATCTAACGCACGTGGCTTCCTTCAAAATGGCTTCCCGCTCCCACGGGAATCGGTATCGTGCTTCCTTGGTGTCTCCTTGGTGCGTCTGAGGGTTGTCCCCCCCTCAGACCCTCCTTTATACTTCTTCACGGGATCGCAGGTGTCAATCAGTTTGCAGGTGATGCGATCTCTCTCTCAACCAGCCCACTTTGCCCGAGGGCTTTTCACGTGGTCTCCATGAGACAATAGTCAATGTCGCCTTTATTCTGCTTCTCGGGAGAACGTGGTCTTCCGCACGTCTCCCTCTCTCTCTCCCATTTCCTGTGTCTATTCAGCACGTCTCTCCCCCTCTTGGGTCAGTTGATCCCCCCTTGACTAGGGCTCTTGCGATTCTCACAAAGGAGGGGGCCGAGGTCATAACAGTTGTCTCCAGGAAAGCAGCGCAGGTGGCCAGAACATCTACCCAAGTTGGAGAATGCATATAATACGACCCCTCATGCCACCGCCGGGTATTCACCTTACTATCTGTTGTTTGTGGTGGATCCCAACTTGCCCGTGGATGCTCTGCTGGGACAAGAATAGACTGTGGACTGGAAACATGATTAACTAGCTGTACACCACAGCAACTGAGGGATGCACATGCCAGGGCAAAAGAATACTCCGAACAGAAGCCGGCAGAACACATTGTCTGGCAGGAGGACAAAGTTTCCTGTCTCAAAGTTGATGTGAATGCGCTTGTTTACCTGGGGAACAGACCATTAGGCTGTAATAGGATCCAGGATGCTTGGAACTCGACCGTCTACAGGATGGCAGAGGTACTAGGCAACACATACACTGTGGAAACTTGGGAGGGTGGGCCTAGCAAGAGGGTGAACAGGGTAGACATCAGGCCCTGTGAGAACCATCCCCATTCCACTGAATGTGAAGAAAACAAAAGAGATGGTTGTTGGCTTCAGGAGAGCACAGAGCGACCACTCTCCACTGAACATTGACGGTTCCTCCATTGAGATCGTTAAGAGCACCAAGTTTCTTGGTGTTCACCGGGTGGAGAATCTCACCTGGTCCCTCAACACCACCTCCATAGCCAAGAAAGACCAGAAGCGTCTCTACTTTCTGTGAAGGCTGAGAAAAGTCAATCTCACACCCCCCCTCCCCCGCGCCCATCCTCACCACCTTCTACAGAGGATGTATTGAGAGCATCCTGAGCAACTGCATCACTGCCTGGTTCGGGAATTGCACCGTCTCGGATCGTAAGACCCTGCAGCGGATAATGAGGTCAGCTGAGAAGATCATCGTGGTCTCTCCCCGCTATTACAGACATTTACACCACACGCTGCGCCCACAAAGCTACAGCTTTGTGAAGGACCCCATGTACACCTCACACAAACTCTTCTCCCTCCTACCATCTGGCAAAAGGCATCGAAGCATTTGGGCTCTCACAACTAAACTATGTAAAAGTTTCTTCCCCCAAGCCATCAAACTCCTCAATATTCAGAGTCTAGACTGATATCTACATCATACATCATTTTACATAGTCTAGTGTAGTCTTGTGCTGTCTCACATAGTCTGGTGTAGTTTTGTGTTGTTTCATGTAGCATCAGGGTCCTGGAGGCACGTTGTTTTTACTGTGTACTATACCAGCAGTTTATGGTCGAAATGACAATAAACTTGACTTAACTTGATGACCTTGATGCACCATCAATAACTCACTCTGAGACGTAAAGGCGAGATATCGGCTTTTATTGACTGGAAGAAGGAACAAGCAGTGATTGACCACCATACTACATCCTGGAGACAGAGAGGCCGGGCTCAGACCTCCACCACCTTTATACAGGGGTCTGTGGGAGGAGCCACAGGAGCAGTCAGAAGGGGGCGTGTCCAGACAGGTATATGTAGTTCACCACATTCACCCCCCCTTTGTTTTAAAAAGAGTCCCCATGTGGCGAAGTTTCTTACAAGTATATTTACAGGTTATGTCTATCAGGTGGTCGAATCTGTCACTGCGATCTACGTAGCACCGGCTGTGATTGCACAGGTGCCGGTGGTGGTGATTGCACAGATGCCGGAGGTGGTGATTGCACAGATGCCGGTGGTGGTGATTGCACAGGTGCCGGTGGTGGTGATTGCACAGGTGCCGGTGGTGCTTGCACCGGAGACGGAGGTTGTGCTGGTTCCGGCCTAACTGGAGGTGTCAGCCCACTAGGCGTCAGTGATCCCTCACGCGAGGCGCCTGGTATATACGCGTACGAGGCGCCTGGTATATGAGTGTCGTGAGGAGTCTGTGTAGGGCTTGGTGTGCGCGGTGTCACCTCGGGTACAGGGTTCATAGTTACCGTGGAGTGTTCGGGGTAGTTGTCTGCTGCTCCTGCGGGCACCAGGTCGCGGATGGAGACCGTGTCCTCTCGCCCATCAGGTAAGACCACGTAGGCATACTGGGGATTCGCATTTAGAAGGTGAACCCTCTCGACCAGCGAGGAGTATTTATTACTCCTCACATGTTTCCGGAGCAGCACTGGCCCTGGGGATGTCAGCCAAACTGGTAGGGTGGTCCCAGTGACAGACTTCCTGGGAAAAGAGAATAGGCGCTCATGAGGGGTGGCATGGGTGGACGTACATAACAGGGAGCGGATAGAGTGGAGTGCCTCAGGGAGGACCTCCTGCCATCGAGAGACCGGCAACCCTTTTGACTTAAGGGCTAAAAGTGTGGCATTCCACACTGTGGCATTCTCCCTCTCCACCTGTCCATTTCCCCGGGGATTATAACTCGTGGTCCGACTAGTAGCAATGCCCCTAGCTAGCAGGTACCGGTGCAGCTCGTCACTCATAAAGGAGGACCCTCTATCACTGTGGATATAGCAGGGATATCCGAACAGAGTGAAGAGCTGGCGCAGGGCTTTTATGACGGACGTGGTAGTGGTGTCGGGCAGGGACTGGCAAAGGGGAACTGCGAGTACTCGTCGATAATATTGAGAAAATAGACATGGCGGTCGGTGGAGGGAAGGGGGCCCTTAAAGTCAACACTCAGTCGCTCAACAGGGCGGGTGGCCTTGACAAGTTGCGCCGTTTCAGGATGGTAGAAGTGCAGTTTGCACTCAGCGCAGATTTGGCAGTCCCTGGTCATCGTCCTGATGTCCTCCAGGGAGTATGGCAGGTTCCAGGCTTTCACGAAATGGTAAAATCGGGTTACCCCCCGGATGGCAAAGATGTGCATGAAGGGCATATAGCTGGTCGAGCTGTGCGCTAGCACACATTCCCTGGGATAGGGCATCAGGGGGCTCATTGAGTCTGCCAGGCCAGTACAGGATATCATAGTTGCAGGTGGAGAGGCTGCAAGTGGTGTCAGTAGCGCAGCTGTCGGCATGGTGCAGGGTGGGATGTGTGGGTCGGTGTGTGTGTGTGTGGTCAGTAGCAGGGTATGTGACGAAGTCCCACCAAACTGAGGATTCCTGACAGTGAGTGGTGGGAGGGGCCAGTCATATGCCATAGTCACACTTTCGAGATGGCTCTGGAAGTCCAGCCCCAATAGCACAGGTGCGCACAGTTTAGGCATGACCAGTAGCGCAAAGTTCTGATATTCTGTGCCCTGCACCACCAATGTCGCTACACAACCCACCTGGATGTCTGTGGAATGTGACCCAGAAGCCAAGGTGATCTTCTGACTTTCCGGCCGTGTCACGAGTCCACAGCATTGCACTGTGTCCAGGTCAATAAAACTCTCAGTGCTGCCTGTGTCAAACAGGCAGTTAGTCCTGTGCCCCTCCACCAGGATGTCCATCATTGACCTTGCAAGTTGGTGTGGGGCGCTTTGGTGGAGGGTTACGGTGGCCAGAGTTGAGCCGTCTTGGTGCCCGGTAAACACCGGTGGGTCGGAGTCGGGGGCGGGGCATGCTAACGCCGACAAAGATGGCCGCCCACATCCGGGCATGCAAGATGGCGGCCCCCATGTCTCAGATGGGTCGGGGGCGGGGCATGTTGACGCCGACAAAGATGGCCGCCCACATCCCGGCATGCAAGATGGCGGCCCCCATGTCTCATGCGCAGCGTTGCCAGACCCCACTCGTGGTTTAGACTTACAGACCTTGGCGAAATGGCCCTTCTTCCCGCAGCTGGAGCAGGTCGCTTCTCGGGCCGGGCAGCATTTTCAGGGGTGCTTTTCGAGTCTGCAGAAGTAACACAGCTCAGGCTTTCGCCTGGCCGCAGCCGTGGTCGGGTTCGGGAAGTTCGTGGAATCGCGACTGGCAGCGGCATTGGCGAATTCGCTCGCGGGAACCAGCAGCGGCGGGGTCTGAGGTGTCCACGGAACCGGCAGGGGATCGCGCGACTGGACAGCGTCAGCATTGTGCAGAGCAGCCTCCAGCGTGTCAGCCGTCTCGATCGCCGAGCGTAAGGTAAGATCGACATTTTCCAGCAGCCGCTGGTGCACGTACCCTGACCTAATTCCTGGAACAAAGTCGTCTCATTCTAGCAGCTCCGCATGCTGTTCCGCTGTGAGTGTTTTGCAGTCACAAGTTCGGACGAGTGTCTGTAGGGCTCGGAGAAATTGGGCGCTTGATTCTCCAGGCCGCTGTCGTCGGGTAGCTAAGCGATGTCTTGCGTAGACAGTGTTCACCGGCCACAGGTACTGTCTTTTGAGGGCGTCCAGTGCCCCTTCGTAGGTCGACAGGTCCCTGATAAGTGAATAAACTTTTGGGGTGACCCTCGAGAGGAGAATTCGATGCATAACTGCGGGGTCAGTTGCACGAACCTCCTCCAAGTATGAGTGGAAGCATGCAAGCCAGAGTTCAAAGGCAAGAGCTGCTTCAGGGTCTTGGGGGTCCAAATCCAATCTTTCCGGACGTAAAACGGTTTCCATGTTTTAAAACTTCCAGTCAATAAAATTGATGCACCATCAATAACTCATTCTGAGACGTAAAGGCGAGGTATCGGCTTTTATTGACTGGAAGAAGGAACAAGCAGTGATTGACCACCATACTACATCCTGGAGTCAAAGAGGCCGGGCTCAGACCTCCATCACCTTTATACAGGGGTCTGTGGGAGGAGCCACAGGAGCAGTCAGCAGGGGGCGTGTCCAGACAGGTATATGTAGTTCACCACAGACCTACCGCACACAAAGTCATGTTTAAGATGCTCTTAGATAGTCACATGAACGTACAGAGAATTAAGGGATATGGTTATTGTGTAGGCATAAGGAATTAGTTTAGATGGGTGTTAAATTATTACTTTAATTAGTTTGGCACATCATGGGCTGAGTGTCTGTTCTTGTGTTGCACTGTTCTGTGTTTTATATTCTATGTTAAGCATCCCAAGTTCAGGTTTTTTGTTGTTATAAGATATATATGCAAAAAGTATAGATGGCATGAAAATGAGCCTTGTGCAGCAGCAGTACAGTGCATTACAAAATGAGGAGAAATATACTTGTATATTTTAAGCAGAGGTTCATAGGTTCTTGATTAGTCAGAAAACAAAGATTATGGAGAATGGGGTTGAGAGGGATATTAAATCAGTCATAATTCAGTCATCAGTCATAATGGCCTAATTCTGCTCCTATGTTTTATGGTCTAATACACTGACATAAATTTAAAATTAACATAAATCATACATAACTTACATTTGTGAACAAATCACCAACAAAGTAAACAACTTGACAGATTGAAACGGAGTAAAATAAAAAGAAGTCCAAAACAAAGTTCAGTTTCTTGTCTGTTCAAGAAGCTGATCATAAAAGCCCTCAGCCAGGTAATTGATTTTGTTTTAGATAATTAGCCACAATCATTTGCTACACCTTGGGGAAATCAGATTTCTTATCTGCACTCTTGTCTACATTGAGCCATCAATTCTTCATCTTGCAACCACACTTTGAGAGAAGTAACCAGCTTGTGCATACTCTATTGGACATCTCTCTTTCCAACGCTTCTATAAGCTCTCCAAGTTGTGAACATCTAAGGATCCTGCCTCCTGTCATTCTCACCACCCTGCTCATCAATGGTCTGTCTGTAGGTCAGACTCATAATGGTGTTACGCCAGTAACAAGAGAGGTGCTAAAATAACTCTGCTGTTGAAAATAAAAAGTCCTTGATTCACATCCCAGACTCCAATGGTTCTCTTGGCACGTCCAGCTGGCAGGAATATTTTGATAAGTGAAAGAAACCGTTCGTATTCCTCCACTTCTCAAGCTTGCCATTTGCTCAAACAAACAAATATGCTATCATTGAATTATATTCCATAGAGGGTACCTGTTTGGTCTATTATGTCAGTGCTAGTGCTTGGCTATCGAATTGGTTGTTTTTCCTTTCTAACACTGGAGTTACAGTCTCAAAATAATTCAGGAGATATAGTTTGGCATAATGAGTTGAAGAGAATGTAGTGAGTATAAAAAAAATAATGGTTTAGTATTGGATTAATATCAGGTTGAGTCGGTGGTGAGGAAAGCCAATTCAATGTTAGCGTTCATTTCAAGAGGACTAGAATATAAAAGCAAGAATGTAATGTTGGGGCTTTATAAGGCACTGGGGAGGCCTCACTTGCAGTATTGTGCACAGTTTTAGGCCCTTACCTAAGAAAGGAACTGCTGACACTGGAGGTTCACAAAAATGATCCCAGGATTGAAAGGCTTATCATAAGAGAAGTGTTTGATGGCTCTGGCCTGTACTCACTGGAATTCAGAAAAATGAGGGGAGATGGGGTCTCATTGAACCCTCTTGAACGTTGAAAGGACCACACACAAAATGTTGGAGGAAGTCAGCAGGTGAGGCAGCATGTTGAAAGTCCTTGATAGAGTGGATGGTGGGGGTGGTGGAGACCAGAAAAGACAGCCTCAGAACAGAGGGATGTCCATTTAGAATAGAGATGTGGGGGGATATGTTTAGCTAGAGAGTGGTGAATTTGTGGAATTCTTTGCCACAGGCAGCTGTGAAGACCATGTCATTGGCTATATTTAAGGCAGAGATTGATAGGTTCTTGATTAATCGGGGCACAAAGGAATATGGGGGAAGGCAGGAGGTTGGAGCTGAGAGGGAAATAGGTCAGGCATGATGAAATGGTGGAGCAGACTCAATGAGCCAAATGGCCTACTTCTGCTCCTATATCTTATGGTCTTATGGTTTCATATGTATGGTGTTCGATGATCTGTGAGGACTTGGTGGGCCAAAGGTTCTGATTCTGTGCTGTATGGCTCCATGACTGCAAATCTCTCCTCCACCTTCCCTGATCCAAGGAGATAGATCACAATTACTCTCTTCCTTCCGTCAGAAGTAGAGAAAATGCAGGATCATCGGGAATATCGTGTTGAGATTTGAGAGGCAACAGACAGCAGCAGGAATTGAACCCGGGTCACTGGAGCTGTAATGGTGTTACACTAATCACCACACTACTGTGCTGCCCCACAGTTGGACATGCTGCGACTTCTTGCTCTAGAAAATGGAGGAATGTCAGATCATTAGGAGAGTGATAACAGTCCTTTCCCCAGGGTAGGGGAGCCTAAAATTGGCAGGTGGGAGGGGGAAGATTTAAAAGAGACCTGAAGGATAACCACCTTCAGAGAGAGCAGGGGTTCCCAACCTTTTAAATGCCATGGATCAAAACAATGAAGCAAGGGGTCCATGGACCCCAGGTTGGGAACCCTGACATAAAGAATTGTAGGTATATGGAATGAGCTGCCAGCTTAGGATTTTATTTAGATATTTAAACAGTAACATGGATAGTAAAGGCTTTGAGGGCTATGGACCAATGCAGACAATTGGGACTTGCTCAGGTAGACAACTTGGTCAGCAAGCACGAGCCGAGCGGAAGGGGCTGTTTCCGTGCTGTATAACCCTTTGAGTGACTGACTCTGCCCCTAGTTTCTTACGTATGTTCTCCTGTACCTAACGACTTTCATGAGTAATGCTAATTTCTCAGCACGGGCATGGTTTTGAAAGAAGTAGAACTTTTGAAAGAAGTGGCGTCGTTAGGCACCTAATGGGAGGAGCCAACCATGAATCTTACTATCACCCAAGGAGATCACAGATAAGAAGAGATATATTATACTTCATTAAATATTCATGGAATAGATTTTCAATAAATCTCAGTATTGATTAAATCCATTAAAGCAGCTGGATAAAAATCATGAAGAATTAAGAATACGTATAGCTATGAAGGAGGTGGCACTTTGAGAAATATTCGGTCTCGTTTATTACCAAGCAGGGACCTTCTCCGAGTGCACCGACTCATGACAGTAGGTGATGCACAATGATGTGGCATTACTATGATGGGATGAATGGCCTCTTTTTCACGCCATGGATTTGAACTTCGAGATTTTTTGATTTTCTTGGACAACCTTTTTCAGAGAAATTTGTTGTTCCACCTATCACCCTCCCTGCTTTCTCTGCTACCTAGACTAAACTGCTCCTTCCCTTTCTCATTTCTGAAGAGGTTTCTCAGACCTGAAACACTTTTCGTTCCAGAAGCACACAGATTGTTTCCAGCCATGTAATTACAACTTTTAAACGAAACAAGACAGAAACATGGATCAGAAATGTTTAGATGGATATGGGGCAAGTGGGACTCGCTTGGACAGAAATTGAGCCAAAGGCCCTGTTCCAGGCTCTGTGACTCTGTGATTCTATTACTCGAAAAGATGTTGCGAGCATTGACAGGAATTCCTGTTTTTATTTCAGCTTCTGTTTTTATTTTAATTTTCAAGAAAGTTTGTGATAAGATACAGAGAAGATTCACAAAGATGTTGCTGGGACTAGAGATTTTTCAGTTATAAGGAGAGGGGGCTGACAGTAATGTATAGAATTTTGAGGGCACACACGGAGGTTAGTCACATTCCTTTTCCCAGGGTAGGGGAGATTTTTAAGGTGACGAGAATAATTTAAAGAGCACCTGGGGACAGGTTTTTCACAGAGAGTGTGGTGAATTCTTGGAATGACCAGAGCAATACAATAAACCACATTCCTGGTCTCACCCCATATCCTATGACAAATCCCTCGAACGTAGAGTACTTCTAGAGATTTTATCTTAGGCTTATAATGACACAGAAGGTCGTCCATTAAGTGCATGGTTCCTCCCGCCCCGCCCAGGGACAGTAGTCCATTCATCCCATACTCTTCACCCTTATCATTTATCGTCTCACACACTTCTGGCATTCTTCTTTGAACCTTTTTATTGTCATTTACTGTGGTGAACTAGATATACCTGTCTGACTGCTCCTGTGGCTCCTCCCACAGACCCTGCTGACTGCTCCTGTGGCTCCTCCCACAGACCCCTGTATAAAGGCGACTGTGGGCTGCTGCTCTCCCTCATTTTCCCCAGGATGTAGTGCTGTTTATTCTTCCGGTCAATAAAAGCCGATATCTCACTTCCTAAGTCTCAGCGTGAGTTATTGATGGTGCATCATTTACTGACTTAACTGAATTCTCTGAGGTACAGGTTAACTGATGTACAGCAGAAAATGGCTGTGCTGTGCTGTGCTGTGCTGTAGATTTGAACACTTTGATAAGGTCCTAAGCAAGAGGCTTGTACAAAGGAAGGTTATAAATTCAAGGAAAAAGTGATGGTATGAATGCTCAATTGATTCAGCGACAGGAAGGCAGGTGGTGATGTTCAGTTACTGGTTAATCTACTGGGATGTAGGAGGAAATGGCTGCAAACCCATGTGACTGTGGAGAGAATATCCAAACTCTGCACAGACAGTGCCTGAAGTCACTACCTAGGTCTGCCCATGCCACTGAGCTGTGAGACAGCAGCTCTACGGCACTGTTCCATAAACGTAATACCTTTATTCAAGAAAAAGGGGGAACTAAACCAATCAGTTCTCTTCAGGGCAGCTGTCAGAAAAATGCTGGAGTTCATTATTAGGACCGCTAACAGGACAGTTGGAAAAGCTTAACATGGTTAAGACAAATCATGCTACGAAAGAAATGTTGCCCTGAATGAGCTTCATGTTTTGGAGATGTGACAGGTAGGATAATATTGGAATTAGAATTGGTTTAGTACTGTCATATGTAATAATATACAGTGAAACGCTTGTCCTGCACTCTGTTCATACGTATCAATTCATTACAATAGTGCTTTGAGGTAGTACAAAGTACAAGCAGGGGTCGGTGTTGGGACCACTTATTTTTATACTGTATCTCAATGATTTAGATGATGGAATAGATGGCTTTGTTGCCAAGTTTGCAGATGATACAAAGATTGGTGAAGGGGCTGGTAGTGTTGAGGAAACAGGTAGGATGCAAAAGGACATAGACAGATTAGGAGAATGGGCAAGAAAATGGCAAATGAAATACAATGTTGGAAAATGCATGGTCATGCACTTTGGTAATATAAATAAATGTGTAGACTATTTTCTAAATGGGGAGAAAATCCAAAAATCTGAGATGCAAAGGGACTTGGGAGTCCTTGTGCAGAACACCCTAAAGGTTAACTTGCAGGTTGACTTGGTAGTGAGGAAGGCAAATGCCATGTTAGCATTCATTTCAAGAGGTCTAGAATACAAGAGCATGGAAGTGATGCTGAGGCTTTATAAGGCACTGTTGAGGCCTCAACTTGAGTATTGTGAACAGTTTTGGGCTCCTCATCTTAGAAAAGATATGCTGGCATTGGAGAGGGTCCAGAGGAGGTTCACAATGATGATTCCTGGAATGAGAGAGTTATCATACGAGGAGTGTTTGATGGCTCTGGGTCTGTACTCGCTGGAATTCAGAAGGATGACGGGGGGATCTCATTGAAACCCTTCAAATGTTGAAAGGCTTCAACAGAGTAGATGTGGAAAGGATGTTTCCCATGGTGGGAGAGTCTAGGACAAGAGGGCACAGCCTCAGGATAGAGGGGGCACCTTTTCAAAACAGAGATGCGGAGAAATTTCTTTAGCCAAAGGGTGATGAATTTGTGGAATTTGTTGCTACATGCAGCTGTGGAGGCCTGGTCATTGGTATTTAAGGCAGAGATTGTTAGGTTCTTGATTGGACATGGCATCAAAGGTTACAGGGAGAAGGCTGGGAACTGGGGTTGAGGAGGAGAAAAAAAAGGATCAGCCATGATTGAATGGCCCAGCAGACTCAATGGGCCACATGTCCTAATTCTGCTCCTATGTCCTATGGTCTAAAACAGTAACAGAATGCAGAATAAAAAGTAACAGCTAAGGAGAAAGTGGATGTGTAGGTAGACAATAAGATTATAATGAGTAGATTGTGAGGTAAAGAATCCACTTAGTTCAAGTAGGGAACCATTCACTAGACTTATAACAGCAGGGTTGAAGTGGTCCTTGAGCCTGGTGGTATGTGCTTTCAGGTTTTTGTAACTTCTGCCTGATAGGAGAGGGGAGAAGAGAGAATGTCTGGGATGGTGGGGCCTTTGATTGTGCTGGCTGTTTTACTGAAGCAGCGATAAGATTAGACGGAGTCCATGGGGGGGAGGATGGTGTCTGTGATGTGTTGAGCTGTGTTCATAATGCTCGGCAGTTTCCTTTGTTCGTGGGCAAAGCAGTCGCCATACCAATATTAAAGATTCCAGATAACTGGTACATGTATACATCAAGACAAAGAAGGGTGTGCCGGAGGCAGCCGGTAAGTGTGGCCACACATTCCGGCGCTAACATAGCATGCCCACAATACTCGGCAGAACAACACGGAACACAACAAGCAACAGAAAAACAAGCCCTGTTCCTCCCTCCCACCTACGCACTTACATACACAATCCTTTAACTCCAGGAGAGACCTCCGGATTCTAATGGACATAGAGCTTCAGACTTCAAGCTTCAACCTCTCCAGCGGACTCACGGGGATTCAGACTTAGCTCCGGACAACAAGCCCTGACTCATGGATTTCTGATTTACTCTCGGCCCACAACACTCGGGCATGTCGATCACCAAACGCTAGGCCGCGAACTCCAGACCCGCTAAGTCATGAACCCTGGGGGTGATCGGAACTTGTTCCTCTTGCCTGAACAGAATTCCAGAACTCGCTGACCTGGAAGACCCTCATTCACATCCAACATCTGACCACGAATGTCGCACATCCACATCGCTGGTCTTAGAACGAGGAGCGGCGATTTCGGCTCCACCCTGACCTCTAATAGCCCCACTTCTCAGTTACTAAAACCTAAACTGACCCCTAACTTCCCTCTTCCAAAAGTCCTCCATGCAAACCTGAGAAAATGAAAATTTGAACAAGTAAATAATTAACAAACTACTAAACCTGAGCTGTGACTCAGCAGAGGCTGCAGCTCAGCGGCATCTTGCCTTTTTGCATCCAGATAGGACTCTTTTAATGGTGCATCGATAAACATCTGTAAGTACCATGGGGACATAACAAATTCCTTTAGCCTCCTGGTGAGGCATCAGTGAGCTTTGTTGGCCGTGGCATCTGTGTGGTTGGCCCAGGACAGGCTGTTGGTGATTCTCATCAGCATTGTTAATGTAGACAGGAGCATGTGCACCCACCCACTCACCCCCGCCTTTTCCTGAAGTCAACAAACAGCTCTTTTGGTTTGTTGACATTGAAGCAAAGGTTATTGTCATCACACCATGTCACTAAGCTCTCTATCTCCTTCCTGTACTGTGACTCATCATTATTTGAAATATGGCCCTCTACAGTGATATCATCTACAAACCTGTAGATAGGTTTAAAACAGGATCTGACCACGTGGTCATGGCTGTACAGGGAGTCAAGCAGGGGACTGAGGACACAACCTTGGGAGTACCCGTGTTGAGAATAATCCCGGTGGTAGTGGTGTTGCTGCCTCTTTTGTTACTCTTTGCAGTCTGTTGATTTAATAGATGAAACACTCTAAAGTCACTCCAAAGGACACTATGCAAGAGATCATAATGCTGCATTGTTTCAGGGACAATAAACAAGCACTATTTGAAATTAGAGGCACAAGTGGCTGCAGACGCTGGGATCTGGGGCACTAAGAAATCTGCTGGAGGAACTCAGCAGGTCAGCAGCATCTGAGAATGCAAAAGCACGGCTGGTGTTTTGGGGCAAGACACTGCATTAGGACTGAAAGTGTAGAGCGGAGGACAGCCTGCATGGAGGGTCGAGGCAGGAGCTGGCAGGTGGTACATGGATTTGGATGAGGAGGGGGGTGATGGGCAGGTGGAGGGGAGAGGAGGGGAGGGGTGGTGTTAGGAGACAGCAGCAAGTGGGTGATAGAGAGGAAAATAAAGGGGGCAGGTGAAGGGAGAAGGGTGGAGGTATAGATAAAATCTGCGAGGTGATATGGAGATGGATAAGACTGCAATCTGATAAGTAAGAGAGGAGACATGGAAAGAGCTAAGGAAGGGGTAGGGGGTAGATGGAACTAGCTTGGAGATGGGAAAAGGTGACTTAAGTAGGTGATGAGCAGATTTTAACAAGGTAACAGGGGTGGGATTTGGGGAGGGTGGGTTGGAAAGGGTGTGAGAGAACCCAGGTGTTTCAGAAGGAGAGAGAAAGGAACAAAAGTGTGGGTTACCCAAACTCATATTTCGTATTCACATTATCAGATAATAAGGTGGATCAAGGATCAAAGCTTAGGCCTCAGCTACTTACAATCTGCATGAATGAGTTGGATGAAAGGACTGATTGTAATGTATCACAAGTTTGATGCATAGCTAGAATGAATCAGTGCAAAGAAACTGCTGTTGAACACTGAGGTGTGAGTCTTTAGGCTGCTGTACCTCCTACCTGATAGCATCAACGAGAAAAGAGTGTGGTCAAAATGGTGGGTGTCCTTAATGATGGATATCACCGTCCTGAGACATAACCTCTGATAGATGTTTTCGGCGATGGGGGGAAGATGTCAACGATTGTGTGCATGGTGACTGTGCTTTAAGTAAATGCTATTGATTGATTCAGTGAAAATCTTGCTGGAAAACCAGAGGGTCGATTTTTCTCCCAGGCACTGACAGGCGTGGAAATGGGTGCATTTTCACTCTACAGTAGGTTAAATTGATGCTCAATTGTACAACAATGGTTTGCACAGAATTTAACGGGAGATCACAGGGCCTCGGGTCCTGCTGTTATTTTAATATGTGCACAGAGTAGTGAATGTGACAAAACTGTTGGTTCTCGATCACAGGGTGCACCACAGATATCGTCACCAGCGACCATTCCCCGGTGTTTGCAACCTTTGAGGTGGGCGTGTCAACACAGTTCGTTTCTAAAACTGGTTAGTAGCTGCCAAGGTAACTTATTTCTCCTTTAAGTGCCACCGTGGTATGTTCAGTGCCAAAGTTCAACATGACTGAGGCACCTACCTAACATGTAACAAAATAACTGGCCAGCCAGTTAGCACAGATAGTCAGGATGCACCTCCCTCCTCCCTCCCCATCATGCCCAACATGGTTGCCCACCAAGGGCTGTGTGCTGAGCCCACTGCTGGACACTCTGCTCACACGACTGCTGATGCACCATCAATAACTCACTCTGAGACGTAAAGGCGAGGTATCGGCTTTTATTGACTGGAAGAAGGAACAAGCAGTGAGTGACCAGCATGCTACATCCTGGAGACTGAGAGGCCGGGCTCAGACCTCCATCACCTTTATACCGGGGTCTGTGGGAGGAGCCACAGGAGCAGTCAGCAGGGGGTGTGTCCAGACAGGTATATGTAGTTCACCACAACTGCACAGCCAAACACCTGAGTAATCACATTGTCAAGTTCGCCGATGACACAGTGCTGGGGCTCATCACCAACAACGATGAGGTGGCCTACAGGGAGGAGGTGGAAGAGCTCGAGGTCTGGTGCTGGGCAAATAACCTCTTCCTCAATGTCAACAAGACAAAGGAGATGGTTATCAAATTCTGGAGAACTCGCACCACTAACACCCCTCCTTACATCGGCGACAGAGCAGTGGAAACTGCAAGCGGTTTCAAACTCCCGGGAGTGCACATCACACACAATCTCTCATGGTCCTGAACACATCTTACGCAGTCAGAAAAGCCTACCAGCACCTCTTTCTGAGAAAACTGAAGAGAGCTGTACTGTGCACATCACGTCCTTCCACAGAAACGCAGTACAGAGCATCCTAAAATGGTCATCACTGCATGGTACGGAAATTGCACTGTGGCAGACAGGGAGACACTACAACGGGTTGTTAAAACTGCCCACCCACCATCGAGGAGATAATTACAGAAGATAGATGGCCGATGACAGGGTGTGGGGACAGACAGCAGAGGGTGAACTGATGGAGGGGAGTGTTAAGAGGGAGAGATAAACATTAATGCTCTGCCTCTGTCCATTTAGAAAAGGCCAATCACAGAGCAATGATAGTAGTGTTGGAGTGACTGAGTGATGTTAATAACTGATACCACACTAACTTGTCACGTTACTTCTCAGACCCAAACAATGCTGACTCAGCGGGCACTATCAACTTCCTCCACTGCGAAGCCACTCTGAAAACAAAATCTAAGACCAAGTTCTTCATTGAGTTCCACTCCAGCTGCTTAGAAGGTAAGAGCACTCCCAATGACAGGTTTTTACCCAAACCCCATGTTGTTTTGCTCCAAAATCTCTTCAGTTATCACTTTCAGAACTATGGGGTGTAGTCCATCTGGTCCAAATGACTTATCTACCTTCAGACCTTACAGCTTCCCTGCTCTTTAGTAATAGCAACTGCACTCGCTTCTGCTCTCTGACACTCTCAAATTTCTGGCATACAGCTAGTATCTACCACAGTGAAGACTGACACGTAATACTTTTTAAGTTCATTTGCCATTTCTTTGTCTCCAGTTACTACCTTTACAGTGTTGTTTTCCTGCAGTTTGATATCCAATCTCACCTTTCTTTTCCTCTTTATATATCTAAAACAACTTTATGTATCTCTTTTATATCATAGGCTCTAACTATTATATTTTAAATTTGCACTAATTTTTGCAATATTATGTTTCCTTTATGTTGTTTTTTGATTTCCCTTGTCAGCCACGGTTGCATCACCCTCTCTTTAGGATACTTCTTTGGGATGTGTCTATCTTGCGCTTTCTGATTTGCTTCCAGAAATCCAACCATTTTTGTCCTGCCATCATCCCTGTCAGTGTCCCCTTCCAATCAACTTTGGCCAGCTCCTCTCTCATGCCTCTGTAATTTCCTTTCCTCCACTGAGATACTGATACATAGGACTTCATCTTCTCCCTCTCAAACTGCCTGACGAATTCTGTCTTAATATGATCACTGCTTTCTAAGGGTTCCTTACCTTAAGCTCCCTAATCAAGTCTGGTTCATTACACAACACCCAATGCAGAATTGCGTTTTCCCTAGTGGGCTCAACTACAAGCTGCTCTAAAAAGGCATTCCACAAATTATTCTCTGTTGGGATCCAGCACCAACCTGATTTTCCCAAACTACCTGTATATTGAAATTTCCCATGACTATCATAACATTGTCCTTTTTACATGCCTTTTCTATCTCCTGTTGTAATTTATATCCCACATCTTGGCTATCGTTCAGAGACCTGTATATAACTCCCATCAGGGTCTTTTTACCCTGGTAGTTCCTTTACTCTACCCACAAGGATTCATCATCTTCGGATCCTATGTCACCTCTTTCTAAGGATTTGATTTCATTTTTTTTTACCAACAGAGTCACCCCCCACTCCCCGCCTACCTGCCTGTCCTTTTGATACAAAATACATCCTTGGATGTTAAATTCCCAATCATGACTTTCTTTCAGCCATGGCTCAGTGATGCCCGCAAATTCATACCTGTGAAACTCTAACTGCTAACTTATTCCATATACTGCATGCATTCAGATAAGATACCTTCAGTCCTGTATTCATCATCCTTTTCGATTTTACCCTCACGTTACACTTTAGCTCATAGATTCATAGAAAAGTACAGCACAGCAATAGGCCCTTTGGCCCATCTAGTCTGTGTCGAACCATTTAAACAATGTACTCCCATCGACCTGTCCCTCTGACTATAATTTTGCCCTGTCATCTGCCTTTCTCACAGTCTCACTACACACTGCATCTACTTGTAATACAACTGCCCCATCCTCAGTCCTATCACTTCAGTTCCCATCCCCCTGCCAAATTAGTTTAAACCCACCCCAACTGCTCTTGCAAACCTGCCCTCAAGGGTATTAGTGCCCCTTGAGTTCAGGTGAAATGGGTCCTTTTTGTACAGGCCAAACCTTCCCCAGAAGAGGTCCCAGTGATCCAGTGATCCAGTGACCCCCACTGCACCAATTCCTCAGCCACTCATTCATCTACCAGATCATCCTATTCTTATCCTCACTGGCACGTGGCACAGGCAGCAATCCAGAGATTACTACCCTTGAGGCCCTGCTTTTCAACTTTCTACCTAACTCCCCATATTCTCTCTTCAGGACCTCATCCCTTTTCCTTCCTATGTGGTTCCGATATATACTGTGATTTCTGGGGAACTCTCCCCCCTTTAGAAAGCCGTTGACTTGATCTAAGAAGTCCCTGCCCTTGGTACTTGACAGGCAACCTACCATCCAGTTGTCCCTTTCACGTCCACAGAATCTGCTGTCTGCTCCTCTAACTGGGCAATCCTCTATTACTACTGCAGTCCTCTTCCCCCTCCCCCTTCCTTTCAGAGCCTCAGGTAAGATTCAGTTCCAGGACTCTGGTTGATGAACCTCCCCCCTGGTAGATCACCCCACCCCCCATCCACCCAGAAGTATCCAAAGCAGTGTATTTAGTTGTGAGGGGAACAAAAGAGAGAGAGTGGATGAAGATGGATGGACACACAAATGCCGTGCTTTGTACCGGTTGAGTGATGGCTGGGTAATGCACCATCAATAACTCTCTGAGACGTGAGGCGAGATATCGGCTTTTATTGACTGGAAGAAAGAACAAGCAGCAATTGACCACCATGCTACATCCTGGAGACTGAGGGCAGGGCTCAGGCCTCAATCACCTTTATACCGGGGTCAGTGGGAGGAGCCACAGGAGCAGACAACAGGGGGGGGGGGGGGGGTGTCCAGACAGGTATATATGTGCATCCAAAGATCCAATATTTAAATGAAAAGAGAAGGGAAACCTCCTCCTCACAACAACTTGGAACAAAGAGTGGAGCAGGGAGATGGAAAAGGAGGTTTCAGAGAGGAATTGGGTAAATGCATCTTAGAAGTGCAGGGGGAGGAGCAAGGGAGTGAAATGAATATTAGATCATTTGCAAGGTGGACTGGGTGGCCTCCTTGTTGATTATCAATACAAATAGCAATCATTGATATGATTTGTGCAAATTGCTCAGGTCTTGTATAACTGTACAGCATAGAACGAGGCCATTTGATCTATCACATATTCTTGCTCCTTTGAAAGAGCCACTCCCTTGCAATCTCCCCAAAGTGAATCTTCCATCCCACTCTGCTGCATTTAACCCTGGGGATTTACCCTGTGTTTTTTTACCCAGGTGAGGGATGCATTGCTCTGCAAGCCGGCTCCAATGAGATAACGTTCAAGGTCCCGTTGGAACACTGTGGAGAGGAGACAGGGAAGTTCAGCGGCTCCTATAAACTGATCATGTCAGAGGGGAAACAGCGAGAGAAGACTTACGGTAATTTTCAGTGGTTGATATATTGGGACAGGGAGGGTGGTCTAACTCCAAGTGGAGAGCTGGGTCTGCCCAAGGGACCATCGATGGACAGGGTTTGGAACTCCTTACCAACACACCCAAAGTGCTGAGGGGACTCAGTATGTCAGGCAGCGCCTGTAGAGGGGAATAAAATGTCAATCTTTTGGGCTGAGATCTTTTAGCCAGTCTTGGGCTCCTCCCCCTTATCTCTTTTTCCATTCCCCATTCTGGCTTCCCTCTTACCCTTCTCTTCTCCTCACCTGCCCATCACTTGCCTCTGATACCCCTCCTCCTTCCTTTTCTCCTGGTCCACTTTCCTCTCTTTTCAGATTCCTCCTTCAGCCTTTACTTTTTCTGGTTATCACTCCTAGCTTCTCACTTTGTTCCCCCGTCTCCAATCACCTGATTTCACATCAGCTTGTACTCCTTTCCCCTCCCCTACTTTTTCATTCTAGCTTCCTCTCCCTTCCTTCCCAGTCCTGATGCAGGATCCTGGACCAAAACGTCGTCGGTTTATTTCCCTCCACAGATGCTGCCTGATTTTGTTGAGTTCCTCAAGCATTTTGTGTGTATTGCTCAAGATTTCCAGCATCTGCAGAACCTCCTGAGTTTATTACGAGGGGCGATAAAGGCACTGGAGAAGGTGTAAATGATATTTACCAGAACTTCAAGAGTATAATAATTACAGCCTTTTTCTGTAAATCTAAAGAGGAATGATGTTACCCAATACAGCCTGTTAAAAGTAGAAAAAGATAGAGGTAACAAAATTACTGCATGTGGGAGAGTTTAAAACTCGAGACCATTAAGCTGATAGCTCTAAGTAAATGGTAATAATCTAGTAAATAATTCAGGAGAAACAACCCGGAGGCTGGTGGAGTAGAGTTTGCTATCAAAAGGAGCCACAGTGCTGAGTGGTATGGATTATGGACGTGGAAATAATATCAACTCAGAGAAGAATAGAGGTGAAGTTAAACAAAATTCAACACAATCTGTAGTGTGGACTCCTTGTACTGATTGTCTTATTTCTCAATTATAGACATAAAATATTCTGTTATATCATGTAACATTACAACCACCGATCTTCAAACACAAGCAGGTACTTTGTATGGTAGGAAGGCATTCTTTCTTTATCGCTGTGCTCCATGCATATAATAGAAGGTGCTGGGCTGGGATTGGCACAGGCCTGGAGTACTGATGCTGATTCTAAAGGAGGAGTTGAGGCCTGCTTTGATGCTGAGGTACATCCGAGGGTGTATGCTGGGACACAAGAGGGATGTGACCCGGGGTCATCAGGTGTTTCGGATGCTTCGATGTCAGACACTCTCACCCAGGCCACCCAGCCAGGGTTGATCAGGCTCTGGCTTGTGTCCCAGCTGCGTTGGTCCACGGGTCACACCTCTTGATCGTTAGTCATCTGGAGGCTCGCTCAGCAGCCCCTGTGATGGTCCTAATGGCTGCCCCCATAATGCTAAGGAGAGAGTAGGTTATTCAATAATCAGGTTAGGCCCAACTGCTGGGTTTGATCCTCTTTCGGACAATATCCAGACTACATTATTTATTAGGACAATGATTAGGAGCAGAGGTCCTCTCTGAATCCAAGGGCTGCAGATATGTTGTGGACGTAAAGTATGATAATGGCAACGTAACGTGAAAAATCCCTATTTTTTGAATAAGAAAATGGTGGTAAATCCAATGTAATGTAGGAAAATTTGAGATCAGCAATTTTGGACCTAAAGGGGATAGAATTGAGAACTGTTTGTATGATGATAAAATAGAAAGAGTGAAGACTTCTGGTAAGATGGCGATTGTTTACTCGCTTCAAACTTTTGCTCCGTTATATTTCCTATCTTTGCACTATGTGTCTCCCTTTTTAAACCTTAGTTTGTTATTTTATTAGTTTTCTTTTATCTGCCTGCGAATACACCTATCTCATAATGGCTACAAAAGGTACTAAAATCGAGAAAAAAGAAACTTCCACGGCTCTGTCGGCTGAGATTCTCGCTATTTTGGAACAACATCGACAAGATACTTTAACGGATATCAAGACTGAATTGAGAACTTCTATCAATCAGCTGGAATCAAAATTGGATCAGATTAATGCCAGAGTGGATGACCATGCTGAACATTTATCTCGCATATTCCTAACCTCTGAAGATTTAGAACACCGTGTTCAACATCTCGAAACTTTCTGCTCCAACCTAGCGGAGGAGAACAGTAAACTTACTTCCAAAATGGTGGATCTCGAAAATCGGAGCAGACGCTGCAATCTGTGAATTCTCGGTTTGCCGGAGGCCACCGAAAAGGGCTCTTCCGTTGAATTTTTCTCTTCTTTTCTCTGTGAGATTTTCGGGAAAGAATTTCTTCCGACTCCACCTGAGCTAGAAAGGGCTCACAGGATTTATGTTCCTCGTGCAATTTTGGGTTCCCATCCACAGCCAATTATTTTATGCTTTTACGGCTGATAAGTACTCTCTTTAAATTTATAATTTCCCCCTTCCCCCCCTTTTTATTTTTTTTTTCTTTCAATTTTTCATAGTTTCTCGCGGGTAGGTTAGTTTTTTTTCTGATTTTTTTAATATAAGTTTTATACCTTTTCTGATGAAGTTGTTCCTATTTGTAATTTTGCTCTCTAGTGCATAAATTAGCTATTATTTGCTATATTGTGTATACGGAACCTTTGTCAACGATACGGAACTGGAAGTCATTTTTGGGTTAATATTTTTCGTAGAGCTAGCTGCTTTTTTGGGTAGCCATCTAGTTTTGGGTTGCGAGGGTGGGGTGGGTTCTCCAGTTCCAACACTACTCACTGTTTTTTTTGTTTTCCCTTGTTATTCAGGTCATGTCTGTGTCCTGATTCTACTGATTTATGTTTACATTTTTGCTCCCAGACTGTTATTGTACTGTTTGATTTTTTATATGCCTACTACCTTCTATGCACTAGCTATTGATAATGGTTAATACACTTAAATTTGTGAGCTGGAATGTGAAGGGATTGAATCATCCTGTTAAAAGAAGGAAGGTCTTCTCTCATATTAAACAACTCAAAGCTGACATTGCTTTCCTTCAGGAAACTCATATTCGTAGTTTTGATAATTCTCGGCTTTTGTCAAAGTGGGTGGGTCAACATTTTCATTCATCCTTTGCCGCCAAAGCTAGGGGGGAGGGGTTCTATCCTTATTAATTCAAATATTCCTTTTGAACTCCATAATAAGATATCTGATACAAATGGCCATTTTATTATTGTTTCTGGTAAATTATATAATACTGAAGTTGTACTAGCAAACCTGTATGCTCCCAATTTTGATGATATTAATTTTTTTGAATGTTTTTTCTCCTCACTACCAGATTTAAATTCATATTCTCTTATACTGGTTGACGATTTTAATTATTGGTTAGATCCTAATTTGGATCGATCGTCCTCTGTTACTAGATCACCGACTAAGTCTGCTTTAGCCATTCACTCTTTTCTTTCTAATTATGGTATCTCAGATATATGGCATTTTCTTCATCCTACTGAGAGAGCTTATTCTTTTTTTTCACATGTTCACCATACCTTTACTAGAATTGACTATTTTTTACTTGATAATCAACTTATTTCATTTGTCTATTCTTGTGATTATCAGAGTATACTGATTTCTGACCATGCCCCAATTACTTTGTCTTTAAACTTTCCTGGTCTCCCTCAGAGGAATAAACACTGGCGTTTTAATTCGACTTTATTATCGGATGATAACTTTCTAAAATTTATTAAGGATCGGATAACTTTTAATTTTAACACTAATACATCATCTGAAATGTCATCCCAGAATGTCTGGGATGCCATGAAAGCATATTTGAGGGGTCAAATAATCTCTTATACAGCAAATCTTAATAGAAAGTCCCGTATAGATCGATTAGACCTAATTAATCAGATTAAAGAATTAGATCAATTGTATGCTCAAACTAATAATCCTGAATTATACAAGAAGCGTGTAGAACTTCAAACTAAATTTGATCTTCTGTCTACTCAACCTGTTGAACACCAACTTCTTGAAAGTAAGAGTCGCTTTTATATTCATGGTGACAAATCTGGTAAATTTCTGGTTAATCAGCTGAGGCGTTCTAAAGCTAAACAACATATTACAAAGATCCAGAAGGAGAATGGGGATTTTACATCGGATCACTTAGAAATCAATGACGTATTTAAAAATTTTTACTCTTGGCTTTATTCCTCTGAATCTCTGAATGAGAATATTTCTGTTGATCTTTTCTTAAATAATCTGAATATTCCTTCACTTTCATCTGATTTTAAAGAAAAACTGAATGAGCCTATATCATCAGAAGAAATATCTTTTGCAATTTCTGCATTGTCTTCAGGAAAATCTCCTGGACCTGATGGGTTCCCCGTAGAGTTTTATAAATCGTTCTCTTCACTCCTTTCTCCTCAGTTACTCTCAGTACTATCTGACTCGTTTAATTATGGTAAATTGCCACCCTCTTTTAATGAGGCATCTGTTATTCTTTTATTAAAAAAGGGTAAAGACCCAACAGAGTGCTTCTCGTAAAGGCCGATTTCTTTGCTTAATGTTGATGTTAAAATCTTGGCCAAAGTTTTGGCTCATAGATTAGAAACTGTTATTCCCTCTATTATTTCTGATGATCAAACTGGTTTTTTTAAAAACCGTCTTCCTTTTTTTAACATTCGGCGTTTATTTAATATTTTATATTCACCTTCAACTGGGATTCCTGAATGCGTTATTTCTCTTGATGCGGAGAAAGCATTTGATCGTATAGAGTGGAACTACCTCTTTGCAGTTTTAGAAAAATTTGACTTTGGTCAAAGTTTTATCTCTTGGATCAAATTGCTGTATCTGTGTCCTACCGCCTCTGTTTTGACTAATTTTCAGCTATTTAACCTCAAACGTGGCACCCGTCAAGGATGCCCTTTAAGTCCCTTTCTCTTTGATTTGGCTATAGAACCTCTGGCGATAACATTCTGAAGCTGTCCTGAACTGACCGGGATCTGGAGGGGGGTTTTGAGCATAATGGTTCTCTTTATGCTGATGATCTATTACTTTTTCTTTCAAATCTGTCCACGTCCTTACCTCCAATGTTTTCACTTCTTGATCAATTTAGCCAGTTTTCTGGCTATAAACTTAATTTACATAAGAGTGAACTTTTCTCGATTAATAAAGAAGCACAAGTATTAGCATTTCGTGACCTCCCCTTTAAAGTAGTTCATAATCAATTTACTTACCTTGGGATTACAGTTACAAGGAAGTTTAAAGATCTTTTTTGTGAAAATTTTGCTAATCTTTTATATACTACAAAACAGAGTCTGTCACAGTGGTCACCTCTATCTATGTCCTTGGTAGGTCGTATTCATGTTGTTAAAATGTATGTTCTCCCTAAATTTTTATATTTATTTCAATCTATCCCAATTTTTATTCCTAAAACTTTTTTGATTCCTTAGACTATTGTTTTGTCATATCTGTGGAAGAATAAGCATTCTAGAATTAATAAAGTTTATCTTCAAAAATCTAAAAAAGAGGGTGGCATGGCCTTATCTAACTTTCATTTATATTACTGGGCAGCTAACATACGTTGCACTGCCTTTTGGTCTTTTTTTCATAGCCAACCCGAGAGCCCTAATTGGGTGGCAATGGAGTTGAATTCCACTAAAGATTTATCTATTTCTGCACTTCTTAGCTCTGCACTCCCTAGTAGTTTGTCTAGACTAATTGTTAATCCTCTTGTCAGACACACTTTGCGAATATGGGCCCAGTTTAGGAAATTTTATGGTTTTTATGGTTTTTCCCTTTCTAGTCCTATCTTACATAATCATCTTTTTTTACCTACTATGTATGACTCAACATTCTATGATTGGTATAGGAAGGGCAGTAGACATTTTGAAGATCTTTTTATCGATAATCGCTTCGCATCCTTTCAACAGCTCTCTGCTAAGTTCAATCTGCCTAATGCCCATTTTTTTAGATATCTCCAAATTAGACACTTTATCAATCCTTTAATTCCTAACTTCCCTGGAATGCCCGAGAAAAATGTTATGGATTTCTTTCTTTCTATTAATCCACTGGGTAAAGGTTTAATATCATTTATTTGTGATAAATCAGCATTCTTACGGCGTGCCCCTGTGGATAAAATTAGAATGGCTTGGGAGCATGATTTAAATATCTCTTTATCTGATGAGATTTGGGACTTGATTCTCAAATCGGTTAATTCAACCTCTCTTTGTGCTCGCCATTTCCTTTTACAGTTTAAGATTGTTCATAGAGCCCGTATGTCCAAATCTAAATTATCTCGATTTTACCCTAATATTAGTCCTCTTTGTGATAAATGCAAAAGGGGCGAGGCTTCTCTTATTCATATGTACTGGTCCTGTCCTAGTTTAGAGAAATTTTGGAAAGATGTTTTTATAACTTTATCCTGTATTCTGAATCACCACTTAGAACCTAACCCTTTAATTGCTCTGTTTGGTTTTTTGGGTGAGACAGATATACGGTTGAGTTCGACTAAGTGTCGAATATTATCTTTTGCTTCTCTCCTGGCTAGACATCTAATCCTCCTTAGATGGAGAGATGTTGTCCCGCCCACGCATGCTCAATGGCTTAATGATATTATGTCCTGTTTAGACCTTGAAAAAATTCATTATTCAATTCTTAATTCGGATATAAAGTTTCATAAGGTCTGGGGACCTTTTATTGAGTACTTTCATAACTTTCCTCTTAATTAAGGTTTTTTTTTCAATCCCTTACTTTCAGCTCTTTTTTTTTGGTAGTAGGCATTATTATCTTCTGTTTTCAAGTGTATTTACAGTTTTGGGGGTTTGAATGTCCTGATTTATATCCGCTATATTTTGTTGTGGTTGGTTTGGAGTTTTTTTTTGTTGTGGGACTTGGGGAGGATACTAACTTTACATGACTTCAATTTGGGTGCTTTCTCAATTATCTTTTTTGTATTATATTATTATTGTATGTTTATTTTGCACTGTATTAATTTTTTATTTTGGTTTGGGTTTTTTTTATTTGTAGTGTTGGAGAAAATGCATTAAAAATCAATTAAAAAAATAGAAAGAGTGGTAACATAAAGAGACGGTCCTGTAAAATGTCATGGATATACATGTTAAAACATATTACATACTCCAGGACTTTTACAAAGGGGGCCATCATTAATTTAAATCTACACAAACTCCTAATTAGTCTTGGGGTTCGGTGAGAATTTCTGGGCTTTGGAAGGAGTGCAGCGTGAACGTTGCAGAATGATACATGGATTCCACTTGCAGGGTGAGATTACTGTCACTTTTGAGGATGACAGTAAAAGTTTTCAAAGTATTGGGCTAAATCAAGCAGGCCTTCTCCCTGGACTCACTGCCATGGTCTCTACCAGGGCAGCCATCTTCTAGAAATGGTGGCCACTTCAAGCTGATCCTCTACAACAGGGGTCCATGAAATGGATGGGGTCTGAGCAGCAAGCCAGGCTCAATCATTGGATCCTAGATCTTTACCTCTTCATCCACACTACTAATTGCCATTGTCAAAGGATTTTTAACTCTGTATAATGGTTAAACATTTAAAAGCTATTCAGGTGGATTTCAATAATTACAAAATAAATATTTAAAATGTAGAAGTAAATCAAGAAACGCATCAAAATATGACATCGTAAATGTAAAGTGAGTTTTTAAGCGTCATGTGCACTGACCTTTTGAACCAACAGTGATCTCATGCAGGTGATCACCATCCACACACCAGTCCTCCAGGGTATAAGGCTGAAGGACCAAATGGAAATTGTTCCCTCACCCTGGCTGTAGTAAGCCAGTGTTGTGTCACTGTGCTCGATGGTAATCAGTGAACATTCAGGTGCACCAGTGTCTGACCTCAAGCATGCCTTTTAACTGTGCATGTTTCAAGGTGTGCTAACCTACAGAGGACAAAACCAGTGACTCCTTTGGTGCTGCTGGCAATATGAGTGGAGTTGATGGGATAAATGGAAACAATAAACTTCCATTGGTTGGAGAGTTTAGGTCCAGGTGATATTAGCTGAAAGAGAGAGCTAATTCTTTCAGAAGTGGTCTACACTTCAACATTAACTAGCTGGTTTAACACAATCATTCCACAGATCTAGTCAAAAACCTGGGCCTGACTGGAAGACCCCAGTCTATGCAGATTGGTAATAATATCTCTACCTTGCTGATAATCAACACAGATGACCCGTCAAGGAAGAGTGCTTAGCCCACTGCTCTGCTGTCTTTACACTTGTAACTGTGTGGCTAGGCACAGCTCAAGTGCCATTTTCTGATGACACTGCTATTGCTGACGGCATCTCAAATGATGAGAAGGTGTACAGGAGTGAGGTAGATCAGCTGGTTGAGTGGTGTCGCAGCAACGACCTTTCACTCAGCATCAGTCCCACCAAAGAATTGATTGTGGACTCAGGAAAGGGTAAGCCGAGGGAACACATGGTCTTCATCAAGACATTAGAGGTGGAAAGAGTGAGCACTTTCAAGTTCCTGGGTGACAACATCTCTGAGGATCTATCCTGGGCCCAACGTATAGATGCAGTTACAAAGAAGGCACAACAGTGACTATATTTCATTAGGAGCTTGAGGAGATTTGGTATGTCACCAAAGATATTCACAAATATCTCATTGCTACCTTCAGGGAGGAGGTACAGGAGCCTGAAGAGGCACACTCAATGATTCAGGAACAGCTTCTTCCCCTCTGCCATTAGGTTTTTGAATGGATATTGAACCCAAGAACACTACCTCACTATATATATCTTTTTTCTCTTTTATTTGTATGTATATACATTTGTATGTTGGCCAGTTGATCTGAGCACCCCGAGGCTGCATTTGGTTGCTCATGTTACATTGTTATTGTACTTGAGATCCACAACAAAAGGTGCAGGTTCCAGCATTAGTCCCATCGAAATGTTGTGAGAGCACAGGGATTCCAGGAAACTCCCCTACACCAACCTGTGTGGTACAGATATTCAAAGTATAGGGTTTAAGAGGACAAAGGAGCTGGTGCACAGAGCTTTATGATCCATAGCGAGAACTCAATATTTTCAGAGCAATATATAGATTGTATTACATCCTGACTGAATAGGTGCCCCACATTGAATGTGTTCCATGGCTCATTACTACATAGGCAATCCCTTTATATGCCAAGTCATCAGTATGCATGATAGGTGTGATTGTAATGGATAATATTACATTGAGAATATCATGTTCTAAATTGTGCATGGGATTTTCTAAACAGTTGTAACGTTAACCTTGTTTTTATATTTCTTTCACTCAGTTGGCATTTCATTTAATTTGCTTCTTAATTGCAGATTTTATACAGTTGGAAAAAGATGATATGATTTCAGTTAAACAAAACAAAACAAATACTTATGCAGAACCTCAAAAAACCGGAGACAGGTTCGCAAGGTAAGTTCCGTTTAGTTAATATAAGATTACATTTGTTTTAGATTTGAGTCGACGCTGGGATGGCTACATGGTGGATTTGAGATATAAGATGGATTTTAGGAGACTTGAGGGGTCGAATGGCCTAATTCTGCTCCTATATTTTATGGGAACCCTAAGATTCAAGCAATGGCTGCTATGGCATTTGGAGTTAGCTGGTCCTCTTTGTGCCTTGTGGCACATCAGGTGGCAACCATTGCCGCTACCTTAGCATTTTGTGTGTTTTCCACAAAGCCGAGTTGCAAGCTCGACACTCAACCCAGTACAGATGGAAAGTGTGCAGGAGCCGGCGAGATTCAAACCCAGGACCACTCACCTCGAAGTTCGGTGCTGATGCCACTACACCACCAGGCCAACCATTTGGAGTTTGGACACATAGAAATACATTTGGGACTGGAATTCGGGTGTTAGGGTGGATTTAAGGTTTAGGCTGCGATAGTGATTGAAGTAAACTTGGCATTAAGGTTGGGATAGCAATCAAATTGTTTCGATGGATTTGTTTCGAATTGGCATTGAGGCTAAAGATGTGTTTGGTAATGAAATTTGCACTTGGGAATAGAAGTGTGAATGGAATTTGTATCTTTGTTTCAATGGTACATCACAGTATTCCACTAGCTGTTATAACAGATCAGGCCACTGCCCACATCAGCAGTTTTTACAACTTCTCTTGTTCAGTAGCTCAGGAAGGCAGAGCAAAAATAACAAGATGGCTGGTGCATTATCCTACGGTTAGCTAGTTGTACTGAATTTTCCCCACTTTAAACTGGGCGATTGATTTATAAGGGGTCTGCATGGAGGGAGCACACTGATAAATTCATGCCAGCTCTTTAAGGTCAACCCAGTATGTCCCAGCGTTCAGTGTTGAAACGTAAGATCTTGTTAAATCATTGTGTTGCAGTTGACCTATTGGTGAGATTTCTAGGATTCCATTTGAGAAAACCATAAAAGACACTTTCAGTTTCTGGGTGAGAACTGATCTGCCCACAACACTTGCTTCATTCAATGCCCAGATTATTGTAGTAACACCTAGCACCTTGAAGAGTTGATCTTTTCAACGATAAATATGGGATGCCTGACGTTTCACCTTGTATGATCATTATCTCTGAGAAATACCCACCACAGGATGTCATGATGGTAAAAGAAAAATAGAAAATAACAGCAGAGAAGGGTCAACAATAACGATTCCCGCTGTTGCCTGTAAGCCGTTTGTACATTCTCACTGTGACCGTATGGGTTTCCTTCGATGGTACGAAGACATACTCGTCAATTGGTGAAATTGGTCACATGGGTGTAGTTAGGCCGGAAGACCCTGTTACTATGCTGTATGTCTAAATAATAAAAGCTAAATAATAAAAAAAATTCTGTCAAATCCAAAACTCCCTCTCCACCTCCCACTCAGGTACTTCAGTGATTTTGAACCTCATTCTGATTAATCCCCCTGTCCTCTCTGTCCCCCGTCCCTATAGCCCTTCCCCCCTGGACCCTCGGACCTCCACTGTCCCCCTCTCCAACCCCCCCCCCCAACCTCCTCATCCAAACCTCCCTCCACCTCCCCTCTCTCCACCCCTCTCTACCTCTCTACCTCCCTCCACTCCCCCCACCGCTGGTCCATAGACTGCCTTGCCTTGGCAGCACCATGAAAGCCTCTTGTGTCACCAGAATCTGCCATTTTCTACATTTCCAGGGCTTGCTTACTCCGCCAAGAAGTTTTTAGCTCCTTCGCCCGGTGCTGGACATTTGGCTTGGCCCTGGAGTAAAGTCTTCTTTTGGCTCTGCTGCCAATGTCATTCTGCCAAGGCAGAAAAGGCTTTCTGTTTCTTGGAGATAAATTGTTCTATCTCCCTGTCATTATTATCAAACCATTCCTGATGTTTCCTGGACTTGTACCATAAGGATGTTTTTGCAGGTATGAAAGGTGGTGGACTTAAGCAGACCCCAATGCTCTTCGATATCTTCCAGATAATCCGGTTGGAGGTTTTCCCCAAATGAGGCCTGAAGGTGCTTTTGGGTGGCAGTGTCAACCAGGCTCTTGAGTTTTAGTCTTGGCCTGGTCTCTTCTTATGAACATTTCTCTTTTTCATGAGTCTGATGGACACGATTCAAAGTTCAAAAAGTTCAAAGTAGATTTGTCATCAAAGCACGTGTGGGCAGAGACGTGGCAGATGGAGTTTAACACAGAGAAATGTGATGTGTTGCACTTTGGGAGGTCAAATATAAAAGGACAGTACAAAGTTCAAAGTACATATATTATCGAAGTATATAAACATTATACAACCTTCAGATTCACCGCTTTACAGGCAGCCACAGAACAAAGAAACACAAAAAAACCAATTTTTGGAAAAAAGATTATTAAGCACCCAATGCACAGGGGGAAAAAATAAATCTTGTAAACAATAAAAGCAAGCAAATAGCATTCAGAACTGAAGTCCACAAATAGAGTCCGTGCACAGACCCTTAGTTCAGTGCAGAGCCGAGTAAACATCATGGAGCAGCAAGCTGAACCTCGGCCCCTGACACCCTGACCTTTTCAATCCAGCCCAGTGCCTAAATCATCATCCAAACATAGGGTTCAGTCGCTTTGATACGCAATGGGGCCTGGACCCCGCTGCCTGGATTCAACCTGCACCCAGTCTTCCTGATCCGGCCCGGCGCTTGTTGGAGCGGATCAGTCAATGATCTGTCCAGCTGTCTTCGGGGCCATTCCTGGCCTTTGTGATATTCACATCGTGCCGATCCCTAACTCGGACAATGACACAGTCAATGAGATGCCACTGCCCAGATCGGGGCTGCTGCCACAATGCCTTGAATTTGTTTTTCTGATGCAAAAGAGTTTTGGTGATCAGATCGTGCTCAGCACATGTGGAGAGAAGCAGTACTCCAATTAAGTTGAAGTTACCAATTCCTTCCTTTCCTACGCTACACTTCCAAAGCATGAAGTCCCAACCCCTAAAAGAATTACCTCATCCTTGGGGATGTTTGATACTGTCACATCTAGGCAAGCATAGAAGGCCTCTTTTTCATACTCGTGCAAGTCCAGAGTTGGTGCATAAGCACTGATGATGGTTGCTATCTGGTTGTTGGCAAGTGCCAAATGGATCATCGTGAGACATTCACTGATTCCCCACGAGAAGTTCAGAGAGTTGACTGACGAGCTGGCAAACCCAATGCCATGGATGCTGGGCTTGATAGCTGTCTTCTTTCTTAACCGTAACAACACTGCTGAACCAAAGGTTACTAATCAAGTCCTCCAGAGACCTGTGAGGGGAAAGATGGGGGAAGCTCCTGGTATGAAAGAGGCTTGTGATGTCATCAGGAGTCTGAAGAGCAACAATGCCATTGGACCTGATGGGATCCTTAAGGAAGGTGGGCCAGCTGACCTGCACCACACACATGTCTTTCTCCTGAAGGTCTGGGAAAAGGAACTCAGAGCTCAGAGATTCTCTAATAATGAGCACATTCAAGAATGGAGACAAGGCAGATTGCGACAATTACAGAGGCGTCTCCCTCATATCAGCAACAGACAAAGTGCTTGCACATATGCATGTATCCTTGTTAATTGACTCCATCCGCTATCTGAAGTACTCCCTGAATCACAATGTGGTTTCCACCCACCAAAAGGTAGTAGGTCTCTGTTAGTCTCGATAGACCATGGATTTGCACCTTGGAGAGTTTCCAGGGCGCAGGCCTGGGCGGGCAAAGTTTTTTTTTATGGAAGACCGGCAGTTGCCCAAGCTGCAAGTCTCCCCTCTCCACACCACCGATGTTGTCCAAGGTAAGGGCATTAGGACCCATACAGCTTGGCACCGGTGTCGTCGCAGAGCAATGTGTGGATAAGTGCCTTGCTCAAGGACACACATGCAGCCTCAGCCAAGGCTCGAACTAGCAACCTTCAGATCACTAGATGAATGCCTTAACCACTTGGCCACGTGCAAACCAAAAGGTACAATAGACATGATATTCCCAGCACACCAATTACAGGAAAATTGCCGTGAATAAAGGCAACCTTTGTACTTGGCTTTCATAGATTTGATACAGTAATCTGTCAAGCTCTCTGGCATATACTGTCAAATCTTGGCTATCCTGACAAGTACTTACAAATACTGAGACTGCTGTGTGATGACATGTCAGCCACAGTACTCAGTAATACTGGCGCTGAATTGGAACCATTCACCGGCAACTCAGGAGTCAAATTGGGTGCATCATAGAAAGAAAACCTACAGCACAATACAGGCCCTTCGACCCACAAAGCTGTGCCAAACATGTCCTTACCTTAGAAACTATCTAAGTTTACCCATAGCCCTCTTTTCCTAAGCTCCATGTACCTATCCAGGAGTCTCTTAAAAGACCCTATCGGATCCACCTCCGCCGCCGTTGCCAGCAGCCCATTCCATGCACTCACCACTCTCTGTGTAAATAAAACTTACCCTGACATCTCCTCTGTACCTACTTCCAAGCACCTTAAAACTGTGCCCTCTCGTGCTAGCCATTCCATCCCTGGGAAAAAGCCTCTGACTATCCACATGATCAATGCCTCTCATCATCTTATACACCTCTATCAGGTCACCTCTCATCCTCCGTCGTTTGAAGGAGAAAAGGCTGAGTTCACTCAACCTATTCTCATAAGGCATGTTCTCCAATTCAGGCAACATCCTTGTAAATCTCCTCTGCACCCTTTCTATAGTTTCCACATCCTTCCTGTAGTGAGGAGAACAGAACTGAGCACAGTAATCCAAGTGGGGTCTGACCAGGGTCCAATACAGCTGCAATATTACCTCTCGGCTCCTAAACTCAATCCCACAATTAATGAAGGCCAATGCACCGTATGCCTTCTTAACCACAGAGTCAACCTACATAGCTGCTTTGAGTGTCCTTTGGACTCGGACCCCACGATCCCTCTGATCCTCCACACTGCCAGGAGTCTTACCATTAATACTATATTCTAACATCATATTTGACCTACCAAAATGAACCACCTCACTCTTATCTGGGTTGAACTCCATCTGCCACTTCTCAACCCATTTTTGCATCCTATCAATGTCCCTCTGTAACCCCTGACAGCCCTCCACACTATCCACAACACCCCCAACCTTTGTGTCATCAGCAAATTTACTAACCCATCCCTCCACTTCTTCATCCAGGTCATTTATAAAAATCACGAAGAGTAGGGGTCCCAGAACAGATCCCTGAGGCACACCACTGGTCACTGATCTCCATGCAGAATATGACCCATTTACAACCAATTGTTGCCTTCTGCAGGCAAGCCAGTTCTGGATCTACAATGCAATATCCCCTTGGGTCCCATGCCTCCTTACTTTCTCATTGCACCCACCCTATTTGCCATTTTTATTGCTGTCATCATATCATATTATTACTGAGTTAAGTATTGTATGTAATGAGTTTTTGCTACAACAAGTGTATGGGACATTGGAAAAAAATGTTGAATTTCCCCATGGGGATGAATAA
Source organism: Hemitrygon akajei (assembly GCF_048418815.1). NCBI lineage: Eukaryota > Metazoa > Chordata > Chondrichthyes > Myliobatiformes > Dasyatidae > Hemitrygon > Hemitrygon akajei. The sequence goes on along the minus strand of NC_133126.1, from coordinate 120,692,280 downwards.
AGTATCTGTCTATCTATCTATCTATCTATCTTTCACCTCATTGGCCAAGGCCTGACTTAGGGAATCCCAATCGTGCACAGAACGGAAAACACTGTCAACCAGTTCCAGGCCAAGAACAAGGTCAGCACAACCACTATCATGGAGCATCATTATGCAGATGACGATGCCATCACAGCACACTCTGAAAGAGAACTCCAGTGTATCCCCAATACCTTTGCAAGACATATTGTGCCCTGGGTCTTGGTTTAAATATTAAAAAGACACAATCCCTTTCTCAGCCACCACCAAGCCAGTCATTTATCCTTGAAAATATAGTTCACTTTCCCTGCCTTGGTTGCATTCTCTCCTCAAAAGCAGACGTCGACTCAGAGATCAACCACCGCCTGAGCAATGTTAGTGCAGCCCATGTAATATTAAGGAAAAGAGTCTTTGAAGACTGTGACATACAGGCCCAAACAAAACTTTTAGTCTGCAGAGCAGTAGTCCTTCCTACATTCAGATCTTCCTAGATCTGAGTATGGACCTCCTACAGTGGCCACCTGAAAACCCTGGAACAATCCTACCAAAGAACCTTATGAAAGGTTTTGAGGATCAGCTGGAAGGACAGACGTACTAATGCTGGTGTACTGGAGGAGGCCACAGGAACAGCATCTCCTTCACAATAAAACAACACCAACTCCGATAGATAAGTCATGACATTTGGATGCCAAACTCACATCTCCTCAAACAGGTACTTGACTCCCAGTTGAAGGAAGGTCAGTGAGCCCCCGGTGGGCAAAGAAATTGCTTCAAAAATAGCATAAGAATCAGCATGAACAAATTCAACATGACATCTAAAAAGTGGGAAGACATTGCACTCAATAGATGCACCTGCAGGAAATCTGTTCAAGAGGGAGCAGTGCTACATGAGACTCACCTCTGCTGGGCAGCTGAGAAAGGAAAGAATGAACAACGAAAAGACCCAATCATCAGCCACTGCCACCACTTACTCGTGTCTGCAGATTGGCCTTTTCAACCACCTGAGGACCCACTAGGAACCACTGCAATGGTACTACAAAAATGTTGGAAGTGGGGTCTCACAAAACAATATATGCCTATTAGTTAAAGACAGACAACTGCATTTTATACTGTGCAAGTCATTATATTTGCGATTTCCCGAAGCACTTAATCAGCTATGTGATCTCTTATAGGAAATGCCTGCGCAGAGCCAGCTCCCGCAAGCAAAAATGTGAGGATAACCAGGGATTTGTTTGGTTATGTTGTTTTATGGATGGATTTGGCACTAATTAAGGAATAAGTTCTATTTCTAAGAGATTGTCATGGTTCCATAATTTTGTTTGGTATTTGGTGATTGGTTTATTTTTGTCACACCGACTGAGATGCAGCTCTATTTGTATGCCTTCCCGGCAGATCATTCCTTACACGGATACACCGAGGTGGTATAAAAGGGGCCAAAAACAAACCATGCAGAATGCAGAGTTGTTGTTGCAGAGAAAGTGTCGTGCAGGTAGACAAATACAGTGCCGGGGTTGTAACCATGAGTTAACCCTGTTATACAAGAGGTCCGTTTAAAAGGTTAGTGTTAATTGTACAAAATTAATAGAGGGAAGCAATAGACACAAAGTTCTGGAGGATCTCAGCAGGTCAGGGAGCATCTATGGAGGGAAATGAAGAGTAAATGTATCAGGCCGAGACCCTTCATCAGGGGAAGCTGGTTTCGTGATGTCTGCCTTACAAAGCTGTGATGCACCTGATAGGATGCTCTCTATGTGCCTCCAGGGTTGTGTCTAGGAGATGGCACCTCCAGCATCCTATCAAAATTGTCAGCCTAGATTTATACACTCAATGCTTTGGAATGAGAATTGAACCCAGAGACTTCTAGTTCATCTGTTTTTTATTGTCTAATCCATTCAGTCACTCCCAATCCAACACTGTGCTCCAGTTTGCTGTTATCTGCACTGCCTACATGCGAATGAAATTGGTGAGGAAGTCTTGTCACACAACTGTTAGTTCCAGTTCAGGCAGTGTATAAAATGTGCTGAATATTCTGATCGGAACGTTCTCAACAAAGATACTGGGCACAGTTGATGTTGAGTTGGTGTGAACAGGAAATAATATTTTCTTGGAAATGATGTGTCCTTTCACCATTGCATTAGGTTAGCAACAAGATCGTCCTCCAATGTGGTAGCAGAAAAAGCAGCTGCCAAGGCTCGAGACTGAGTGCCGTTACCGTGCCTACCAGACAGCACCGCCAAGGATGATGCCAAGCCCTCAAGGTACTATAGCTGAGAACCCAAAAAGAGGAAAGGCGTTAGTTCATGTGGGCCTCTCCCTGTGAACTCTGGATTAGGATCAAATTCAAAGGATGAAAAACTCAGCACTTGTGATGACTTCATACCTGTCTAGGGCCTTGTTAAAAGCATAATCTGAGCTCCGTTAGCCCAGTCCTTGCCAAGCATGAGTGCATAGAACAATACAGTGCATTCACTGCATAGTCTGACCCTGTTATAGGCAAGCAAGCCTACAAAGTGAGTCAGCACTGGTTGGTGTTGAACAAAATCAACTCAAACGTGAGACCATCCTCATTGTAGACCCAGAGTGTGCAAGGGCAATGGTTCCATTTTCTGGAACTGGACTGGATTTGTGACACAAGTCAATGTTACAATGCAGAGTTCCGCCTAGGATTTGCCTAAACAATTTGGAGTTGCAACTGCTTTTGATCAACTATAAGGTCTTCTGTGGCAGTATAGGGGTGGCTTAATATGTGAGAATAGTGTGATGAGAAGCCTCAGGGTAGACAGTTAATAAGCTGTATCAGCAAGTTACAAAACGGTTATAGCACGGGAATTCAGTCTGTCCACCGTGCCTGTACCAGTACTATGCAAGATTAATGCAGATGCTACACATCCTTTTGCTCCTCCCTTAGCAGAACAAATCCTTTCAGGTTACTCAGGGAGCTGCATCTTTGCTTCGCTCATCCTTTGCTCTCTCAGGAACAGGGCCACACTGCAGCTGGAGCATCCCTGTTTTAAAGGCCACCCATTATTCAATGATAACTTCACTTGTCAGCTTTTCATTCTGATGTTTCCCAGGCTAGATCTGTTTTCTCCCTGGCCCTGCTTTGCAGGGGGATATTCCTTCGATCCGCTGTGTCTCTGTGCTGAGCCCTTTTGTGTTCTGTTACTGGACACTTCGATGATGGAATGCAACTCTTGAGTAGCTGTGCTAAATGTGGACGCGTCCCAGCCCCAGGTCGTATTTGCCTGCCATAAGACTCACAGGCACCAGATAGTGCGAGGGAACATAACTAGCATTTAGTGACAGAAAGTAATTCATTTCTGTCCTTTTTAACAATTATTTTATTCTGTTTACTTAATGTGAAAGTATAGTTTTATTTATTTATTGGGATACAGTGCGGCACAGGCCTTTCCAGCTCATCGAGACATGCCTCCCAGCAAACCCCCAATTTAACCCCAGCCTAATCACGGGACAATTTATAATGACCAATTGACCTAGCATGTCTTTGGACTGTGGGAGGAAACTGGAGCACCCGAGGGAAACCCACAAAGTCATGGGCAGAATGTACAAACTCCCTACAGGCAGTGGCGGGAATTGAACCTGGGTCACTGGTACTGGATCAGCATCTCAGGCAACTAATACCAACCTAATAAATTGACCGCAGTAATCGGAATATTACTCGTGCTTTGAAAAGGTTCAAAAAGAACTTGTATTGCCTTTAATAAATTAAGCTTATATAAGTTTATTAATGATAGAGTTATATTCCTGCAGATTAATGTTTTCCTATATATTTGTATCTCTGTCCCAGTGTAGACCCACCTTCAAACTCTTGATTTTCTCAGATATTGTTGTATTTAGTGGCACATTCGTATTAATTAGTTTCCTGTCATCTACAGAATGTATCTCTGAATGTTTGTTTCAGTTTTGAATGTGTACTCATCACCCTTTATCTTCTATTTACAAATATTTATATTTAATTTTTATCCTCTATGTGCACTGCTTTCAGATCATATTCATGGCTTAGAGATTTATTTGCCATTACTGTTGTATTTACAGTGGATTCCTGTTAATCGTGATACACCGGGACCAGAACATTTTGTCCTAATTAAGAGGCGACCTCATTAGCTGAAGTTTCTTGGAAATAGCTAAAAACATATAAGAAAGAACAACCTACCACTTAACTAATAAATTATGCATTTAAGAGAAGTATAGAATGAATTAGAAAGTAACAGTGCTACTACAGTACTATAAAACTGTATTTCCCAATGGTTATGTATGGATAACCTTCTAGTTATAGTTATTGGAATAGTTACTCAGTGTATGCTGCCATATTCTTTTGATTGACTTGTAAATGAACAAAATCAATGCAGATTCAGAGTACGTATAATGGACAGCCTTCATACAATCTTTTTGATGATTGCATCCTTCAAATCTTCATTTTCATTGTAACATTCAAAATGATTGTCAATACCTTCAAATTCTTTCTGGTCCCAAGCTTGTTGAAGTAATGCAATTGTTTTATTTTCACCCCCGGTCGTCTCTGGCATCTTCAATTCTGAATGCTTGAAACCGCAGTGAGCAAACCAGTTTTGAGTTGTCTTACTGCTTGTATCTTGCCAACATTCACTGCTTTTTGAACACACACTCAACTGAAGCTATTTAAAAACTGTTTGCCCTAGTCTCCTGTCCCAATTAAGCATCATAATTTCCCAAATAAACAAAGGGAATCCCAGCTATTTTTTTCAATTGTTTTTTGTTCTTTAAGAGTTGTCCAAATAAGCGGCTGCCCCAATTAACCGATGACTCAATTAATCGGAATCCACTGTTTTCAGAGTATTTGGTGGAGGCAAGGTTTCTACCTGAGGAGACCAAACCAAGGGCAATGAATATTAGGGAGTGAATATTTAATCCAGCAGGAAATTCAGTAGAATCCTCTTCATCCTGAGAACGTGGAACTCGCTACAGCATTGAGGAAAATACCATTGATGCATTTCACAGGAACCTGGAGAAACTCGTGAAAGAGAAACTAACAGTGTTGTTAGTGTAGAGTGAATGGAGGCTTCAGGGAATCATAAGCACCTGCGTGGAGCAGTTGTTTCCATTCCGCGTCATCTATGTAATTCACTGTATACATCTACAAAAAACAGCAAATGCCTAAAATACTTAGCAGGTCAGACAGCACCTGTGGAGAGGGAAACTGGGTTAACCCCTCAGATTCGTGGCCCTCTATCAGTTCTGATGAGTGCGGCTGAGCTGAAAGATTAACTCCATTTCTGTCACCATCTGGCCTGTGGAGTACTTCCATTATTTCAAATCTCCAGCATATACGTTTTTTTGTTTTTTCAATGATATATTGCTGTGTATGTGATGTTTTTGTATTTGTATCTTGGGCTCTTCACTCTGCATTCCTTTAATTGTATTTCATTCCTGTTTGTAAATACTTGTTTGCCTTTTCCGTCCCCGTGTACCCTAATATTATATGTGCTGTACTTCTATAATACTTATGTCTTGGAAGCTTTATTACTGTATGTTCTGTTTATGTATGCTGTGCTAAACTAATGTATTTTTCTGCATCACTGTCAAAGTAACACTGGGACTGAGAATGGTTTATAACATTCATTCTTACAAATGGATATGTTTGACATGTTCAGTGCCCACAGAGCCGCTTCAGTCAGAGGCAAAGTAGAGGCACTGGAAGGCCAACCAAGAGCACACAGAAGGTGTTAATCACACCAGGAAACCTGAAGCATAAAGAAGAGCAACAGCAGTGGTCAGGAGGTCTCAATGAAACAGGAAGGACTTGAGGACCATGTCGGTAATAGAGATGTGCGTAGGGACGAGAGGGCAGTGCAAACGGTGATGGAACAGGAGCTGGCAGGAAATGGAGGAGAAGCTGGGAAAAGTCAGTTAGCTTCATGTGTTGTACTGGCAGAAATACTTCTAATATAGAACAAATGAATAAAAATAAAATGGGTCAGTGTGACGGTGAATCTGATGCCCAGAAGCTGATCAAAGGCGAGTCATGTACAACTTGAAGGTAATCTGGAAAATGAAGCTTGAAAACAATGTTAAGATTCAGCAAATATACATTAAGAGTTTTTTTCCATTGATGAAAAATACTCATTTAAGATATAATAAAGTATAAGCATGAAGAAATTAATTTGCATTGCAAATCAAACAGAATCAATGCAAATTTCACTGGGACAGCATCTCAGGCATCTAGGTTCAAGTTAACAAATTGGCCACAGTCATATCTGAACATTATTCATGCTTTGACAGGTTCAGAAAAGGAACTTGGATTGCCTTTCATTTCTTTACACTTTTACAAAAACACTTACAGGGGCTCTGAAGCAATTCTGCAGACTACTCCGCTAATGGTGGATAAAGCGTCACAAGGTGTTGATGATTTCTGCAGAATAATAGCCATGCCATCAGAAAAAGGGTTCCCAGCCACCTTACGCCATGGATCGGTGCCACTAAGGAAGGGATCTGTGCTGCCCCGGGTTGGAAACCCCTGCTTTAGAAGAATACCCAGTGCTGCTTCTCATGATGCAGGGAGAACCTATTATTGGACCCTGTACAAACAGTGAAGTTCTCATTTATTATGTCCCAGTCAAAAATAGCACTTCAAACTGCGGTATGCCCTCAGTACTGGATTAAAGTGTCAGCCTGGGTTGTGAGCAAAAATAACCCACCTCATTCTGAGAAGAGTGACACTTGAGAAGAGATTAGGAGAGGGCAAACCTGGGAATAATTATCATTGAGTTTTTTTCCTCTGCAACAAACCATGAAATAAGGTAAGAAAGTACCTCTAGTTCGGAGCATTTAGAACCCAAGGAGTTTTTACAATGAACCACACTTGTATGGAATGTGGGAAGAATCCAGAGCAACCACAGGAAATTCCCCAGAATCACCGAGAGGTCATGCATACTCCTCACACGTGTGTTAGCTAAGTCACTGCCCTTCAGTTACAAGTAAATTGGAGTGCAAGGGTCTAATAATAAAAAGGAGAAAGTCTGCAGAGGCTGGACGTCCAAAGCAACACACACAAAACGCTGGAAGAACTCAGCAGGCCAGGAAGCATCCATGGAAATGAATAAACAGCCAACATTTCAGACGGAGCCCCTTCTTCAGGACTGGAAATAAAAGGGGAAGGTGCCAGAATAAAAAGGTGGTGGAGGGGGGTTTGTGAAGGAGGACAGCTAAAGGTGCTAGGTGAAGCTAGGTGGGTAGGAATGATGAAGGGATGGAGAGGAAGGAACCTGATAAGAGGGGTGAAGGAGGAGGGGAGGTGACAGGCAGGTGAGAAGAAGTAAGAGGTCAGTGTGGGGAAAAGAAGAGAAGTCAAGGAGGTGGGAAAAATATTTTTACTGGAAGGAGAAATTGATACTCATGCTAATAGATTGGAGGCTGCTCAGATGGAATATAAGGTGTTGCCCTTCCACCCTGTGGGTGGCCTCATCTCGGCACAAGAGGAGGTCATAGAAATGGGAAATAGAAATGTTTGGCCACCAGCAAGTTCCACTTCTAAGTGCTCAACAAAGTAGAAGACTAACTGACTTTTGATGAGACTATACTTGGAATACATTATTGATCTTATACCTAAGCGTGGATATTACTTGACCCCAAAGTTAGTGGAGCTATGTTGACTGGGATGAGGGCTTTGTCTTTTGAAGAGAGACAAGATGCATGAAGCTTCTTCCCCTAGTGAGGTGACCCCATTGAAATGTATACTGTATTTCTGGTATATCGTTTGACCAAGCCACTTGAGATAATGCTTTACCAGTGAGGAGATCCTGAATCTATTGGTCAGAACATTAGAATAATGGATCACTCACTAGGGCCAAAATAAAGAAAAGCTCTAAAGGTTGTGAATGTTTGGGATCATCTACCATGGAAAGTTATACATGTTCATACATGGCACACATTCACATCACAAATCAACATAACCTTGATAGCAAGTAATCAAGGTATCTGAGGGAAGTTTGGATTTTAGATCAACTATAATCTCATTAAATGGTGAAAATGTAAAACCTGGAGGGCAGATCCTGGTCCTGTTGTAATGGTGGGACTCGTGATGAATATTAGACAAATGAGTGGGAATGAATTCCAGTGACAAAAACTGATGTGAAAAATTGCTGAGGTACCAACAAATGAGTTAAGAGTCCATTCAGACGTGGAGTTTTAGTAATTCCAGGAATACGAAGAGAATACTGAAATTGTTCAGAGATCATCCTCTGAAAACCAGGATTTCTGCTCCAAGCCCCAGCTGTGTGGATTTTGGCCCTAAAAGAAGAAAGAACGTACAGATAGGTAGAGTCTTCTGTATCTGTCAAAGATCTTTACCATCAATTAACAACAATGGATCAAATTATTGACGTAATGCTTCAGCCAAATTTACACACAATTAAGGCCTACAAATTAAGAGCACATTGATATGTGGCAAGTGTTGACTTAATGAATTTATAACTTAAAGACATCAGTGCAAATAATCCTATCTACTTGTCCATTAATAGCCTGCCAGTATGTCTATTGATAATCCTCCTGTTTCCAGTTATAATCCTTATAATCTTATAATCCTTTAATAAAACAAACTTGCCAATTAATATTGTTCCTGACGGCCTAATAATAACTTTCTCAGTAGCCTATTAAAGCCATCTTAAGCAATTAATAACAATAATAAAATGTTAAAACTTCCCTGGTCCTTTAGAAACCCTCACCCCAAACCCACTAATAACTCACTAAAATGTTGATTGGTGCCACCTATTGTTACACCCATTACCTTTCCTTCATGCCCATTATTAACTTGTGGTGAACTACGTATACCTGTCTAGACTGCTCCTGTGGCTCCTCCCACAGACCCCTGCTGACTGCTCCTGTGGCTCCTCCCACAGACCCCCTGCTGACTGCTCCTGTGGCTCCTCCCACAGACCCCTGTATAAAGGCGACTGAGCCCTGTTGCCCTGCCTCATTCCCCAGGATGTAGTGTTGTTCATTCTTCCAGTCAATAAAAGCCGATACCTCGCTTCCTACGTCTCGGCGTGAGTTATTGATGGTGCATCAATTTTATTGACTGGAAGTTAAAGCATGGAAACCGTTTTACACCCGGAACATTTGGATTTGGACCCCCAGGACCCTGAAGCAGCTCTTGCCTTTGAACTCTGGCTTGCATGCTTCCAATCATACTTGGAGGAGGTTCGTGCAACTGATCCCGCTGTTAGGCACAGACTTCTCCTCTCGAGAGTCGTCCCAAAAGTTTATTCATTCATCAGGGACTTCTCGACCTACGAAGGGGCGCTTGATGCCCTCAAAAGACAGTACCTGCGGCCGGTGAACACTGTCTATGCCAGACATCGCTTGGCCACCCGCAAACAGCGGCCTACGGAGTCGACCGCTGAATTTCTCCGAGCTCTACAGACACTCGTGCGGACTTGTGACTGCAAAACACTCACAGCGGAACAGCATGCGGAACTCTTGGTCCGAGACGCCTTTGTGACCGGAATCAGGTCAGTGTATGTGCGCCAGCGGCTGCTGGAAAAAGCTGATCTGACCTTACTCTCAGCGATCGAGACGGCTGATACGCTGGAGGCTGCTCTGCTCTACGCCGATGCGGTCCAGCCGCGCGATTCCCCGCCAGGTCCGTGGACATCTCCGGCCCTGCCGCTACCGGTTCCCGTAAGCGAATTCGCCAGCGCCGCTGCGAGTCGCGGTATCCCGAACTCCCCGACCTCGTCAGGCAGTAAACTTTGTTACTTTTGTGGGCTCCGGAAACATTCTAGAAACAGTTGTCCAGCTCGCGAAACGACCTGCTCCAGCTGCGGGAAAAAGGGCCATTTCGCCAAGGTCTGTAAGTTTAAACCGCGCGCGGGGTCGAGCAGCGCTGTGTCTGAGACCTGGGGGCCGCCATCTTGCATGCCCGGATGTGAACAACCATCTTTGCCGGCGTAAACCATGCCCCGCCCCCGACTCACCGGAGATTACCGGGCACCAAGACGGCATTTCAACTCTGGCCACCGTAACCCTCGATCAAAGCGCTCCGCATCAGCTCGCAAGGTCAATGATGGACATCCTGGTGGAGGGACACAGGACTAGCTGCCTGTTTGACACAGGCAGCACTGAGAGTTTTATTGACCTGGCCACAGTGCAATGCTGTGGACTCGTGACACGGCCGGTAAGTCAGAGGATCACCTTGGCTTCTGGGTCGCATTCCAGAGACATCCAGGTGGGTTGTGTAGCGACATTGGTGGTGCAGGGCACAGAATATCGGAACTTTGCGCTACTGGTCATGCCTCGACTGTGCGCACCTGTGCTATTGGGCCTGGACTTCCAGAGCCATCTCGAAAGTGTGACTATGGCATATGACGGGCCCCTCCCACCACTCACTGTCAGGAATCCTCAGTTTGGTGGGACTTCGCCATATACTCCGTTAGCACACACACGTACACACCGAACCACACATCCCGCCCAGCACCATGCCGATAGCTGTGCTACTGGCACTACTTGCAGCCTCTCCACCCTCAAGATCCCTCCCCCTTCTCTGTTCACCAACCTAACCCCCGACTGTAAACCGGTGGCGACTAAAAGCAGGAGGTACAGCACGGGGGACAGGGCCTTCATTCAGTCAGAGGTGCAGCGGCTGCTCGGGGAGGGGATCATTGAGCCAAGCACAAGCCCTTGGCGGTCCCAGGTGGTTGTTGTTCGGACTGGGCAGAAAAATAGGATGGTTGTGGACTATAGTCAGACCATCAATAGGTTCACGCAGCTTGACGCGTACCCCCTACCCAGCATCGCGGATATGGTCAACCAGATAGCTCAGTACAAGGTGTACTCGACGATAGATCTGAAATCCGCTTATCATCAGCTCCCCATCCGCCCAGAGGACCGCCCCTACACTGCCTTCGAGGCGGGTGGCAGGCTCTATCACTTCCTGCGCGTCCCATTTGGTGTCACAAATGGTGTCTCAGTCTTCCAGAGGGAGATGGACCGGATGGTGGACCGGTACAAACTGAAGGCCACATTTCCCTATCTAGATAACATCACCATCTGTGGTCGCGACTGGTCGGATCACGACGCCAACCTACAACGATTTTTCCAAGTGGCCGAAGCTTTGAACCTTACTTATAATAGGGACAAGTGTGTGTTCAGAACCACCCGACTCGCTATCCTTGGGTATGTCGTGGAGAACGGGGTCATTGGCCCTGACCCCGACCGTATGCACCCCCTGTTAGAACTCCCTCTTCCCACCACTCTCAAAGCCCTCCGGCGGTGCCTGGGTTTTTTTTCCTATTACGCCCAATGGGTCCCCCGTTACACAGACAAGGCCCGCCCCCTGGTCCGGTCTACCACTTTTCCCCTCTCTGCTGAGGCCTGCGCGGCCTTCAGCTGCATTAAAGGGGACATTGCCAAAGCAACGATGCATGCGGTGGATGAGACCATTCCCTTCCAAGTAGAGAGTGACGCCTCTGACTTCACGCTGGCTGCTACCCTCAATCAGGAGTGCAGACCAGTGGCATTTTTTTCTTGTACCCTTCAAGGCTCTCAACTTCGGCACTCCATGGTGGAGAAAGAAGCCCAGGCCATAGTGGAAGCTATTAGGCACTGGAGGCACTATCTCGCCAGCAAAAGGTTCACCTTGCTGACTGACCAGCACTCGGTTGCGTTCATGTTCAGCAACCAACAGCAGGGCAAAATCAAAAATGATAAATTTTTGCGGTGGAGAATAGAACTCTCCACCTACAATTATAATATCCTGTACTGGCCTGGCAGACTCAATGAGCCCTCTGATGCCCTATCCCGGGGAACGTGTGCTAGCGCATAGCTCGACCAGCTGTATGCCCTTCATGCACATCTTTGCCATCCGGAGGTCACCCGATTTTACCATTTCGTTAAAGCCCGGAACCTGCCGCACTCCCTGGAGGACATCAGGACGATGACCAGGGACTGCCAGATCTGCGCTGAGTGCAAACCGCACTTCTACTGTCCTGACACTGCGCAGCTTGTCAAGGCCACCTGCCCTTTTGAGCGACTGAGTGTTGACTTTAAGGGCCCCCTTCCCTCCACCGACCGCAATGTCTATTTTCTCAGTATTATTGACGAGTACTCGCGATTCCCCTTTGCCATTCCCTGCCCCGACACTACTACCACATCCGTCATAAAAGCCCTGCGCCAACTCTTCACTCTGTTCGGATATCCCTGCTATATCCACAGTGATAGAGGGTCCTCCTTTATGAGTGACGAGTTGCGCTGGTTCCTGCTAGCTAGGAGCATTGCTACTAGTCGAACCACGAGTTATAATCCTCGGGGGAATGGACAGGTGGAGAGGGAGAACACCACAGTGTGGAAGGCCACATTTTTAGCCCTTAAGTCAAAAGGGTTGCCGGTCTCCCGATGGCAGGAGGTCCTCCCTGAGGCACTCCACTCTATCCGCTCCCTGTTGTGTACGTCCACTAATGCCACCCCTCATGAACGCCTATTCTCTTTTCCCAGGAAGTCTGTCACTGGGACCACCCTACCAGTTTGGCTGACGTCCCCGGGACCAGTGCTGCTACGTAAACATGTGAGGAGTAATAATTACTCCCCGCTGGTCGAGAGGGTTCACCTCCTGCATGCTAACCCCCAGTATGCCTACGTGGTCTTGCCTGATGGGCGGGAGGACACGGTCTCTGTCCGCGACCTGGCGCCCGCCGGAGCAGCAGACCACTACCCCGTACACTCCACGGTAACTATGAACCCTGTACCCGAGGTGACACCGCACACACCGTGCCACACCCAGACTGCTCACGATGCTCATGTACCGGGCATCTCATACGCGTCTATTCCGGGGGCCTCGCACACACATGAGGGATCCCTGACACCTCCAGTTGGGCCAGAACCAGCCCAATCTCCGTCTCCGGTGCAATCACCACCTCCGGCACCTGTGCAATTGCAGCCGGAGCTATGTAGATCGCAGCGAAAGATTCGACCACCTGATAGACTTAACCTGTAAATATACTTGGGGACTCTTTTAAAACAAGGGGTGGGGGGGGGGGGGTGAATGTGGTGAACTAGATATACCAGTCTGACTGCTCCTGTGGCTCCTCCCACAGACCCCTGCTGACTGCTCCTGTGGCTCCTCCCACAGACCCCTGCTGACTGCTCCTGTGGCTCCTCCCACAGACCCCTGCTGACTGCTCCTGTGGCTCCTCCCACAGACCCCTGTATAAAGGCGACTGAGCCCTGTTGCCCTGCCTCATTCCCCAGGATGTAGTGTTGTTCATTCTTCCAGTCAATAAAAGCCGATACCTCGCTTCCTACGTCTCGGCGTGAGTTATTGATGGTGCATCATAACTCTTCATGAAACACATTAACATCTGTCTGTATAATTCTTCATGGCACTCAATACACCCAGAAATGGCTGTGCAGTCCTTTAATAACTCCATTGTAATCTATTTATATGTTGTACTGCACTTTTGTAACAACTCTCTCATAGTCCATTAATAATTTTTGTTAATAGCTTTACTAATAATGCATCAATAAATCTCTCTATTAGCTCTCATTGTCCATCAACAGCTCCTCCATATCCTGTTTATATCACTCCTTATGATCCATCAGTAACTCTACTGGTAGGTCATTAATAACTATTTATTTATAACATTCTCTGTACTTCAAGTATTCTCCAAATAGTCCACTAAATGCTTTCCAAATCCTTCAATAACTGCATTCCCTTATTAAATTTCCTTACAATTCATTAATGACTCTGTACAACTGTGATTCACTAATAACTCTCCACATAGTTCATAACTAACTCTTCTGCCAATTAATAACTCCCAATGTACCCAATAAATAACTCACTGTAGCTCATTGATAACACTCCACAGAATCTATTAAGAGCTCTCCATGTGATTCACAGATAACCCTCTCTATAGACCGTTACTAACATTCTATGTGGTCTACTAATTGTCTCTACAGTCCGTTAATAATACAGTACTTCATGTGTTAAAGTAATAACACTCCATTCTCCATTAATAATCCATCATGTAATTCACCCGTTAATAACTCTTTGTGTAATCTGTTAGTAACCCTTTCTGCCGTCAATTATAAGCTCTCCATGCAGTCATAAATGGTACTTCTGAAGTAGCATTAATAACTCCAAATGTAAGTTGTTAAGAACATTTCCTGCAACCCATCAACAAATCTCTGTATTTCCATTACTAACTGCCCATGTAGTCTGTTCCGACATTTATAGTCTTCTCCGTAGGTGAATAATATCTAATCATAAGACTGTAAGACATAGGAGCAGAATTAGGTCATTGGGCCAATTGAGTCTGCTCTGCCATTTAATTATGGCTGATCCTTTCTTCCCCTCCTCAACCCCAGTTCCCGGCCTTCTCCCTGTAACCTTTGATGCCATGTCCAATCAAGAACCTATCAATCTCTGCCTTAAATGTATCCAACAACTTGGCCTCCACGGCTATCAATGATAACAAATTCCACAAATTCAGCACCCTCTGGCTAAAGAAATTTCTCTGCATCTCAGTTTTGAAAGGTGCTCCCCTCTGTTCTGAGACTGTGTCCTTTTGTCCTAGACTCTTCCACCATGGGAAACATCCTTTCCACATCTACTCTGTCTAGACCTTTCAACACTAGAAAGGTTTCAATGAGATCCCCTCTCATCCTTCTGAATTCCAGCGAGTACAGACCCCGAGCCATCAAACATTAGAAACATAGAAAACCTACAGCACAATACAGGCCCTTCGGTCCACAAAGCTGTGCGGAACATGTCTCTACCTTAGAACTACTTAGGCTTACCCATAGACCTCTATTTTTCTGAGCTCCATGTACCTATCCAGCAGTCTCTTAAAAGACCCTATCGTTTCCACCTCCACTGGCAGCCCATTCCATGCACACACCACTCTGAGTAAAAAACTTACCCCTGACATCTCCTCTATACCTATATCCAAGAACCTTAAAACTATGCCCTCTCGTGCTAGCCATTTCAGCCGAAGTGAATACTGAAGCTAAGTATTCATTAAGTACCTCTGCTATCTCTTCTGGTTCCATACACACTTTTCCACTGTCACACTTGATTGGTCCTATTCTCTCACATCTTATCCTCTTGTTCTTCACATACTTGTAGAATGCCTTGGGGTTTTTCTTAATCCTGTCTGCCAAGGCCTACTCGTGCCCCCTTCTTGCTCTCCTAATTTCATTCTTAAACTCCTTCCTGCTAGCCTTATAATCTTGTAGATCTCTATCATTACCTAGTTTTTTTAACCTTGCGTAAGCTCTTCTTTTCTTCTTGAATAGATTTATAACAGCCTTTGTACACCACAGTTCCTGTAGCCTACCATCCTTTCCCTGTCTCATTGGAATGTACCTACGCAGCACCCCTTGCAAATATACCCTGAACATTTGCCAAATTTCTTCTGAACGTTTCCCTGAGAACATCTGTTTCCAATTTATGCTTCCAAGTTCCTGCCTGATAGCCTCATATTTCCCCTTACTACAATTAAATGTTTCCCTAACTTGTCTGTTTTGAGCATTTCTTTGTTTTTGGAATACATCTGTCGTACACCTTCCTCATTTTTCCCAGAACCTCATGCCATTGCTGCTCTGCTGTCATCCTGGCCAGCAGCTCCCTCCAATTTTCTCTGACCAACTCCTCTCTCATATCACTGTAATTTCCTTTACTCCACTGAAATACTGCCATGTCTGACTTTACTTTCTCCCTATCAAATTTCAAGTTGAACTCAATCACATTGTGATCTCTGGCTCGTAAGGACTCATTTACCTTAAGCTCCTTAATCACCTCCGGTTCTTTACATAACACCCATGTAATCCATTAATTACACTCTAAGTGATCTATTACATTCCCTCCCTGCATTCTATCTAATTCTATGGGTCTTCATTAATAAATCTTGCTGCAACCTAAACATAACTCCCTGTATACTCAGTTAACATTTTCAGACTCTCTGCTGCCCATTAGTGTTTCCCAGTAGCCCAATAATAACTTAATATACATTCCACTCCTTCTGTCAATTAATACCTCATTAAGACAATAATAATCTTTGCATAACTAATTACTAACTTCCCATGTTGTTCATTTATAAGTGTACCTGTACTATATTGATTGCTCCAGTCTCTTAATAACCCAAAATGTAATTTATAAATCAACTCTCCTTTTGATCATGAATAATTTTCCTTATTGATGATTAAGGACTGTCCATCTATTCCATTAATAACTTTAAATATAGCATTTTAATAATTCTTCTTATATTCCATTTATAGCCAATTAGTGACTCCCCAAATATACCATTAATAACTACCCATGCAATCCATTAATAATCCCCTATAGATAAGTAGTAACTTTATAGATACCCCATTAATCATCTCTCAATTATGAATTAATACCCCCCCAACCATTGGTCCATTAATAACATAATCCATAGCCTGTATTTCACTAATAACTCTCCTTTCAGTCTATAATACCTATCCCTATATCCCTACTAAGTATTATTAGTGTCTCTTAATATTTAACCCTATCATCATTTAATAGTTCTCTGTGTCATTTTGTAATAATTATCCCTGTAGTTAAATAACATATTCCAATGCTATTTGTGAATAACATTCCCTTCTCTCCATTAATAACACCTCATGTGTCCAGGAATGTTCAGCTCTTTGTCCAGAACTATCTAGACACTCACTTTTATGGACTTTCTCAAAATCATATTCTTAAGTTCCTACTGTCATTTGATAGTTCTCTGCTCAACCGCTCAATAAATCTCTATGTAGTCCTTTAATAGCTCTCTATTGTGGACGACCAGTAATTTCCCTGTGGTTCATCAATAATCCCATATAGTGGATTATATGCTCTGTTTTAGCCTATTAACTACTCCCCATTTGATCATTCTTAATTATAACAGTGATGAAAAAACAACCTACCATATGAAATATCAGTGTGCCACAAGAAGTCATAAAAGGTTCATATGCCAAGGTTGTAAAGGATTGCATAAAGATTCCTATTCCTCCCTATAATCTATGAGTAACCTTCTAAAAGACCTATCGTTAACTCTTGTAGTCAGCCATTAGCCAGGAAATAACGGTATCTATAATTCATTCAGATCCTCTCTCTGACTATTTAATGATACTCTGTATCTGAGTGCTGCCTCCTCTGCTGTCAAGATGAAGCCACACTCAGGCTGGAGGAACAACACCTTATATTCTGTCTGGGTAGCCTGCAACCTGATGGCATGAACATTGACTTCTCTAACTTCTGTTAATGCCCCTCCTTCCCTTCTTACCCGATCCCTGACATATTTAGTTCCCCCCCTTCTTTCTCTCTCTCTGCCCATCACTCTTTGCCTGTTCTCCATCTCCCTCTGGTGTTCCCCCCCTTTCTTTCTCCTGAGGCCTCCCATCCCATGATACTTTCCTTCCTCCAGCTCTGTATCCCTTTTGTCAATCACCTTTCCAGCTCTTAACTTCACCCCTCCCCTCCAGTTTTCTCCTATCATTTCGCATTTCCCCCTCCCCCTCCTATTTTCAAATCTCTTACTATCTTTCCTTTCAGTTAGTCCTGACAAAAGGTCTCAGCCCGAAACGTCGACAGTGCTTCTTCCTATAGATGCTGCATGGCCTGCTGTGTTCCATCAGCATTTTGTGTGTGTTGCTTGAATTTGCAGCATCTGCAGATTTCCTCGTGTTTGATAATTTTTCATGTTGTATATGATACTCTGCATCTGAGTGATAATTTTTCATGTAGTATATGAAAAAAGGACTTTGAGTAAGTAATTGGTAAAGATTTCTTCATGATTCATTATGACTGTTCCTAAAATCCATTGATAAATCTCGTTTGTCGATTAATGACTCCCCATGCAATTCTGCAATCCACATAGTCTATTTATTACAATCTCCTTTTCAATTGATTAGTTACTCCCTCTAATTCCTCTCTCCATTGTGCATTAATAACACTCAAAGTATCCCATTCATAACTTATTCCTGTAGCCCATTCATAGTTCTTTATGTAGTTCATGAATTACCCTCCCAATAATTAAACAATTAATTTATAAATAATCTTTCCTGTAGTTTATTAATAACTCCTTGTGTAGTCTGTCAGTAACTCTCCCTGCTATCCATGTGACTATAACATTCACCCTCTTGTCCATTAATAACAGTCCATGAATTTAATTAATAAATGGTCACGTAGTTGATTAAGAACCCTCTCCTCTAGGCTACTTATAGGTCTGCCTTTAGTTGAGCAATGACTCACCTAATCATCTGTTCATGTCCCTCCCTATTGTCCAAAAAAAACTTGTCATGTGGTCAATTAATAACATTTTCTATAGTCTATTAATAAATATCACTGCACACCATTAATATCACAACATATAGTCCATGAGATCCATTTACAACTTGCCCTTTAGTTACTAATAACCAACCCAGTAATTCATTAATAATTCTCATTTTAGTTCATTGTTATTAATGCTCTGGTCAATTAATAACTCTTCATGTATTCCATTATGAACTCTCTTTAATATCTTACAATGTACCCCACTAACAGGTTATCATGTAATTCATGAATAGCCATTTAATTGGCACTTAATAACTCAGTATAGTTCAATGAACTCTTTGGTTTATTAATAACTCCTTGTAGCCCATTAATATATTTCCCAATAGCCCGATAATACTTTTGACAATGCTATTAACAATTCTGTCTATTACACATTAACAACTATATAGTCAATCAATAACCCTCTTTATAAACAATAATAATCCAATTTATAATCCATTCATTGTTTTCCATTTAGCCAGTAACTACTATCCTTGCAGTTCATTTGCAATTTTGCCTGTAGACGATTAATTACTGTGGTGCCTAATAATGCATTTATTGCCAATTAATAAACCTCCCTTTAGATCAGTACTAACTCTTTCTATAGCCCCTTAATAATTTCATATATTATAAAAAGAACTTTTCTTTTAGTCTAAAACTAATTTTCTCTGTAACCCATACCTTTCCTATCATCCAATATCTCTCCCTGAAATCTATCATTAACTTTCCATGTAATGCATTAATAATTATTCACTTATTCCTTTAGTAGCTCTTATAGTTCATTAATAACCAAGCCTATGGACTATAATTAACTCCTCACATCATCTATTATTGGCTGATTAGATATTTGTACTACAGAGCTGGTGTACAGGTATACTTAATAAAGTGGCCTCGGAGTATATAAATACACAAGCTTTATATTAATATCTGATAACTCACAAGTGAAGTTATCACTGACAATTGAATCTACATACATAGTAGCCTGGTCATTCATGGTAGCACACATTTATAAACAGTGCAGTTTTATAATTAGTGCCCTCTTCTAATTGCTGGCAGGAGATGCATAAAACAGAATTCTGTACCAATGAATATATCTCATTCTTTTTTTTAAATAAACTTTTTTATTGAGTTTTCAAATAATTACAGAATTAAAAGAAAATATATGAACAAAAAATGTATATACCCTTCCCCCCTCCCCTTAACCACTCCCCCCTAACACCCCTATAGAAAAAAGAAAGAAAGAAAAAAAAAGAAAGAGTGCCTGGATATCGGAAGATCCCCACATGCTCCATGGAGTTTGTAATAACTTTACTATATATATTTCTTTCCCCAAATAACCAATTATTTCATCTTCGGAGCACCTATATATTTAATCCTGTCTTTTGTAAATAAGGGCGCCAAATTTTCAAAAATGTTTCATATTTATCAGGAAGATATAAAATAAAGCAATTACATCCATGTTCAGGGCAAAAATTAAACCCAGTTCAGGACTTCACCTGACCTGATCTGTATAACAATGCAAAGGATCCCCATATATGGCAACTCTCTACGCTGAAAAATTGGGTAGACTGTCATTCAGAGGCCTTTGCACACTCGTAATGGATTCAGTCTGCCGAAGTCAGACTCCACAGCTGGACTGAAAGCCTGTATATATTCAAATAAGCATTGGTGTAGAATCTAATCCACATTAGTGTACTTGTGAATGCAGCATTGTGCAGATTCTAACCCACATTAGTGTACTTGTGAACACAGAGTTGTGCAGATTCTATCCCACATTAGTGTACTTGTGAACACAGAGTTGTGCAGATTCTATCCCACATTAGTGTACTTGTGAACACAGTGTTGTGCAGATTCTATCCCACATTAGTGTACTTGTGAACACAGCGTTGTGCAGATTCTATCCCACATTAGTGTACTTGTGAACACAGAGTTGTGCAGATTCTATCCCACATTAGTGTACTTGTGAACACAGTGTTGTGCAGATTCTATCCCACATTAGTGTACCTGTGAACGCAGCATTGTGCAGATTCTATCCCACATGAGTGTACTTGTGAACACGGCGTTGTGCAGATTCTATCCCACATTAGTGTACTTGTGAACACAGCGTTGTGTAGATTCTGTCCCTCATTAGTGTACTTGTGAATAGAGCACTCTGCAGATTCTGTCCCACATGAGTGTACTTGTGAACAATGTGTTGTGCAGATTCTATCCCACATGAGTGTACTTGTGAACACAGCACTGTGCAGATTCTGTCCCACATGAGTGTACTTGTGAACACAGCGTTGTGCAGATTCTATCCCACATTAGTGTACTTGTGAACTCAGCATTGTACAGATTCTATTCCACATTAGTGTACTTGTGAACACAGCATTGTGCAGATTCTATCCCACATTAGTGAACTTGTGAACACAGTGTTGTGCAGATTCTATCCCACATTAGTGTACCTGTGAACGCAGCATTGTGCAGATTCTATCCCACATTAGTGTACTTGTGAACACAGAGTTGTGCAGATTCTATCCCACATTAGTGTACTTGTGAACACAGTGTTGTGCAGATTCTATCCCACATTAGTGTACCTGTGAACGCAGCATTGTGCAGATTCTATCCCACATTAGTGTACTTGTGAACACAGCGTTGTGCAGATTCTATCCCACATTAGTGTACTTGTGAACACAGAGTTGTGCAGATTCTATCCCACATTAGTGTACTTGTGAATACAGTGTTGTGCAGATTCTATCCCACATTAGTGTACCTGTGAACGCAGCATTGTGCAGATTCTATCCCACATGAGTGTACTTGTGAACACAGCGTTGTGCAGATTCTATCCCACATTAGTGTACTTGTGAACACAGTGTTGTACAGATTCTATCCCACATTAGTGTACTTGTGAACACAGCGTTGTGCAGATTCTATCCCACATTAGTGTACTTGTGAACACAGAGTTGTGCAGATTCTATCCCACATTAGTGTACTTGTGAATACAGTGTTGTGCAGATTCTATCCCACATTAGTGTACCTGTGAACGCAGCATTGTGCAGATTCTATCCCACATGAGTGTACTTGTGAACACAGCGTTGTGCAGATTCTATCCCACATTAGTGTACTTGTGAACACAGTGTTGTACAGATTCTATTCCACATTAGTGTACTTGTGAACACAGCATTGTACAGATTCTATCCCACATGAGTGTACTTGTGAACACAGCATTGTGCAGATTCTATCCCACATGAGTGTACTTGTGAACACAGCGTTGTACAGATTCTATCCCACATGAGTGTACTTGTGAACACAGCATTGTGTAGATTCTATCCCACATGAGTGTACTTGTGAACACAGCATTGTGCAGATTCTATCCCACATGAGTGTACTTGTGAACACAGCGTTGTACAGATTCTATTCCACATTAGTGTACTTGTGAACACAGCATTGTGTAGATTCTATCCCACATGAGCGTACTTGTGAACACAGCGTTGTACAGATTCTATCCCACATGAGTGTACTTGTGAACACAGCATTGTGTAGATTCTATTCCACATTAGTGTACTTGTGAACACAGCATTGTACAGATTCTATCCCACATGAGTGTACTTGTGAACACAGCGTTGTACAGATTCTATTCCACATTAGTATACTTGTGCAGCTGTGCATCTTGAATTGCCTAGCCGTGCTCATCTCGTATTTCTTCTTACACTTGATTGTATTCATTGAGTGGATCAGAAGGAAACATAAAGACAGACAAAAGAGCCAAAAGCAATATCTGTATAAAAGACCATCACAAAGTGGCTGAATTGCTAAGCCCAGAATCCGAAATTCCATCATAATCATTTATTCAGACTGTAAATTCTAAACTTTAAGTTCCTGGTTGTTTTTGTGTGAATGTCTATGTTAACCTCGTGCAGTTTTAACCACATGAACCTAGCAAGCAGGCTCACGCTAGTCCTGTAAGAGCACAAGTACTCTGCAAGAGACACAAGAAATATCTGATGTCGGCAATCGGGAGCAACATACAAAATGCTGGAGGAACTGAGTGGGTCAGGCAGCATCCATGGAGGGAAATGGACTGCTGGCTTTTCAGCTCAAGGCCTTTCATTGGGACTGGAAAGAAAGGTAGCCAGTGTTAAAATCTGGATGAAGGGGCTGGGTGAGAGGAGGATGATATGAAGGTGAGGGAGACTCTTAAGGGTGTAGAAGATGGGTGTAAGTAACGAAGGGCCAGAGAAGTGGACCATAGAAGGGGGCAAGGAGGGGAACTGGTGGGAGGTGTCTCTGGGTAATGGACAGATGGCGTGAGTCAGGGAGAAGAAAAATATAGGGTAATAGGAACTAGTGGGATAATGGAAAAATAGAAGGGACAAGAAGAATGGTTATTAGAAATTAGGGAAATGATGTTCATGGCCCTCATCACCCTATCTGTTTCCCCTCCCTTCACCCCCACCTGCCCATCATCAAGACACCCCTACTACCAGTTCCTTCTCTCATCTTCTTCCCTTTATTACATGGTTCCCTGTCCTAGCAGATTCCATTTTCTTCAGCCCTTGGTCATTTCCACCTATCATTTCCCAGCTTCTTGCATCATTCCCACTCACCACCCCCTCCTCACCTTTTTATATTGACTCTCTTCCTCTCTCTTTCCAGTCCTGATGAAGGATCTCAGCCAAAACGTAGATTGTTCCCCTGAAACGTAGATTGGCCCACTGACTTCCTCCAGCATGTCTGAGTGGTGCTCACATTCTTTGAATGGAAATGTTAAATCCTAGCAAAGTCACTTCTTTTATCTGTCCACACTTCTGTGAAAACTCGTTGGATGTTTTCCTTTGTTAAAGGTGGTGTGCAGAACATGATGAGGTTTCGAGAGACTGTAGTTTCAGGGTTAGTCAGGATACCGTGTGTCCAGGGGGATGAAGGTTCCGAACTTCATTGACGCAAGGTGTGCCTCTGGCAGATTGGAGTGTTGGCTTATACCAGAGTGGTAATGGGAAGTAGAGTTGAAATGGGTGGCCACCTGGAGATCCCTTTTCTTTCTTGCGGATGGGGCACAGGTGCTTGGCGAAGCGGTCTCCCAATCTACATCGGGTCTCACTGATAGACGGGTCACACTAGGAACACTGGATACAGCAGATGATCCCAACAGACCCACAGCCTCACCTAGAAGGACAGTTTGGGGCCCCAAATGGTAGTGAGGGGGGTGGTGTAGGGGCAGCTGTAGCACTTGTTCCGCTTGCAAGGATAAGTGCCAGGAGGGAGATCATTGAAGAGGGACGAATGGAGAAGGGAGTCGCATAGGGAGTGATACCGGTGGAAAGCGAAAAGTGGGAGGAGGGGAAAGATGTGCTTGGACCTCCCACAGTGGGATCATATCGGTCAATTGTGGGGCAGTGTGGCTTGAAGGGCTGGGAAAACCTACTCCATGCTTTATCTCAATAAATAACTGTGCAAGTGTTTAGATAATGTCTGTGCACAATGTGCTATATAGCTCTGTATTATTCCAAACCTCTGTGTACCTTGTAATGCTCTCCTGTATGTGTTATTTTGTGCTTGTTTATATTTTTGTACAGTAATTCTTTTCTTTTTTCTTTTTACAATATTTTTATTCAGAAGAAAAAAAACAAGATTTACAGAGTGCAACACATTGATACATCTCAACATAACTTGTGTACCTTCATATATTGTAATAAAATTGATCAAAATGCTATAGCATAACACTTAAAGGAATAGCACTCTGTAATCAAAAATTTAAAGATAAGTCATACATCATAAAAGACATTTTTAATATAAAAAAGTCAACCCCCTACCAACTACCAAAGAAAAAAGCTGAAGGATGACAATGGATAATTAGAAAAAAAAGACATATTCACTTAAGAAGGGAAGATAAAAATATACATAAAAGTCTATGCACTGTTAAACTTTATAAATTGGAAAAGTAATTTAGGAAAGGTCCCCAAATATCATAAAAAGATTGTTTCGAATTTAAGACTGAGCAGCGGATCTTTTCTAAATTTAAATAAGACATAATATCACGTAGCCATTGAAGATGTGTAGGAGGGGTAGACTCCTTCCATTTGAGCAAGATTGCTCTTCTTGCTAAAAGAGAGGTAAAAACTAAAACCTGTAGGTTAGGAGTATTTAAAGTTATCTCTTCATTTGCAATAATACCAAACAAGGCAGTAAGGGGATTTGGGTCAAATTGGACCCTAAAAAGTTGTGAGAAGGTATGAAATACTTCCCGCCAAAACTTTTCAATTGTAGGGCAAAATCAAAACATATGAATTAAAGAGGCATCAGCAGAGTTGCATTTATTACAAAGTGAAGAAACATTCGGGTCAAAACTGGAGAGCTTCTGTTTAGAAATGTAAGCTCTATGAACCACTTTAAATTGTAGAAGAGAATGACGAGCACAGAAAGATGATTTATTAACCTGTTTAAGAATTTTATTCCATCTATCATCAGAAATCTGACAATTTAGGTCATCCTCCCAAGCTTTTTTTATTTTATCTAAAAAGTCTTGTCTAGAATCAATCAACAAGTTATAGATACTGATAATAGAACCATTAACAAAAGGTTTTAAATTTAAAAGATCGTCCAGTAAATTTTTATCAGGACCTATAGGAAAAGTAGCTAATTGGAAACGTAGAAAATCTCTAATTTGAAGGTATCTGTAAAAATGTGTTTTTGGGAATGCAAATTTATTTGACAATTGGTCAAATGAAGCAAGAGATCCTGAGATAAGCAGGTCCCAAAAACACTTAATACCTAGTTCATCCCAATCTTTAAAGACTTTATCAGTCATGGAAGGGATAAAAAAAAATTAAGGAGAATGGGAGATGATAATGAAAAATTTGTTAAACCAAAACATTTTCTAAATTGAGACCAGGTCCTTAAAAGTTTGCTTAACAATTATGTTATCTGTTGTTTTATTTACTGAAAAAGAAGAATATGATCCAAGAAGAGAGACAATAGAGGAATTTTTTACAGAATTAACTTCTAAGGAGGCCCATGATGGGCAATCTTTACGATAAAAATAATAGGACCAGAAAGTAATATTCCTTATATTTGCAGTCCAATAGTAAAACCTAAAATAGGGTAGGGCTAGTCCACCCATCTCTTTATTTCTTTGTAAGTAAACTTTACTTAAACGAGCTTGTTTATTATTCCAAATATAAGAGGTTAAAATTGAATCTAAAGAATCAAAGTACGTCTTAGGAATAAAAATAGGTAAGGCCCGAAAAAGATATAAAAATTTAGGAAGAATCTTCATTTTAATCGAATTAATTCGGCCAATTAGGGATAAAGAAAGAAGGGACCATTTAGAAAGCGTCTTTTTCACATAATTCAATAAGGGGTTTAAGTTTTCTTTAAATAAATTCTTGAAGTTTTTAGTAATTGTTACACCTAGATATGTAAATTGACTTGTAACAACTTTGAACGGAAATTTGGCATTTGATGACATTAGGTCATTTAAAGGAAATAGCTCACTTTTATGTATGTTCAGTTTATATCCTGAAAAAGAACTAAACTGGGAGATTAAAGAAAGAAGCAAAGGTAAAGAAGTTTCAGTGTTAGAGATAAAAAGTAAAATATCATCAGCGTATAATGAAATTTTATGAAACATACCTTCCCTTAGTATACCAGAAATGTCCTTAGATTCTCGAAGTGCTTTTGCTAAGGGTTC
The DNA here is from genome assembly GCF_048418815.1 of Hemitrygon akajei. Taxonomy (NCBI): domain Eukaryota; kingdom Metazoa; phylum Chordata; class Chondrichthyes; order Myliobatiformes; family Dasyatidae; genus Hemitrygon; species Hemitrygon akajei. Next base: position 120,666,286 of record NC_133126.1, on the reverse strand, counting down.
TATAGCTAAAGCAAAAAATAAAGAACTAAGAGGACAACCTTGTCTAGTTCCCCGCTGTAATTTAAAGGGCTTAGAAATTTGGGAGTTAGTAATAACCTGAGCGGTAGGAGACAAGTAGATTAATTTAACCCAAAGAATAAAATTAGGCCCAAAATTAAACTTTTCTAAGGTCTTAAAAAGATAATTCCACTCACTCCGGTCAAAGGCTTTTTCTGCATCTAAGGATAATATACACTCTGATTTTTTTTGGATGGTGAATATATCACATTCCATAACCGACATATATTAAAATGTGAGTAACGATTTTTAATAAATCCTGTTTGGTCATGTGATATAATGAATGATAGAATATTTTCAAGTATTCGAGCTAAGATTTTGGATAAAATTTTTGCATCAACATTTAATAAAGAAATCGGTCTGTATGAAGAACATACAGCTGGATTTTTATTTTTTTTTTAAGAATAAGAGAAATAAAAGCTTCATAAAAAGATTGAGGGAGTTTACCTGATATAAAGGACTCTGATAAAACAGAGGATAAATAAGGTGTAAGTAACGTAGTGAAAGTTTTATAAAACTCCCCAGGAAAGCCATCAGGTCCTGGGGTCTTACCAGAATGTAAAGCATGTATAGCCTCAGCCACAACTTCATTGGAAATAGGCTGATCTAACTGTGTTAGACTATCAGCAGACAATGTAGGAATGTTGATATTACTGAAAAAAGCATTCATATAGGTATCATCTGAAGAAGAGTCAGACTGATACAACTTAAGGTAAAAGTCTTTAAATACATTGTTAATTTCAGAATGGTCGGATGTCTTAGTTCCATTATCTTTAAACATTTCTGTGATTTGACGATTAACTGTAAAAGATTTTAAGCGATTGGCTAATAAACTACCAGTTCTATCCCCGTGAATGTAAAATTGAGTTTTATCTCTCAACAGCTGTCATTCAATTGGGTAAGTCAGCAGAAGATTATACTTGGATTGGATTTCAATACGCTTATTATATATGCTTGGATCTGGAGATAGGACATACTTTCGATCAAGATCTTTTATTATCGCCGCTAGGTCAGACCTTCCTTTGTCAGCTTTTTTCTTTATATAGGTAGAGTAAGAGATAATTTCTCCACGAATATATGCTTTAAAAGTATCCCAGACTATATTACCAGCAGTATCTCATTTAAAATTTTCTTTAACGAAAAAGGTAATATGGTTTTCCAAAAACTTTAGAAAATTTTTATCAGATAACAATGATAAGTTAAAACGTCAACTTCTATTTGGTACAGAGTAAACAGGTAGTCTTAAAGCCAGAAGCACAGGTGCATGATCAGACAAAGCAATCTCATAATCACAGGATCATACCGGTGGAAGCAAGTTTCTATCTATAAAAAAAAATCAATCCGAGAGTACATATGATGAACCTGAGAGAAATACGGATATTCCTTTTCTTTGGGGTGTAAAAAACGCCACACATCAAGAATACCACATTGAGATAAAAAAAGATTTAAAAAGTAGGACTGATTTATTAGTGACAGGGGTTTTACTTGAAGAGTGGTCTAATATAGGGTCAAGCCAAAAATTAAAATCTCCACCCATCACTAAGGAATACCGATTCAAATCAGGCAGAAAAGAGAAAAGATGTTCAAAGAACAAGGAGTCATCTGTATTTGGAGCATTTACATTCGCAAATACGATTAGTTTATTCTCAAGACTACCCGAAACAATAACAAAGTGCCCATTTGTATCAGAAATTACATTATGTTGAATAAAGGATACATTCTGATCAAACAGGAGAGAGACGCCTCTCGATCTAGATTGAGAGGGTGAATGAAAATGTATACCCTTCCATCCTTGAAAAAGCGTGAAATATAATCGTTACGAATTAAGTTTTCCTGGAGAAAGATTATACCAGTTTTAAGTTTCCTGATATAAGAGAAAATCTTATTTCGTTTAACAGGGTTATTTAGACCTTTCACATTAAAATTGAGTATATTAATAAAAGAATCCATCAAGTATCCTTTAGTAATGTATAAAAGGTAATCACAGACATGTAGTTAGTGGATAAATAAAACAGTAAAAACATCCAATCAGCTTTCTGGAAGAACCCATTTCCCCCCTCCCTCCCCCCAAGAGAGAAATCAGCCAAGAGAGGCTGAAGACTAATTCTAATGTTCCCAACCCAAAACTCCAGTGGCTCCAGAAAATATATATGTATAGCTGTGCTTAATAAACGATTGTAAATATTTATATATACATAAACAAAATATCAAAGTAAATAAGTTTGCTAATTACGAAAAAAAACACTATGGGAAAATATACGTATTAGTCTCGGTAAAAAAGGAAAGACAGATAAGGAAAATCAATAAGTAAGACAACATATACTCGCGGGTGCAAAAAAAAGGAGTAAAGAAACAAATAGAAGATAATTAAAAAGGGAAGCTGTTTAGATAGATTCCTACATGACTAATTTAAGGCATTCAAGGGAGAGAAAAAAAAGGATAACATGGCAAAATAATGGGAAAAAAAATCAAAAACCAGCAATAAGAAATATAGAATATTGTATACTATTGAAAAACAGTAAAAGACCAAAAGGTATATAAATAATCAAAAGATAGGAAAAATCTGAGTGAATTTAAGGTAAAACAAAACACCCTATAGTTTCATTCCCCAGTAATTACTACATGTACACCCTACATAATTACTTTCAGTCAAATTACTAAAAGGAAGGTAAAAATCAACATAGAGAATATAACGTATTGTTTAAAAAGAGCTGCGAAAAAGTAACATCAGAGGACCCATATAAAGGCAGAAAACAGCAAAAGACTTCATAAAACCAAAAAACCTTGTTATCAACTGTTATGAACCCCATAACTGGGTCACTTACCAGCAAAGATAGAGAGGTCCGCTGAAGTCTGATGGTACTATTTTTAAACGTTTTTATTTATAAAGGGGCACAAAAGTAAGGTTAATACAAACATTCAGATAATATACGTCATCAATACTCAATCTAAAGCACGGGTATAGTAATAATCAACAATTCGAAGTAGCTCTATCGTTTGTCTAGGGGTAAAACCATTGTCCGATGGAAATATAAAAAGTCTCGCCAGTTCATGAAGGCTTTTAGCCATTTGAGGGACCGCTGGGTGTTCACGGGTTGGAGAGAGAAAATAAACCTGCCAGCCTGTTGGACTCAAATCGTGGAATCGGCAACGTGAGTTCCCCGTTGTCAGTTCGGAATCCTTTCCGGGGTTATCAGCCACTCGATTCCCTAGCTAGGGGAACCAAATCACACGTGGCTCCTGAACAGCTTCCCGTCCTTACGGGAGCGATGAGCGATGGTGTCTCCGTCTGGTGCGTCGCTGGAGTACCGCCTCCTGCAGTCTCCGTTTTATCATGGCTGGCAGATTTGTAAATGTCAATCAAGGTAGGGTGATACAATCCCCACCCCACATTGCCCGAGGGTGTCCATGTCCCTGATAGCTGGCACGTACTATAGAGTTGCAATTCATACAGGTGCCTCTAAGAACAATGGTCAAATCCGTTGCATTGTCTCTCATTTCCTGGGTCCAAGACCCAAATTAATAGCGATCTTGCGATTCTCCGGAAGGAGGGGGCTGGTCCCGCACCCTTCGGCCCCTCAGAGCTGTGGTACATTCATAACACAACAAAGCGCCAATTACTTGATTGAACACCTGAAATTAAAACATTTAACATAAAACAACTCAAGGTTGAATTTAAGCATGGAGACTTTGTAGCTTCTTCAGGCTTCGTAAACCAAGAAACCTTATTATCTGAAGTAGTAACCTTGAGTTTACATGGATCTTTGAGAGAAAGGCGACAGCCAAGCTTAAAAAGATCAGACATGACCTCTTTAAAAGCCTGTCTAGCTCTTGGAACTTCCGGTGGATAATCTTGAACGATCCGAAACTGTTGATCACAAAATTGTAATATACGTTTCTTCCTTGATTCACGAAGGATCTGTTCTTTAATCTGATAGTCATAAAAGCGAATGATAACAGAGCGATGTTTGGCAAGATCCCAATTAGGCAGGGTAACTCGGTGAACGCCCTCAAGTTTTGGTAGTTCCGATAATATATCAGGGAATAAATCTTTCAGCATTTGAGCACAAAAATCGATAGGTTCATTACCCTGCAGTTTTTCAGGAAGTCCAAGAATTCTGATATTGCACCTTCGGTTCCTGGTCTCCAAATCTGTAAGTTTCTTCAGTAACGCGTTGTATTTTTTAAGTTGTTCCTTAGAAATTTTCTTGAAACCTTCGATATCCTTCTGCAACACCGGCAGAGATTCTTCGTGTAGCTTAATACGAACTTTGTGGTCATTCACAGTCTGCTGTATACTTCCAAGTTTCCGATTAAGCGTTTTCAGTTCAGATTTAACCAGGTCGAAGGAATTCTGTAACAAGTCAAACTTGGATTCCAAGTCATCCAGTTTATCCAATTTTTCGAGTTTCTCTGACATTTGTTGAAACATTTCAGTCAAAGTCTCTAAAGTAGTCTCTTTTTTTTAGTGTTTTCTACTCATGGTGCTCTCACCGAGATAGGTTTAAACAGCAAAGTAAGCAAATAATTTCGGAGCACATAGCTACCGCAACCTACTCCATTACACCCACCGGAAGTCTCCCGTACAGTAATTGATAATAACATGAGCAAACACGAGGAAATCTGCAGATGCTGGAAATTCAAACAATACACACAAAATGCTGGTGGAACACAGCAGGCCAGGCAGCATCTATAAGGAGAAGCACTGTTGACGTTTCGGGCCGAGACCCTTTGTCGGGACAGTGCTTCTCCTTATAGATGCTGCCTGGCCTGCTGTGTTCCATCAACATTTTGTGTGTGTTGATTGATGATAATATTATATCTTTGCAGTGTACTGCTGCCACAAAACAACACATTTCATGTCATCTAAGGCGGTGATAATAAATCTGGTTTTGATTGATTGTGTACACAAAACTTTATAATATAATTTTATATATTACAGTATATGTGTGTGTGTGTGTGTGTGTATATAATATATAGACACACTGCACAAAAACTGCAAAGTGTGCCGACTGTGACGTATCTCTTTGGGAGTTGCAGTCCAGATCTTGAATCACTATCCTGTACGGGTGCACATGCAGCATTTTGTGTGTATTGACTCATTCTTTGATTCATGTTGTAATGTCACCTTCTGTGCTTCTTAACCAAACAGCAGCGTGCCTGAAAATTCCTGGAAAATAAACTCACCGAAAGCCCAAAGGAGGCCACCAACCCCATCGTGTGAGCAGAGGTCAATGGAGGTGATTAGTAATCCCTTGTATGAAACATTTGAACAGAGGCCGAACGCGGGCTTAAGGAGCGAGCCAGGAACAGCCTGGCCCCCAAGGAAAGAGGCCCCAGCAGCTGCGGATAAGATCTCTGCCAATAAATTGACCAAGTCAAATTGGCAGGTGCTTCACCAGACAGCAGTGGTGCGGAATCACTCCTACACCGTATCAGAGATGAAGAGCTCGGCCCAGGAGAATCCGCAGACCAAACAAGCTCCTGCCCCAGCTAACTTTTCCAAGCCAGGTGCCAACCTGCCAAGCACGTGGGCCCCCTTGCCCAACAGACCCCCACTGCCGGTCAAGAGTCAGAAGGTGCTGGAGCAACAGCACGCACTGAAAGACTACAGGAATAGCACAGAGATCATGGGTCAAGCCAAGCAACGCGGCAGCCAAAGTGTAGGACAACAGGCCAGTGTCTCGGTGAGTAAGATATGTTTGCTATAAATATAGGCACTTGCAGACAACCTTCATATGGAATTCGAAAGATGCATTAATTTTAATCAGGAACTAGATTAGGAGGGGCACAACGTAGGAGACGGACTCTCTAGCTGGGCTAAGTGGCCTGTTTCAATGCCAGAAATTCTATCCAACATTCCCTTGGCCAAGTTTCTATCCCAGGTCCGTAAGAAAAGCACTGACAGCGTGAAGAACAATCCGTCAGCAGAGCCTTCCGCCCACCAGCACCAACATGACCCAGGGCTGATTTCAGCTCCATCCTCACAGGTTGGGATGTGTGTTTATTCAGGCAAACTCTGGCCTAGAGATGTCACCGCGTGCTGCAAAACCTGCACTCAACGCAACGCCAAATGTAACTGCAAATCGGGAACTCCCTGTGGGTTGCCAGAAACCAGTCTCCTGCCCAGGCACAACCACACCCCCAGTCACCTGATAACCATGTTCTTATCCCAACACCAATCTGCCTGTACCTGCAAACTTTCCTGTGGAACGGCTAAGTCAGCTGTTTTGTCTTTGGGTCGGATTGGGAGGTGGTGGGGGAAACGGGTGTTTGGCTTCCATAGGCAAGTTGCATCTGGGGGTATTGCACTAGTCTGTATGGTGTTTGGTGGTCGCAAGTCAGAAGGTGGTCAAAAACAAAGAATGACCATTAAATGCCCAACATATTCCAAAGCCATCAATATTTTTAACAAAGACGTCATCCTTGTGTGGAATTCATGTGTCTAAGCACTGTGCGAAGTTTAAAATAATTTTGATATAAGGGGAATTTTGGGAGCTAGAGGTTGGAGAGCTGCTGAGAGGGGGAGGAAGACCCCAACGGTAATGTAATCATCACAACTAATTGTTAATGAAAATCAAAAGTCTACCTGTTGGTGGACTTGTGAAATAAAACTAGAAAATGCTGGGAAGACTCAGCAGGTCATCTGCAAAATGAGAAACAGACTTAGCTTTTTCAGCTGAAGTCTCTTCTAATTGAACTGAGAAAGAGAGAAAACAAGCAAATTCTTTGTTTCCCTGTTCTGACGAAGGGTCTTCAATAATATTGGCCTGGATTGCAAACCTGCTCACAAATCTCTCTTTCTCTCTCTCTTTGCAGTGATCAAGACCACGCCTGTGATCCTTGTCAGGAACTTTGTGAAAAGTAAAGCGTTTCCTTTTTTCCTGTTTGCTTTTACTCCCTTGACAGATGTAAGCTGTGGTCCTTTGGTTGGCAGAATTCTTTCAATAAGCTAAGTACCAGAGAGAGAGGGGGAGAGAAAGAGAGAGAGAGAGAGAGAGAGAGAGAGAGAGAGGGAGAGGGGGGAGAGAGAGAGAGGGGGAGAGGGAGAGAGAGAGAGAGAGAGGGGGGGGGGGGAGGGGGAGAGAGAGAGAGAGAGAGAGAGAGAGACATGATTGAATTCAGTACTGATGCCAAGGAACTGGAAGTGAGGATGCTCAGGCAGCCTAAAGAAGTTTCAGTGTTACAGGAGTTTTGAGAACCACCTACTTGTCACCCCACCCTCAACATGCACCTATTTCGTTGGTGACAGAGATTCAGTCTTTGGATTCATCCTCACACCTTTCAACCGGATCCAACCCAGGTGCACTGCAGCTTCATCACTCGGCCTATTCTGCTGAACGGCCTGGTTATGGGAGCCACATGATCGCACTATAATCAGCATCTTTCAGCTCAGGCAACAACACTATTAACATGGATCACGGCACCAGAGTAGTCCGCCAGTTTGGAAAGCATTAAAGGGAAGAGAAAGAACTGACTTTACTACGGCACTTTCCACAAACTTGGAACATCTAGAAGTGCAGTCGCTATTAAAATGCGGGAGATACAGCACGCAACCTGTGCCTCACAGACAGCAGTTCTATGTCGAGGGTGTTGATAGGTGAATAGATATCACGCAGCACATTGTAAATAACTTCATTTCTCTTCAGCTTTGAACCAGGAGCTTTTCCGTTGTTACTGGACGGGCATGCAGAACTTCAGTTCAACATCTCTTTGGCTGTGACTGACAGATCAATGCTCCCCCAGTACTGCACAGCAGCACCCAACCTAACATTCTGCTGAAGTGATTTGAAAGGAGGCTTGACCCTCGGGCCAGCTGCGTCGGAGATAGGAACACTACCCACTGTGCTGTGGCAAGAAGACACTCCTTGGTTGGGACACAGGGGCGTGGCTCATGTGAGAAAGATTGTGATTTGATTGTGTGGGGACGAGAAAGGACTGGGGGAGCAGTTAGAATTATGTGTCAGAAACCATACAATGACACTTGTATGCCTTCAGGTTTTGTCCTCAGTTTGCAAATCACCCTGGAAGTTCTTCCCTGCAGGTTTGGAGATAGTGCAATCTGCCCCTGTGTGAAACGCCACATGAGATGTGTTAACCCTGCTGTCCATTCTGTGACATCAGGGAGATGACAGTGGCTTATGCCCTAAGAGGAACTGTTGATAATGCCTCTTCTCTACCCCTCATACCCTCGTTTCACACTTGTAGGTGTCCCCAACTCTGCTGCCATTGCTGTAGGAACAACTGCATATGAGAAGAAACTGTTTTAATTCTGCTGCTCCTTTCACCTGTCTGGGACATGACTGAGGCCCTCAACACACTGCCAAGTGTCGCTCCCTGTGTAATCTCATGCTTTAAGGGATGTACCAGTGGGAGCCAGTATCAGGCTCTTAGATGCCTTTCAACTCTTTCATCTTTCCCATACAACAATGTTTTTCAAAATTTTGACATTTCTGTGGAATTTAACACTTGGCCTCCATTTGTTATTGAATGTACAATGACAACCCCATGAAAGAGAATATGGATGAAATAAAATGCTGTCAAATCAACCATACAATTTTGTCCTTGACCCCGTTTGATGCTACTGGCTCATGTGATCCAGCCTAACGTTTTCCAGCATAACAATACATCCTGGTGGTTTGGTGGCATTTTGTCTCAACTTTGCACATCCCCACTGTTGTGGATAGTGTGGAGGGCTGTCAGAGGTTACAGCGGGACATTGATAGGATGCAAAACTAGGCTGAGAAGTGGCAGATGGAGTTCAACCCTGATAAGTGTGAGGAGGTTAATTTTGGTAGGTCAAATATGATGGCAGAATATAGCATTAATGGTAAGACTCTTGGCAGTGTGGAGGATCAGAGGGATCTTGGGGTCCGAGTCCAAAGGACACTCAAAGCTGCTGAGCAGGTTGACTGTGTGGTTAAGAAAGCATACAGTACATTGCCTGTCATCAATCGTGGGATTGAGTTTAGAAGCAGAGAAGTAATGTTGCAGCTATATAGGACCCTGGTCAGACCCCACTTGGAGTACTGTGCTCAGTTCTGGTCACTTCACTATAGGAAGGATGTGGAAACTACAGAAAGGGTGCAGAGGAGATTTACAACGATGTTGCCTGGATTGGGGAGCATGCCTTATGGAACAGGTTGAGTGAACTTGGCCTTTTTTCCTTGGAGCGATGGAGGATGAGAGGTGACTGATAGAGGTGTATAAGATGATGAGAGGCATTGATTGGATGGATGGTCAGAGGCTTTCTCCCAGGGCTGAAATGGCTAACACGAGAGGACACAGTTTTAAGGTACTCAGAAATAGGTACAGAAGAGATATCAGGGTAAGTTTTTTTATGCAGAGAGTGGTGAGTGTGTGGAATGGGCTGACAGCAGCGATGGTGGAGGTGGATACAATAGGGTCTTTTAAGAGACTCCTAGACAGGTACATGGAGCTCAGAAAAATAGAGGGCTATGGGTAGCACTAGGTAATTTCTCAGATAAGGACATGTTCGGCACAGCTTTGTGGGCTGAAGGGCCTGTATTGTGCTATAGGTTTTCTATGCTTCTATGATATAAATTAAAGGTAAGGAGTAAGAGATTTAGAGGCGATCAGATGGGGACCTTTGGCACCCAGAGAGAAGTGAGACACTGTCTGAGAGAGGGATGGAAGCTGAATCACTGATAACATTGCCAAAATGTCAGGACAAGCCCAGGCATAGAAGGCTATAGGCCAAGTTCAAGAGGAGGAGTTTAATATGGATGGGTACTCACTAGTCAGCGTGGAATTGGTGGCCAGATTGTCCTCTTTCTGTGCTGTATGACTCAATAACTCTAATAAACTAACGATTAATGAGACTGGGCAGCTGATTGTGCGAGCTCTGTGAGGCCTATTTCTGCTTTGTATCTCTACATGACTATATTGAAGAGTGTGAATACAGATCATGTCTACCACCGCAAGCTCAATTCTCTGAGTTTCAGCACACTATTACAAACCCTGCGCCTCAGTTTCCTGAGGCATTGTTCTGCTGCCATTAGCAAGGGTTAACTCCTGTTATCACTCAGTGCTCTCCATCTCAGCGTTCACCGTCTCCACATGCACCATCCCACAGATCACACACTAAGGTCGGTGCTCTCTAGCGGACTCTCTGGTGAACTGGAAGTCACAGGGTGAATCGACACAAAGTGCACAAACAGAAACGAGCTGACAATTTAGAATTCAGCAGCAAATTCCCATTGAAAAAGGTGTGCATGTTTCTGGGACATTGTGAACAACTGTTTTCAACCCAATTCTGAATGTTATTTGGAGATGGTGCTCTAGTTTGCAGTCCCCAGAACTGTGGCTGGAGTTGTCCGAGACCCTACCTCCCGACTCAGCCACAGTATTGCTCTGACCCGGACGATACTGGACATCGAAGTCAAACACTGACAGCTGTGAGATCCATCCCTGCTCCACTGCTCCCAATTTGGCAGTTTTCAGGTGGGATAAGGGGGGTTATTGTCAGTGATTACAGTGGATTTGGAGCCCAACAAGTACCCACAAAATTTCTCTACTACAGCCCACTTAAGTGCAAGCAGCTCCAACTTCATGCTGCTATAATTCCTATCATTCTTTTCAGCATTCCTTAATCGCCGGCTTGCATATGCAATAACCCTCTTTGCCTCTCCCTGCTGTTGGTATAACACAGCCCCTAGCCCATGATTGCTGGCATCGGTCTCCACTGTAAAGGGCTGGGAGAAATCGGCAAAGCCAAGGATGGGGGAGCTGGTCAGTTTCTCTTTGAGCAAGTCAAAGGCAGTTTGACTTTCATCCAAGACTGTTGTAACAGCCGGTTTGTTTTACTTGGACTCCCTACATTAGTAAACAAATTCACTACATCATGCAGTGGATGGATCGATAATAACTGCAAAAGCCAAGAAATGATCTTAAGTCCTTAACTGTAGATGGTACTGGCCACTGCTGAACAGCTAAGACCTTCTCAGGATCTGTGCCTATCCCCTTGGCTGATATCTGGTGTCCTAAGAACTTGACCTCTGACTGCAGAAAATGACACTTCTCCAATTTTACCTTCAGATCATTCTCCTTGAGGCACTTAAGCACAGTGTTGAGCCTCTCCAAGTGTTCCTGGAAAGTCTGTTGTTACAAATGTGGAGCAACTCTGAGGGGCCGAAGGGTACAAAGTCGCCCCCTCCTTTTTGAGAATCGCAAGATCGCTATTATTTCGGGTCTGAGACCCAGGAAATGAGAGAGATACACAGCATGTCAGTAATGAGGGAGACACAGGATAACAGCAAAGGCAGTTGTTATAGACAACACAGAATACACAAGGTTTGGAATGTCTCCTGACATAAGCGGAACGGAACCACTGATAACGGCTATCGTCTCTTGGAGAAGGAATTGTGTATTGAGTACTGTACTATTCATTGAATCCCCTAAGGGGACAACCAGAGTGGTCTGGTTGAGGGATTGCATCATCCCAACCTGATTGACATCTGAGACCCCGTGAGTGAGGATAAAAGACGGGTCTGGGGAACACCCCTTAGATGCACCAGGAGAAACGCTAGAGATCCAGGGACAGCGTTTTATAGCAAAAGCCGGTGAGAGCTCATGTGCATCCTCCGTTGCCTGGGTGGCGGGCTCATCACGGAAGAACGGTTTAGCTAAAGGAGAGGTCACACTTGAACGGCCACAACAACGAGACACCGACGGATCGAAATCATAAAGGAAGGTTGGCAAAACACTTAGCGGTAACTGTTCCCATTCTCCTATCTCTCTCTCTCCACAACAATTGCAACACAGCGACAAACAAACGACGGCAGCCTGTGTGAACTGCAGCGAACTTTATATTTCCATCGGACAATTCATTATCCCCTAGACAACGATAGAGCTTATTTCTTATTATTATTATACCCGCACATTTAGGTTTAGTATTGACGACGTATATTATCTGTATATTTGCATTGATATTATTTTTGTGTATTTTTACTAATAAAATTGTGTATTTTTACTGTTAAAAATAGTATCACCAGACTCCAACGGACATCTCTATCTTTGCTGGTAAGTAACCCAGTTATGGGGTTCGTAACACTGTGAATACACCAAATATCATCCAGGTACAGAAGCATGATTTGGAAGACTAAGTCATTCATGGTTGCCTGCATGAGCCTTTGAAAAGTCGCCGGTTCATTGCAGACCCCAATCAGCATTTGAAGATATTCATATAGACCAAACAGGGTCAAAAAAGCAGTCTTATGCCTATCACGCTCCTCTACTACCACTTGGTGGTAACCACTTGCGAGGTCTATTGTCGAGAAAATTTGCGCACCCCGCAGGACATCAGAACTCTCATCAATACGCGGGAGCAGGAACGTGTCCTTTCTGGTCTGAGATTCAGTCTCCAATAATCTACACACAGTCTTATACTACCATCAGCCTTCCGGACCAACACCACAGATGAGGCATATGCACTATTGCTCTCCTGAATCACATCCTTCTTCAACAACTTTGCGATGTGCTCTTTCACTTCATTGTACTGATTCGGCGGAACACGACGGTATGGCTGTCAAACAGGCTTGTCATCAATTAACTGAATTTCATGCTTGACTTTGTCAGTGTACCCAAGGTCTTCCTCTTCAACTGCAAAGATATCCAGGTACTTAACCAGTAAAGCTCTTAGCTGAGCTTGTTGTCCTTCACTACCCCCAATGTCGAGCTTGTCTAGAATTGACTTCAACTTGTGATTACTACACTGCTCCTTTAAACCCACAGTCACGTGATCAATGCCAGCTGAGATCCGCTGAAACCTTACTGCACATTGTTGATCACTATCTATGCACTCCACCTTTGACAGGATACCCAGCTAGGTCCTAGGTGTGCGTCATACATCCCCTCGAGAGAGGTTTAAAATCTGTACTGGCACTATATGATTAGCAAACTCAATGAGCGCAGGAATGACTACAATACCTCCAGGTAAAGGGCTGTTAAGTGGCTCAAGTAACATTTTATGGTCACTGCCAGCATCGCCAGTGGCCTTGCTAGCTGCAATGGTTACTACAGATCCAGCAGGTATGTGCTCAGTATCTTTTCCCAATACTCGGACTACTGCTTTCTTTTCAGTAGTGTGCATCTGCACTTTCTGGAAAACATCTCTGCAATCAGAATCCAGCTTCCCTTCTAGGGTTGTGTCAAACTCTACAAAGACAAGTTGCCTACACTGGCTGATAATGTTCATGTCTACAATAGATAGGATAGGTGGTTCGGTGCCAACGGGATCCCTGACTACTAGAAAGCTACAATTTGGTATCTTCATGCCCACTGCTTGAACCTCTAGGTCTAGATACCCAAGGCAGGGAATATCAAGACCGTTTGCAGCTGTTAAACTAAGCCAGCCAGCAGTGGACAACAGCCAGGACAGCAGTCCTCTCCATTCAAGTGTTCTCAAAAGAACTGCTCTCGGTCAGGGTGCTTTCTTGACTACCTGTGTTCGACAGACAACGGACAGCCATACCTGCTATTTCAAGCTCAGCAACTGGACATGTTCCTATGATGCGTTGTAGCAACTGGTCACGGGATAGCGGTTCATTCTCCGTATCTGTGAGGTTCCATCGATTTGCCCGACTCCCAACCTCTTGAGGGCGGGAGGATGCAGGCTCCACTTCCCTTGCACCCCTCTTCCATGGGCAATTCTTGGCCAAATGCCCTCCCACCTGACTCTTGAAACATATTGGTTGCCCATTTTCTGTGAACCTAGGCTGTAAATTTTGTCTGCTGCTAGTAGCGCACGTAAGCTCCCTCTGTACAGTGAGATCTTTCACTGCTCGAGTCAATTCACAAAGGGCTTTGCCCTGCTCTGCGACTACTTTAAGGACGTCATCTTGTGTGACAGACTCAGATTCCCGAGCTTTAAGAATCAATCACTGTGCCTGGCTACTGCTACACTCTAACTTTCCAGACTTTGTATTTCCCAGGGCCACAGACGAGCCTCCTCTCGCACTTCTATCATCGAGGACTCAGGGTGGTTCTGCACAAATCCGTGGAGCTCTCTTATGAGGGAAGAATCCCTGATCCCCTCTATAAATTGATCTCTTAGTACCACCCTCTTATTGGTCACGGCATCAGGGGAGTGCTTCAGTATCAAGTTAGAGCTTGGGCTAGGGCATGTGAAAACTCTCTTACATCTTCAACCTTGATGCACCATCAATAACTCTCGGAGACGGGAGGCAAACGATAGGCTTTTATTAGCTGCAAACGTGACAACATCTTGGAGACTGAGGGAGAAGCAGTGCCTCCAATCGCCTTTATACAGGGGTGTGTGGGAGAAGCCATAGGAGCAGTCGGCAGAAGGGCGTGTCCAGACAGGTATACACATAGTTTACCACATTCACCCCCCCTTTGTTTTAAAAGAGAGTCCCCAAGGGGCGATGTTTCTCACAAGTATATTTACAGGTTAAGTCTATCAGGTGGTCGAGACTGTCGCTGCGATCTACGTAGCACCGGTGACGGTGGTTGTGCTGGCTCCGGCCTGACTTGAGGTGCCAGCCCGTTGGGCGTCAGTAATCCCTCATGCGTGTGCCTGGCGCCCGGTATGGGAGTGTCGTGAGGAGTCTGCGTAGGGCTTGGTGTGCGCATGGGCCTCGGCTGAGAGGGGAGTGTGGGTGGGGTCTCGTGGGTATATATAAATACATCAGTGGGTACAGGGTTTATAGTCATCGTGGAGTGTTCGGGGTAGGGGTCTGGTGCTCCTGCGGGTGCCAGGTCACGGACGAGCTGCGCGCTGGCACACACTCCCCGTTATAGGGCATCAGGGGGCTCATTGAGCCTTCCAGGCTGGTACAGGATGTCATAGTTGTAGGTGGAGAGTTCTATTATCCACCTCAAAATTTTATCATTTTTGATTTTGCCCCGCTGTTGGTTGCTGAACATGAACGCAACTGAGCGCTGGTCGGTCAGCAAGGTGAAACTTCTGCCGGCGAGATAGTGCCTCCAGTGCCTAATAGCTTGCACTACGGCCTGGGCTTCTTTCTCCACCGCGGAGTGCTGAATTTCAGGGCCTTGAAGGGTACGAGAGATGAGGACCCGCCCGATGGAAGCAACGGGCAGGAAGGGGCAGAAAACCTGCCGGGCAGCGGCAGTCCGGCCGGACCCGTCGACGGAAGCAACGGGAAGGAAGGGACAAACCCCCGCCAAGCAGCGACAGACCAGCCAAAATCGCCTGACGGAAGCAACAGATAGGAAGGGGCAGAACCCCAGCCGGGCAGCGGCAGTCCGGCCGGACAAGCCCGAAGGAGGCAATGGGTAGGAAGGGGCAGAACCCCAGCCGGGCAGCGGCAGTCCAGCCGGATCCGCCCGACGGAGTGAACGGGCAGGAAGGGGCAGAAAACCGGCCGGGCAGCGGCAGTGCGGCCGGATCCGCCCGACGGAGGCAACGGGTAGGAAGGGGCAGAACCCCAGCCGGGCAGCGGCAGTCCAGCCGGATCTGCCCGACGGAGGCAATGGGAAGGAAGGGGCAGAAAACCCTCCAGGCAGCGGCAGTCCGGCCGGACGCGCCCGACGGATGCAACGGGAAGGGGCAGAAAACCCAGCCGGGCAGCGGCAGTCTGACCGGACGCGCCCGACGGAGGCAACGGGTAGGAAGGGGCAGAATCCCAGCCGGGCAGCGGCAGTCTGACCGGAGCCGCCCAACGGAGGCAACGGGTAGGAAGGGGCAGAAAACCCGCCGGGCAGAGGCCAGTCCGGCCGGACCCGCCCGACAGAGGCAACAGGTAGGAAGGGACAGAAAACCCACCGGGCAGCGGCAGTCCAGCCGGATCCGCCCGACGGAGGCAACAGGTAGGAAGGGGCAGAAAACACGCTGGGCAGCGGCAGTCCGGCCGGATCCGCCCGACGGAGGCAACAGGTAGGAAGGGGCAGAAAACACACCGGGCAGCGGCAGTCCGGCCGGATCCGCCCGACGGAGGCAACGGGAAGGAAGGGGCAGAAAACACGCCGGGCAGCGGCAGTCCGGCCGGATCCGCCCGACGGAGGCAACAGGAAGGAAGGGGCAGAAAACACGCCGGGCAGAGGCAGTCTGGCCGGATCCGCCCGATGGAGGCAACGGGTAGGAAGGGGCAGAAAACACGCCGGGCAGTGGCAGTCCGGCCGGACCCGCCCGACGGAGGCAACGGGCAGGAAGGGGCAGAAAACCCGACGGGCAGCGGCCGTCCGGCCGGACGCATCCGACGGAGGCAACGGGCAGGAAGGGGCAGAAAACCCTCCGGGCAGCGGCAGTCCGGCCGGATGCACCCGACGGAGGCAATGGGCAGGAAGGGGCAGAAAACCCTCCGGGCAGCGGCAGTCCGGCCGGACCCGCCCGACGGAGGCAACGGGCAGGAAGGCGCAGAAAACTCGCCAGGAAGTGGCAGTCCGGCCGGACGCGCCCGACGGAGGCAACGGGAAGGAAGAAGCAAATCCCCACCGGGCAGCGGCAGTCCG
This sequence comes from Hemitrygon akajei, assembly GCF_048418815.1. Lineage (NCBI taxonomy): Eukaryota > Metazoa > Chordata > Chondrichthyes > Myliobatiformes > Dasyatidae > Hemitrygon > Hemitrygon akajei. The sequence continues at coordinate 120,649,774 of NC_133126.1, read as the reverse complement.
GCCGGACCCACCCGATGGAGGCAACGGGAAGGAAGGGGCAGAACCCCCGCTGGGCAGCGGCAGACTGGCCGGATCCGCACAACGGAGGCAATGGGTAGGAAGGGGCAAAACCGCCGCCGGGCAGCGGCAGTCTCGCCGGATCCGCCCGACAGAGGCAACATCCCACAGTTCCGGGGCAGGCAGGCAAGCAGATCCCACAGTTCGAGGCAGGCAGGCAGATCCCACAGGTCAGGGCCGTGAGGCAGTCAAATCCGACAGTTTGGGGCAGGCAGGCAGGCAGATCCAACAGTTCGGGGCCGTGAGGCAGTCAAATCCGACCATTCGGTGCAGGCAGGCAGGCAATTCCCACAATTCGGGTCAGGCAGGCAGGCAGATCCCACAGTTCGGATCAGGCAGGCAGGCAGATCCCACAGTTCGGGGCAGGCAGGCAGGCAGATCCCACAGTTCAGGGCAGGCAGGCAGGCAGATCCCACAGTTCAGGGCAGACAGGCAGATCCCACAGTTCGGGGCAGACAGGCAGATCCCACAGTTCGGGGCAGACAGGCAGATCCCACAGTTCGGGGCAGGCAGATCCCACAGTTCGGGGCATGCAGGCAGATCCCACAGTTCGGGTCAGGCAGGCAGATCCCACAGTTCGGGGCAGGCAGGCAGATCCCACAGTTCGGGGCAGGACGGCAGATCCCACAGTTCGGATCAGGCAGGCAGGCAGATCCCACAGTTCGGGGCAGGACGGCAGATCCCACAGTTCGGGTCAGACAGGCAGATCCCACAGTTCGGGTCAGACAGGCTGATCCCACAGTTCGGGTCAGACAGGCTGATCCCACAGTTGGAGGCAGGCAGGCAGATCCCACAGTTCGGGTCAGGCAGGCAGATCCCACAGTTCGGGGCAGGCAGGCAGGCAGATCCCACAGTTCGAGGCAGGCAGGCAGATCCCACATTTCGGGGCAGGCAGGCAGGCAGATCCCACAGTTCGAGGCAGGCAGGCAGATCCCACAGTTCGGGTCAGGCAGGCAGATCCCACAGTTCGGGGCAGGCAGGCAGATCCCACAGTTCGGGGCAGGCAGGCAGATCCCACAGTTCGCGGCAGGCAGGCAGATCCCACAGTTCGGGGCAGGCAGGCAGATCCCACAGTTCGGGGCAGGCAGGCAGGAAGATCCCACAGTTCGGATCAGGCAGGCAGGCAGATCCCACAGTTCGGATCAGGCAGGCAGGCAGATCCTACAGTTCGGTTCAGGCAGGCAGGCAATTCCCACAGTTCGGAGTGGGCAGGCAGGCAAATCCCACAGTTTGGGGCAGGCAGGCAGGCAGATCCCACAGTTCGAGGCAGGCAGGCAGATCCCACAGTTCGGGCAGGCAGGCAGATCCCACAGTTCGATGCAGGCAGGCAGATCCCACATTTCGGGGCAGGCAGGCAGATCCCACAGTTCGGATCAGGCAGGCAGGCAGATCCCACATTTCGGGGCAGGCAGGCAGATCCCACAGTTCGGATCAGGCAGGCAGGCAGATCCCACAGTACGGGCAGGCAGGCAGATCCCACAGTTCGATGCAGGCAGGCAGATCCCACATTTCGGGGCAGGCAGGCAGATCCCACAGTTCGGATCAGGCAGGCAGGCAGATCCCACAGTTCGGATCAGGCAGGCAGGCAGATCCTACAGTTCGGTTCAGGCAGGCAGGCAATTCCCACAGTTCGGAGCAGGCAGGCAGGCAAATCCCACAGTTTGGGGCAGGCAGGCAGGCAGATCCCACAGTTCGAGGCAGGCAGGCAGATCCCACAGTTCGGGCAGGCAGGCAGATCCCACAGTTCGATGCAGGCAGGCAGATCCCACATTTCGGGGCAGGCAGGCAGATCCCACAGTTCGGATCAGGCAGGCAGGCAGATCCCACAGTTCGGGGCAGGCAGGCAGGCAGATCCCACAGTTCGGGGCAGGCAGGCAGGCAGATCCCACAGTACGGGCAGGCAGGCAGATCCCACAGTTCGATGCAGGCAGGCAGATCCCACATTTCGGGGCAGGCAGGCAGATCCCACAGTTCGGATCAGGCAGGCAGGCAGATCCCACAGTTCGGATCAGGCAGGCAGGCAGATCCTACAGTTCGGTTCAGGCAGGCAGGCAATTCCCACAGTTAGGAGCAGGCAGGCAGGCAAATCCCACAGTTTGGGGCAGGCAGGCAGGCAGATCCCACAGTTCGAGGCAGGCAGGCAGATCCCACAGTTCGGGCAGGCAGGCAGATCCCACAGTTCGATGCAGGCAGGCAGATCCCACATTTCGGGGCAGGCAGGCAGATCCCACAGTTCGGATCAGGCAGGCAGGCAGATCCCACAGTTCGGGGCAGGCAGGCAGGCAGATCCCACAGTTCGGGGCAGGCAGGCAGGCAGATCCCACAGTTCGGGGCAGTCAGGCAGGCAGATCCCACATTTCGGGGCAGGCAGGCAGGCAGAGCCCACAGTTCGCGGCAGGCAGGCAGGCAGATCCCACAGTTCGGGGCAGGCAGACAAATCCCACAGTTCGGGGCAGGCAGGCAAATCCCACAGTTCAGGGCATACACGCAGATCCCACAGTTCAGGGCAGGCAGGCAGATCCCACAGTTCGGGGAAGGCAGGCAGGCAGATCCCACAGTTCGGGGCAGGCAGGCAGGCAGATCCCACAGTTCGGGGCAGACACGCAGATCCCACAGTTCGGGGCAGGCAGGCAGATCCCACAGTTCGGGGCAGGCAGGCAGATCCCACAATTCGGGTCAGGCAGGCAGATCCCACATTTCGGGGCAGGCAGGCAGGCAGATCCCACAGTTCAGGGCAGGACGGCAGATCCCACAGTTCAGGGCAGGCAGGCAGATCCCACAGTTCGGGGCAGGCAGGCAGATCCCACAGTTCGGGACAGGCAGGCAGATCCCACAGATCGGCAAAAGCAGGCAGGCAGATCCCACAGTTCGGGGCAGGCAGGCAGGCAGATCCCACAGTTCGGGGCAGGCAGGCAGGCAGATCCCACAGTTCGGGGCAGGCAGGCAGAGCCCACAGTTCGGGGCAGGCAGGCAGATCCCACAGTTCGGGGCAGGCAGGCAGATCCCACAGTTCGGGGCAGGCAGGCAGGCAGATCCCACAGTTCGAGGCAGGCAGGCAGGCAAATCCCACAGTTCGAGGCAGGCAGGCAAATCCCACAGTTCAGGGCAGGCAGGCAGATCCCACAGTTCGGGGCAGGCAGGCAGATCCCACAGTTCAGGGCAGGCAGGCAGATCCCACAGTTCGGGGCAGGCAGGCAGGCAAATCCCACAGTTCGGGGCAGGCAGGCAGGCAGATCCCACATTTCGGGCAGGCAGGCAGGCAGATCCCACATTTCGGGGCATGCAGGCAGATCCCACAGTTCGGGGCATGCAGGCAGATCCCACAGTTCGGGGCAGGCAGGCAGGCAGATCCCACAGTTCGGGGCAGGCAGGCAGGCAGATCCCACAGTTCGAGGCAGGCAGGCAGATCCCACAGTTCGGGTCAGTCAGGCAGATCCCACAGTTCAGGGCAGGCAGGCAGATCCCACAGTTCGGGGCAGGCAGGCAGATCCCACAGTTCGGGGCAGGCAGGCAGATCCCACAGCTCGAGGCAGGCAGGCAGATCCCACAGTTCGGGTCAGTCAGGCAGATCCCACAGTTCAGGGCAGGCAGGCAGATCCCACAGTTCAGGGCAGGCAGGCAGATCCCACAGTTCGGGGCAGGCAGGCAGATCCCACAGCTCGAGGCAGGCAGGCAGATCCCACAGTTCGGGTCAGTCAGGCAGATCCCACAGTTCAGGGCAGGCAGGCAGATCCCACAGTTCAGGGCATGCAGGCAGATCCCACAGTTCGGGGCAGGCAGGCAGTCAGATCCCACAGTTCGGGGCAGGCAGGCAGGCAGATCCCACAGTTCGAGGCAGGGAGGCAGATCCCACAGTTCGGGTCAGTCAGGCAGATCCCACAGTTCGGGGCAGGCAGGCAGATTCCACAGTTCGAGGCAGGCAGGCAGAGCCCACAGTTCGTGGCAGGCAGGCAGGCAGAGCCCACAGTTCGGGGCAGGCAGGCAGGCAGAGCCCACAGTTCGGGTCAGGCAGGCAGATCCCACAGTTCGGGTCAGTCAGGCAGATCCCACAGTTCAGGTCAGGCAGGCAACTCCCACAGTTCAGGGCAGGCAGGCAGATCCCACAGTTCGGGGCATGCAGGCAGATCCCACAGTTCGGGGCATGCAGGCAGATCCCACAGTTCGGGGCAGGCAGGCAGTCAGATCCCACAGTTCGGGGCAGGCAGGCAGATCCCACAGTTCGAGGCAGGCAGGCAGATCCCACAGTTCGGGTCAGTCAGGCAGATCCCACAGTTCGGGGCAGGCAGGCAGATTCCACAGTTCGAGGCAGGCAGGCAGAGCCCACAGTTCGTGGCAGGCAGGCAGGCAGAGCCCACAGTTCGGGACAGGCAGGCAGGCAGAGCCCACAGTTCGGGGCAGGCAGGCAGAGCCCACAGTTCGGGGCAGGTAGGCAGGCAGAGCCCACAGTTCGCGTCAGGCAGGCAGGCAGATCCCACAGTTCGGGGCAGGCAAGGAGATCCCACAGTTCGGGGCAGGCAAGGAGATCCCACAGTTCGGGGCAGGCAGGCAGGCAGATCCCACTGTTCGCGTCAGGCAGGCAGGCAGATCCCACATTTCGGGGCGGGCAGGCAGATCCCACATTTCGGGGCAGGCAGGCAGAGCCCACAGTTCGGGGCAGGCAGGCAGGCAGATCCCACTGTTCGCGTCAGGCAGGCAGGCTGATCCCACAGATCGGAGCAGGCAGGCAGATCCCACAGTTCGGGGCAGGCAGGCAGAGCCCACAGTTCGGGGCAGGCAGGCAGAGCCCACAGTTCGGGGCAGGCAGGCAGAGCCCACAGTTCGGGGCAGGCAGGCTGATCCCACAGATCGGAGCAGGCAGGCAGATCCCACATTTCGGGGCGGGCAGGCAGATCCCACATTTCGGGTCAGGCAGGCAGATCCCACATTTCGGGTCAGGCAGGCAGATCCCACAGTTCAGGGCAGGCAGGCTGATCCCACAGATCGGAGCAGGCAGGCAGATCCCACATTTCGGGGCGGGCAGGCAGATCCCACAGTTCGGGTCAGGCAGGCAGATCCCACAGTTCGGGTCAGGCAGGCAGATCCCACAGTTCGGGGCAGGCAGGCAGATCCCACAGTTCGGGGCAGGCAGGCAGATCCCACAGTTCGGGTCAGGCAGGCAGATCCCACAGTTCGGGTCAGGCAGGCAGATCCCACAGTTCGGGTCAGGCAGGCATATCCCACAGTTCGGGGCAGGCAGGCAGATTCCACAGTTCGGGGCAGGCAGGCAGAGCCCACAGTTCGCGTCAGGCAGGCAGGCAGATCCCACAGTTCGGGGCAGGCAGGCAGATCCAACAGTTTGGGGCAGGCAGTCAGGCAGATCCCACAGTTCGGGTCAGGCAAGGAGATCCCACAGATCGGAGCAGGCAGGCAGATCCCACATTTCGGGGCAGGCAGGCAGATCCCACAGATCGGAGCAGGCTGGGAGGCAGGCAGATCCCACAGATCGGAGCAGGCAAGGAGATCCCACAGATAGAGGCAGGCTGGGAGGCAGGCAGATCCCACAGATCGGAGCAGGCAGGGAGGCAGGCAGATCCCACAGATCAGAGCAGGCAGGGAGGCAGGCAGATCCCACAGATCGGAGCAGGCAGGGAGGCAGGCAGATCCCACAGATCGGAGTAGGCAGGGAGGCAGGCAGATCCCACAGATCGGAGCAGGCAGGGAGGCAGGCAGATCCCACAGATCGGAGCAGGCAGGGAGGCAGGCAGATCCCACAGATCGGAGCAGGCAGGGAGTCAGGCAGATCCCACAGATCGGAGCAGGCAAGCAGATCCCACAGATCGTAGCAGGCAGGGAGGCAGGCAGATCCCACAGATCGGAGCAGGCAGGGAGGCAGGCAGATCCCACAGATCGGAGCAGGCAAGGAGATCCCACAGATCGGAGCAGGCTGGGAGGCAGGCAGATCCCACAGATCGGAGCAGGCAGGGAGGCAGGCAGATCCCACAGATCGGAGCAGGCAGGGAGGCAGGCAGATCCCACAGATCGGAGCAGGCAGGGAGGCAGGCAGATCCCACAGATCGGAGCAGGCAGGCAGATCCCACAGATCGTAGCAGGCAGGGAGGCAGGCAGATCCCACAGATCGGAGCAGGCAGGCAGAGCCCACAGTTCGCGGCAGGCAGGCAGGCAGATCCCACAGTTAGGGGCAGGCAGGCAGATCCCACAGTTCGGGGCAGGCAGGCAGAGCCCACAGTTCGCGTCAGGCAGGCAGGCAGATCCCACAGTTCGGGACAGGCAGGCTGATCCAACAGTTTGGGGCAGGCAGTCAGGCAGATCCCACAGTTCCGGGGCAGGCAGGCAGATCCCACAGATCGGAGCAGGCAGGCAGATCCCACAGATCGGAGCAGGCAGGGAGGCAGGCAGATCCCACAGATCGGAGCAGGCAGGGAGGCAGGCAGATCCCACACATCGGAGCAGGCAGGAAGGCAGGCAGATCCCACAGTTCGGGGCAGGCAGGCAGGCAGATCCCACAGTTCGGGGCAGGCAGGCAGACAGATCCCACAGTTCGGGACAGGCAGGCTGATCCAACAGTTTGGGGCAGGCAGTCAGGCAGATCCCACAGTTCCGGGGCAGGCAGGCAGATCCCACAGATCGGAGCAGGCAGGCAGATCCCACAGATCGGAGCAGGCAGGCAGATCCCACAGATCGGAGCAGGCAGGGAGGCAGGCAGATCCCACAGATCGGAGCAGGCAGGCAGATCCCACACATCGGAGCAGGCAGGAAGGCAGGCAGATCCCACAGTTCGGGGCAGGCAGGCAGGCAGATCCCACAGTTCGGGGCAGGCAGGCAGACAGATCCCACAGTTCGGGGTAGGCAGGCAGACAGATCTGGGTTAAAAACTTTAATAACTAATTGAGTCTGTGGATGCTGAGGGCCTGAGGGAACTAAAGGTGATGTAGGGGAAGCAAACAGAGAAGTATTGTAAGATGGAGAGGTGCCTTTCACCTCCTACATGGGTTCGGGGTGGACTTGATGCTCTGCCTGGTGCTCTCTCCCTGGCTCTGTGCTGTGGCACACTGCTGGATAAATGCTTCAGCAGCCATTGTCTCCTCTTCATGAGGTTGTTTCTCTCCATTAATTTTGAAATGCCTCGGATCCATTGCCTGGCCTCGTTGGCGTTGGTGGCCACCAGATCTAAGTTCTTCTTGCTGCCTTTAAATACAATGCTGAAGCATTGGTCGGTTGGTATGTCTGTGGCATTCCGCTGCATTCCCTGCGTCTGATGACCTGCTTTCAGCTCCTTGATATCATTAATTGAGACTGCAAGGGAGGGAGCAAAACAGCAGCAGAGATCAGAACAAGAGATTCAGACACATTCATAAGCACAAGAGATTCTGCAGAAGCTGGAAATTCAGAGTAACACACACAAAGTTATTTATTCACAGTACTCTATCTATTTAGAGATACTCTGTAGAACTGGCCCTTCTGCCCCAGAAAGCTACATTGCCCAACACCCCACCTATTTAACACCAGCCTAACCGCAGGAAAATTTCCAATCACCAATCAGCCTTTTTTGAACTACAGGAGGAAACCAACATGGTCACAGGGAGAATATACAAACTCCTTACACACAGCACTGGTATTGAACTCTGAATTATTACCTGCCCTCTCCCTGCCCCCCCATCCCTGACCGAGCAGCAACAGCATCGCACAAACCCCTCTGCTATTGTGGTGCCCTAAGATGCCGGAGGAACTCTGCAGGTCAGGCAGTATCTATGGAGAGGAGTAAAGAGTCAACACTTCAGGCCAACATCCTCCATCAGGATGAATGCAGCAGACAGGTGTGTGTGTGTGTGTGTGCGTGTGTGTGTGTGCGTGTGCGTGTGCGTGTGCGTGTGCGTGTGCGTGTGTGTGTGTGTGTGTGTGCGTGTAAACAGTTGTGGATGCTGCCTGGCCTGCTGAGTTCATTCTGCATTTTGTGTGTGTTGTTCTAGCATCTGCAGAATCTCTTGTGCAAAGGCATCATTTTGTTGCTCAGCTGCAGAAATTAGGGCTGTGTGGTGTGGGGCTTCAGGTTTCCCTAGCTCCTGCCTGATGGATATGCCTCATGTCATGTTTGTGGGAAACCTGGATGAACAGAGAAATGGAAATGGACCAAGAGCTGAGAGACAAAGGAGCTTTGCAGGAGAATATTGCAACATGTGGGTCATATCGTCTGAAAGTTCCTCTGCCTGTGGAATGCTGAAGGAATTGGAGAGTTCTTATCCTGAGCAGTACGCACGCAGGCACACACACACGCGCGCGCGAATCGGTTCTACGAGCACCTGTGTGAGTCTACAGCCTGGAAGGGCACCCTTGCTCTCACTTTCTCCCCCGGCTGGCTCAGTCCACAAGGCAGGTTGCACAACCCCCAGGCTCACGGATATTAGCGCACGCACATTGCCACCCTTCCACCCCACCCATGGGTGCTTCTGGCACCACTTAATGAGCTGTGGATGCTTGATGACACAGAAGAAACTGCTTAAGCTAATATTCTTTCTTTGTCGTCAGAAAAAGCACAGTGAGTGTTGACGTTGGAGTATTCTGTTGCAGTGGCAGAGACTGTGTTTGGAGTACTGTGTACAGTTTAGCCCTGTTTTGCAAAATGCATGATTCAACTGGAAAGAGTTGAGAGAAGATTTTCCTGTCTGCAGTCAGGACCCGAGGGTCTGAGTTAATAGGGAGAGGTTGGGCAGGCTCAGACTCTCGCCTTTTGTCTATGTGTCAAGAGTGATATATATTTAGTCGGTGCACTGTGGTTTGGAGTAACATTGTTTCGTTTGGTTGTAGATAATTACTGTCACATGGCAATAAACTCAAACTTGAACTTTATTCCTTGGAATGCCCAGAGACTGAAGTGAGGAAAATGATCAGGGCGAATACACATATTCTTTACCCAGGGACATGGAACCAAAAACTAGGGCACAGAGGTCTAAGGTGCGAGGGGAAAGATTTAAAAGGGACATCAGGGTATTGTCATATGGAGTTGTGGCAGGTTGAATAATAATATTTCAGACCTTTGGTTAAGTGCATGTTTAGGAAAAGCTCAGAGGGATTTGGGCCAAAAGTGAGCGAACGGGACGAGCTTGGTGGACTCTGTGGTTGAATGGATGGTGGCTGTGGCATTGACTCTCAGGAGTCATGTGACTTTGGCAGAGTTGCTGAGACTCGCCCCAGTTCGCTCCTCTTGTTTGGCAGATTATAATCCAACCTCTGGGATTTAAGGTAAAATGAGCTTTATGTGTCTCATGTACATCGTAGCGAACAATGAAACATCTCATTTGCATCAACGAGCAATGCGATTGGAGGATGTGCCGGACACAGCCTGCAAATGTTGCCATGCTCCTGGTGCTACCATTGCAAATATTCAGGTAAGATTAGTGAGTTGTGGGCATGCCGTGTTGGTACCAGGACATGGTGATGCTTTTGTGGGCTGCCCAGCATAACCTTCGGTGATTTGATTTGATGCATTTCACTCTACTTTCAATGCACGTGTGACAAATGAAGCTGATCTTGATCTTTTCTCGCCACCACCCCTGGCAGCCTCTGCACCCACCGCAGTGTGTCCATTCCAGTGTTGTCTGTATGGAGTCTGCATGTCCTTCCTGTGAGTGTGGGGGTTTCCTCCGGGTGCTCTGGACTCCACCCACAGTCCAAAGACCGACCAGTTAGTAAGTGAATTGGGCGTTGTAAATTGTCCTGTGATTTGGCTGGCGCTAAACTGGTGGACCGCTGGGTGGTGTGGCTGATTGGGCCAGAAGGACCTGTCTGTACTCTATCTCCAAACAAAATAGAATCAATGAAAGACAGAATCTAGGTCACTGGTGCAGTGAAGCAGTAACTCTACTGGCCTGAGAGTGGTGCCATACCAGGAATCAAGGACTAACACCTGCAATTGTTGGTGCCCAAGACAATTTTTTAAAACTCATTTAAAGTATGTTTGCCGTCACACCATCCCTCCAAGTTTTGAGCAACACTCACACGTTTGGCTCCTGGCTGACTTCAGGATCTTTTTGGAATTGTACCACACCGTCTGACAGTCTTCCTGGAGCTTGTAAAACCGGGTCTTCCTCCACGATCTGGATCTGAGCTTCTGCATGTGACTACCCTCGAGCATGGCTTTAATATCCTTGTCCTTGGCGAGGCCTTGGGAGGAGCACAGAGAGGACACGTCAGTCAGAGTGATGGCAGAAGGAAAGTGGGTAGTGAAGGAGAAGTGGAATGGAGGGAAGGAGTGATGGAACACACAAGAGGAGAGTGAGTGAGGATCTGGTGAGGTAGGGGTAGGAGTTCAGGAGTTAGGAAGGTAGAGGAGAGCAGTGGAGGACAGAGGAACGGTGTTAATGTGTAGGAGAGGGGCAGGTATTGCAATGAGTGAGATAGAACTCTAGAGCACACTACAGGCTCTTCAGCCCACAGTATTGTGCCAAATTTTGAACTGTTCTAAGATCAATATAACCCTTTCCCCAGATAGAGCACTCCCTTTTTCTATCATTCATGTGCTCTGTACAGGTATTTCTTAAATGTCCCCAATGTATCTGCCTCTACCACCACCCCTGAGGTGGTTCCATACACACACCACTCTCTGTGTGCACTCCCTGGTATTAGCCATTCCCACCCTGGGAAACTATCTCTGGCTATCCACTCGATCTATGTTTGTTATGAACTTGTACACCCCTCTCAAGTCTCCTCTCACCCTCCTTCACTCCAAAGGGAAAAGCCCTCACGTGCTCATCCTCTCCTCATTTTTTATTTTCAATCTTTTTTTATTGATTTTCCAGCAGAGAAAAAATTGCAGATCAGAGGAGAAGTTTTAACAAAAACATAATACAAAAAACATATAAACAACAATATAATGTCAAAGTCAATTAAATATAATGTTACGCTGTTGTATATAATATATAAACAAGAAACCACAACTCCTCTTGGCAGGTCGTAAAGAAAAAAAAATTGGAAATTTTATTGTATAAGAAGAAAATAAAACCCGCTAAACTAGCCTAAAAAAAAGAAAGATTGGGCAGTCCATTTGAGGATAAAATTAGAAAAAAGAAGAAAGAAAGCATCCTTCCAGTCACCTCCAAACGGTCAGGGACGAGGAAAATTTTTCCTTAAAGAAATAAAAAAAATAAATAAATAAAATTAAATCGTATGAAAATATTGAATAAAGGTCACCAGACTTGCTCAAAGTTAAAAGATGAGTTAAACGTCTGGCTTCTAATTTTCTCCAAACTTAAACAGAACATAATGGAGGAGAGCCAATGAAAAACGTTAAGTGGATTAGACTCTTTCCAGTGTAACGAGATAGCTCTCCTAGCCAGTAAAGTTGAAAAGGCTATCACATGTTGAGCGGAAGCAGGAACTCTACCTGTTTCCTCTGGAATAATCCCAAAAATTGCCGTGAGTGAATTGGGTTGTAAATCCACACCCATAACTTTTGATAATAACCTAAACACATCCCTCCAAAAGTTATTTATCGTTACACAGGACCAAAACATATGAGTTAGAATAGCCACCTCTGTGTTGCATCTGTCACAAATAGGGCTTATATTAGAAAAAATATGTGCAAATTTATCTTTTGACATATGGGCCCTGTGTACTATCTTAAACTGAATTAAGGAATGACGAGCACAGATGGATGAATTATTAAGTAGATAATAAATTTTACTCCATTGATCATCTGAAAGTGAATGTTGAAGTTCTATTTCCCAAGTACATTTAACCTTATCATTAGGCGTCATATGTGCATTCTTTGACTGTTTATAAATAGCTATTAATCGTTTCTGAAATGGTTTAAGCTGAAAAATAGCATAAACCAAATTTGGTGAGTAAGCCAAGGGATAATTCAGTAAGAAATCACGTAAAAATTCCTAACTTGTAAATATCTAAAAAAAAAATGCGTACTAGGTATATCATATTTATCCATTAACTTTGAAAAAGACATTAACAATCCTCTGAAAATAAATCTAAAAAATTTTTTTATTCCCTTAGTTTTCCATATTAAAAAAGCCTTATCCAGAGTTAATGGTTTAAAGAAAAAAGTTAGAATAGATATTACTAGAGAGTACAAAAAATTCAAAAAATCTACGAAACTGAAACCAAATTTTTAAAGTATGTTTACCAATAGAACTAAGACATTGTCTACCTATTCTGGAGAACGAAAAAGGAAGGGGAGCTCCTAGTAAGGAAGCTAAAGAAAACCCCCTTACCAAATTCTCCTCCAAATCTGACCATGAAGGGTAATCCTGGTTATCTATACCATGAATCCAGAAGGTGATATAACAAATATTAATTGCCCAATAATAAAATCTAAAGTTTGGTAGCACCAGTCCTCCCTCATTTTTTGATTTTTGCAATAAAAATTTACTCACTCTGGAGCTTTTATTATTCCAAATGTAAGGCAAGATCATAGAATCAATTTTATCAAAAAATGTTTTTGGAACAAAAAATGGAACTGCTTGAAATGTATAGAAAAATTTTGGTAAAATAACCATTTTTATAGCATTTATTTGACCAATCAATGACATCGACATAGGCGACCATTTAGAAAGCGCTTGTTGAGTATATTCAATTAGAGGGGAAAAATTATACTTATATAGGTCTTTTAAAAGTTTTAATAATTTTAATACCAAGGTATGTGTAATAGCTTTTAGCAATATTAAAAGGTATTTGATCATAATAATCAGAATAATTATTAATAGGAAATAGTTCACTTTTATGTAAGTTAAGTTTATATCCAGAGAAAATACTAAATTCCGTAAGTATAGAAAACATAAAAGGAATAGATTTCCTAGGGTCTGAAATGTAAACTAATACATCATCTGCATATAACGAAACCTTATGTAATTTATCCCCTCTCCTAATACCCTGCACAGAATTAGAATCCCTAAGAGAGATTGCAAGTGGTTCTAAAACCAAATTAAATAATAAAGGACTGAGAGCACAGCCCTGACGGGTTCCTCAATATAATCTAAAATAAGGAGACTTTTGATTATTAGTTATAATTGCAGCCACCGGGGCTTGATAAATCAGTTTAATCCAGGAAATAATTCCCGGACCAAAATTAAACCTCTGCAAAATCTGAAACAAATAAGGCCATTCCACCCTATCAAAAGCTTTCTCTGCATCCAGAGACACAATACATCCAGATTCTTTAACCGAGGGGAATTAAATGATATTAACAGTCGTCAAATATTAAAATGTGAGTATCTGTTTTTATTAAATCCTGTTTGATCATTTGAGATAACAGTAGGCAAAATATTCTCAAGTCCATCGGCTAGAATCGTAGAGAGAATTTAAAAATCTACATTCAGTAAAGAGATAGTTCTATAGGATACACATTCCAGTAAATCTTGTCCTTTTTTAGGAATCAATGAAATTAATGCCTCATAAAAAATTTTCGGAAGATTCCCAGACGGTATAGAATCAATAAGAGTTTGATGAAGATGTGGTATAAGCATTTCATGGAAAGTCTTGTAAAATTCCACCGTGTAACCATCTGGTCCCGGAGCTTTCCCTGATTGCATAGAGGATATAGCTTTAGCTATCTCCTCTTGTTTAATAGGTGCATCTAATATATCAACATCTTGAGTCGAAATTTTGGGTATATTTAACTTTTGCAAAAATCTATTCATAATAATAGTATTATCAGAGAATTCAGATTTATACAGATTAGAATAGAAATCCATAAATATCTTCTTAATTTCACAAGGATCTAAGGTTTCAATTCTATCTGGTCTACGAATTTTTAAAATCTGTCTTCTAACCATACCAGCCTTTAACTGACCAGCCAAAAGTTTACCAGATTTACATCCATGTATATAAAATAAACTTTTAGATTTAAGAATTTGCTGTTTGATAGGAAAGGTCAAAAGCAAATCATATTGTGATTGAAGTTCGACCCTTTCTTTATATAGGTCTTCAGTAGGTTTAACTGAATACGCTTTATCTATCTCTCTAATTTTATTAGTAAGCACTGACAGTTCCACTTTAGTTTTCTTTCTTAAAGCTGCTGAGTATGAAATTATCTGTCCCCTAAGAAAAGATTTCATCGTGTCCCATATAACTAGGTTTGATATTCCTTCAGTTGTATTAAATTCAAAAAATATAGAAATTTGCTCCTTAATAAAACTAACAAAAGCGGGATCCTGTAACAATACGGGATTCAATCTCCACTGTGACATTTTCAAAAAGCTATCCAAAAACTTCAGGGTTAACTTCAAAGGCGCGTGATCCAACTTTACAATGATGCCATACGCACACTCAACAACAAAGTGTAGCAAAAGTGTGTCTAGAAAAAAGTAATCAATTCTAGACTATTTATGATGAAAGTGTGAAAAAATAGAGAAATCTTTGTCGTTAGGGTGCTTATATCTCCAGATATCGACCAGGCCATATTCTAGTAAAAAAGAATTAATACACGCCGCCGCTTTATTAGGAAGCGACGGATTGGTTGATGACCTGTCAATTGCCAGATTCAGACAACAATTAAAGTCACTGCCCATGATCAACTTATATTACTTCAGATTCGGTAGCTCAGAAAAAAGCTTCTTAAAAAATTCAGAACTATCTACATTAGGTGCGTATATACACACCAGAGCTACCTTTTACTTGCACAATAAACAAGTAACAATTAAATATCTTCCAGTCGAATCAGTAATAGTATTAAAATGTACAAAAGGAATTTTGGAGGTAACAAAAAGTAGATACACCTCTAATTTTATTAGTCGATAACAAATGAAATAAAGGAACCTTTTCAAAATTTGAAAAACCAGTTCTCATTCTATCTCCGTATATGATCTTCTTGCGCAAAAATAATATCTGCGTTAAATGTTTTTAATTTCTTAAAAATCTTTTTACGCTTACTAGGATGATTCACACGTTCAGATTCCAACAGATTATATTAATGTTATTAACATCCATGTTTAAAATTTCATTTAATATTTTATAAATCCAAAAGGCACGGATATGACTAGAAGGAATGACGTATTTGCGAAAAAAAATCCATCCAAAGAACAGCCCAATCGAGAAAAGAAACCTACTCTAATAGCCCCCTCCCGCAAAGCCAGAAAGACAGCAACCAATAGGCTGGTCGCATGCTAACCTAGTGACTCTTGACTCCATCCTCCATTTTGCAGCTACATATATTAAATTTGAAATATTAATCCCACTCAATATAGCCATAATAAAAGGAACAAACAAATTTCAAATACTGCAATGTTATGTCTAACAGTAATAAAAACATAATTGGCGATGGCCATCTTTAATTCATCTACAGTATATTAATCACATATTAAAAGAAAAGTAAATCCAAGCAAATAATATTACAAAGTTCTTTCTCTCAAAAAGAAAAAAAAGAAAAAAAAATATATATATATATATAACAAACCTAAAATTATATCAATGTTGAAGCAAACAAAAAAAGAGTAATACACGGCAGGTGCTATACAGACCTTTATAGTATAATACTGTAAGAGTTCCCTCCAAAACAATTTGATATATATATACTAATTATTAATGAGTAAAAAAAAAGTTTGATCAGCCACATCCCATACCAGAGACTCAAAAAGCATAGAATAAACTTAACTCAGGGCATCTGTAAACATCTCATACATCAGAATTACCTATTCAGCAATCAGCTTAACTTTAAGATTTTTAATGTCAAAACACAAAAATACAACTGCAGATGCTGTGGATCAAAGAATACGTATACAACGCTGGAAGAACTCAGCAGGTCAGGCAGCATCCGTGAGAAAAGAGTAGCCAACGTTTCGGGCAGAGACCCTTCATCAAGATTTTTAATGTACTCCCATCCCTCCTGGGGAGAGTAGATTCTCAGTGACTGAGACCCTTCCGGAAAGATTATCAGCTGCGCTGGATGCCGAAGTGATGGATGTAAATTTAGCTTATACATTTCACTCATGACGTCTCGGTATTTCCTTCTTTCGGCAAAAATTTCAGGAGGAAATTTTTCGACTATACGAATCTCTGTTGATTTAAAGATTATCTTTCGCTTTCTTCTGGCCTCTCGAAGTACGGCTTCTTTGGTTGTATAATAATGCAAACAAAGTACAATTGGTCGAGGATGTAATTCAGATGAACGCTGAGAAATAGAATTCTATGGACTCTATCGATTAAAGGGCTAGCTTCCAGGGTCTCACTAAAAAGTGAGTACAGCATGTCTGAGAAGAACTTTAACAGATCAGCAGCTTCAGTATTTTCAGGCAATGCTAGTATACGCAAATTCCTCCGTCGCGCTCTACTATCTAAATCAACCATTTTTTCTTCATTTTAGATAGATCCGAGGTAATTTCATTCATTTTCTTTTCCGTCGAGACACCTTAACTCCTTGTTCTTTAATAGTTTGCCTGAATTCATCATGTTCGTTCTCAATTCGATTTGTAGTCTGCTTAAGCGTCTGAAATTGAAAGTCCAAATTCTTCAGAGATTCTTACACTAGAGATAGACTTTTCAAGCTTCCCGTTGGTGTCCGTCAGCTTATCAATCTTAGTATTGAGCGATCCAAATTCCAACTTCATGTTTTCTATTGAAGAAAATATTCCCGCTGAAGTAACAGGTTCCTCCGCTTTCTTTACTTGTTCAGTTTGGTCTGTTTCAGGAAAAGTCTTGCCGCTTCTCAGTTCAATACCAGATCGACTTACGGCCATCGTAATTCCTTCAGTAGAAGTAATAAATCATCAAACTTAAAAGGAATCTGTCAGTGGGATGTAAAAAGAAAAGTGGCGCCGCTGTGAAATGCGACTTACTCCATGCGCTGCAAAATGGCGGATCCCATCCTCTCCTCATAAGACTACATGAGGATGGGTTAAACTAGTCCAGATAGCATCCTAGTGAATCTCCTCTGCACAATCAATACCAGGAAGGGGGGAAATTGGAAGATTTCAATTGAACTTGGAGGAAATCCATGGTGTCTTGGGGAGAATGTACAGACTCCTTTCAGAGAGCAGTGGAACTGTATCCTGATTGGTGATCGCTGGCCCTGTGGAGTGCTGCACTAATTGCTTCTCCACTGCCCTGTACCAGTGACAATCGGCAGTTAGATAATGAAGGTGGGTGGGAGACTGCAGGTAAACAAAGGGTCTGTGATGTCATGATGTGTCATCGAAAGATCGGCACAGAATCAGGCCATTCAACCCATCATTTAATGATGTCATCCATACTAGCCCCAGTTATTAGCATTTGATCAGTAGCCTTCTACAACTTGGATATTCCAGAGCCCCAAAATCTTTGGAACACCGACCCCTTTATATTAAAAACTTGATATAGCAATTGTGCCTATACATTTATTCTCAAACTCTTACACGTACACGCAGACAGATACATTTAAACTAATATTTTTACCTTCATTCGCTTTACGGTCTTCTGTGTTCCTTCTAGGACTAATGGACTGCTCTATCCATTTTCCTTTCCTTGACCCAGCCTCAGGCACTGGTTCACTAAACCAGAGGACTCTTCTGCAAGTTCGCCGTTGCCCCCTTCTACTTCTCTGACCTAGAAAGACTTGCTCCCTTTGAAGTTTATTCTTCCATCTCCTCAATTCCTTCCCCTCGCCAACCAACTTCTTTGCAAAAGATCGCTTTATCTTGCCCAATTTTATTCTCCTTTGCTTGCACACTTGGCCATTAGTGGGGTCACCCCACATCCCCCCCAGCCTCTCTTCATTGTTTGGCTCTTCCTGATCTCCGATGGTTTGTTTGTCGTTTTCCTCCCTCTCCTCCTCTCGTTGCTCGTGTTCGTCCACTGATTCAGTCGCCTCTTTTTGGGTATCTTCAGGGCTTCGATCTGCCAGTCCCTGTGATGACATCGCATGTTCATTTCCTTCATCCCCTAACTGAATATGCCCCTCCTCCATACTTTCGTTGTAACCTTGTGGCTTCAGATCCACAGTATTAATTCTCAGAGTGTGCAGCACTGCCCCCCGGCTCCACTTCCTCAGTGTTGGAATCTATTGTCTGGGCTGTGCCAACCACGGGCTTGGTTGTCACAGTTTGAGGGTGCTTCTTGTCAAACCTCAGGCAGCCCAACAGCCGAAGAAGGTGGCAATACTACCAGAGACCACCAGCCTGTATTGTTTACGGAATTCCGTTAACTTTGTCAGTTATTCCAAGAAACTGTTGTAAAAGCAGCTCAGCACATCGAGAAAAGTTCCCTTTCCTCGTGTACTTGGATGAACTGCACTCAGCCTGCAGTTTCTTGTGGTCAGGTACTGGATCATAATGACCTCACAATCTACCTCATGATGATCAAGATGTGACTACAGGAAAATGCAGGGTGATATGGACACAACTTAGCACATCACAGAAATCATCCTTTCCTCCTTGGACTCTGTCTACATTTCTCACTGCCTCAGTAAAACAGCAAGCACAATCCAAGACCCCTCCCATATTCTGTCTTATCCCCTCTCCCATCGGGCAGGAGATAGGAAAGCCCAAAAACACAAACCAACAGGCTCAAGGAGAGCTTCTACCCTGTCTGCCATTGAATTTAGGACAGACACAGTAGGAACAATTAAACTCTTAGATAGGCACATGGATGGGGGAGAGACTGAGGGCTATGTAGGAGGGAAGGGTTACATAGATCTTAGAGTAGGATAAAATATTTGCAGAACATAGTGGGCTGAATGGCCTGTATTGTGCTGTAATGTTCTATTGAATGGTCCTCTACTGTGATGTGGACTGTTGATCTCACAATGTCAATTGCTACAATCCTGCACCTTACTGTTTACCAACACTACACTTCTCTGTAGCTGCTGCACTTTACTCTGCATTCTGTTATTGTTTTACCTTGTTCTACCTCAGTTCCGTGTGTGATGATTTGATCAGTATGAACAGTTTGCAAGTCAGGCTTTTCACTGTATCTCAGTACATGAGAAAATAATAAACCAACACCAAATAGTGAAAGTAAAGAATGAAGCCTGAGGTCTAGACTGGTGGTCATTTTGGGAAGGGGTGAGGAGATGTCCATTTTAATTTCATCATGGTTATTTCTGGCCACACTTCCTGTGAGTGCCCCTCACTCTCCCTTGACTATGACACTGAGGCAACGCTGATAATGGAAGACCTTGTTCTACTGGGGACAAGGAAGATGGCAGATCAGTCATGGTTGCATACAGCACACAAACAGGCCCTTGGACCCAATTGGTCCATGCCAACAAAGCTGCACGTCTACGCTGGTCCCATTTGCCTACATTTGGCAGATGTCCCTCTGAACATTTCCTATCCGTGTTCCCTTCCAAATGACTTTTATATGTGATGGTCCCCACCTCTACCACTTCCTCTGGCAGCTCAGTCCATGTAATCACCTTCCCCTCTGTGTGAACAGCTGACCTCATGATGTTATGTTGTCAACCCCTCGACCTTCTGCACTCCAAGCAAAAGAAACTGTCCGATCCTATCCAGTCTTTCCTTATAACTCTCAATTCTCCTGTCCTGGTCACAGTAAATTCCTTGTAACTTGAATTTAATGACTTCCTTCCCATTGCAGGATGACCAGAACTGTACACAGCACTCCAAATGTGGTTTTCCCAACATCTTCCATAGGTTTTACAAACATTTGTGTTGATTTAGAGATACAACATGATGATGGGCTCTTCCACCCAATGAGTCCATCAGAATCAGAATCAGGTTTATCATCTCCAGCATGTGACGGGAAATTTGTTAATTCAGCAGCAGCAGCAGTTCAATGCAATACATAATCTAGATAAAAATAAAATAATAAACAAACAAGTAAATCAATTACATATATTGAACAGATTTTTTTAAATGTGCAAAAACAGAAATACTGTATACTAAAAGAAAAGTGAGGTCGTGCCCAAAGATTCAAAGTTCATTTTGGAATCGGTTGGCAGAGGGGAATAAGCTGTTCATGAATCACTGAGTGTGTGCCTTCAGGCTTCTGTACCTCCTCCCTGATGGTAACAGTGAGAAAAGGGCATGCCTTGGGTGCTGGAGGTCCCTAATAATGGACGCTGCCTTTCTGAGACACCGTTCCCTAAAGATCTCCTGGGTAGTTTGTAGGCTAGTACCCAAGATGGAGATGACTAGATTTGCAGCTTCTTTCGGTCCAGACTGTCCAATCAGACAGATGTCATACATAATGGCCTTTGCAACTGATAATAGTGCTGCTTCGATGAGAAGAAGATACTGTGGTGAACTAGATATACCTGTCTGACTGCTCCTGTGGCTCCTCCCACAGACCCTGCTGACTGCTCCTGTGGCTCCTCCCACAGACCTCTGTATAAAGGCGACTGTGGTCTGCTGCTCTCCCTCATTTTCCCAGGATGTAGTGTTGTTCTTCAGTCAATAAAAGCCGATATCTCACTTCCTAAGTCTCAGCGTGAGTTATTGATGGTGCATCAATTTTATTGACTGAAAATTACAACATGGAAACCGTTTTACGCCCAGAACGCCTGGATTTGGACCCCCAAGACCCTGAAGCAGCTCTTGCCTTTGAACACTGGCTTGTGTGCTTCCAGTCATACTTGAAGGAGGTTCGTGCCACCGACTCGGCTGTTCGGCTCAGACTTCTCCTCTCGAGGGTCGCCCCAAAAGTTTATTCGTTCATCAGGGACCTCTCCACCTACGAGGGGGCGCTTGCCGCCCTCAAAAGACAGTACCTGCGGCCGGTAAACGCAGTTTATGCCCGGCACCGCTTGGCAACACGACAACAGCGTCCTACGGAGTCGACTGCTGAATTTCTCCGAGCTCTACAGGCACTCGTGTGGACTTGTGACTGCCAAACGCTCACAGCGGAACAGCATACGGAACTCTTGGTCCGAGACGCTTTTGTGACTGGGGTCCGGTCAGTGTATTTGCGCCAGCGGCTGCTGGAAAAAGCTGATCTTACCTTACGCTCCGCGATAGAGACGGCCGATACGTTAGAGGCTGCGCAGCTGTACGCCGAAGCGGTCCAGCCGCGCGATTCCCCGGTTCCGAGCGAATTCGCCAACGCCGCTGCCAGTCGCGGTATCACGATCTCCTCGAATTCGCCGTGTATAAAACACTGTTACTTTTGTGGGCTTCAGAAACATGCCAGAAACAGCTGTCCGGCTCGCGACGTGACTTGTTCCAGCTGCGGGAAGAAGGGCCATTTCGCCAAGGTCTGTAAATCTAAACCGCGCCCGGGGTCGAGCAGCGCTGCGTCTGAGACCTGGGGGCCGCCATTTTGCATGCCCGGATGTGGACAACCATCTTTGCCGGCGTCACCATCTTTGCCGCCCCTACCTACCCATGTGCGACCTGGGAGCCGCCATCTTGCATGCCCGGTACATGAGCGTCGTGAGGAGTCAGGGTGTGGCACGGTGCGTGCGGTGTCACCTCGGGTACAGGGTGCATAGTTACCGTGGAATGCTCGGGGTTCTCCTCTCCGGCCTCTGCGACTTCTTGGAGAAGTACAGAGTGATGACGGTGCCCACTTCTAAACTCCTGCACAGCTCCGCGATTTGGGTTTCGCTCTGGACCCCGTGGTCGAGTTGTGGCATCCCATGGTGGAATAGCCCTCCTGCAACAGCCATGTCCCTTTCCTTATAAATGAGTGTGTGTGAAGAAGAAAAAAAGGAGGTTCACCTTGCTGACCGACCAGCGCTCGGTTGCGTTCATGTTTAGCAACCAACAGCGGGGCAAAATCAAAAATGATAAAATTTTGCGATGGAGAATAGAACTCTCCACCTACAATTATGATATCCTGTACCGGCCTGGCAGGCTCAATGAACCCTCTGATGCCCTATCCCGGGGAACGTGTGCTAGTGCCCAGCTCGACCGGCTGTATGCCCTTCATGCCCAACTTTGCCACCCGGGTGTCACCCGATTTTACCATTTCATTAAAGCCCGGAACCTGCCATACTCCCTGGAGGACATCAGGATGATGACCAGGGACTGCCAGATCTGCGCTGAGTGCAAACCGCACTTCTACCGTCCTGACACTGCGCAGCTTGTCAAGGCCACCCGCCCTTTTGAGCGACTGAGTGTTGACTTTAAGGGCCCCCTTCCCTCCACCGACCGCAATGTCTATTTTCTCAGTATTATTGACGAGTACTCGCGATTCCCCTTTGCCGTTCCCTGCCCCGACACCACTGCCACGTCCGTCATAAATGCCCTGCGCCAGCTTTTCACTCTGTTTGGATATCCCTGCTATGTCCACAGTGATAGAGGGTCCTCCTTTATGAGTGATGAGTTGCGCCGGTTCCTGCTAGCTAGGGGCATTGCTACTAGTCGCACCACGAGTTATAATCCCCGGGGGAATGGCCAGGTGGAGAGGGAGAATGCCACAGTGTGGAAGGCCACACTTTTAGCCCTTAAGTCAAAAGGGTTGCCGGTCTCCCGATGGCAGGAGGTCCTCCCTGAGGCACTCCACTCTATCCGCTCCCTGTTGTGTACGTCCACTAATGCCACCCCTCACGAACGCCTATTCTCTTTTCCCAGGAAGTCTGTCAGTGGGACCACCCTACCAGTTTGGCTGACGTCCCCGGGGCCTGTGCTGCTACGTAAACATGCGAGGAGTAATAAGTACTCACCGCTGGTCGAGAGGGTTCACCTCCTGCATGCTAATCCCCAGTATGCCTACGTGGTCTTGCCTGATGGGCGGGAGGACACGGTCTCTGTCCGCGACCTGGCGCCCGCCGGAGCAGCAGACCACTACCCCGAGCATTCCACGGTAACTATGCACCCTGTACCCGAGGTGACACCGCACGCACCGTGCCACACCCTGACTCCTCACGACGCTCATGTACCGGGCATCTCGTACGCGTCTATTCCAGGGACCTCGCTCACACGCGAGGGATCCCTGACACCTCCTGTTGGGACAGAACCAACCTACTCTCCGCCTCCGGTGCAAACACCACCTCCGGCACCTGTGCCATCACCAACTCCGGCTCCTGTGCAATTGCAGCCGGAGCTACGTAGATCGCAGCGAACGATTCGACCGCCTGATAGACTTAACCTGTAACTATACTTGGGGATTTTTTTAAACAAAGGGGGGGTGAATGTGGTGAACTAGATATACCTGTCTGACTGCTCCTGTGGCTCCTCCCACAGACCCTGCTGACTGCTCCTGTGGCTCCTCCCACAGACCCCTGTATAAAGGCGACTGTGGTCTGCTGCTCTCCCTCATTTTCCCAGGATGTAGTGTTGTTCTTCAGTCAATAAAAGCCGATATCTCACTTCCTAAGTCTCAGCGTGAGTTATTGATGGTGCATCAGATACAGAGGATTCATTACTCATTGAAAAATGCTCTGCCTGACATACTTTGTGTCATCCATCTTGTGAAAATATTGGGAGAATGTTTATAAGACAGCCTTGCTGTGTGATAATGGCTGTCAACTTCATCACATTCAACACACTTTCATATCGTCTTTTTCAACAATTTTGTGAGGAAAGTGAACAAGATATTGAATGGCTACTAATGCACACTGAGGTACGATGGTTATCAAAAGGTAATTGTCTTTGCTGGTTTGTTGAAATTTGTGTAGCATCTGTGCCCCCAATGTACCCCCGTTCACCTAGGGTGAGCCGCCGTCATCCTGCCAACAGTGCAATACTTCGGTGTAATGCCCCCCACCCCAGTACACACTCACAACACAATAATCAAATACACCAAATGCGAGTAAATAATTACAACTTTAACTATAAAGTTAGTGATGGGTTAGTAGAAACAGATAACCTAAAGGCGCCAAATCAGTAACTTTATCAGTTTGCGCACATAATATTTTAATACATTGGAGCTCACGCCTCCAGTTCCTTCCACAATGACCTTCCAAGCCTTTGGCCACCATCCAAACTGCCAACTTCCGTATCCGCTGCCCTGGAATCGCTGCTCGCTCCTGAAACATCTGTCCTTCTCGGTCGCTTCCCTGAATAAGAACACAAACACCCGCTCAGCTTACTCTTACAAGACAGCATAACAATTCTCCATTGGTTAGTTCCCCCCTTACCTGCAGTTATAACCCAAACATTCCAGGCACAGAAACCCATTACAGCATTAAGTAACATTACAGAGAAGCCATTTCGTTATAACAATACAGAGAAGCCATTCTGTTAGCCTGAATAGTTAACACCACAGTTAATGGTACTGACAGCCCTACATTTGGGACAGTATTGTAGTATTTCTAGGAGAACAAATTGTCACTGCTAAGTCTGACATATTTTACCTGTCAGATATAGTTGAAAAACTGAATTTATTAAACAGGGCAGTTATGGGGAAAAAACTGCAAGGAGGCTCTTACTGTTTTCCAAGGAAAACTCAAACGTCTCAGCAATAATATTGGATTTCACAAGTTTATGCCCTTTCCTTCCCTGGCCACTCTTATAATGCAATTACAAGATGATGATCTATAGACCATTAGACATAGGAACAGAAATAGGCCATCTGGCCCACTGAGTCTGCTCCGCCATTCAACCATGGCTGACCCTTTTCTTTATCTCCCCTTCAACCGCAGATCCCGGACTACTCCCAGTAGTCTTTGATGCCATGTCCAATCAAGAACCGATCAATCTCCACCTTAAACATACCCAATCACCTGGTCTCCACAGCTGTACGTGGCAACAAATTCCATAAATTCACCTCCCTTTGGCTAAAGAAATTTCTCAGCATCCCTGTTTTGAAAAGGCGCCCCTCTATCCTGAGGTTGTGCCCTCGTGTCCGAGACTCTCCCACCATGGGACACATCCTTTCCACATCTACTCTGTCTAGGCCTTTCAATATTTGAAAGGTGGCAATGAGATACCCTCTCATCCTTCTGAATTCCAGTGAGTACAGACCCTGAGCAATCAAACATTCCTCGTATGATCAGTAAGCACAAAGTACACTGCAGATGCTGTGGTCAAATCAACTCAGCAGGTCGGGCAGTATCCATGGAAACGATCAATCAACGTTTCGGGCTGAGACCCTTCGGCAGGACTGAAGAAGGAGGGGGTAGGGGCTCTATAAAGGTGGGGGGAGGGAGAGAAGGAGAAGGCTGGTAAACCACTGACTCTCAGAACTACCTCGACTATACCTCTTCCGACACTGCCAAATATAAAAATGCTATTCCCTATTCCGTAAGACGATAAGACAAAGGAGCAGAAGTCGGCCATTTGGCCCATCGAGTCTCTCTGCCATTTCATCATGAGCTGCTCCAATCTCCCCTTTAGTCCCATTCCCCCGCTGTCTCACCATAACCTTTGATGCCCTGACTACTCAGATACCTATCAATCTCTGCCATAAATACACCCAATGACCCAGCCTCCACTGCCGCCCGTGGCAACAAATTCCACAGATACACCACCCTCTGGCTAAAAAAATTTTTTCCATCTCCGTTTTGAATGGGCGCCTTGCAATCCTCAAGTCACGTCCTCTCATACTGGACTCCTCCCACCATGGGAAACAACTTTGCCACATCCACTCTGTCCATGCCTTTCAACATTCAAAATGTTTCTATGAAATCCCCCCTCATTCTTCTAAACTCCAAGGAGTACAGTCTAAGAGTGGTCAAATGTTCCTCATATGTTAACCCTCTCATTCCCGGAATCATTCTAGTGAATCTTCTCTGAACCCTCTCCAATGTCAGCACATCCTTTCTTAAATAAGGAGCCCAAAACTGCACGCAGTATTCCAAGTGAGGTCTTACCAGTGCCTTATAGAGCCTCAACATCACATCCCGGCTAATATACTCTATTCCTCTCGAACTCCTCTAGAACCACACAATGGAGTAAAGTGTCGTGGAGCTTGCAGACGTGAAGCCTGGAACAGTAGAGGCCCTTCAATCCACGATGTTGTGCCAACCTTTTAACCTTCTCTAAGAGCAATCTAACCCTTCCCTCCCACAAAAGTCACTATTTTTCTTTTCATCAATGTGCCTATGTAAGAGTTTTTTCAATGCCCCTAATGTATCTACCCTGGCAGCACGTTCCAGAGACTCTCTGCAGAATTGTTACTTTTCTCATTTCTTTTTGTAGTTTAACTTTCTATGCTTTATGTATTTTATATAGTCCTCTATTATTGTGTAATTCTTCAAGTAAATGCAGTTGACAATGGACTCTTTGCTGCAGGGGATTCCTCATGTAGCAGTATATCTTGATGATATTTTGATAACGGAAGCCACGGAGGGGAAACATCTGCCTAACTTAAAACAGGTGATGAAGAGACTCTCAGATTCAGAACTGCGGTTGAAATGCGGAAAATGTGTCTTCCTGGCTCCGAGTGTGACCTACCTGGGACACAAAATTACAGCTGAGGGGCTTTGCCCAGTGGAGTAAAAAGTGAGAGCTATTAAGGAGGCCCCAAGCCCCAGGAGCATCACTGAACTCAGATCGTTTTTGAGCATGGTGAATTATTATGACAAGTTTCTTCCGGAGCTCTCAAAGGTTTTGGCCCCACTGTATAAGCTGCTTCACAATAACACTAAGTGGCGGTGGGGTGAAGAGCAGGAGGAAACTTTCAAGACAATGAAAGAACTCCTGCACTGAGTGAAGCTGCTCGTTCACTATGACCCAGACAAGGAGATCACCCTTTCTTGCGACGCTTCGTCCTATGGAGTCGGGGCAGTTCTCTCACACGTAATGGAGGACCGTTCAGAGAAGCCTATTGCTTTTGCTTCACGTACCCTGACGGCTGCTGAGAAGGGGATATTCACAGCTAGACAAAGAAGGTCTGGACATTATTTGTGGTCAAACTTTTTCATCAGTACCTCTATGGTTGTGCATTCACAATTTAAATGGACCACAAACCACTGATGAGCCTTTTTAGGGAGACCAGATGCATCCCACAGCTAGCCTCAGCCAGGATACAGCATTGGGCTCTCACATTGTCAGCCTAACAGTATACTATAGTGTACAGAGCGGGTGGAGATAATGCAAACACCAATGTGCTGAGTCGACTCCCTTTACCTGAGAAGCCTGTTACTACGTATGTGCCTCCAGAGACTGTTTTCATTGGACAGGCTGTCCGCGACACCTGTAAAGGCAACGCAGATCAAGCTATGGACAGAGAGGGACCCAGTCCTGTCTGAAGTCAAGATTTTTCTTTGATAAGGTTGGCCCAGAGTTGTGGAAGGAGAGGAACTGAGACCTTATGCCAAACACAAGACCAAACTGAGTCTGCAGGATGGTTGCATTTTCTGGGGGGGGGGGGGGGGGGCGAGGGTCATCGTGCCTCCCTCTGGCCGTTCATAGATTGTAGAGGAACTATATACAATGCATACTGGGAGTAAAAGAGTGGAAGTAAAGACCCCCGCCAACCTGGGTAGTATTAACTTATCTTTAATAATACTCACATTACAACACTTCTCCCCCTTTAAAATCCAACATTCCCCAAATATAGACGAACTGGGAAATAAAAACAGTGGTATCATTAGCAACAGGTTACCAATACAAAAACACCTAAAAAACATGGCAAATTCAACATTCAATCTAACAACAGAAGGAACTATCCAATCAAAGATTCAGTCTGTCAGGAGGTTTGCGAGGGTGCTGCGATCTACACACTACTCCCGGTGACCAAGCATGCACCGCTGGTGAGGATGTTTTGGGTGGATCTAGTGTTGGGGACATGAGAGGGGCCTGTGTGTCCGCGTGAGAATGGTCTATCCTCTTCAGGGGACTCTGCCCCCTCTGCCAGTGTCTCTCCCTCTAGCAAAGTCACTGGTGGACATGCTTTCCTGGTATGCATTAAGTGGTCATTGCTCCTTAACTGTTTTGGACTACTGAGCTTCTTTGAAATCTGTGGCAGGCTATTCTCAGTATTATTGGGAGAAACGACATCTGCAGGTTTGCCACCTAGCTTGGAATGCATTGAGTAAGGAACTTTGGTTTTTGAACTTTTGGCTTTTGACTGTGGCTCAGAACAGACCTAATTGCAAATTTTTCATGGAGTTCCTTGTTATCACTTGGAACTATCTGGAGTTCAACAGCAGGAAATCGCAATGCGTTTTGGAAAACCTCTTGTGCTTGAACAAAGGTCTTGTCTGTTAAATCAGTTATTGATTTGATGATACATTCATTCCCCTGGAGCAGGTTCTCTTTTCTTTAATGGCTGTTCTCTTCAATACCACGAATACTCAGGCCAAGAAATCTTCCACTCAGTGTAGAGTTAAAAGGCACCACAAGGATTCCCAGGGGGCCACCGCTTCCAGAAAATTCTATGTTCTTTGTCAAATCACTTAGAGTGCTTTCTGAATGCTTGTCTGGTGGTCCTGGAGGCTCTGTTCTTACATCGTCTGCGGGTGCCCCGTCTGCTACTGTTACGATTGGCTTCACATGCAGGTTCCTGTTAGCGAGATCATCAGGCTGAGATGCAACTTGCTGTAACTGGGCAGGTGGTACAAGAGCTGGGTCACTCACATTGCCATCGGCGAATTCATCTGCACGCTGCACCTCATGCTCTTCCGTCATGTGTGCATATTTAAATTCATGCCAGTTGAGCCAGATTTTACGAAGCCAATCATGGCCCAGAAGACTGGGCCCACTACCCTTAGCTATCACCAACCTGGCTTCAGCCTTCTGGACCCCAGCCGAAATATCCACATATAACATTCCTAAATGAGGTATGGGCTGCTCGTACAGGTCCTGAGTTAGAGTTCAGATGGTCTGATGGGAGGCAGGTTGGATCCCCATGTCCTGTAGGTCTCTTCACTAATGACTGATGCAGTAGCCCCTGAATCAATCTCGAACTTAATGTCCTTTCCCTTGACAGTGACTGTGGTATAATAGGGTTCAGGTGGTCCCTCGTCTGTTTCCAGCCCAAACATGTTGTAGGCACATGCTGCCTCTTCGTCTGCTTCCCCTAGGTGGTGTGTGGCTGCCTGAGTCTATTGAGCTTTCCCCTGCCCAGGCTTAACCTTACCCTTTATGCTCCTGCACTTCTTAACTAAATGTCCCTTCTTGCTACAAGCACGGCTGACAGCATCTTTGAATTTACAAACATTTGCATAGTGCGTTCCTCCACACTGAAAACATTCCACCCGCTATGCCTGTTTACCGGTCTCCCTTCTGACTTGGAGCACCGCCGTCCACTGCGACCCCCCCCCCCCCCCCCACCCCATATGCTTTGTGTATATCCTTGGCATTATTAACAGCCAACTCCATGCCTTGAGCAATTTCTAGGGCTGTCTTGATAGTCAACGGTGGGGTTTCCCCCAACAAGTGGCATTATTATTGCTGCATACTAATCTATCACGGAGCATGTCATCCGACACGGCTCTGAAATCGCAATGTTCCGACAGCTGCCGAAGCTTGGCCACAAAATCGCCCGCAAGCTGACCTGGCTGTGAAACTTGAACTATCACCGAAAGCTTCGGATTGCGGTGGTTCCCCACAAGCATGACCAGTTCGTCATATGGAATTTCTCCCGGTTTCTGCGGCGTAGCCAAGTTCCATATCAGCTTGTATGTCTTTGCCCCACACACACTCAGGAGAATAGAGCACTTCTTAACCTCCTCAGTGATTCCATTAGCACAGAAAAAGTGGCCCAACCTTTCCTCGTACTCCGGCCACTCCTCGATTTGCTTGTCGAACATACCGACCGTTCCTAACGCAGCCATCCGAACACGAGGCTCCTTGCCCGCTCACAGCTCTTGATTGAAAACGGGGCCGACCCATCCACAAAACCAGTTTACCTCGTCACCAAAAATATGTGGTAATTTCTACTTTACAAAAAGACCACTCGACAGCTTGATGGCCAAAAGAGCATCTTTATCTGGGATGGCAAATGATATTTACAATACGGAGGCTTCCAGGTACCTCGTGCAGCATGGGTCGACAACAATGCATACTGGGAGTAAAAGAGCGGAAGTAAAGACCCCGCCAACCCCAGTAGTTTAAACTTACTTTTAATAATACTCACATTACAACAGTAGTAAAGCTGGTTCTGTATTTTTCTAGCTTTTCCGTTTTTCTGTAACGATTGTCGTACCACTATTTTAAAGGTTATTTGTTATCACTGGAGAGTTGTTAGCATTTCACTCAGAGCAATATTTTTATAAGAAAAGACAACCACAACTTCTTTGCTTTCTCCTTTTTCTTCAGTTGTCTGCTCTTTATTGCTGTGACATTTCTCATTGCTGCTGTTACCTTGTGGCTATTGTTGTTTTGTTGCTTGTTGTGTTCTGTGTCGTTCCGCTGAGCACTGCAGGCGTGCAATGTTGGTGCTGGAACCTGTGGCGACACATGCCGGCTGCCCCCAGGTGTGTTGGCTGTTAATGCAAGCAATGAATTTCACTGTTCACTTCGACGTACGTGTGATAAATAAATCTGAATCGGAATTATTCTTGACTTCTGAATCTCTAGATTGCAAAAAAACAGCAGGACACTACCTTTGCCACTCACCCCCCTCCATACTTTCCTACAATCATTTAAAATTATGCCCTCTTGTACTAGTCATTCTGTGGAATCATAATTGTAATCCTCCAAGAGTACCACAACTTTATCACAGGGTTTCAAGTCTCAATTACCCAGAGATCTATGTTGGCTGGAGTCAGGGCCTTGTGCTTTGGCTCTTGGTAATGTCACCTATGCCAAATAGGTCAAAGGGTAGAGGCCAGACTTAGAGTGGTCCACCAGTCCTTCAGGTTTGTGGGTTCAGCTCAGGACTAACAACAAAAATTGTTACCGAAACAGCCAATGACAAATTCTTCTGTATCTGTGTGCGATGATATGGACTGAGATGGAGGACCATCATCGCTGTCCTAAATGCCATCAGCGTAACAGGCCATTGATATAATTGTAATTGCATGACCTTTTTTCCAAGTCTTCTGTGCATTTGATTCCTGGTCTTGCGTCTAATGGTCCAACACTATTCCTGCATGGTTCTTCTCCTAGTATTCTCTCCATAGACTTGACCTAGGTATGGTGCAGCCACCTATCTAGAAGCAAGGCTGGGCAGTTCTGAAAGGCAATGGAAAAGGACCCCTCAACTCCCATCAAAATATCTTTCTTTCTATGTCCTTTTATTCTAGAAGATTCGTGAGGGTAAAGGGGGAAGAGATTCGTTCAGTCTACCCCTTCTATAGCCCACATACGTTTACATACTTCAATCATGTACTTCCTTAACCTCCTCCACACCAGAGAAAACAGTCACAGCCACTCCAGTGTCTCCTTATGACTGAAAGGGTCAATCCCTAACAACGTCCTGGTGAATCTCCTCTGCACACTTTCTACAGTGACCACATCCAACAATATTTTGTATTCTCTTGTGTGGTGGCATGGTAGCGAAACGGTTAGCACAATACTTTACAGTGCTCAGGGTTCAAAACCTGCCACTCCCTGTAAGTAGTATGTACATTCTCCACATGACAGTGTGGGTTTTCTCTAAGTGCTCTGCCTTCCTCTCACATTTTTAGTTGTTTGTTTTTTTTTTCTCACTCTCTGCCCATCACTCTGCCTGTACTTCATCTCCCTCTGGTGCTCCCCCCCACTTTCTTTCTCCCGAGGCCTCCAATCCCATGATCCTTTCCCTTCTCCAGCTCTGTATCACTTTTGCCAATCACCTTTCTAGCTCTTAGCTTCATCCCACCCCCCACCCCCGGTCTTCTCCTACCATTTTGCATTTCCCCCTCCCCCCACTACTTACAAATTTTTTATTATCTTTCCTTTCAGTTAGTCGTGACAAAGGCTCTCGGCCCAAAATGTCGACAGTGCTTCTCCTTATAGACGCTGCCTGGCCTGCTGTGTTCCAGCAGCATTTTGTGTGTGTTGTTTGAATTTCCAGCATCTGCAGATTTCCTCGTGTTTGCTCATCGGGTATACTTAAGGCAGAGATTGATAGGTTATTGATTAATCGGGGCACAAAGGAATATGGGGGAAGGCAGGAGGTTGGAGCTGAGAGGGAAATAGGTCAGGCATGATGAAATGGTGGAGCAGACTCAATGGGCCAAATGGCCTACTTCTGCTCCTATATCTTATGGTCTTATGGTTTCATATGTATGGTGTTTGATGATCTGTGAGGACTTGGTAGGCCAAAGGTTCTGATTCTGTGCTGCAGAGAAATTGAGCCAAAGGCCCTGTTCCAGGCTCTGTGACTCTGTGATTCTATTACACGAAAAGATGTTGCGAGCATTGACAGAACTTCCTGTTTTTATTTCAGCTTCTGTTTTTATTTCAATTTTCAAGAAAGGTTGTGATAAGATACAGAAAAGATTCACAAAGATGCTGGACTAGAGATTTTTCAGTTATAAGGAGAGGGGGCTGACAGTAATGTATAGAATTTTGAGGGCACACACGGAGGTTAGTCACAGTCCTTTTCCCAGGGTAGGGGAGAGTTTTAAGGTGAGGAAAATAATTTAAAGAGCACCTGGGGGGCAGGTTTTTCACAGAGAGTGTGGTGAATTCATGGAACAACCAGAGCAATACAATAAACCACATTCCTGGTCTCATCCCATATTCTATGACAAATCCCTCGAACGTAGAGTACTTCTAGAGATTTTATCTTAGGCTTATAATGACACAGAAGGTCCATTAAGTGCATGGTTCCTTTCCCCCCCCCCCCCCCTCGCCAAGGACAGTAGTCCATTCATCCCATACTCTTCACCCTTGTCATTTATCGTCTCACACACCTCTGGCATTCTTCTTTGAAACTTTTTATTGCCATTTACTGATGACTGAATTCTCTGAGGTAAAGGTTAGCTGATGTACAGCAGAAAATGACTTTGATAAGGTCCCAAGCAAGAGGCTTGTACAAAGGAAGGTTATAAATTCAAGGAAAAAGTGATGGTTTGAATGCTCAATTGATTCAGCGACAGGAAGGCAGGTGGTGATGTTCAGTTACTGGTTAATCTA
The DNA here is from genome assembly GCF_048418815.1 of Hemitrygon akajei. Taxonomy (NCBI): domain Eukaryota; kingdom Metazoa; phylum Chordata; class Chondrichthyes; order Myliobatiformes; family Dasyatidae; genus Hemitrygon; species Hemitrygon akajei. The sequence goes on along the minus strand of NC_133126.1, from coordinate 120,616,946 downwards.
CTGGGATGTAGGAGGAAATGGCTGCAAACCCATGTGACTGTGGAGAGAATATCCAAACTCTGCACAGACAGTGCCTGAAGTCACTACCTAGGTCTGCCCATGCCACTGAGCTATGAGATAGCAGCTCTACAGCACTGTTCCATAAAAGTAATACGTTTACTTCCCCCTTTTTCTTGAATAAAGGTATCAGTTATCTTCAGGGCAGCTGTCAGAAAAATGCTGGAGTTCATTATTAGGACCGTCAACAGGACAGTTGGAAAAGCTTAACATGTTTAAGACAAATCATGCCACGAAAGAAATGTTGCCCTGAATGAGCTTCATGTTTTGGAGATGTGACAGGTAGGAGATTGAAATGGTTCGTAAGCTGGAATGTCGTCAAGTGAAGAAGCAATTACCTTTTATTTATATGGGAAAAATCTGTGACCGTTCGCAGACCCAAAAAATAACCTGCCAAATCATGCCAAATAACACATAAAACCTAAAATAACAGTAACATATAGTAAAAGCAGGAATGATCTGATGAATACACAGCCGATGTAATGTAGGAATACTTTTCTACAATTATTGCAGCACTGACCCCCCCCCCCCCCCCCCCCGCAACGAAAATCTCACGCAAACGCTCTCGGCAGGAACACACGGCGCAAGCGCGCCCGGACCGGCAGGAACACACGGCGCAAGCGCGCCCGGACCGGCAGGAACACACGGCGCAAACGCGCCCGGCCCGGCAGGAACACACGGCGCAGGCGCGCCCGGCCCGGCAGGAACACACGGCGCAAGCGCGCCCGGCCCGGCAGGAACACACGGCGCAGGCGCGCCCGGCGGAAACATGAGCGCAAGCTCTCCCGGCAGAAGCACTTTTTCCAGGAACCTTAAATTTAAGCTATGAAGCTCCCGAATAACACATAAAAATACAGAGCCTATATAAAGTTGATATAATGTATATACAGCGTAGTTAACTTACTGAAAATCGGTAAGACAGCGAGCACACTGATGATGGTGTGCTAGGCTGAGTCGTCGGAGGTTGGGGTGGTGGGACACTGGGGTGTCATCTCATCGTCGTCTGTTTCCATCAGGGCAGGCAGGTCACCTTCTTCTATGTCGAAGGTCGAGCTTCGTCGTCTGATGTGGCTCATCTGGAAGGCTTGTAAAACGACAGTATGCTTGACTGCTCAGCCTCGCACATTTTTGTCATTCAATTCATTGTAAGCAATCAAACCATCCTGCAAACCTGCCCTGAACCTACATACCCTTTCAAAATTAAAGTCAAACTTTTCTGCAATCTTTGCAGCGTTGTCAATCACAGCGAAAATCTCACGCAATTGCTTCCCGTTCAGTTCCTGGACGTCTTCACTTTCGCTACTGCGTTCGGCTTCAATTGTTATCCTTTCCTCTTCATCAGCTCTTCATCCATCAGCTCTTGGTCTCGGGATGCCAAAACCTCTTCAACATCATCTTCGTCAATTTCCACAAACCCTTAGCCAAACTCTCTATATCTTTACTTCGTTCACCACGATCGAAACGCTTTATTATCTCTAGTTTTACGCTGTGTAACACCCTTATGCGCTCTTTTAGGCTTTTCCGATACCTTAGAACTCATCTTGCTAATGGATGTACAAAATAAAACGACATGAAGCACAGATGCTCACAGGCACGTGTTTAAGCAATGGCGGCTAGAATCCGGTTCCGGGGGAGGAGCTAGTCTGCACGGCGCGTGCGCTGCCGTTACCCGCGCGCTGCCCTTTACCCGCGCGCTGCCGTTACTCGCGCGCTGCCCTTTATCCGCGCGCTGCCCTTTACCCGCGCGCTGCCGTTACTCGCGCGCTGCCCTTTACCCGCGCGCTGCCGTTACTCGTGCGCTGCCCTTTACCCGCGCGCTGCCGTTACTCGTGCGCTGCCCTTTACCCGCGCGCTGCCCTTTATCCGCGCGCTGCCCTTACCCGCGCGCTGCCCTTTACCCGCGCGCTGCCCTTTTCCGCGCGCTGCCCTTTACCCGCGCGCTGCCGTTTACAAGCGCTGCCGTTTTCCGTAACGGTGAAAACACTTTCTGTTACCTAAAACAGGTAACTAATGTAGGTCTCTCGTAACAGCGAGTTGACGTAAAGCGAACGTTAGAAAAATGGGGGACTCCTGTACTGTAGCTTTCTATGTCCATCTGTTCATTTTGTCTTGTATCCTCACTTCATCTCCTTGCTGCAGTTCAGGTAATAGACGAGAACATCTGTCAAAGTATGTTTTCTGCTTTGCTTTGTGTTCATCTTTCCATCTTTTCACTTGTTCACCTCTCTCTGTTCGCAGGAGGCTCTCACCTATTGGCAGATTGGATCTCAAACGGTGTGGCATCAAGAGCTGAGCAGGTGAAATCCACATTCAAGTGTAGTACTACGGTAGGCTAACAAAGCTTTATTAAAATCACTTCCACTATCTTTTACTTTGTGCATTAGTTTCTTGATAATTCCTATCGACTTCTCAACTAATCCATTGGATTGAGGGGAAAATGCACTAGATGTTGTATGAACAAAGCCCCATTCATGAGCAAAATATCTCATACATTCACCATTGAATTGTAGACCACTGTCTGTGAAAACTTCATCAGGTATACTATGTCTATGTCTACTATATACTATGTCTGGAAAAAACTGTTTTCTTGCATGTAATTATGTTCTCTGCTGTTGTTCTGCTCAAAACCACACACTTCAGGATACAATGAGTAGTAATCTGTTATTAATAGATAATCTTTGTTGTCATTTACAAAAAGATCAACGTCTACCTTCTGATAAGGTCTCTGAGGACTAGGATGTGGAAGCAGTGGCTCCTTCAAGTTGCTAGGTTGGTATTTAAAGCATATTCAACAAGAAGACACCAATTCTGCAATTTCTTGATTCATCCTGGGTCAAAACATCACTTCCCGCACCCTTCTCTTACACGTTTCAATACCTAGGTGGCCTTCATGAATTTTCCCAAGCATTTCTTTTCGGAGACTTTTAGGTATCACAATTCTACTACCTTTGTACAATATCCCATGCACAACAGACAGTTCTGATCTATGGTTCCAATAATCTTGTACTACTGAGGTACAGTCATGCCTATTATCTGGCCATCCATCCATCACCACTTGTATTACCTGACTGAGAATTATGTCCTTCTCTGTCTCAAGGCACAGCAGTTCCAACTTTCTGGGAGCAACAGGTACAGTCTCTATGATCACATCAACAAATGCCTGAACATCATCAGCGTCCCTGTGACTGTATTTTGTTGTTGGATCCACAGCGCTGGAAAGTGTGTCAGCCGTGTACATGAATTTTCCAGGTGTGTATGACACATTCAATGCGTATCTTTGCAATTTGTTCATCGTTCGCTGAATTTGCAAAGGACAGTCACTTAAAGGTTTGTTAAACAATGCAATCAGAGGCTTATGCTCAGTTTCAACATCAATAGATTGCCCTGACACAAATTGATGAAATCTCTCACAAGCAAACATAATGCTGAGCAATTCTGTTTCAATTTGGGCATACCTTGTTTCTGGATTGGATAATGCACGAGATGTATATGCCACTGGTAGCCATTCCTGATCATGTTTCTGGAGTAATACTGCCCCTAAACCTGCTTGAGATGCATCACATGAGATTTTGATGGGTCTGTCAGCATCATAGAATTTCAACACAGGTTCTTTGGCAAGCACTTTCTTGAGATTTTGCCATGCCTTCTGTTCATGATTCCAGCTCCATTTGTTTTTCTTTTCTGTTAGCTGCCTAGGTGGAGCATTCTATTCCAAAAGAATTTTCCCATGTAGTAGACCATTCCCATAAACCTTTGAACATCCTTTTTATATTGTGGTCTTGGCATGTTCTCGATACTAGAAACCTTCAGTGGATCAGGACGCACACCCTCTTTGCTGATGATATCACCCACAAAGTTAAGTTAAGTCACTCCTAGCTGAGATTTGTCTTTATTCAACTTGAGGCTTGCCTTGCGTGTTGCCCCTAAGACTTGTCTTGAGTCTGGTGTCATGCTCTTCTTTAGATAATCTCCAAACAATAACATCATCCATGGAAGTATCCACACCCTCAATGTGCTCATAGAGCATGTGAATGGTTTTATGGTACACTTCAGGAGCTGATACCGTTCCAAATGGAAGCCTAAGAAAACGGTATCCAGAAAAAGGAGTGTTAAAGGTACACAACTTTGAACTCGGTTTATCTAGTTTTCTTTTCTTTTTCAATCTTTTTATTAATATCATCATGATAAGATTAATACATAGTTATTGGGATTACAAAATTAAAATGAACATGAAAGGATACACAAGCAATAAGTACAATATAGTTAAGTTCCCAAATCATGAATGATACAACTATCATATAAACGAAACAACAAAAAAAAACTGGGTATATCATGTTGAGAAAAAAAAGAAAAGAGAAAAAAAATATTGCCCTAAGAAAAACAAATCTAACAAAACTAACCACTAACTAATAAAGAGAAAAAAAAGAAAAAAGGGAAGAAAAAAAATGGGCTGTTTATAATATCTATAAAAAGACAAAGAATTATCAGTGTCCCCCAACCCTGATCCTCTCAACAAACATATAATCAAAACCGGAAAAACAAATAGGATTGGAACAGGGTCAAATTACATCATGTGAAAATATTGAATAAATGGCCTCCAAGTCTTTTCAAATTCAATAGAAGGGTCATATATGACACTTCTAATTTTTTCCAAATTTAGACATAACATAGTTTGAGAAAACCAATGAAATATGGTAGGGGGATTAATTTCTTTCCAATTCAGCAAAATAGATCTTCTAGCCATTAATATAAGGAATGCAATCATCCGACAAGCCGAAGAAGATAAATGAATTGACTATCATTGGTAAACCAAAGATTACAGTAATAGGATGAGGTTGTAAGTCAATGTTCAATACCGTGGAAATAATATCGAAAATGTCTTTCCAATATTTTTTCAAAAGTGGACATGACCAGAACATATGTGTTAAAGAAGCTATTTCAGAATGACATCTGTCACATATAGGATTTATATGGGAATAAAAATGAGCCAATTTATCCTTGGACATATGAGCCCTGTGCACTACTTTAAACTGTATCAATGAATGTTTTGCACATATAGAGGCTAAATTAACTAATTGAAGAATTTTATCCCAATTCTCAATAGGGATAGTAAGGTTAAGTTCTCTTTTCCAATCATTTTTGATCTTATAAAAGGCCTCTGAATGTATTTTCATAATTATATTGTAAACATTTGATATTACACCTTTCTGAAAAGGATTTAGTTGTAACAATTTCTCCAAAATACCCGAAGAAACAAGATTTGGAAAGGTAGGAAGTCCAGTGTTTAGAAAATTCCTAATCTGTAAATATCTAAAAAAATGAGATCTAGGCAAATTATATTTATTAGATAATTGTTCAAAAGACATAAAAAAATTATCCAAAAATAAATCAGAAAATCATAGTATACCTTCAGTCTTCCAAGCTGAATAAGCTTGGTCCATAATAGAGGGATGAAAAAAGAAATTGGATACAATAGGAATTGCTAAAACAAACTGATTCAACCCAAAAAGTTTCCGAAGTTGAAACCATATACGTAAAGTGTACTTAACTATCGGATTGTCAATTCGTTTATGCAATTTAGAAAGAGCAAAGGGAAGAGAAGTCCCTAAAATAGAACCCAAAGAAAATCCTTGTACAGATTTAGTTTCCAGATTTACCCAATGAGGGCTAGGAGATAAATCCAAATCCCTTAACCAACAATTCAAATATCGAATATTAATTGCCCAATAATAAAATCTAAAATTAGGCAATGCCAATCCACCTTCCTTCTTTGACTTCTGTAAATATCTTTTACCCAATCTAGGATTTTTATTCTGCCATATATATGAGTAAGTTTTTGAATCAACATTGTCAAAAAAGGATTTTGGAATAAAAATTGGTACCGCTTGAAATATATATAAGAACTTGGGTAAAATAATCATCTTAATAGCATTAATCTGACCTATCAGAGATAAAGACAATGGTCACCATTTAGTAAACAAACATTTAATCTGATCAATTAAGGGTAAAAAATTAACCTTGAATAACTCCTTATGATTTTTTGTAATTTTAATCCCTAGGTATATAAAAAAGTCATTAACTAATTTAAAAGGTAAATTTTTGTAAATTGGAACCTGTCTCTTTAAGGGGAACAATTTACTCTTATTAAGATTCAATTTATACCTGGAAAAATGACTAAACTGAGCCAATAATGATATAACTGCAGGAATGGATTTCTCAGGATCAGAAATGTATAATAACAGATCATCTGCATATAATGATAACTTATGTATATCTATCCCTTGAGTAATGCCAAAAATGTTAGGTGATTCTCTAATAGCAATTGCCAAAGGTTCCAGAGCAATATCAAATACTAATGGACTAAGAGGACAGCCTTGCCTGGTACCCCGAAATAAACGACAAAAGGGTCTTTGATTATTAGTAAAAACCGAGGCTACTGGAGTATGATATATCAATTTAATCCAGGATATAAATGTCGGACTAAAATTAAACTTCTCAAGCACAGTAAATAAATATGGCCATTCAACTCTATCAAATGCTTTCTCCGAATCTAATGAAATGACACATTCTGAGGTACTGCGTGAAGGATTATAAACAATATTCAATAATCTCCTAATATTGAAAAAAGAATAACAATTTTTAATAAAACCAGTTTGATCCTCCGAGATAATTTGAGGTAATACCTTCTCCAGCCTGGTTGCCAATAACTTGGAAAAGATCTTGGAATCTACATTCAATAGAAATATTGGTCTATAGGATGCACAGTCAGTAGGGTCTTTATCTTTTTTCAATATTAAAGAAATGGAAGCTCTATAAAAAGATTGTGGTAGTTTACCTAGTCTAATTATTTCTTCAAAAACCCTGCATAACCAAGGAGAAAGAGTAGAGGAAAAAAACTTTAAAAATTTCACTGTATACCCATCTGGACCTGGTGCTTTCCCGGAATTCATAGAGGAAATAGCACCTTTAATTTCTTTTCTTTTTTTATTATTAGTTATTTATTAAATTTTAGAAATTACAAAGAATAAATGTGATGATAAAATAGTAAGAAAAATAATATTAACCCTCCCCCCTCCCCTTAACCCTCCCCCCCCTTAACCCTTATCTAAAGAAAGGAAAGAAGAGAAAGATTGCCTGGATATCGGAGGATCCCCACATGCTCCATGGAGTTCAAAATAATTTTGATATTTATTTTTACTTTCCCCCATTATTTTATAATTTTATCTTCAAAGGACCTATGTATTTAATCCTATCTTTTGTAAGTATGGGAACCAAATTTTCAAAAATATATCATATTCATTTCTTAGATTGTACGTAATTTTTTCAAGTGGAATACAACTATGTATTTCGTTATTCCAACGATCCATAGTTAAATATAAATCAGATTTCCAAGTAACTGCGATAACTTTTTTGGCTACTGCCAATGCAATTTTTATAAATTTTTTCTGATACTTATTCAATTTAAGTTTCGGTATTGTCCCTTCAATGTCTCCTAATAAAAATAATAGTGGACTATGTGGGAGTTGTACTCCAGTAATTTGTTCCAATAAAAGTCTTAAATTTATCCAAAATGGTTGAATTTTAAAACAAGACCAAGTAGAATGTAAAAAAGTACCAATTTCTTGATTACATCGAAAACATTGGTCAGACATATTTGAATTTAATCTACTTATTTTCTGTGGTGTTATACATAAAAATGAAATATATTTCCTAGATTGCAATATTTATTTCAAACTTTACCAATGCAATTACCTCAGAAGTTTTTTCAAGAACTGAATAAATATGTAAGGAAATTTCTTTGGAAAGGAAAGATGTCAAGAATATCATTGGAAAAATTGACATGTAAATTTGATTTAGGAGGGTTACAACTTCCAAATTTTAAGAATTGTTATAAAGCAAATCAACTTAGATTTATTGCATCTTTTTTTGCTGAAGAAAAACCGGCATGGATTAGAATAGAATTAGATAAGATAGGAGAAAACATACCGGAAGATTTTATATATAAATGGGAATCCAAATGGATACGGGAAAAAAAAGAGTCTCCTATATTAAGACACTTGATTGATTTATGGAATAAGGTAAATATGGACGATGAGATAAAGAAATATTTATTAGCAAAAAGAACTTTAATTCAAAATAGGCTTATTCCTTTTACAATGGATAATAAATTTTTACATAATTGGTTCCAAAAGGGGATTAAATATATAGGTGATAGTTTTGAAGGAGGTATATTGATGTCATTTGATCAATTAAAAAATAAATATATCAAATAACACTATTTTCTGTTATTTTCAATTAAAAGCTTACTTACGAGAAAAGCTGGGTCAAACAATGTTGATACCAAAACCTAGTGAAATAGAAATATTAATTCAGAAAGGAAAAATAAAAAAAAATTACATCTTGTATGTATAATTTGATTCAAAAACAGACAATTAAATCAGGAATTCATAAATCAAGACAAAAATGGGAATCTGATTTGAATGTTAAAATTGATGGAAAAACTGGTCAAGATTATGTTTTGATAGTATGAGAAATACAATAAATGTTCGACTTAGATTAATACAATATAATTTTTTACATCAATTACACCTTTGATTTCTGCATCCGTAATAGGAGTTTCTAATATTAAAAGTTCTTCAGATGATAATTTTGGAAAATTCAATTTCCCTAAAAAATCATGCATGGTATTATGATCATGAGGAAATTCAGAATGATACAGGGAGGTATAAAAATCTTGAAAAGCTTTATTTATCTCACCATGATTAACTGTCAGTTCACCATTCTGTTGACGAATCTTAATAATTTGACGTTTAACCAAAGCACTCTTCAATTGGTTAGCTAACAGTTTACCCGATTTATCACTATGTATATAAAAATCACTTCTGGTTTTCATTAATTGATTTTCAATCGAAGATGTAAGTAATAAACTGTGTTCCATTTGAAGCTCAACCCTTTGTTTGTGAAGCTCCTTACTAGGAGCAATCAAATATTTCTTGTCAATTTCTTTAATCTTATCAACCAATAAAAGAGTTTTCTTCTTAATACATTTTCTCAAACCAACAGAATAGGAGATAATCTGTCCACGTATATATGCTCTAAAAGTGTCCCAAAGTGTTCCGCAGGAGATTTCATCCGTGGAATTAGTTGAAAAGATCAATCTGTTCCTTTATAAATTTAATGAAATCTGGATCTTGTAGTAAGGTAGAATCAAATCGCCATTGCTTAGTACTGGGAGCTGTGTCCATTAATTTAATAGAATGTTTCATTGGAGCATGATCAGAGATGGCTATAACGTCATAATTTCAACCAGTTACAGATGGAATAAAACGAGAGTCAATGAAAAGTAGTCAATTCTCGAGTAAGAATGATAGACATGTGAGAAAAATGAAAACTCTTTGTCCTTAGGATGTAGAAATCTCCAAATATCGAAAATTCCAGTATCAGTCAAAAAAGAGTTGATATAAGTGGCGGACTTATTTGGTAAAGTCTGAATGGATATAGATCTATCCAGCAAAGGATTTAAACAACAATTGAAGTTGCCACCCATTATTAACATATATTCATTTAGATCAGGTAGAGAAGTAAATAAAGACTTAAAGAAATCAGGATAATCCACGTTTGGAGCCTAAACATTAACCATAGCAAACTTCTTATTGAAAAGTAACCTAGTAATTAACAAAAATCTACCATTCCGATCCAAAATATTATCGTGTTGAACAAATGTAATAGAGGAGTCAATAAAAATTGAAACTCCTTTTACTTTGGCATTAAAATTCGAATGGTACTGTTGACTCCTCCAAAAGCTTAAAAAAAGTTGATTGTCCTCTTTCCTCACATGAGTTTCTTGTCCAAAAATAATATGCGCTTTCAGTCTTTGGAGTACTTTAAAAATCTTTTTCTGTTTAATTGGATGGTTTAAGCCATTAGTATTCCAAGAGACAAAATTAATGGTCTGAGCCATATTTCTAAAATCAACCCTTTGGTATATAAAGAGTTAACCAAAGTATGAACTCATGCACCCGGAAGAGGAACAAAAATAAGTGGAGGAACTGGAAATGACGAGACATCGGACATTTTAGTAGTTTGAAATCAGCCCAAATGAAAAAACTAGAAAAACTAATAAAAGGACCAATAGAATTAGAAAGAGATCCCCCACCCACCACCCACAAAAAAGAGACTCTCCTGAGCCTAAAGGAGGCACGGGAAAAAAGCGTGACACTAAATCTACCCCCATGTCTCCAGAAGGCGACTCCAAATATATAAAGGAGAGAAAAAAATCCTCCCAAAATCCTAAAATGTAATTAACACTATGCTAAAACAGACTTCTTAATATAATTGCTAGTAAAAAGAAAACAAAAAGAATATGAACACTGATAACTTATAAATCGGGTTAAAACCCGAACAAATAAAAGTTAGGATGTGATAAGAAAGGCATTATAGGAAGAAGAAGACAAAAAAAATGGCAAAATCAAAAAGAAAGCAAGAAGTATTTTAAAAAAGAAACCGCCATCTTAGTTACACAAAAAAATGAAAAAAAGATATATATCAAAACGTTAAAAAAATTCACCTTCAGAGAATTAATATAATAATGACCAAAAAATGAAATACAATGGTTAAAGTAAATAAATTTTAAAAATTAGTACGTTGATAAAGAAAAGCTTTAATAGGAATATAAAAGGTAGAGTAAACCTACACCAATAACCAGAAACAAAATCTGGCTTTGGAAACAAAGATTATCTTGTAACGATCAAAACCATACATTTGTTAGAGACGAGAAACTGAAGCAGTAGGATAATTCTCATCCAGAAAGCTTTGAGCATCAGATGTGGAGAGAAAAACATGTCATGGTGCATTCGAAGGCGAGATTCTAAGTTTCGCAGGGTATAAAAGCGCTGGTTTTAGACTTTTCTCATAACATTTAGACATCAAAGGTTTAAAAGCGAGCCACGCCTTCATCACTTCTAGGCTAAAATCCTCCGCAAGCTGGAATTGGAATTCTCGCAATTTAACAATCCCTAAACGACGAGCCAAACGAATAAGGTGCTCTTTAACATGCACATAGTGAAATCGAACAATTACAACAGGTAGTTTAGATGAAGAACTTGGTGATCGGCACATAATTCTAT